>NW_019154092.1:44133303-44788482 GCF_002288905.1 Enhydra lutris kenyoni
AAAAAAAAAAAAAAAAAAAAAAAAAAAAAAGAAACAATTAAAAAAAGAAAACCAATAAAGAAAAAATATAAAAAGGAAAAAAATATATATATATATTAGATAAACTAGTTAAAAAACGTTAAAAAAGAAAAGGGTAAAAGTTAAAAAAATTTAGCAGAAGAAGAAAAATAAATTGAAAAAGAAAAAAAATTAAATTAACTGCAAGGCTAAAGAATCATGGGGAGAAAGCCATGAGTTCTGTGCTTTGCTTTCTCCTCCTCTGGAATTCCGCTGCTCTCCTTGGTATTGAAACTGCACTCCTTGGTAGGTAAACTTGGTCCTGGCTGGGTTTCTTGTTGCTCTTCTGGGGGAGGGACCTGTTGTAGTGATTCTCAAGTGTCTTTGCCCCAGGCGGAGTTGCACCGCCCTTACCTGGGCCGGTCTTAGTAATCCGATCGGGTTTGCTTTCGGGAGCTTTTGTTCCCTGAGCGCTTTCCGTAGAGTTCCGTAGGGCGGGAATGAAGATGGCGGCCTCCCGGTCTCTGGCCCGGAGGAGCCGAGAGCCCGGGGCCCCACTCCTCAGTGCACCCTCAGAGAACAGCGCCCAATTACTCCCGTCACCCTGCCTCCGGCCGCGCTCTGAGCTGACCAAGCCTGCGACCGGTTCAAGGTAACCCCGAGCTTAGAGCTCACTCCTCGGCTCTGTCTCTGTAGCCGGCTTCCCCGTTCTAATACCTGTAAGCTCTGCGACACTCAGACACCCCTGATCCTTCTGTGACCCTGCGGGACCTGAGGCCACGCTGACCCCGCGTGGGCTTCACCCCGGTTAAGCCTCTGGAGCGATGTCCCTCAGCGGAACAGACTTTTGAAAGTCCCGATTTTGTGCTCCGTTGCTCCGCCGCTTGCCGGGACCCGGCCCCTCCCCCCGTGGTCTATCTTCCCGTCGCTTTGGATTCACTTCTCCGCCGGTCCTACCTTTCAGAAAGTGGTTGATTTTCTGTTTCTAGAGTTGCTGTTCTTCTTCTCTTCGATCTCCCGTTGGATCTGTAGGTGTTTGCAATCTTTAGATAAGCTATCTAGCTGATCTCCCGCTACCTGAAGTAGTCTCAGCCTGCTACTTCTCCGCCATCTTGACTCCTCCCTCTTTTTTTTTTTTAATCATGGCTGTATTCCCTTACTCTATGGACTGCTTAGTGCATTATCTACAAATAATTTACTTAAAACTTTTATGTTATCATATTTTTAATTTTGGAAAATCACACTGCTAAGTAAACAAAACAGGTTTCAAATCAGTATGTATAGTATGTTCCTGAATGTCTTTTATAATTTCATAATTGCCTTTACTGGTATTCTTGTTCTGTGTATGTGTTCAAATAACTAGAAGCACCTAGTTTCAGCCTGGAAAATGTCCTTCAGTATTTCTTATAATACAGATTTGCTAGCAAAATCTTCTCTCAGTTTATGTATATCTGCGTGTCTTTATTTCATCTAACTTTTTGAAAATAGTTTTGCGGGTTATGAGGTTTTGGAGGAGAGTTTCTTCCTGTTGTGTTGTGTTTTTCATTCAGCATTTAGATTTTCATCCCCCTGGTTCTGGCCTCCATATTTTCCAATGAGAATTCAGACGCTAATCTTACTGAGGATCCTTTGTATACGATGAATTTTTTTTTTTTTCTTGCTACTTTCACAATTTTTTGTTTTCAGCATTTTAACTATGATTTGTACAATATGGATCAATTTACATTTTATGTACTTGGAGTTTGTTGAACTTTTTGGTGTTAGTTGAATGTTTTTCATGTGGGAGGGTTTAAGTCATTATGTCCTTGAGAATTTTTTTTTTTTTTCTGATCTTTTCTGTCCTCTTTTGGGACTCCCTATATGTTGGTACACAGAGTGATATCATACATTTCTCTCTGGCTCTATTTATTTATTCTTCATTCTTTTTTCTCTATGTTTATCAGGTGGTGTAACTCTATCTGTATTCAAGTTTCCTGATTCTTCTAGTTTAGATCTACTGTTTTCCCTTTTGGTAACTATGTTTACTTAGTTTCTGTACTTTAAAACTGCAGAATTCCCATTTAGTTCTTTTTTGTAGTTTTTTTCTCTTTAGTGATTTTTTTTTCTATTTAGTGAGTAATTGTCATCATATCTTCCTTTAAAAAAAACATTTTTTGTTAAACATACTATATCTGCTTTGAAATCTTAGTCTGCTAAATCTACCATCTGGATGGACCCTTTTAAAGTCTGTTTCGAATGCCTGGTTTTTCTTTATGGGTAACACTTTCATATTTTTCTTCATGCCTTGTAATTTTGTTGAAAACAAGACACTTTAGGTAATATGTTGTAGCATTTTTCAATATCGAGTCCCCTTCTACTTTGGGCTTTTACAAATTCGTGTTGCTTGTTTATTTGCTTAGTGAGTTGACGGGAATATTTTAGTGAAATTTGTTCCTTCCATACACAGTGTAGAGCTTCTGATGTTGCTTTTCTGAGGATTTGGCCTTGGCTTTCACAGTCATTCTGGGACAGTGGTTTTAGCAAGCCTCTCCTTGACTGTCTCTTTCCCTGATATCTCTCCTAATCTATCTCCCTTTCTTAGTATGACACCCAGCTATTAGGTTCCACTAGTTTCTGACTGATTGCTCTATTGTTTATAGCAATGTTCTGGGACATAAATTGCTCCATAGTCTTACCTAATTAAATTCAAACATATTTTTAGGAACGGTTTCTGAGACCAGTTCTTGAGATATATTGGGAACTCACAAAGTTCTTTCTTAGCTGATTTCTTTTTCCCTGATTCTCTCTGGAAAACGGGTCTATGGTTTATATTGTTGCAATCATGAAGCTATCAACTTCTTAATTGCATGTTACCAAAATTATTATTATTATTATTATTTATTTATTTATTTTTTTTTTTTTGAGAGAACCTTTAGACTTGAACTTCCCCACAGTCATTTAAAAATAATGCTGGGTATTTTTCTGGCAGACCTTCAAACCTATTTATTCTTATGGATTTCTTCTTCCCTGATAAAATTTCTCAGTTATTCCTCAGATCAGAGTTGGGACAGTGGCCTACACCTTGAGAAATCTCTGCTTTAAAAGGAGGATGCTGAACCTTGGACACTAAATTCTAATCCTGTTGTTTTACCTTTTCTGGAAGAAACTTCTATCCTATAAATGAGCTGGGATAAAGGAAATTGAGACTTAAGTATTTTTTGCCTGCTATACCTGTGGCAAAACTTCTATCATATGAATGGTGGTTGTATGGAAGGAGTCCCTGACCTCTCTGCCACACTTGTCAGGAACTTAGCCTCTGAAACTTGGAGCTGGAGGGAGACTGGTGAGAAACTCTGGCATAAAATCCTGGCATAAAACACTATATCCCTTGAGTGAGAGCTAAAGGATGACAAAGCCCTATCTTCTTGGCTACACATCCAGAGTGGAGTTTCTGTCATGCTGAGTTGAATGGGAAGAGTGAGTAGGCTGTGGCTCACATATCACAGAATCTAGCTGGTCTTAGTAAGATTTAATAAATTTCCATGAATAAATGTTTTTTAAAAAATTTTATAATCCTTATGGACAATTTGTCTTAATTAGAAAAATTTCAAGGCACTTTATTTTTAAATTTTTTTATTGAAGTCTAACTAACATACAATGTTATACTAGTTTTGGGTGTACAATATAGTGATTCAACAATTCTATACATTACTCAGTACTCATTAAGTGTACTCTTTATCCCCTTAATTGCCCACCTTTTTTCTGTATTTGAGTCTGTTTTTTGTTGTTATTTTCTTTGTTCATTTGTTTCTTAAATTTCTTAAATTCATCTATGAGTGAAATCATATGGTACTTGTCTTTCTCTGACTTATTTCATTTAGGCTTATACATTCTAGGTTCATCCATATTGTTGCAAATGGCAGAATCTCATTCTTTTTTATAGCTGAGTAATATTCTATTATATATATATATGCGTGTGTGTGTGTGTGTATGTGTGTGTGTGTTTATTATCCATTCGTCCATCAATGAACACTTCAGGTGCTTCCATATCTTGGCTATCACAAATAATGCTACAGAAAACATAAGGGTGCATATATCTTTTCCAATTAATGTTTTTATTTTCTTTGGGTAAATACCCAGTAGTGGAATTACTGGATTATATGGTAATTGTTTTTAACTTTTTTTTTTTTTAAGGAATTTCCATATTGTTTTCAGCACTGACTGCACTGTAGAATTTGTATTCCCACCAACAGTGCATGAGGGTTCTTTTTTTCCTACAACCTCGCCAATACTTCTTCCCTTTTTGATTCTAGCCATTCTGACAGGTGTGAAGTGATATCTCATTGTGGTTTTGACTTGCATATCCCTGGCAATTAGTGATGGTTGAACAACTTGTCATGCATGTGTTTGTTGGTTGTCTGTGTGTTTTCTTTGGAAAAATGTCTGTTCAGGTCCTCTGCCCATATTTTAATCAGATTTTTTGGGGTGTCGACTTGTATAAGATCTTTATATGTTTTGTATTTTAACCCCTGATTGGATATATCATTTTCAAATACAGTCTCCCATTCAGTAGGTTACCTTTTTGTTTTGTTTGTTTTCTGTGCAAAAGCTTTTTATTTTGGCATAGCCCTAGTAGTTCTGTATTTTGTTTCCCTTTTCTGAAGTGATATATCTAGAAAAATATTTCTATAGCTAATGTCAAGGAAATTACTGCCTGTTTCTTCTAGGAGTTTTATGGAAGTTTAAATAGGTGGCCCAGTTTCATTCTTTTGCATGTAGCTGTATGGTTTTCCCAGAGCCATTAGTTTTCCCCGTTGTATATTCTTGTCTCCTTCATCACAGATTAATTGACCATATAAGCGTAGGTTTATTTCTGGGCTCTGTTTCATTGATCAGTGTCTGTTTTCATGCCAGTACCACACTGTCAATGACTACAACTTTGTAGTAAATCTTGATCTGGGATTGTGATACTTCCAGCTTTGTTCTTCTTTCTCAAAATTGCTTTGGCTATTTGGAGTGTTTTGTTTCCATAGAAGTTTTAGGATTTTTTGTTCTAGTTCTGTGAAAAATGTTGGTATTTTGATAAGGATTGCATTAAATCTGCACTTTACTTTGGGTAGTATAGACATTTTAACAATATTTGTTCTTCCAATTCATGAGCATGGAATATCTTTCCATTTGTGTGATCTTCAATTTCTTTTGTCCATGTTTTATAGTTTTCAGAGTATAGGTATTTCACTTCCTTGGTTAAGCTTATTCCTAGGTATTTTATTATTGGTACCATTTCAAAAGACTTCAAATGGTTGCTTTTAAAACTATTTTCATCAGTTATGGTTGTTTTGCCAGAGAATGGGGCCAAAGAACTCTTACTGCCGTTCTAAAAGTGGAGCTCCAATGAATAGTTTATTAATATTTCATAATTTTACACAATTTTCTGTAATTTCTATCATGACTATTACTTCCATTATCAGAGGCAATTTAAAAAGTCAAGTATTTAAAGGAAAACCTTAATGTCTAAAAATGGGAAATATTGTTTAGTATATTTTCAGAGGATTTTTTTAATTACTAAAAAGTCATTTGTATTTGAAATTCCAGTTACTTTCATATAAACAGATGCTTCCAATCAGCTGGAGGGCACTTGAAAAGAGTTGATTCTCTTAAATAGTCTCACTCTCCTTTTGCAATCAATTCTTACACTGAGACTTTGTAGCTTTTAGTCATGCCCCTGTATAAAGTAGAATAATAATTCTTTCCCTTCTTTCTTGGCTGAGAATTCTTGAGGTCTCTGTAGTATTCCTGTTCATCTTTTGGTTCCATGGTATTCATCATGATTGTTTACTTGAAATGAAATTTATTCAGAACTGATGTGTGTCAAACTGTGAACAATCTGAGATTTTACCCTGCTTACAAGCTAATGAGTTAGCATATCACATTTTTCATGGATGCTGGCAGAAGACAAGATTCTTAGGTGAAAAAGAAAGGACAATTTATTAGTTACAGCAACAGCCATAGCCACATTATCATCATTTTGTCTTGGTTCCCTGAGCCCCAGTTTCCACCTGGCAATACCACAAGGGTTGGGTGACTTTTGCATAGATGATAGATTGTATGATGGAAGAGGAATCCTCAGTTTAGAAAACCCAAATCTTGTATAATGGATAATAGTTCTGTCTGAATTTTGCACCAGAGAGAGACTTTATAGTTATTATATATTATATTCTGTCTCTCTATATAAATATTCCCACTTTCTGTATATAAATATTATATGTGTGTATGCATGTGTGTTTATATATGTATTTATACATATCTATCTATCTATCTATCTATCTAATAGAGTAAATAAATCTGCCTTTTGCTCCAGAAGGAGACACTATTTTTATCTTCCAGGATTGTTTGCTCTACAAATATCCTTGAAAAGATAGTCTAGAACATAACTAGCCAATAGTGCTTGTGCATTCAACATGTACATAAATGTGAGAGACTCATGGAAAATTGTCTCCCAACAGGGTGAATCATTTAGTTTAAACATTTTTGCAATGACAGCCTAATCAAAAAGCAATACCTGAAAATGGGAACTTCATTGGAAATAGTGCTTTAGACAGGTGACATTTTCATAGAACTGAAGTTTATCTTTGCGGGTGCCAAAATTTCAAAGGATAAGTACTTCTGATGGAAATGTTCCACATATATATAAGAAATTATTGTGTCATCTTAAACAGATGATAGAAACACACAGACGTTTATTAGTATGGAGACACAAAATGATAGTTATAACCTTTTCTATAATATCACCATTCTTTGGGGGAGACTGGTGCTTACAAAAAAGGCTCCTCAAAGCAAATACGACAACACTCGAGAGTAGGAATTGGCTAACCATCTAATCTAACTCAGGTGGTTAAGTCATCAGAAGCCAGTAGTTATTTAGGAATTAAACCCAGGAATTAAACTACTTCTAAGAGTGCAGGAATTCTAGGATCTTATACCTTGCCCTGGAGTGGTGTTAAATGCCTTTACAATATATTAGCCAATTGATGTCTTGAGTATCACTAATTTGAATTAATGAAAACCTATTATGAATCCCCACCAAGGTGAGTAGAACCCACTGATTTTACCAATGGAAAGTTGTTAACATTTGATATGTTAAATAACAAAACAACCACTGTGGATCAGAATAGTTAAAAATGCTTATAGTGGCTGGATCCTTTCATATTAAATGCTGGAATGTTTGTTCTTGATTAGGGTGAAACACTGTTCTTAAAATGTAAACTCCCCAATCTAAACATGCCTACTTACAATGTAAATACATAATGTAAGTTTTAGACCTTGTGATAAGGAGTTACTGTTAATTCTACTCTATAGCTAAGGAGACAAAGGCACAGACTGGTTATGGAACTTGCTTAGGGTCACAATGATAGGAAATGGCATGCGTAGTTCAAGGTCCGCATCCATTTCTGTTGAGTGCTATAATTCACTGCTGGGTTCTGCCGCACCTTTAATGTCCCCCCCCCCCTCCATATGCTGTCTCTACCAAGTAGTCGATTTCCATTATTTACTTCTTTTATGGGTCTCCTTTTCCTGCTTCTACTAGTTAGCAAATTAAAATTCTCTGGGAGCTGGAAATCCAGATTTATGAGTTCTTTGAGCTTTTTGCTTGAAATAGCAGTCAGTAGGACTGAATGAAAGAGTAGGATTTGGTACAGGGTCCTTGTGAAAGCTGCTGCCAGGATTCCTAAAGGCTGTGGAAATCTGTCCTCTCCATAAGTGCTTTGTGACTGTATTTAATTTTAAGGTTAACAAAGGGGGGAATGGGAGCAGGTGATGGCTGGGTTACACTTGATGACTCCCACTCCATTTGGGAGCATGTTTCTGTGGTGACCGTCTGGTATTGTGTAAGGATGATTATTAATTCCAGCTATCAGCAGGGCTTGAGCCAGATTAATCTCCATATGGCAGAGAGGCACAAGAGATCTGTGTGTAGCCATCGATATACACAGGTCTCAACCTTATCTACATGCTGGCATAGAGCGTGTCAGTTTCTAATTCTTCTTTGGGAATATATCATTTGATTCATGTGTGAAAGATCAGTGAGGGAGGAGTATAAATCCCACTTTTGTTCAGCCTCCTGGGCAGTTTGAGCCTGCTAATTTCTGCAATATCCATGATGTATAACAAGAACAGCAACCTTTCAGATTTACAGTCTCTCCTTTGAGTCAAAATTAAGCAGGCAACCATTTATTAACATTTCAAAGATGAAGACCCGTGTTCTGGTGAGCACTACCAGTTTAGAAGATTTTGATGAATGAAAAGCCCTTCTAAATCTCTTTGCCCAAGATGTTCATTTGTGAGCATGTGCAAGCAGATGTGAGTGTTGGAGAGTGTGTGTTTAGTCTGCTGCCCCTGGTATCCACAGGGGTGACTCTCACTTCAGTTAGGTCCCTGGTTAAATGTTCCTTTATCTGCTAGGTCTTCCCTGACCACACTGTATGAAACAAGACTCCTCCTTGTCCTATATCTCTGCCAGTTCTCTTAGCTATCTTCATGTACCTTTATAGAATGTATCACCACTCAGTATGTACTTACATGTCTTACTTATGTCACTTATTTATATCACCTTAGAACCCAGAAGAGTGCCTGGCACACAGTAGGGATTCAGTGAATATTTGATACAGGAAAGTGAAAAGTTTATGGTTTCTTCTCTGCTTTCCTTTGGCAATGGGGAAAAGGCAATTAATGCCATTCAACATTTGAAGTAAAGAACTTTAATTTGTACAGTGCTGTTGGCAAAAAAATATTTCATTTGACTGCCCTTAGCCCTTGTCCTGGAATGACTCCATGCTGTTGAATTGCAAGTATTTCTGCTTTCACTTGAAAGAAGTAGTGAAATGGTGATGTAGCAACTAAATTTTTCCTCTTCTTTTCTTTTAAACTTCAGTTTACTATCTATAAGATAACTAGATTATCCTTAAGGGTAAAACACAAATAATGAGCATTTTAATCCAGACAACTTGGAGAAAGGCCAAAAACTGATAAAGGTAGGGGGGGAAAAATAACAGAGCCTCCTTAGATTAAGTAAATAGACTACATAATGAAAAAAAAAGTTTACCAGTGACCTCAAAATGAAGCATTAGCAATGTTTATTACTAGAAATCTGCAGAACCAAAAATTATTCTATTATTTTTCTTTGAAGCTTAATTTAACCAGTAGTCATAATGATATAGATAACCTTTCAGGGAAGAAGGTCATTATGAAAAAGACAGGTGGGATTTCCTCAATAATTTTTAGATACCGCTAATGTTACCAAATACTCATACTCTACAACATGCTGTTTTCCAGAGCCACAGGATTTATGAAATAATTCCTTTTAAGTCTCTAGTAGAAAAGGCAAAATTTTCTTGCCAAAATTTGTAGCTGAGTTCTAAAATTGAATAAGGATACAGGCTCCCAGCATGTTCCATGCTTCTTCATGTTTTGCATCCACGATGTGGTAGAGTCCAAGATGAGGTAAATATTTAGGTTGTCTACCAGCCACAGGAAAGTTTACACAGAATACACTTCAAGAGGCCATTGTAGAAGGCTGTTTCTACATAAGATTATCAGCTGGTCATCTCTACCCGAAGTTATTATGTTTTACCTCTCACTTGTGAAGGTCTTCCCTCATCCCTCGTTTCCCTCTCAGTCTTCAACCCACTGACAATTCTCATCCCAGCTCAGTTCTTCTATTCTTGGGAAACCCTGCCTGGCTACTCCAGCTTATGGGTCTGAATACTCACTGGCATGTAAGAATTCAGTGAGGCTGATGATGACAAATATTTCTTGAGGTCTTACAATGTGCCAGGACTGCAGTTTATCATTATTATGTCACTTAATTCTCACAATACCATGTAGATACTACCATTATCCACATTTTTGCAAATGAGGATTAGAAGGAGTAGTTGATGTCTGTGACATTTGCTGTATAGAGGTGAGTTCTGCAGTCAAACCCAGGGACTTTCCACTACACATAACTTAATTCCATGTTGCTGTATAGTTACTATTTTCTCACGTCTTATTTTTGCTTGCCAAACTAGATTGTAAGGTCTTTTAAGGCAAAAGACTAACCAACTTTATATTCCTTTCCTTTCTTCCCCTTCCTCCCACTTTTCTTTCCTTCCTTCCTTCCTTCCTTCCTTCCTTCCTTCCTTCCTTCCTTCCTTCCATCTTTCCTTCCTTCCTTCCATTTATCCATTTGTTTTAGAGGGAGAGAGAGAGTGCAGAGGGGGGAGGGGTAGAGGGAGAGGGAGAGAAAGAGAGAAACCCAAGCAGACTCCATGCTTAGCACAGAGATCAACACAGAGCTCCATCTCAGGACACTGGGATCCTGATCCTGAGATCATCACCTGGGCTGAAACCAAGAATTGGACACTTAACCAATTAGACCACCCAGGCACTCCACCCTATATTTCTTTAGTACACTGCTTAAAGATTTTCATGATTGCCAAGTGGACTTAAGTATAATAGTTGCTGATTGTTACAGTGGTCTAAGACAGTTTCCACTTTCACAGTCCCAGAGAGATGACTATCATGTCTTGTTTATTGTTTCCCTTTTATTCTTTCTTCACAGTCTCTTGAGTTTCTTCACTAACAGAGATGAGTTGTTTGGTTCACCCAAACCCAACATAAGGCAGCACTTTTTCTCAGTGACTTAATGGCTAGGCTAGATAATGTTTGTTCCTTTATCCATTTCTCATAGAAATTTATGCTTAAGACAGATTTGGCCCGCCATGAGATTGATCTTTGCTAGTCCATTCATTGTGCAATCAATTGTAGAATATTTGAGCCCATTCAAAACAATAGAGAGTGAAATCCAGTCCACTCTCCCCTTCTTATAGGTAAGGGAACTGAGATTAGTTGGCCATAGCAGGTACCATGCTTCCCAGAAGTGGCCCTTGGCTCCTTCCTCTGCACCATTACTGAGCCACTGCAAAAGCCCTGAAGGATACTGTGTGAGGGTTTATCCCTGACTGTCCTGGATCTAGAATCCAATGCAAATATCAGCAAAGCAAGGTAATAGGTAGCAATCTTTTAAGAGTTCAAAGAAGGCAGAGGATACTCAGTGTGGATTTAGGATGATGAGGGATAGCTTCTCAGAGGAAGGTATAACTGAATTGGGAATTAAGGGCTGTGCAAGATTCTGACGAGAAGAAAAGATGGAAAAGTTTTGTGGACTAGAACAGTATAGAAGTGGTAACACCAAAGCCGTACTCAGAAGCTATGAGAATATTTGGCTGGAGGAAGGACCTCTTGGAATACTGGAAAGGAAATTACCTCTGTTAGAGATCCACATGTCTGAGAAAAAGCCTAAGAAATTTTGCAAATGGAAATTATGGGAGTTTTTGAGCATGAAGTTTAGGTGATAAGGGTGTTTCATGAAAATTTATCTAATTGTGGCTTGCAAATTCAACTTGAGTGGAAAGGAACTGGAAGCAGGCCAGCCAACTTAGAGGTAACTTTGGATGCTTAGGGGCCTGATTACCTCAGAGCCCCCACACGTTACAATGAAACCAGTTAGAATCTTATGACTCAAAGAAATGAGAATTTTTGATCCAAATCTTTTCCTAGTAAATGGAAAGAGGGCTTTTTATGGGGGAGGTCTGTTAAACATGGAGATCCTTCAGCCAGATTCCTCTTCAAGGAAGAACTTGATGGTTACCTGTGGGGAATAAGGTCCTGAGGTAACCCGCAGTTAGCCTGGTTAGGATCTGTCTCAGTGACTGTGAGCGACTCAGGGATTACTTTGTAGTCACTAAGCAAGGCAGGGTATAAAGTCCGGCCATTTCTGCATGATGCTAGACATCTTGCTGAACAATACTTGCCCTAGGGCTCCTGGATGAATGAGTTGCTGCTTTGTGGGACCTGTATTGAAGTTCAGTTTTTCCCTTTCCTCAAATTTGCTTTCAAATACCAATGAATAAAAACAATGGGTATTTAGTTTCTCATATAACACATGTCTAGACTAGGTATTCTGGGGTGCTTTGCTTTTACTTTGTTTATGTTCTGGGACTCAGAATCTTATTCGACAAACTTACAGCACCATATACCTCTTCACTTAATTACTCTCTTTGCTATATACATCAGGCTTATGGCCATGGCAGAGGGAAAAAGAATTCTGGAAGATCTCACATTCAAATGCTTTAGCCTGGAAATAGTATGTGTGACTTCAAACTTAACCAGCTGGAAGCAGTCATGTAGATTCACCCAACTGCCTGGAAGTCTAGGAAGTGCAATCTTATCATGCTCTAAGAAGAGAAGGGACCTAGAAATATATTTTTAGAAGAATTTACTTATTATTTGTCAGAGAGAGAATGTGAGCACAAGCAGGGGGTGTGGCAGGCCAGGCAGAGGGAGAAATAGGCTCCCCGCTGAGGAGGGAGCCTGATGTGGGTCTGGATCCCAGGACTCTGAGATCATGACTTGAGTAGAAGGCAGACACCCAACTGACTGAGCCACCCAGGCATCCCGCGACCTAGAAATATGTGTTCAAGTCCACAAATAATAAAAATCTTTTCATTTCTCTTTCCTTCTTGCTAATGACTTGCTTTTATTATTTTCCACTGAACTTAAAACCTGCCAGCATACCCACAGACACTACTGAGGGTTTTTAAGAATCTCCATGGATTGAGGATAGAGAGACTTCTCCCTTCTTTCTAAAATAGGGTTTTGCGTGTGTGTGTGTGTGTGTGTGTGTGTGTGTATGTGTGTGTGAGAGAGAGAGAGAGAGAGATTATAATACAAAGTAGGGTAGGGTTAAAGAAGACTATTTACTTATAGAATTAAATTAGGCATTTGCTTAGCAACACAAAATAGAGGGAGGGACAGGGATGGGCAGGGAGGAAAAGATGTAATGGAAATCTCATTTTGGTGTTCATTATAATGTCACTCCTATGGCAAAATTACCTTGTATCCCTGACAAAGATGAAAGGTTTTACTCCTGGTTATCAACAACTACTCCTCTCATTAACCATTCAGCTCATCCACTTAGCCATTTATTCAAATGTATACATAAAATTAAAAATAAATAAAAGAACGAATTCATAAAGGCACACTAGCATAGGCAGGTAAGAGGATGGGATGGGAGAAATGCTGGGAAAAAAATTGAAAAATAATATTAAACCCATATTTCACAAGGCACAGAAAAGAGATTTCTCATTAGCTCATCCTTCTCATTATCTTCCTAGAAGATCTTTCAATATTCACTTCCACAAAGACAGTTTTTAAAGGTTCAATTTTGTCTTGCTTAAATGTAAGTTCAGATATCTGGAGAAAAATGCATGTTTTCTGGAAATGTGTTCACCTTTACCTATAATGTTGACTCGTGCTGGGGATTAGGAAAGTTTATTTGTCAAGAACCTGTGATTTAAACTCTGTAAACATCACAGAGGGTAGAACCATAGGAAAAAAAATCTGAATTATAATTAGAATGATCTAGGTTGGAGAAATGAAAGCAACTCTTAACTGAAAGGGTTATCGCACCCTGGAGTATTTTATGGTCAGTAACAACTACCACGTAGTGAGCCTCTGCTTACCATATTCTTAACACTGGGTAGAATATTTAGGTACATTATTTATAATCTTCACAGTGACCCCACGATGTAGATAGGCATTAGTAACCCAGTGTCCAAAAAAAAAAAAAAAAAGAAAGAAAGAAAGAAAGAAAGAAAGAAAAGAAAAGAAAGAAAAAAAAGCTCAGAAACATTGAATAACTTGCCCAAGGCAACACAAGGGGGAAAAATAGCAGAAACAAGCTGCCATCCCAGGTGTTGAAGAACATCAACTATTTGTTGAAATAGGTAGAACTTACACTTTTTAATAGTGATGATGGTAATGATTAAGATAGTGACAAAATAACAGTTACTGAGCGCTTAACTACATGCAAGCCCCTTCCATAAGCACTATTGGTGTGCTAACTCATTTGATAATCAAAAAATATTCTGATGAAGTGTGAGTGCTAATACACCATTTCATAGATGAAGAAATTGATGTGCAAATAAGAGAAGTTAAGGTAGAAGAGGTAGTTGTTCAAAAGATAACTTGCCCCAATGGTTGATTAATCTTTACTTATGGTGGATATAGCATGAGGCAAATTTAGAGGATTATAGTTCTCAGTACCCATCTGTCCTCTTCACCATGTAGGGCTGATACCATATCCCTTTGTGAAAGGTGGTGGTGAAACATGTGAACTCTGGAGTCAGACTGACAGAGTTCTAATCAAAGCTGAAGAGGCTTGGGGCAAAGTCCCTATATTGGTTTTCTGGACTGCCATAACAAATCACCACAAACTGAGTGACTTAAAACAATAGAAATTTAAATAAATTTAAAATAAATAACTAATCCATAAGGGCGCACTAGCTTAGGCACGTAAGGAGATGGGATGGGAGGAATGCTAGGAAAAAAATGGAAGAGAAAATTTTTTGTGTATGTGTATAACTCAGGAAGCCAGAAGTCTGAAATCAAGGTATCAGAGGACTGTGCTCTCTTTGAGGTGTAAGGGAAGCATCCATTGCAGGCCTTTCTTTGTGTTTTGCGGTTGCCAGTAATCCTTGATGTTCATTGGCATTCCTTGGCTTGTTGATCCATCACTCCAATCTCTGTCTCTGTCTTCACTTGGAATTCTCTATGAGCATTTCTGTTTCCACGTTTTCTTCCTCAAATGAGAACAACAGCTGTATTGGGTTTTAACACCCACTCAAATCACCTATGACCTCATCTTAACTTGATGACGTCTGTGAAGACCCTATTACCGAATAAGGTGACATTCATAGGTTCCAGGTAATGTGAATTTTGAGGGATACACTATCCAACCCAGTAATGTCCTTAGAATTCTCCAAGTTTTATGGATAAAATGGGAATAAAAGTGACGTCTATGTCGTAGAGTTGTCCTGAGACTTAATGTACGTAAAGAAAATTAAGAATAGAGCTCCACATAGAGCAAGTGTTATTTAAGAGTTAACTATTTTAATTACATGACTAACTTCCACTTGACACTTGATAGGATCCAGAGTTATGTTGAGTGCAGTCTTGTTTAAGATAGGTATGTGCATTTCCCCCCAACTCTTGTATTTTTCTGTATATTAATAGAGATGATGGCAAAAACTGGTGCTTACAGTGCTTGGTTTCATTGCAGCAAGGCAGGCTTTCATCCTGATCAATGCAACAGCAGAGTACGATCAATATACAAGTCATTCTTTATATAGTGACATAAAAATACTGGATTTCATTTTATACCTTTTTGGAGGGAGAGTGTTCCCCTTTCCTTTTCTATGGTTTATTATCATCCCTGTTTCTTCTGTCATGTTCTACTTCTAGAGAGAGATGTGCAGGATATCAAAGGGAACTTTCACAGTGGCTTGAGCCTTAAAACTTAAGACGTTCACAGAGCAAACAAATAAATTCAGGCAACAATTGCATCCACTGCTGTAAGTGCAGTGAGATTTCACTTAGGGGCTTGCCAGCCAACCAGCCCTGAAACCATGGAAATAAAATTATCTGACAGTGTAGAGGTGTAGAGGTTTATATGGTTTAAAAATAAATCTCATCATCAACTGTTGATTCTCTTAGTGTTTCTTAATAAGCCCAATGAATGATACCACTCAGTTGAGTCAGTGTTTATTTTTAGTCATAGATTTAGAACTGGAGGGTTCCTTCGAGTAGCCAGGGCCACTCCTTCATCTTACCAGTGAGGAAATATTTACCCACTTTGGTTTATAACAGGCTGTGACATAGGCAATATTTCCTTTCTCCACTGGCCAGCTGTCCCTCCACAATTCCATTCTGTTATTCAAGCTCCCAGTTGTAGCACCTGGATATGCAGAGGGGATTTGCAAAGACAAAAGTTTGGTTCGACAGAAAGAGTAAGAGTCATGGAAAATGAAAACAGAAATACTGCTTATTAATTATTGTCGGAGGGAGCCAGAAGGAGTTAAAGGAAGTCCAATTTAATGGCACAGTGGAGTTTCTGAGCGTTTCAGTATACCTAACCTTTGCTGAGTTGAAGTTCTTTTGGGTTCACATCAATTTAGATTTTCAAGTTGAGAAAAATGGTTGTGCAAGCTCTCATATTGCTCAAGTTGGCTTTATTTTCAGTATTACTTTTGGCAGCACTTGCACAAATAATTTTAAAGATTAATTTTTCCTTGCCCATATTTGAATTTTTATTGAGAGCATATTTTGATAGAATTCCCATTAACTATAGGTACGCTTGGTGAAGGTTGTGATCTACTCAGAAAATTCTCACTAGGAATTTGCATCTGTGCTAGGGTAAGTGAAGCATTCCATGTAGACTCTGTCTTAAGAGTGATTATGGGACACCTAGGTGGCTCAATGGGTTAAGTGTTCTACTCTTGGTTTTGGCTCGGGTCATGATCTCAGGGTCACGGGATTGAGCCCTGCATCAGGCTTTGTGCTCAGCACAGAGCCTGCTTGAGATTTCCCTCTCCCTCTGTCTCTCCCCCTTCACTCACATGCTCTATGTTTCTCTCTCTAAAAATAAAAAAATAAAATCTTAAAAAAAAGAGTGTATTATGTGGTCATAATAAGTCAGAAAGACAGTAATAAAAAAATAATAGAGGATACCAAGAAAGAAACTGTAGTTTACTCTTGAACGTATTTCAACTATGCAGGTCCACTTATACCCGGGTTTGTTTGTTTTTTTTTTTCTTCAACAAATATGGTACAGTCTATTACTGTAGTTTCTCTTATGTTTTTCTTAACATTTTCTGTAGCATACTTTGTTATAAAAATACAGTATATAAAACATAACATGCAAAATATGTTAATTGTGTTATTGAGAAGGCTTTCAGTTGACAGGAGGCTATTAGTAATTAAGTTTTGGGGGAGTCAAAAGTTATGTGTAGATATCTGACTTTCTGGGGGGGGGTTCAGTGTTCCTAATATCCAAGTTGTTCAAGGGTCCACTGTACAATAAAATGCTGTATCTTATTTCCCTCTTGAAAGCAAATGCTGTTTGCTCTGGGATTAAAAAACTGGACTGAGTGATAAAAAGAATACCAGAGTTGCCATTTGAGTTAACCTCTGGGTTCTTACTAGTTTTATCATTGTCTGTCTTGGCATATCATGTTTTCACCTACAGAATGAGGTGGCCTGGGCTCAGAGAACTTTGTTTCTTCTTGCACTGAAATTCAGAGTCTTCATCATCCTGTGATAGAGAATGCCATTGCCCAAAGCACTTAAGACACTTTATGAGTCTGCATATGTAACTGAACTAAATACTCTTGAAGTAAAAACACAGACAAGCAAGTCCCGTTACATGGAGGTGGCCCAGGTTGGTGAGTTGTTATGTTCCTCATTAAGGTGTGTTATAAGAATGTGAACTTGGAATCAAGAGATCTGGATTTGTGTCTTTACTCTGCTGTTTGCAGGAAGAGTTTCTTATTTTCTTTAGATTTCATTTTCCTTAACTGTAAAATGGGAATAACAATACCTTCTCTACTCACCATTTAGGGACTTTATGATGAACCAGTGAAATTTGTACTTGAAAGTCATTTGTGAGCTATAGTGTTCTAAGCTGTGTCTTCTGCACTAGAGATTCTGGGTCATGAAGAACTCACCTGTCCTTTTAGGAGAGAACATCAAATTTCACTTTGTTCCCTCATATAAATCCAAGGCATCCTAGCGTTCTATACAGTACTGTACCCTATAAAATATCTTAGGAAACACTTAAAATAATAAAAACATCAGGGACATATATATCTTAGGTGCTTATGTCATTTCTTCTCATCTTTACATGAGTT
The DNA here is from genome assembly GCF_002288905.1 of Enhydra lutris kenyoni. Lineage (NCBI taxonomy): Eukaryota > Metazoa > Chordata > Mammalia > Carnivora > Mustelidae > Enhydra > Enhydra lutris. The sequence goes on from NW_019154092.1 coordinate 44,151,066, forward strand.
CCATTCTCAATCTTGTGCAGTCCCTAGAAAGAAATCGTGGACCTTTCTTTCTGTTCTTATTCTTCGTCATGAAGTGTTCTGGTACTTCCTTCTGCAAATACCCCACCCTGAAAGCTACTCTGTCTTAGGAATACTCTTTGTTCTTCCCATGTATTCAAGAGCATCACTAAGTTATTCAATTTTACCCTTCATTTAATAAAAATATTGAGGATTGCTATGTACTTGGTAATCTTAATCTCAAAGTATAGCTTTGAAGCTGACAAAATCCTGTTCCCATGGACCTCATAAATAATAAAATGTATCATTTGAAGTGTCTCCGCCCTATTGGATCTCCTGAGCCAGTTCTCCAAATTCATAGGGAAAGCCCCTTTCTTCTCCTTCCTTAAATAACATTCCTTCTTAAATCCCTCTTCCTCCTGAATAAATGGGGATAATCTGCACAAGAAATAGTCTTCTTTTTGTTCTCTGGAAGAAACTTTCTTATAAAGACTCATGAAAAAGACATTTTTTAAGGTTGAATGGTTATCCTAGTGTAGAGACTTCCTTTGCATTTATTTTCTTTGGAAATTATAAATTCTGATGGCCTTATATATACACTTATCAGGATCAGGGGGAAAGCAGAGAAGCTGATTTCCCTCTATTTACCAGATCATGTTAATTTATCTTGTTACAGTTTATGCACAGGACTCCTCTCTCTGTAGACTGACCTTGACGAGGATCCTTTCTGGTGACCTTGTCCTGTCATTGCTGTTCAGGTGGCGTTAACAAATCTCTGAAAGTCAAATAGCGATGCCTCTGGTAGAGCCCCACCTCACAGCTGCAAACAAGATTAGAGCTACCACAGGCTTTGAAGAACAAAGTGGGAGCCTAATGCAGTGTAATTGCTAATCATCATCAATGTTGATTAGTCTATTGAAGGAGAGAGAATGAGTCAGCATCTGTCACTTACTGCTATCCAACAGGTGAGCATACTGTGTGTTGGCAGGAATGCTATGGATTTCATGTGTCTGGATGGAGTGGAAGTGACTCAGAGCCCAAATTAAGGCAGTATAGCGGTCCAACATAGCAGCATTACCTCAGCTGGCTGGGTTTCCGAGCCAATACAGGATACACAGTGTCAACTGACATTTGGATGAATGTCTTTTGAGCCCCTCTCTCTCTCATGTTCTTTCACTCTTTCATTCTCTCTCATTAGCTTTATTGAAACACAGTATATGTGCCATTAAATTTGCCTATTTTAAGTATGCAATATAATGATTCTTAGGAAAGTTTACAGACTTGTGCAGCCATCAAGTCAAACCAGTTGAGAACATTTTCATTATCCCCCAAAGATCCCTCATGTTTATTTGCAGTCAATACCCATTTCTACTTCCGGTCTCAAACAGTCACTAATCTACTTTCTATCTCTGTATGTTTGCCTTTTCTAAACATTTCATATAAATGGCTTCTCTGCATTTGGCTTCTTTCACTTAGCATAATGGTTTTAAGGGCTACCCATGATAGAGTGTGTGTCAGTAGCTGCTTCTTCTTTTTTTTTTTTTTTTAAATAAATGAAGAGTATTCCACGGTATGGATATATCACATTTTATTTATCTATTCACACACTGATAGACATTTGAATTGTTTCTACTTTTTGGCTATTAAAAATAATATTGCTATGAATATTTGCATACCTATTCCTGGCTTTCCATCCATCAGTTAAAGTCTCCCTTAGTTGGGATTACTTATGTGCTAGACAATTTTTTCTTAGATCTTTGTGTTTAGAATTCTTCCAAATATATGTATGTATATGCATTATATACACACATATGAGTCTACATAGGTACTTATACACTGCATAGACTTATATGTTTCTCCACTCTCTGATACTCATGAGTATCATTCTAGGGTGCCCCTCATTTTCCTAGTGGTGAAACAGAAAAATAAATACTCAAACTTCCCAGTGATGCTGAACCATTGAGGATGACTGGGTGGGAAGAGTCCAAGGAAGCAGTTTTCTGGGTCACATTATTTGCTCTTTGCTAAAGTGGCTCGTCTTATATGGAGGAAACTATAAGGAAGAGAGGTAATGAGCAGAGGGCAACAGGAAGAGGAGTTGGTCATTCCTCATGAGGATATGTAAAAAGAGGTAAAGGGAGAAAGTATGCAATATTAAGTGTATATATACTAATTGTTGGATAACCTGGTAATTGTTTTATATTCCTCATTATATTTAATCTTCATATCCACCCTAGGAAATACCTAGAATTACATCTATTTAATATGTGAGAAAATTAGGGCAATACAAGGTTAACTAGTATGTCCAAGGATATATTACTCATAATAAAGATCAAATTTAAGCCTAAGTAATTGTATTACATAACCCAAGTTTTGCATAGAAGACCATAATTGTTTCTCCATACCATGATGTAAGAGAACAGAATTGTATCCCGAAGTTCCCAGGTATTCTACAGTGTCCTTAACGATAGATTTGAATGTTATAAAATCAACTCCCTGGTTGCCTTTCCCCTCTGTAGCCAAGGAAAACACAAAATTCAGCTCCAAACTTGCACCACATTTTCCACATCCTAAGAGGAACCAAGGATTAAGCAAGATGTGGTACCTGGCCCAGAAGAGTGTGAGAATGCGCACATGTGTGTATGTGTAACGAAACCTATCATATCAGGGGAAAAACTGGGAATATAAACTGGAGACTGATTTGCTGACCCCAGAAAACATCTACAAAATACTAGTTGACAAGGTACCATCACATCACTATAGAAGTGAGTAGGGACAGAACGCTGACAAGACTTGTGTGGTCATCAGCAACTGTGCAAGCGTAGATGGAGGGGCATTAGAAGGGAGAACCCTCAGGGCATCTAACAAGCACTCACCTCCTTAAAAATGTCTCCAAATACCTTGAAGAGCTCCCTGGGGCATGTGAACTCAGAATCAAAATGAGGAGCTCGTTTTCAAATTAATGAATCAGCAAAAATGAGCTGTAGTTAGTTCAGGTGGAGCTAGAATAGTCTGGGCTCCATGAACTTCTTTTTTTTTTTTTTTTAAAGATTTTATTTATTTATTTGACAGACAGAGATCACAAGTAGCAGAGAGGCAGACAGAGAGAGAGGAGGGGAAGCAGGCTCCCTGCTGAGCAGAGATCCTGATGTGGGGCTCGATTCCAGGACCCTGGAATCATGATCTGATCCAAAGGCAGAGGCTTTAACCCCTTGAGCCACCCAGGCGCCCCCATGAACTTCTTTTTTAAAGCAGCTATAGTGAGATGTAATTAACACACCATATAATTCACTCATTTAGACTGTACAGTTCCATGCTGTTTAATATATTTACAGAGTTTTGCGACCATTACTACAGTCCATTTTAGAACATTTTCATCGTTCCAAAATGAAAGCTTGTATCCCATTTCTAACTTACCATCACTAGGAAACAAATCCTCTACTTTCTGTCCCTTTAGATTTGCCTCTTCTGGACATTTCATATGAGTAGAATCATACAATATGTCATCCTTGTGACTGACTTCTTTCACTTAGCATGATGATTCCAAGATCCATTCATATTGGAGCATATATAAATGTTTCATTTCTTTTATTGCTGAGCAATATTCCATTATATGACTATGGTGTATTTGATCTATTCATCAGTTTATGGGTATTTGGGTTGTTAGCACTTTGGGGCTATTATGAAGAATCTGCTATGGATATTCATGTGTGAAGGTTTGGATGGACATATGTTTTCATATATCTTGAATGTATCTGGAGAGTTGGATTGCCGAGTAATATGGTAATATTAAGTTTAAACTTCTGAGGAATGGCCAGACTGTTTTCCAAAGTAGTTGTACCATTTTACATTCCCACTATTAATATACAGCATTCCAGTTTCTCCACATCCTCACAAAATGTGGTGATTTATCTTTTTTGCAGCCCTTTTAGTGGGTCTGAAAGAGTATCTTGTGCTTTTGAAAAGTTGCAGTTTCCTGGTGGCTGGTGATATTTATGTGCTTATTGGTCATTTGTATATCTTCCTTGGAGAAATGTCTAGGCAAGTCTGTTGTCTTTTCTTAATAGAATTACTTGTCTTGAGGCACCTGAGTGGCTCAGTCAGTTAAACGTCTGCCTTCAGCTCAGGTCATGATCTCAGGCTTCTGGGATTGAGCCCCTCATCAAGCTCTCTGCTCAGCAGGAAGTCTGCTTTTCCCTCTCACTCTTCCTCTGTTCTCTCTCTCTCTCTCTCTCTCTCTCACAAACAAGTAAAGAAAATCTTTTTAGATGAAGAATTACTTGTCTTTTTATTATTAAGTTGTAGGAATTCTTTATACCCTTCTAGATGGAATTTCCTTATCAAATACATCAGTGGCAAGTGTTTTTCTTCCATTCTGTGGGTTATCATTTTAATTTCTAGGTGCTATCTCGTAAAGCACAAAAGGTTTTAATATTGATGAAGTCCATTTCATCTTTTTTTTTCTTTTGTTACTTATATGTTTGGTGTTATATCTAGCAAACAGTTGTTCAATGCACGGTTATTAGCCCTTCTATTTTCTCATAAAGATTTTATAGTAGTAGCTCTTACATTAGGCCTGTGACCCATCTAAGTTAATTTTTGATTATGTTATGAGGTAGGGGATCCAGATTTCCAAATTTGTTCTTTTGTATATAGAAATCCCATTGTACCAGTACCATTTGTTGAGGAGACTGTACATTCTTCATTGAACTGCCTTAGCGTTCTTATGAAAAATCAGCTTGTCATGAATGTAAGAGTTTATTTCTGAAATCTTAATTCTATTCCATTCAGGTATATGTTTGTCCCTTTAGGAGAACCACACTGGCTTGATTACTGAAGCTTTGTAGTAAGTTTTGAAACTAGGACATGTGAATTATTCAGCATTGTACTCTTTCAAGTTTGCTTTGACTATTCTGGGTGATCCTTGACATTTTCATATGCCATTTGAGAATCAACTTGTTTATTTTTGCAAAAATCTCAGCTGGGATTTTATTAGAGATTGCATTGAATCCATAGATCAATTTAGGAGTTTTGCCATACTAACAAATATTTAGTCTTTATTATACTAATGTGAACAATTCTATTTATCTAGGTCTTCTTAAAATTCTCTGTTATTTTATAATTTTCAGAGTTTTGCATTTTCTTTGTTAAATTTATTTCTAAGTATTTTCCTCTCTATGTTATTGTAAATGGAATGTTTTGTTAATCTCATTTTTAGATTCTTTGTTAGTATATAGAAATAAAATTGATTCTTTTTTATATTGACATGTCCCCTGTGGCTTCACAAAAATCATTTATTAGTTTTAATAGCTTTTTAGTGTATTTCTTAGTTTTCTAAATAGAAGATGTTGCAATGACATGCAAATAGAGATAGTTTACTTTTTCCTCTCCAATTGGGATGATTTTTATTTCTTTATTTAAAAAAACATCCATTGTTATTTTTTGCTTAATTGCCCTTACTAGAAGCTTTAATAAAAGGTTGAATAGAAGTGAAGAGAGCAGAAATCTCTGTCTTGTTTCTTAGAGGGAAATTATTCAATCTTTCATCATTAAGTGTGATGCTAGCTGTGAGTTTTTCATAAATGCCCTTTTTCAGGTTGAGAGTATGCCCTTCTAGTTGTTGAGTGTTTGGATATTTTGAAAATGGTCTTTCTATATCTATGGAGATAATCATATGATTTAAAAAAATTACCGTTATGATTTATTACATTAATTTATTTTCAGTACTAAATGAACCTTGCATTCCTGGGCTTATCCTACTTGCTTATGCTATATTACCCTTTTTTATATGTTGCTAGAATCAGTTTTCTAGTATTTTTTTGAGGATTTTTGTGTCTATGCTCATAACTATATTGGTTTATAGCTTTTATTTTTTTGTTTGTTTTTGTTTCTTCATGAGGTCATATGGTATTTGTCTTTCCTTGACTAAATTATTTTGTTTAGCATTATAATCTCTAAATCCATTCATGCATTTATACTGTTGCAAATAGCATTCTTCTATATTTTATTGTATTTATATCCACTACATCTTCTCTATGCATTCATCTATCAATGGACACTTGGGTTGCTTCCAAAATTTGGCAATTATAAATAATGCTGTGATAAATGTAAGGATGCATACATCTTTCCAAATGAATGTTTTTGTATTCTTTGGATAAATACCCAGTAGGAATTACTATAACATATAATAATTCTATTTTTAATTTTTTGAGGAACCTCTGTACTATTTTCCAAGTGGCTGTATCAATTTACATTCCCACCAGCAGTGTGTGAGGCTTCCTTTTTCTCTACAACATTGTCAACACTTGTTGTTTCTTGTGTTTTTGATTTTAGCCATTCTGATAGGTGTAAGATGATATTTTGTTGTAGTTTTGATTTGCCTTTCCCTGATGATAAGTGATATTGAACATCTTTTTGTGTGTCTGTTGGCCATCTAGATGTCTTTTTTGGAGAAACATCTCTTCATTTATTCTGCCCATTTTTAATTGGACTCTGCTTTTTCTTGTGTTGAGTTGTTTAATTCTTTATATATTTTGGATACTAACCCTTTTGAGATATATCATTTTTCCCATTCAGTAGGTTATTATTATTATTATTATTATTATTATTTATTTATTTATTTTTTTGCTTTGTTGATAGTTTCCTTTGCTGTGTGGAAGCTTTTTATTTTGGTGTAGTCCCAATAGTTTATTTCTGCTTTTGTTTCCCTTGCCTTAGGAGACATATCTAGAAAGATGTTGCTGTGGCCAATGTCAGAGAAATTACTGCCTGTGCTCTCTTCTAGGATTTTTATAATTTCATGTCTCACATTTAGTTCCTTAATCCATTTTGAGTTTATTTTTGTGTGTGATGTAACAGAATGTTTCAGTTTTATTCCTTCGCATGTGGTTGTCCAGTTTTCTTAACACCATTTATTGAAGAGACCATCTTTTCCCCATTACATATTCTTGCCTCGTTTGTTAAAGATTAATTGACCATATAAGCATGAGCTTATTTATGAGCTCTCTCTTCTGTTGACTTATATGTTTATTTTTGTGTTAGTACCATGCTGTTTTGATTACTACAGATTTTTAGTAAATCTTGAAATCTGGGATTGTGATACCTCCAGTTGAGTTTTTCTTTCTCAATATTGCTTTGGCTATTGGGCGTCTTTTGTGGTTCCATCCAAGTTTTATTGCTATTTGTTATAAGTCTCTGAAAAATGCTGTTGATATTTTGATAGGAATTGTATTAAAACTGTAGATTGCTTTGGGTGGTACATATTTTTTTAAAAACAATATTTATTCTTCTAATCCAGGAGCATGGAATATCTTTCCATTTGTGTTGTTTTCAAATATTTCCCTGTTGTTTTATAGTTTCAGAGAACAGGTCTTTCACCTTCTTGGCCAAGTTTATTTATAGATATTTTAGTATTTTTGGTGCAGTTGTAAATGGTATTGCTTTCTTCATTTCTCTGTTACTTCATTATTAGTGTATACAAATATAAAGGAATTTTTTGTATTGATTTTGTATTTTGGGACTTTACTGAATTCATGTCTCTGTTGTAGTAATTTTTTGGTGTAGTCTTTTGGGTTTTCTGTATATAGCATCATGTCATCTGTAAATAGTGAAAGTTTTACTTCTTTCTTTTCAATTTGGATGCCTTTTCTTTTTCTTGTCTGATTGCTGTGGCTAAAACTTTCAGTACTTGGTTCAATTAGAGTGGTGCAAGTGGACATCTTTGTCCTGTTCCTGACCTTAGAAAGAAAGTTTTCAGTTTTTCACCTTTGGGTATGATGTTATCTGTGGGTTTTTCTTTTTTCTTTCTTTCTTTTTTAAGAATTTATTTATTTGACAGAGAGTGAGAGAAGGAGAGCACAAGAAGGGGGAGCAACAGAGGGAGAGGGGGAAGCAGGCTCCCTGCCCAACAGGGAGCCCAATGTGGGACTTGATCCCAGGACCCTGAGATCAATCTGTGGGTTTTTCAAATAGGACCTTTATTATGTTGAGGTATGTAAACTCTAAACCTGCTTTATTGAGGGTTTTTATCATGAATGGATGTTGTACTTCGTCAAATGCTCTTTCTGCATCTGTTGAAATGATTGTATGGTTTTATCTTTTCTCTTGTTTATGCAGTGAATCACATTGATTTGCAAATATTGAACCACTGTTGCAATGCAGGAACAAATCCCACTTGATTAAGGAAGATGATTTATTAAATATATTATTATATTCAGTTTGCTATTACTTTATTGAGGATTTTTGCATCTGTTTTCATTAGAGAACTCTCTTTTGATAATGTCTTTATCTGGTTTGGTATCCAGGTAATGCTGACGTCATAAAATGAATTTGGAAGCTTTCTTTCCTCTTCTATTTTTTGGCAAAGTTTGAGAAGACTAGGTATTAAATCTTTTTAAAATGTTTAGTAGAATTCATCTATGAATATGTCTAATCCTGGACTTTCACATGTTGGGAGTTTTTAATTACTGATTCAATTTTATTGCTGGCTATTGGTTTGTTCAAATTTTCTGTGTTTTCCTGAATCTATTTTGGCAGGTTATATATTTTTAGGAATTTATCCATTTCTCCTAGTCCAATTTGTTGACATAATTTTTTATAATATTCTTTTATAATCTTTTGTATTTCTGTGATGTCAGTTATTTCTCCTCTTCCATTTCTAATTTTGAATCCTCTCTCTCTCTCTCTCTCTCTTTTTTCTTTTTATGAATCTGGCTAAAGTTTTATCAATTTTGATCATTTTTTATCAATTTTGTTTTTATCAATTTTTATCAATTTTGTAGATCTTTTCAGAGAACGAGCTCCTAGTTTTATTGATCTGTTTTTTGTTTTGTTTTGTTTTTGTTTTTTTAGTTTTTATTTTGTTTATTTCTGCTCTAATCTTTATTATTCCCTTCCTTCCACTGGTTTAAGATTTTGTTTGTCCTTTTTATAGTCCTTCAGGTGTAAGGTTAGGTTACTTAGTTGAGATTTTTCTTGCTCCTTGAGGTAGGCCTCTGTTCCTATAATCTTTCTTAAAACTGCCTCTGCAGGGTTATTTTGAGGACTAATTGATTTTTTGCATGTAAAACTGTCTCAACAGTGCCAGTTTGTAAGTTTAAGTGCCATATAAGTTATTCCATTATTATTAATTAAGGAAATAGCATTTATTTTTAACCCAAAGATATTGGGAAAAAAATCTCAGGAAAAGATGATAAAAGGGAATATATTAAGCAAGGGGATGAGGGATGGACAAGGAGCTCTATCTTTTCTATTTTTATGTTCTTTCCTTCTGTGAAAATTTGTAAAAACAATTGTTGTATACTGTACCAGCCAACCTTGCACTTTTCCTCTCAGATTCAGACAATATTGATTTCCCTACTGCATCTGTTTATCTCATGCATTGAAATGACCAGTGAATGTTAATCCAAAGGTTATTTTGAAAGGTAGACTTCCAGGCTTTTCAAAATTTTAGTAAATCAAAGAGATAGTGTGATTGGAATCATGAATTATAGCTCAGCATTTGTCACCTTGCTGTAGAGTTATAGCCAATGGGCATCATTCCTTGGCTGCATTTTGGGGGACAGATATTGGTCCTTGTGATCTACTAAGGAGTGCCTGGGGAACTGGGCATCCATTTCCTCAAAAATAATGGTAATATTAATAATATCAATACTGTGAACAGACATGAATGACTAATATTTTCTTAATCATATACACAGTGTTATTAGAAGCATATTTTGAAATTTTTTTTACTAATTTTTGATATAAAATATAAACAAAATTAATCTGCTTACTGTGAAAATACACTTTCAAGATGGGTCTCCTGCTCTCCTACATTAAACCCCTTCTATATGGAAAATCTAGGGCTACCTGCTGGCTGGATACCTTGATGAATGATGACTCTGTAATGATTTATAAGAAGAGGAAGTTAAGAGTCTGCTGGAGCTTTCCAAGCTTTCTCTCTGCTCATATGTCTAATGTTCCTGCTATACAAGTAACCTTTAGTTCAGGTTTATGAATATCTACTTGTTTTAAGACAAGGATTTAGAATCATTCATTTTATTTTTAACTAACCCTAAAAGAAGACAAAAAGCCATGTGGTCTGAAGAAAAAGAAAAATCTGTATTAAGATTCAGTTCTATCTCTGACCAACTGGGGTGTGAACTTGATAGGGTACCCTTAAAATATTTGTTTTATGAAATTAGTGAATAAGTCAGTCTGAATCTAAATTCAAAGCTATAGACTGTAGGAGCTGGTACATTGGCACATCCAAGGGAGGGGAGAAAGGCTTGACTGGGAATGGGGAACTGACCAAGCATATTTAATCAGTTTTGGCAACAAGCTCTCTTGTCCTTAGGAGTAGAGGCTCCAGGCAAGGATGTGTAGACTGATTATCAAGTTAAGAACCCAGTAACTGGGGAAATAAGAACCAATATCAGAATGACACTGGCATTTTGGAGAAGAAATTCAAACAGCCCTTTTTCATAAGACATTTCCTTGAGAAAAGGCTGACATGGTAACCATTCATTAAACTACTGGGTGGTTCTTTGTATTTCCCTTCCTAGGGCCTAGAGCCTGGAATTGGGTCAGACCGTGAGAGGAAGAGCTAAAGTGATGCTTATTTCTAAGTTTAGAGACATTAGAAGAGCAGAAAGCTAGACAGCCTTCATAGGAAGTTACTTCCTTGAATGTCTGTTTTCCTCCTGGAGCTTCCCTGAAAAGCAGTCTTAGGTCACGGGACTTATGATAATAATTACTGCATAGGATTATGATGGGGTTGGATTAGGACATCTAGGTAGAAAATCTGACACACAATAGGTGCTCAAAAATAAATGTCACTTCTTTTGAACTCACTTGAAGGGTGCTCCTAACTCTTAATTTTCTCAATTTTTTCTTAATCTCTGTCATAATTTTTTTCCATTGTTTTGTCCAAACCGATCAACAAAGTAAAAATTTTCCCTCATAATTCAACCATCAGTACTTCATGGAAATTTAAAATTAACGTATGTTTTTACCCAAGAATTCAGCTTTTAAGATCCCTACCCCCCACCCAATGTTATAAGAAATGTATTTGTAAAGTATCTACTTACTTGGAGACAAGGAGAATCAACTTAAAAATCAGTTAGTAGGTGTAAGGTTAAATATGTGATGGCACACTTACACAGTGAAATACCATGCCATCTCTAAAATGAGCAAAATACAGGGGGCGCCTCCGTGGCTCAGTGGGTTAAAGCCTCTGCCTTCGACTCAGGTCATGATCCCGGGGTCCTGGGATCGAGCCTGGTCCTGGGATCAAGCCCTGCATCAGGCTCTCTGCTCCGCAGGGAGCCTGCTTCCTCCTCTCTCTCTCTCTGCCTGCCTCTCTGCCAATTGTGATCTCTGTCTGTCAAATAAATAAATAAAAAATCTTTAAAATGAGCAGAGTACATTTCTATGAGTTGATATTATATGTAGCTGAGATAAAAGGGCAGAAAGAAAAAGGTCATTTGTTCTATGTTTGTACACAATTATTTTATAGAAGAATATGAAATACTTTTTTTTTAAGTACAGTACATGTAGGGGGTGGTGTAACTATCAGCAGTTAATAAAGAAATTTAATTTTCACTTTATATTTTAATTCACAGATTAAAAAAATGAAGAGAAATTTGGGTTGACTTGAGGCATAAATGCAATAATACTTTCTTTACTATGTGTTTTTTTTCTTAGATAATTGAAATATTTCAGCTATGCAAAAAAGTATAGAAACAAAGTAACAAAAACTATACAATCCCAGACATAATTATTACCATCTTAGCATTTGCCCTCTTGGTATTAAATCTTATTTATAAACAAACAGATACATAAACAAAACTGTTCTATTGGATTTTACCTTTTCTGTGTTATTTCAGCTTCTCCTCTGGAATCATTATCCTAAAGTGGTGTACTTTTCTCTCACCCATGTGTTTTTGATGTTTAATCTTTACAACTCTTTGTTGTAAGTATCATTGAGGCCTACAAGATGTAGTAACTGCTACATGCATAGTGAATGATGAAGCTTAAATTCAGACTGAGGGTAGTCTGCCTTAGCCTGCGGGTATATTCTACTAAGAAGTGATTATACTTTTTCCTGTAAGTGAATTTACCTTATCTAAAGCTTCTGTTATGACTTGAATTGTGCCTCCCCAAAAGATGTTTCATTTCTAATCCCCAGTATCTATGAATGTGACCTTATTTGGAAATAAGGTATTTGTAGATGTAATCACGTTAAGATGAGGTCACACTTGATTAGGATGGGCACTAATTCAATATGACTCATATTCTTATAAGGAGAGAAGAGACAGACAGGCATAGAGGGAAGAAAGCTATGTGAAGACAGAAACAGAGACTGGAGTGATGTAGTTGCAAGTCAACAGACACCAAAGATTGATAACAACTAGCAGAAGTTAAGGGAAAAGCATGAACAGATTCTTCCCTAAATCCCTGAGAGAGAACATAGTCCTGCTGACACCTTGATTTTAGATTTCTAGCCTCTAGAACTGTGACATAAAATAAGTTTCTATTGTTTTAAGACATCATAGTTTATAATACTTTTTTACAGTGATCCTAGGAAATAATACACCCATTCATTGAACAAATATGCGTTGAGCAACTTAGGAAGACAAGAGTATGGATTTTTGAACCAAATTTCCTAAGTCCAGATCCTAGTTCTCCTGCTAACTAATTGCAAGATTTGGGGCAAATTATTAACCTCTGTCTGCTTCAGTTATTGAGGATATTAGGAATGACTTATATCTTTGCTGTTAATATAAAAAAGTGAAAGTAATAAAAATAAAAACATATTTTAAAAGTATGTAAAACAAGGAGACTATATAGATTATCAAAAAACTAAAACAGAAAACTAACAGTGAATAAATTTAGCAAGACTGATCAATAAACAGAAGAGAGGCAAGAATGTTAGAAATGAAGAGACCCATAGCTACAGATACAGTGTAGAATTTTTTAGATTTTTTTTTTTTAAAGATTTTATTTATCCATTTGACAGACAGAGATCACAAGTAGGCAGAGAGGCGGGCAGAGAGAGAGAGAGGAGGAAGCAGGCTCCCTGCAGAGCAGAGAGCCCAATGCGGGGCTCGATCCCAGGACCCTGGGATCATGACCTGAGCCGAAGGCAGAGGCTTTAACCCACTGAGCCACCCAGGCACCCATAGAATTTTTTAGATCTTAAGATAATCCTATTGACAGTATTATGAAAGTACATTTACAAATTTAAATAAGAACAAATATTTTCTAGAATATAGATGACAGATATCAACCAAAGTAGAGGATCAAAACATCTAAATACACCAAAAAAAAAAAATATTGAACTGATAATCACATTACTTCTCTAAAAGACCAGTTCCAGACATTTTTACAAACTCATTTGCCAACCTTTTGAAAAACAAGAATAATGATTGCAGAAAGAGGTAATTGTCTAGGATAGCATTGATAACAAAATTGTCCAGGACAACACAATCAAGATAATAACATGCAATTTTACTTTTGAGCAGTGATGCAGATATTCTAAGGGAAATACAAACACATTACCTAAATATTACCTAATTACTAAGGGGATGATACGCCAGAAATGTGAGGATAGTTTACCATCAAAAAATATAAAACATATCTGCAGACTGGTTTTCTGGAAAACATCTTAAGAGCATCTCCATAAATGAACATATAATAACATTTTTTAAAAATGATCTCTATTAAAATGATGTATCAAAATCTTATTGAAAATATACTTAATAATTAAACTTCATAATCTTTTTCATAAGCAAATTGTATCTCTTCTATGAGCTTTATTACCTTATGTTTATTGCTACATGGTGTGGAATCTTTTATTTCTTTGCATTGTCTAATTATTTTATAGCATATGCAAATGATTTTTATATATAGGTCTTTTATTCACTCATTTTGCTGAAATATCTTAGTTTATTGACTATGTAGAATATGTAGAAAAAGGAACTTTAGCTCCCATTTTAATATGTTTTATTTTTTTTTCTTATCTTATTGCATTAACTAGTGCTATTAATGATGACAAGTATACTGAACTCGTTTCTAATCAACAATGAAATGTTACTGGCAGTTTGTAGGAGGTTCACTATGAATGACTGATGATCAAATAAAATAATACTCTCAGTAATAATCAGAGTAATACAAATTAAAATCAGAGCACATACCAGTGCTGTGAGTTGAGTGAGACTGATGAATCACAGACCTGTATCACTGAAACAAATAATATACTGTATGTTAATTTAAAAAATCATAAAAAAATTAAAATTACAGAGACACCATTTAATTCATGTCTAATTTAAAAATATGACAGTTCCAAGTGGTCATAAAAGTATAAAAAATCATGAAATTGCAGTGACAGTAGTATAAATTATATATACACTTAGAGCAGTAGTTCTCAAAATATGATTCCCAGAACAACAGAATCAGCACCACTTGGGAAGTTGTTAGAAAGGCAAATTTTTGGGATGCCTGGGTGGCTCAGTGGGTTAAAGCCTCTGCCTTTGGATCAGGTCATGATCATAGAGTCCTGGGATCAAGCCCCGCATCAGGCTCTCTGCTTGGCAGGGAGCCTGCTTCCCCCTCTCTCTCTGCCTGCCTCTCTGCCTACTTGTGATCTTTGTCAAATAAATAAATAAATAAATAAATAAGATCTTTAAAAAAAAAACAAAGGCAAATTCTCAGGCCTCATCTCAGATCTGTTGAATCAGAAACTCTGGGCTTGGGGACCAGAAATCTGTGTTTCAATAAGCCTTCTTTATCCTTGTCCCAACTATGATTGGGACAATCATAAGTTCCTGACTTAGAAGAACAAGCTAGTAAGTTATTTGACACTATCTGACAAAGAGGAAGGTATACCAGTTCTTACTATAGACTCTAGAGAAACTCATGGATCTATGTAAGGAACATGAAGCAAAAAGTTTAGACTACATTGTTAGTGATAGTATAAAATTGAAAATTATATTGTAACTGGCCTTCAGTAGGAAAATGGATAAACTGCAATACCATCAAAGAAAAGGATACTACATGGCTCTTGGAATGAATGAATTAAAGTGAGTAAATCTCATTCAGTTAAAAGTAATTTTGAATGATAAAACTATACTACAGAGTGCTACTTACGAAAGTGAAAACTTATTGAATGTTCAATGTATGCTAAGCACTATCTAAAATTCTTTATGCATATTTCCACATTTAATTCCCCAAGCTTCTGAGAGGAAATAGAATTAGATCCATATTTGAAAATGAGGAAAGGCTGGTACAGAGAAGTTAAGCAACATATCTAAAGTCACATAACTAGTAGGTGGCAGCCTGACTTTGGAGCCTGAGCTCTAAGCGATAATGTCTCTTCCTATGGAAAATGCATCATTGATCCTAAGTCATAACAATGTAAAACAGGATCATATATTATTAATGAATAAAAACCAAAATCAGAAGAGTAGTTACTTCTGAGGAGAGAAGGGAGAGAGAGTAGGTCCTGGGAAGGTTTAAACTTGGTTGGAAATGTTTCATTACTTAAACAAATTTTGAACTAAAAAGAGCAAAATATTAATATTTTATTTAAAAAATGATCCATTCAACGCACAAACTTTGTTTATACTATTAAAATGCTTAATATTTCTAATTAAGAAATATTGCATTTATCATGCCACAGAATGCTTCTCAATAAAGTTTTTAAAATTGGACTTTACACACATTTTTAATTTAAGAACCCAGAAAAATTCATGAAGTAACTTTCAAATCACACAGATTTATGACCTGAGACAAAGTTATTGAAAGAAATACACCCATGGAAAATCAGAAATAGTTTTGTAAGTAATTTCTTCATCAAGGTTCAACTGTTATTAAATATTCTGGGCATAGAGATAACTAGAAGGTTTTGCTTAGTGGCCAGTGACATTCTAAATTTATTTTACACTTTGAAATTTAATTTAAAAATTAAGATTTTTATGTTTGCAGTATCCAACATGAAGGCAGTATCTGGATTACTTCTTAACGATATCAGCCATCCTTAGAAAATAGTTCAGAACAAGAGATGACTCACTTTGTGTAGTTCCTAGACAGACCAGAGCAGATTTTAGATTATCTACTATTATCACTAACTAATAGAGGCCAAGCTATTCCTACCTTCACATCATCAGATCTTAAGCAATGTGTGTCCTGCCATCAGTCACAGTCAGATGTAGACAGAGTAAGATGAACATCATCCGTTCTCCCTGTCGTGCTCATCCATCACTGCCTTGGGGGAATTCCATAGAGCCTAAGGAGGAATTGTAAGTAGTGTAGAAAATGAACCCAGAATGAGAACTTAGAAGAAACATGTGCTTGTCCCAACTATGTTATAAAAATAATAGAATTTTAGGATGTTAGCTTTAAAGGGACCTCATAGATCATCTTGCCCAGTGCCGTCATTTTAAAGATGAGATTCAGAGTGAGGAAGTGACTTGGCCAATGCCATATCCAACCCATCATTGATTATTTATTGAGGAACAGATGAACTGAAGCGAGAGATGTGCTCACAGACAGATCCTGGACTCAGAATCTTGGATATTCTACGGAAGAGTGGGACTGTGTCTGGGGCCAATCAGTATCTCTCACTGTTCTTCTAATTTTCAGTATATTAAATAGGGTACAGTGAACCCCCTACCCTCCACTCAGGTTTACCATGAGGTTAGAACAAAATAGAGGTATTTCCTCACTTACCTCTGCTTTTTTTTTGGTCTTACTTGTCACTCTTCTATTCTTGTTTTATTAATCCCATGTCATAAGATAAACTCTTGTTACCACCATGTCTTTAGAAGATCACAAGAAACACTAAATCTAAATGTAGATGTCATCTTTCCCCAAAGATTAAGTGTTATACAAATATAAGGGGTAATTGGGAGTGGTTTATCTATTCTTTGATAGACTGTTCCTTACCCTATTTGGCCATTGTACGGAAATTGTGTGTGTGTGTGCATGTGTATCAAGGGTGGACAAAGTAGAGGCAGGTGGGGAGGGAAAAATGAATGAAGCCTGGATGGACAATAGCAATTTGGAGACATAGCCTAATAAGGAGACAGTACAAGGAGGCTTTAATTGGAAAACAAACTATCAGTTGCATAATCTAAGCAGAAACCAACTCTGACCAAATTGCTCATACAGTGATAAAAAATAGGTTTGAATGTACTAAGCCTCTTTTACCCAAACCCAACTTCACTTGCCATCATATATAATCAAGAAAACTCAGTAGGCATCTTTCCTATGTCATAATATAATGTGTGGTTCTTGAAAACATGACTGATGCAAACCTGTAAGGATGCTAAATGCCATGTCACTTGTCACTAGTAGAACTGAGCTCCCAGTCAACCCATTCCATGTGACCCAGTCATCATGGGGCCTAACCAGAGGTCTGTACTTCTCAAAATGGGGATCCTACTCATGGTGTTAAACTGAGGCCAGAAAGCCCCATAATGAGTATTTGTGAAGTGTTAACTTTAATTGACAATTTAGGGAAGGAAGATACTAAGTTATTTTACAAACAGTTTAAAGTATCTTGGGGATATCCTACAGTCAAATGCAAAACCTGCATACTTATAGAAAAAAGAATGACTAAAAGAAGTTTCCCATACCACGTGCTTGAGGTAATCTCATAGACCCTTGGGTTTGTACCTTTGTCATCTGTGCTATAAGGGAGATGTACTTCACCTTACCATGTACCAGGCATTGGATGAAAGTTGTCCTCTGGGAGGAGCTGTGTCCCTAGTAAGACAGACATGGCTTTCTTGGGCTGAAGTCAAATGCCGTAGAGAAACTCAAGTGTCAGGCATCAGCTATCAACTATCTGCAGTTGGAGTAATGAGTACCTCACTGCCAAGAGGAATCTGGGCTGCACACACCACAGACCCCCTATATCCTATCTGCTAGCTGCTCCCCATACTTAGCCTGTAACACAAATCTGTGATGAGAATTAAAAGGACTCAAGTCTGGGTGTGTTTTGCAAATACATGCCCCCTGAGAGAGCAGCTGATTCCAGTAAGATTCATCTAAGGTCTTCAAGGGCTGGATTAAATTCAGAAGCAATTCCACGCAGAAAAAAACACAGGAAAAGCCAAATGCCTGTCTCCCTCAAACACATTATTATTATTATTATTTTAATTTTAGTTAACGAATAGTATAATATTGGTTTCTGGAGTAGAATTTGAGGATTCTTTATTTACATACAACACCCAGTGCTCATCACGAAAAGTACCTTCCTTAATACCCTTCACCTGTTTATCCCATTCCCCTACCTACCTCTCTCCATCAGTCCTCAGTTTGTGCTGTAGTATTGAAAGTCTCTTATGGTTTATTCCCCTCCCTCCCTCCCTCTTCTCCCCATATGTTCATCTGTTTTCTGTTTTAAAATTCATGTGAGTGAGATCATATGGTATTTGTCTTTTTCTAACTGACTTATTTCACTCAGCATAATACATTCTAGCTCCATCCATGTCATTGCAAATGACAAGATTTCATTTTTTTAAAGATTATTATAGAGAGAGAGAGTGTGTGTGAGCATGAGCAGGAAGGGCAGAGGGAGGAGAGAGAATCCCAAGCAGACTCCACCTGAGCACAGAGACCCATATGGGGCTTTATCCCATGTTTCATTATTTTTGGTGCCTGAGTAATATCATGTTATGCATGTGTGTGTGTGTATGTGTGTGTGTACACATACATATGCGCTACATCTACTTTATCCATTCCTCAGTCGATGGGCATTTGAGCTCTCTCCATGTTTGGCTATTGTTGATAATGCTGCTATAAACGTGGGAGTGCATGTATCCTTTGAATCTGTATCTTTGTATTCTTTGGGTAAATACTACGTAATCAATTGCTGGGTCATAGTGTAGTTCTATCTTTAACTTTCTGAGGAAACTTCATACTTTTTTCAGAGTGGCTGCACCAGTTTGCATTCCCATCAGCAGTGCAAGAGGGTTCCCTTTCCCCCAACATCCTCACCAACATCTCTTGTTTCTTGTGTTGTTAATTTTAGCCATTCTGACAGGTGTCAGGTGGTTTTCATCCTGGTTTTGATTTGTATTTCCCTGATGCTGAGTAATGTTAAGCATCTTTTCATGTGTCTGCTCTGGATGTCTTCTTTGGGAAAATGTCTATTCATGTCTTCTGCCCATTTCTTAGCTGGATTGTTTTTTGGGTGTTGAGTTTGATAAGCTCTTTATAGATGTTGGATACTAACCCTTTATCAGATATGTCATTTTCAATTATCTTCTCCCATTCTGTAAGCTGTATTTTATTTTTTGTTGATTGTTTCCTTCACTGTGCAAGAGGTTTTTATCTTGGAGTCCCAATAGTTAATTTTTGCTTTTGTTTCCTTTGTCTCATGTGACATATCTAGTAAGAAGTTGCTCTGCCTGAGGGCAAAGAGGTTTCTACCTGTGTTCTCCTTTAGGATTTTGATATTTCTTGTCTCACATTTAGGTCTTTCATCCATTTTGAATTGATTTTTGTGTGTGGGGTAAGAAAGTGGTCCAGTTTCATTCTTCTGCATGTTGCTGTCCAGTTTTTTCCCAATACTGTTTATTGAAGAGACTTTTTTCCCATTGGACAGTCTTTCCTGCTTTGTCGATTAGTGGACTATATAGTTCTAGGTCCAGTTCTGGGTTCTCTATTCTGTATTTTGTGTATGTCTGTTTTTGTGCCAGTTCCATACTGTCTTGATGGCTACAGGTTTGTGATATAGCTTGGTCTAGAATCCCTGATGCCTCCAGTCATTTTCTTTCTCAGGATTGCTTTGGCTATTTGGAGTCTTTTGTGGTCCCATACAAATTTTAGGATTGTCAGACACATTATATTTATTTTGGAGTGCTAGGATTTGTACTTAATGATAAGGATATTTGGGTCAGAAAATCCTTTCCCCTCTTTATGTACTCACCTGTGTAATACAATGATCATAAAATTGATCCTGGTAGTTAGAATTCATAATACTATTGTCTAGGAATAAAAATTTCCCAACCAAATGGTTTTCTTTTCTTTTCTTTTCTTTTTCTTTTTCGTTTTCTTTTAAGGTTCTTTCATCTGTTTTCTTCCAGGAAAAAGAAAGGAGGAGAATGTACTTTAAAATGCCTAAGAACATTTTCTTTATGTAGAAGTCTAGTGTTTCAAGGTTAAAAGAACTTGAGGATATGTCTTCTTTCTTAATTTGAAAAGTTCAAAAACTTAGAATTTTAAAAAGCTTAAAATGTCACTTAGGTATATGGTTAGGTGTAACCCAAACACCTGATGCTAAATGCTGGTATACATGCTGTCTTCATAGAACCCTTCTTACTTTTACTCAACTCAATTCTGAATTATTTTTTTCTCTTTATTTTTAACTTATCTTATGGAACTAGGGCAGCATAAGGAGGGGTAAGGTTAAGCTTAGAGATATATAATAAAACAAACCAAGGTATTACTAAGAAAAATACAAGGTAGCTTATATTTTAAAAAAATGGTGAGGTATCATGAACTAAGGGCAGAAAAAATTAACTTACATACACCTGAAGTTCAGAGAATAAAGTTGGGGGATGGGAAAGAAAAAGAAAAAAAAAAAAAAGCCTCATAAAACTAACACAAAGAAAGGAAAATCACTCCATTTATTTGGATTTGGTATTACTCATGATTACAAGCAGCTACCAAAAGTAAACATTTTCAGAAAGGCAATAGTAGAGGACAAATTTTGGAGGAAACACATGAAAATAAAAGTTATTAAAGGTAAATTATTACATGGATTCTGGATTTACTTTTATCTAATTTCTTAATTTCCGCTCTTACAATTATCAGTTCCATATTATTTTTAAATTTTAAAATCATTTTCATCACCCAGAAACCACTGAATTATATTCAATAACCTGCAGCTCTGTTTCTAATTTTCAGAGAGAAATAATTAATGCTATCACCAGAATCTTCCTTGTTATTGTTCTTTCTGGCCCAAGCAGAGCCCATCATCAATTACAGCCTGCATCAGTTAGCAATTGCTGTGAGAAAACAAAGCAAACAAGACAAATAAAACAAAAAACTTAGAATCTGTGGTGGTGAATTATATAGCGTGTCTACTTTGGTAAGCTTAGGTAGGCTTGAAACATGTATCCCATGTTTCCCTTTGTTGGGATATTCCAGATCAGTGTGGGCAATGAGAGACATGTTGCTCAAGATGTGGAAGGTACAAGTTAAACCAACTCCTTTGTGTGGTCAGAAGCTTGGTGTGGAACCTAGGGCACTGTCACAACATACCCACATTGCTGCTTACCTCCTGGATCACATGGTTGGAGTGACAAGCCACCAGGCTGGTCTCTTCCTCCAGCTTTCCTGAATCTGAGTCAGATAAGTGCTCAGCTCTGCCTGCAGGGACACCCCTGTCTTCTAAGTTGGAGGTTTGGAGGGGTGAGCAACTGAGGCTGGTCCCAGTCCTCCCTGCTCACCCCCACACGTTCCAGTCTATTCTGTCTTCCCCTGTTCCCCACTCATTTTCTTTTCCCAAGTGCCTGCTCTTTGAAAGCAGCACTAGATATATAAACAATCTCATGCAGAAAGTATCGCCAGCTTTCACAGTTGCTCTAGGTCAGATCCATAAAATTTTCCTCTTTTCCTTCCTTTCATTCTGTTTTATAGCTACTAGAATTTTTGTTTGACCAAATATTGTCTAATGCAGAATTTGGAACTAGAAATTGTTCTAGAGAAAAATGGATGACAAGAAAATCTGAGAAAGTATGTGGTTAGACATCACTAAATGGGTAGAAAATATATATAAATCTGTTTCCAATTCAAATGCTCACCAAAGAGCAACGAGGATCTTCATAATCAAGTGGGTAAGATGATTCATCCTGTGGACATCAGTCAGCCTATTTGCCTAGTTACCCATTCTTCCCATGGGCTCATGAAAAAAAGTGGCCATAATAGCAGGGATGATCATGCATTGGCTCAGCAACATGGTTTTTCCACTTATCAGGGCCAACTGGCTGCATTCACTGCTGAGTAGCCAATCTTCCAATAACAAATATCAACACTGAGTCCCTGTTGGGGTAGCATTCTCTGAGTGGATAAACCAGACACCTGGTGGAAACTTGATTATATGGGACCAATTCCATCATGGAAGGGGCAGCACTTTGCTCTCATTGGAATAGATAATTTGGATATGGACTTCTCGTCTCTGTTCATAATGCTTCTGCCAAAACCAACATCCCTGGATTTATGGAATATCCTATGCACTGTCATAGTATTTCACACATGATTCTGACCAAGATGTTTATTTAAAAAGCCAATGAAGTATGGCATTGTGGCCATTCTCATGAAATTCACTACTCTTACCACCCTCCCTATGGCCCTGAAGGAGCTGATTTTACAGATTGATAGAAAGGCTTTCGAAGTCTCAGAAACACTTCCAGTGTTTGCTGGAGTGGCACCACCTGGCAGGGCTAGGAAATGTCACACAGGATGTTAATGCTCTAACTCAGTGACCAATATATGGTAATATGTCTACTATAGACAGATTGATGGGTATGATTATAAAGGAATGGCTGTGGAAATTTATCTTCTTACTATGACACCCTCATGTTAGACAAGCAAAAATTTTTGCTTCCCCTTCCTGAAACTTTGGGTTCTGATGGTCTAGAAGGTAGTTTGCAAGTGGAGAATACTTTCACCAGAAGAGACAACAGTGGTTCAGTCAAATAGTTAAACTGGAAATTGAGACTGTCCACTGGTTGCTTTGGGCTTTTCATACCAGTAATCAATAGGCAGAAAAGAGGGATATTTGTATTGACTGGGTTAATTGATTCTGATTATTAAGGGAAATTGAGTTGCTACTTCACAGAGAGGGTGAACAAAGCTCTGTTTGGAATATAGATGGTATCTCTGGAGTGCCACTTAGTATTCCCATGCCCTATGATTAAAGCCCCTGGAAAACTAAACAACCTAATCCAGTCAGGGTCACTAACGGTGTAGACTCTTTGAGAACAAGGAACCATGACCAACCAAGGTGCTTGCTTAAGGCAGTGGGGATGAAGAATGGGTAATAGAAGAAAGTGGTTAAACGACGACAACAATAACAATAACTCAACTATGACTG
This sequence comes from Enhydra lutris kenyoni, assembly GCF_002288905.1. Classification (NCBI taxonomy): domain Eukaryota; kingdom Metazoa; phylum Chordata; class Mammalia; order Carnivora; family Mustelidae; genus Enhydra; species Enhydra lutris. Next base: position 44,174,152 of record NW_019154092.1, read on the forward strand.
GGACCAATTTTAGAAACATGAGAAGTTTGTGTAAATCTTGTGCAGGCTTGAGTTTTCTTATATAGGCATTCACATGCATCTATGATCAGCTTGAAGTCTGGCTGGGACAGGAGACCCTTCTCCATGGGGCCATTCATCCTCTAGAAGGCTAGTTCCCTGTGGTTTCATACCATAGCAGAATTCCAAGTTGAGTAAGAGAGAGATGAAAAAATGTAAAGCCATACTATGATTTTGGCCAGCCTAGATTCAGAGCATGCAGAGACTACTGGGTTTTAATACAAAAGGTATGGGTATAACAGGGTCCTTCACTGGGCTGTTAATTCAATTAATGTACCATGGAAACTTAGAGTTTATCAAGCGCACTAGGATACTAATAAATCTGTCTTTGAGCAGAAAGTCTGAAAAAATTGTTAAAGCTTCAGATTTTGATCCCATATTTCACCTACTTAGAATTTGCTTCATTTTTTTCAGTTTATTACTGAGAATTCAACCAGGTTTTTCCAGTGTTACCTTTGTATCTCTAATTTTAATACTTCACAGAGTTTGATCTTTTCAGTTTCCTGATTATCCCTACTAATGTCAACAGAAAGTTTATTTGGGGTTCCCAATGAACTCCTCAATTTAACTTTGTCTAAATAAAATTTTTTTTAGATCCTGTGCAAACTGTAGCTTTTAAGGCAAATCATCTAAACTTTTTTCCATTTATCTAATTTGAGCCATATGAACTCACCAACTTTTAACCTTTTTTAACTCTAAAAATGGCAGTTTCAGATAGTTCAAATAGTATATCACTGAAAATTTCTTTGCTTCTTCCCCTTTGGCACAGTGTCCTCAAGATGTTTCCTGGCATTTAATACCAGCTGGGACCTCCCATCTTTACATACTCCTTTCAGAGGCAGTTCCCCTCATGTCTGGCCTACTTAGCTGACCAGCTCAGGCATTTAGGAGAGTGAAACATCACCATTAACTGCAGGATCAAAAGGTAACAAGAGGAAGATAGTAAGCAAAGAATGCAGTGAAATCTCATCCATTCTCTTGTGAAAATGTCATTGTCCCCAGGAGGTATACATTCATTTTCTTCTTTTATTGTGTTTGAACTATACTGGGGTAATAATAGTCTGGTATTTAAGGCAGTTTAAGATGAAAATTTTCCTGTTGAGTAGTTTCCATGTGTTGGTTAGTACCTTATAAAAATCTGCATTAATTTTTCATATTGCATTTATAATTACAATTTGCTTAGAATCCAGAAAGTGAAATTGGTGAAGGGGGATATGTGTGGAGATAAGTTGCAGGAATGGGTGAGAGAATAGGAATGGGGAGTTTGTATTTTCATTTCTTTTCTTTTCCTTTCTTCCTTTCTCTCTCTCTTTTTAACCTCTCTCTTTAAAAAAAAGTTGAGAGACAGATATCTGGCATGTTCTACTTCTGTTGATGTGTACAAACCTGTAGTATTTATTTATAGTCTGTCATTACAAAAACAGACATGGAATCATAACTTGCTTGAGCAGGGGAGGAGTTTTAATAGTATATCAGGTTGCTAACTGAGTCTACTGGGTTTGTCATCCAACATCTTTTCCAAGGGGTACAATCATTCAGGTGATACTTGGTCCCTCTCAGGATACTCCTGCAGTGTGAAGTAGTCTGTCCTATTTGATGCATTTCCAATAATTAATAGTTTTCTTAAATGAGCCAAAATCTGTCATGAAATGTTTGCCTATTGATCCTGGTTTCTCCATTAGAAGACTATTTAGAAAAAAACAAATTGAATTTCATTTGCATAGCACAGAGTTAGGAATTGCGGTTTTGTGTGAATGCTGTAAATTGGAAAAGACTATAAGCAAATATATGCTATTATTACTGTTTCATATGAAAAAGTCACATATTTGAAATCAGCCATTAGGGTAATGAATTGAATAATTTATTCAAAAATGACCTAAGCTTCTTTGTATAATTAAATTCCTCAATTAGAGTAATATTGTCCAAATGATAGTCACTTACACTTAATTGGAAGTATTTTAGAAGCTTTTTGTAGGGGTACGAGTTGTATTTTACTTTTTCTAAAGGTAAGTCAAGGGATGAATATATGCTTTACAAGTAGATTCATAATGTTCAGTTAAATACTAATCTAACCTTTGTGTATTTTTTATGATTTACCTTATAAAGTGAGATTTAGATACAACTACTTATAAATATTTTTATTAGAAGGAGATATACCTGAAAAGAATTCTTTAAACTCTTTTTTCTTTGCTTATCCTACACTGTGCATATCTACCTGGCAAGTCATAGTTTTGTACTAAGAATTAGTCCAATCAAAAGTTAGATGAGGAAATAATAGATATTATGTGATTCTTATTATATATTCTTCTGGGAGTTCATCTGCATATCAGTAGGTATCATTCTGAGAGAGAGGTTTATTTTTTTCTCTAATGCTTTACTCCACTTTCTCTTAAACTCATAATCACACAATAATGTCATTGGTCCCAAGTTAGATGCAAAAACTGAATGGCTGAGACATACACGGACTTAGTCATTAGTCCAAGGCCACACAACCAGCTGAACAGCCATCAGGTCGAATTTACTATTTTAGTATAAGTCAAGATCATCTACCTGACTTTGCTCTCCATGTCATTCTGATGGGATTCCTTGCAATGCTAGAATGCATTTTTTGCTTCCTCAAAGCTCTTTAAGACAAAGTATCAGACTGATTTAGCTGACCCTTGAGTGAAAGTCAATGTTTCCGTTTTGGGTGTTTGCAAATAAGCCTCATTCCTTTGTTTGGACCAGGAACTCTTGTCTAGAGAGCCCTAAGCCTTAACATAACTATTCATAGAGTGCTTGGAGGTTCCAAGTGACCTTGGCTGCTTTGAGCTGCTCAGTGTTTTCACCCTCACACCCACCCTGCAGGTTCCTTGCTTTTTAGTTTTATTTCTCTCTCTACCCTAATCTTGAAGAAAATAGCTGGTGGGAATTAAGTCCTTCTGGTATCTTTGCTCAGGTTTCTGTGTGTTCCAATCCAATCTCTTGCACTCATTTCCCTGAAAACCTTCCAGCCCACCCTGTCCTGTCCATGGTCCAGAATGCCACCAGTGTTCTTAACTCCACATTGCCCACCCCGAGGAATCAGCCGTATGTAACTTACTGTATAAAATTAGTACCACGAGGTAGACTTTAGCCTACCTTCTCAGAGAAAGTTGTCATGTCCAGAGGTCCTAAATCAGTATCACTCAGCCAAAATCAAGGAGTCAGAAGAGCCTCATTCTGTCTGGATGTGAGGATCTGTTCTTTGCGTCTTCCAGCCATCTGATGGCTGCCAGCATTCCTTGATTTATCACCCCATCACTCCTATCTCTGCTGCAACCACCTTGTCTTCTTTTCTTTTCTTTTTTTTTTTTTTTTAAAGATTTTATTTATTTATTTGACAGACAGAAATCACAAGTAGGCGGAGAGGCAGGCAGAGAGAGAGAAGAGGAAGCAGGCTCCCCACTGAGCAAAGAGCCTGATGTGGGGCTCGATCCCAGGTCCTAGGATCACAACCTGAGCTGAAGGCAGAGGCTTTAACCCACTGAGCCACCCAGGCGCCCTTGTCTTCTTTTCTATGCATGCCAAATTTCCCTCTGCTTCTCTCTTACAGAGAGATTTGTGACTCCATTTAGGGCCCACCTGGATAAACCAAGATAATCTTCCCTCTTTCCCAATCTAAGATCCTTAATCACATCTGCAGAGTCTCTGCCATAGGAAATAACATTCACAGGTTCTGAGGCTGAGGATGTAAAGTTGTCTTTGGGGCCATCATGTTGCCTACTGTAGTCATCTATACCCCCAAACTCTAGCAGCTTAAAACAATAATATATATAATCTCATCCTTTCAGTGAGCCAGGAATATGGGTGTGGCTTCAGTGAGGACTCTGGGTCAGAGTGTCTCCTAAGGCCACAGCTACCACAAGACTTGATTTGGAAGGACCCACTTTCCTCATGTGGTTTTTTGAATATTTAGCTCCTCATGGGTAGTTGGATTGAGACCTCGGTTCCTCATGAGTTATTGGCTGGAAGCCTCTCTTCTGTCCTTGCTACATGGACTTCTTTGTAGATCATCTCACATCATGGCAGCTTGCTTCATTAGAATGAGAAAATGAGGATTGGTTCACTAAAAGTGCCTGGAAGAGGGTGTTAGCAAGGCAGAAGACACAGGTATTTTACCTGATCACAGAAGTCACATGCTATCACTTGCCTTGTTCTACTCATGAGATGAAAGTCATTAGGTCCACCCTAAGCTTAAGGGGAAGAGATTACATGGGGACATGGATACCTGGGAACAAGGGTCATTGGGAGCCTTGTCAGAACCTGCCTACCTCAGCTCTGCAAACTGTTGTGTGCCTTAGCCTATGTTTTCCCTTTGTGCTGACCCAAGAGGTCCCCTTGGAAAACTCTTCCATAAGCTCTTACTCTGATCTTCAATGGCATTTTTACAGTGAAGTGTGTTCAAGCACTACTTAAAATCCCACATTTTATTAACTCCTTTGTGTCATCTATAGCTGTTCATACATTTGACTCTCCCATTAAGCTGAGGGTTCTTTGAGGTCAGGGGCTCAGCCATCTTTCTCCTCTGTGCTCAGTACCTCTCTGGTAGTGTCCAGGATAGAATTAGTGCTCAGTAAATATTGTTCTGAATAATAGTTGTTTTCACGGTTGCATAATTTGGTGGTTATTTGATTGAAATGTCATTGAAGTTCATTATTCATGATTTTCCTTGAAGAATTTGACTTAATCTACTGTGCTTTAGCAGTGTTTCTTCAACTTTATAGCATATATTTTGTAGGCATTCTGTTAAGATGCAAATTTTTATTCTCTAAGCCTGAGCTAGAGCTCAAGATTCTGAAGTTCTAACATGTTCCAAGCTGATGCCCGTATTGTTTGACCAAGGGCCACATTTTGAATAATAGAACATTAGAGAAATGGAAGCAGGGATAATGTAAAAGAGGTACTAGGGAGGGATATTTGAGTTAAAGTTAAAGAAATGTTCCCAAAGTGCAATTGGTATAAAAAAGAGTAAGTGTGTGGTGGGGTATGTGGAGTGGGGATGTCATATAGTGTCTGTGTGTAGGTGTGGGTATGAATTAATGAGTTCATTTTCCCTGGGGTCAATCAGATGTAGGCTGGAAGTCTAGTTGTTGGGGACAATGTGACTTGAGTAACAATTAGAATTAAGTTGGGATTTTTTCAAAGTGATCCGTAAGGTGCTATTTTTCTGTTTAGGTCCTTAAGGGTGTCCATGTAAGAAAAATCTAAAACATATCTCATTTTATTCATTTTATCTATTGAACTTCCACATAAGATTTAATTTTTCAAAAGAAATTTAGCTACTTAGAGTGCATACTCACACACAAAAAGCACAAACACACGCAAGAGACACATTACACCAGCAGAGTTTTGATTCTGAGTCCTGATCAGAGAACATAGTCAGCTATTAAAGGAAAGATTCCTTGATGCACTGGTTTTTAATTTGTTATGTAGAGATTATTCTCTAATCTCAAAACCCTCGATTAAATTGCAGTGAAAACTCATGAACTACCAAAAGTGAGCAGTTGCTAAACAGCTCAAAACCCCACCACATAAGCAAACTGACTCACAGAATCCACGGACAGTATGATGGTGTGCTTTGTTCCCAGGAGAGCCCCTCAGGCCTGCCTTCATCCTGCGACCTATTTGTTCTTACTTGACAGACAGCTCTGAGAGACAACGTGACATCATGGGAGGAACAAGAAGGTGGGAGTCCAGAGACAGGGTTGAGACTTGGCTCTGCCAGGAATAACTCCTACAGTTTTCCTCATGTCCTCTTCCCTCTCTGGGCCCCTGGTTTCCTCACAGAAGGGTAGTTCTCCATCAAGGGCTGGCAAACTTGCTGTAAAGGGCCAGAGAGTAAATATGTCATCCTTTGTGGACCCTACAACCTCTCTCGCAGCTGTTCAGCTCTAACACAGACAATATGTAAACGGGAGTGTGGCTGTGTTCCAGTCAGACTTTATAAAAACAGATGGTGAGCTAGAACTGGCCTGTGGGCCATACCTCGCTCGCTAACCCCTGCTCTCCAGCATTGCCACACACACCTGCCCAACTCAGAAGATTTATGACTTAAAATTATATGGGATCTGGTAAGTTTTCACTAAGATATTAATAGATTATCCTGGCTGGAAATACATTTGCTTTTGAACAGGGAACAGTAAGTATCTTAACTCAAAAGAACACAATGCTACAGAGGGTTCTCAGGCCTCGGGGTCATGTAGCAGGCAGTGGTAGGGTTATTTTTGGTTCAAGGATCTTTGCAGGGCCCTGAAATTATGGCAGGTTGGAAGTTACTTGCCCTGTCTAAATGTAAGGTCAACCTGATGACTTGGTGGGGGGGAGCAATTAGCATTGGAGGGTCCCTGCTGAAACCTTCCTAGGATTGCTTCCTTGCTAGGACAGCTGAGAAGCCACCAGGGGAAACAATGAGCCCTGTTGTTGGAACTGTATATAATGAACTGACTGCATAGTTCTGCTCCGCAGGGCCCCATACTGACTGCTATTCAATTGTAAATATCCCCTTTCTGCTGTGGTATCGGAGGACAGAGAGTTGTTGCTATATATTATGCTAAATATTCCCTGGAATCCAACTGTGGGAAGAGAGAGGGGACAATGCAGGTGGCAAAACCAATCCATTAACTTGCTATACGTCTGTTTCTGTCTCCTGATAACTCAAGGTGCTAAGACAACCCACGCCTTTCTTTTGAGACAGCTGGATATTTTTATAGGTAGGGAATGCATATATGTGTATATGAATACATTGCTATTTGATTCCTTCAGTGGCACCTTTCTGGAGATGAGAGACCGACTTAGACCATTTATTTTTTTCCTGCAGTGTTTTCCCTCTTTCACTTGGTCTTGTTCTGCTTTAACTGATGAAGAGCCTTTCCCTGGAGAAGGTATTGAATGGGTGGGGAGATATTTCAGAGACGCTTAAATTAATATTCGTTTCCCACCCAGTGCCCATTGCTGTCATTAAGACCCTAGCTTGGGTTCCTAACTGATTATTATTGCATTAACTCTTTGTAGCTGTGATCCTTTCATTTGTCAGTTTCCTAGATGGATTTCTTACACACACTTAGGTTTTTGAACTTCGAGACCCTGAAGTCTGAACTATGACCTGGTCCTCTGGATTCTGCCTGTTTCTGCATCCATTCTGTGAACCTGATCTCCAGGCTTTTAGGATTCCTACTAAGCTTTTGAAACTTTTCCTTGCTCTTCACTGGATAGAACAGGGCAGCTCAAAAGGTAAATTTATTATAGCTTCAGAATTTAAAGGGACCCTAGAAATTAATAACTCTCTATTTTATTATGCTGGCTGTGAGGTCAGAGCTGTTATCTGATTGGCCCATGTCATCGAGATTCCACACAAACATCAGCCCCCTCTTGCTCCCCACCATCTTCCTCCCTGGGTAAGTTCTCTCCTTCTCTTGCATTTGGGAAAAAGTGTTCGTGTTTCCTCATATCCTCTCACAACTTGGTTCCAGCCTTAGGTTAGGAAACGAGTGGCTCTTAGAAATGCTGGGATCTTCCAAGATTTTGTTAACATCATGCTCCCAACTCTTTCAAGTGCCATCAATTTAAGGATGTGTTTGTGGCATACATCTCCCAAATGTCCAAGTGAGATACAAGTGGTAATTTCTCAGCACAGCATGCTTTAACTTAAAAATGGAACACAGCAGTGGGCATCCATGCTGTTACAAAGCCTTCCGTCCTCCTGTCCTTGGAGGATTTTTCACTGTCTTTTTTTTTCAATAAGCCCCAGCCTGCAGACATATTGGCCAGATAATTCCTGGTTTTATTACCAAGAGTACTTTCACATCACCCCTTTTAAGCCTTCTTTCAAGTGCCCAAATTCCTATTTACTGCTGTAGAGCCCCGTAGCTCTCTTTTTCTTTACCATATATTCATTGATTAAAGTCCACATTCCACCCAGATGTTAGCGTCTCTCCAGCCCCCCACCATCCTCTTCCCGGGGCAGTCCACTCCATTCTAGTAAATTTGGTGAGAAGATCTGTGTTTCCTCACATCCTGAATTTTTGTTCCCACAATATCCTTATCAAGTCATTCTGGTAAACCAGGCTGTCCAACATAAAGTGAGGGAACTTGGGAGTTTTCCTTTCTCCCCTATCTTGTGCCAAGAAATAGAGAATTTAGACTAGACTCAAATTTCAAACTTCCCCTATTTTTAAGTCAATTATTTTGACAATTTTTCAAAAAAATATAGTCAGTGGCTTTGAGGGGAAGAAGGAAAAAAATCTTTGTTAGTTCCCCATTATGAGAGTGGAGGCTATGTCAGATATCCACTTAGGCATCCTTATGTTTTCTTCTCAAGTGCTTCTCCAACTTTGTCTAACCAAAAACCAAGGTAGGCAGAGGGCTCATGAATCAGCTTAACCCATTTTCCCTTGCAGTTGCAGCAAAATGGTGTCTCTAGAGGGGCTATGTTGTAGAGGGAGGGTGGAGTTTGGAGTCTCTATTCTTAGATTCCAACCCTCACTCTGCAAATAACTTAGCTGCCTGCCTGGCTTTAGTTAAATCATTTTACCTGTTTGGAATGCAATTTCCTGAAGGAATACTTTGGCAGCAAGAAACAGAAAAATGGACCAATCATAGTTTTATCAAACAGAAGGTCAGGCTCTGCTGTAACCAGGTATCTGACCATTGGCATTCTCTGCCTTGGTTTCGGTAGCTTTATAGCATTCAGGCAAGGAACTCTGCTGTTTTCCTGGCCTGGCCTGATTGTCTCAATACGGAAGCTGTGGCTCCAGGCCTTTGGTCTGCATTTAGGGCTGGAAGAAGGGGAGGAAAGTAGCCCTCTGTTTCTGAACCTGTCTCTAGCAAAAGGAGTAGCCATCTCAGAAGCTCCCAGAAGACATTTACTCTTTGGACAGAATCACAGCAATACCCCAGCTGCAAGAGAGGCATAAGCACTCAGCTGTTCCAGTCTCTGTGGTGGAGGCAAGGAGAAGAAAGGGATTGTGGTTATGTGTTGAGTTAGCCAAGCCACAGTGTCTGACACAACTTCCTCCTATATAAAAGCAGAGGTTGTGCTGTAAATGATCCCGAAGACCTCTCCAGGATCCAACTGTTTGTAAATCTCTGAATAAGGAGAAAGAATTCAGCATGTAGCATCAGTATGTGGCAACTCCTGGCTTCTATGCAAGTCCTCCCCCAGGGAAGTGTCCTCTGATATTCTAGGTGCAAGTTGGAGGAGGAGTTGGAGAAAGAATTTGGAGGAAACATTGATCTTGCACCTCTCTGGGTTTCTCCGGAGAGTAGTGTAGTCCTCCCATGGTAGCACGGGGGCATCCCCAGAAGGAAACAGAGGAGGCCAATATCCACAAGATCATGCTGTCTTGGCAATTCTAAGAAAGGGGAAAAATGAAAACATCTATACAGACAGAAATGTTCCTAAGAGAGGTAGCATACATGTTTGTATTATATGATGATGTTTGTCTTATATGATGATTTTTCAATGAAATTATTGTAATGATTTTCAATTTTAGAATTTTAGAAAATCTAGAGACAAGCATTTTCATTTAAAAAATTCCTTTCCACACATGAATGAGGTCATACAGGCTTGTGGCAGAGGGTAAGGGAAGGGGGGATTGGAGGAAGGTGGTCAGAAGTTTCAAACTTCCAGATATAGGACAAATATGTCCTAGAGTTGTGAGGTTCCATATGACTTGAGCTAACCCTGCTGCATGATATGCAGGAGACTTGTGGAGAGTAAATCCTATGAGTTTTCATCATAAGGAGAAAATACTTTACCTGTTTTTTTTTTCCTTTTTATTGTATCTCTCAGAAGATGAATGTTAGCTGAACCTATTACAAGAATCATCTCACAATATATGTAAATCAAACCATCATGCTGTATACCTTAAGTGTACACAGTGGTGCATGTCAATTATCTCTTGATAAAATTGGAAAAAAATGTCTTGTCTTCCACTCACATATCTAATCTTGCATGATTACAGTCTTACATGCATACCATTTTTTGACCTGATTTTTCCACTCACCATGAACAGGTTGTTGTTGTTGTTGTTGTTGTTGTTGTTGTTGTTATTTGGCAGAGAAAGGTATAAGAGGAAGTGAAATGGTAATGACTGAAGTTGTCATAGAAGGCTGGAGAGAGAGGGGTAGGGTAATTCTGGTTTCCTTTTGAGAAAGTTGGTTCCTTCACCGATGTGTCCAAGTTCTTTGTGTGATTACAAAGATGGAGACCTAACAAGGAAAAGTAGCTTATGGCTACTGTGAGAGTGTGATAATCTTCAGGAATCCAAAATAGGTACCTAACAGCCAGCTACCTCTTGGCTCTTCTTAACCACTTGTAGGAAAGAACTTTGACCTACCAAGCTTACCCATCTTTGCATTTATGGAGAAAGCTGCTTCATAGTAATACTTTAGAAGGACATGTTTGCTTACTGTATGCTTTAAGCACATTCTGAGAAGAAAATATGCTTTCTGAGAAGGACTGGGTCCTATAATTCCAGGATCATACACAGAAAAGCTGATGGGAGCCAGGGAGAGCATATAATGTATGATTTCTTCAGTGAGAAATGACAGGGAATGATATATGGGTGTTAACCGAGGAGTACCTAGACCTTGCCCTCAGATCTTCATCTGTTTAATGCTGTATGAATTTTTGAGTATTTGGATCTCTCTTCTGGTACACAAGAGTTGGTATCTTCATTTTTGAGTGTATGGGTTACTCACAAACCATTGTAGTTTGCCCTGTTGGAGATATATTACATTGATGACTCTGGTTTTGTTTTGTTTTGTTTCTTGTTTCTGGACATTGAATTGTAGGAGATTTAGAAGTGGTAAGTTTAATATTTCAGGAATCATTAGTGTAGTTGGCCAATGATATTAAGTTGAGCACACAGTATTGCATTTCTTGGCTTCTTTGTGGTTCATTGGAACAGTGTAACTAGTTTTTAGAAATAGTTTTTAGGGGTATCTGTGTGGCTCAGTTGGTTAAGTGACTGCCTTTGGCTTGGGTCATGATTCCAGGGTCCTGAGATCGAGGCCCCTGTTGGGCTTCCTGCTCAGCAGGGAGTTTGCTTCTCCTTCTCTTCTGTTGCACCCCCTGCTTGTGCTCTCAGGCTCTCTGTCAAATAAATAAATAAATAAATAAAATCTTTAAAAAATAATTAAAAAATAAAAAATAGAAGTAAAAATAGTTTTTAAAAGCATTAACTGATGAGTTAACCTCCATGTTAAAGAATTCAGTTATGTATTGTATGTGTGAGAATTGTTAGAACTTTCTTTTCCTCTGGTACAGGTAGCTAACATGTTCAAGGTTGTTGCTTCTCCATTTGTCTGTTCACAAAGAGCAGAACACTTGCAGAAACTGATAAAAGGAGTGAGAAATATACCTTTGTTGGTAAGCCATTTAAATTTGGGAGGTATTTACTACTATTCCAAAATTTAATCTATCTTGACTGTAAAACTTTCTTCTAACCTGGAAGGAATTTGAGATCTTTTACCTCAGGCCATAAAGAAAAAGTGAAACTGTCAGGGGATATATCAGAAGTTTAAATATAGCATATAAATATAGATTTGCTCAAGAGAATGGGAAGTGAACCTAGTTCTGCCTTCTCCTAGTGATTAGTTGTGTAATTTGTGACACATCACTTGTTTATCCAGTGGTCCATTAATTCTTTTAAGAAAGGCAGGATGATGTCATGTCTTTCCTTTTATTTATCCAGTTTTCAAGATAATTAATTGGTTCCCTCAGAACTTTAGAACATTTTCTGATTACCAATTACCTAGACTATGAATCCATTGTAATTCTTACCTCATTAAAGCTCAAATTATCTGTCCCATGAGGTATCTCTTTGAATTGGCTCCTATGTACTTTTGGAATCACCCTGGTAGTCTTTGATATGTTCCATGTTCTCCGTGATGTCAAGATATTCTAGGCCCAAAGCAAGGATCAGCCATTTATGTAAGAAGCTTCAGTTTCCTTGAATGGAATAGGGTTTTAAGACTGGAGTCTGGACTTGCTATTGGTATTAGTTTGGTCACATTCTTCTAAACATTTCATGGGTAGAAGTGGGAAAAAATATATATAAATGATATGTTGTGAGTTCATACAGATATTTCTAATTTAAATTCAAGACTATAAGGCTTCAACTTAACTTCCCCTATTACTGTTGGGAAATAATTTTCCATAGATCTCTTTTGTTCCTGAATACCTTGAGAGCAGAGATACTGCCCACCTTTGTTCCAGACTATCTTCTGAAGGATATTTGTATATCAAACAGCTTTAAAAGATGAAAATAATGTATCTCTCTGGAACAAAGGGTGGATTTGTTTACTTTCTAGTATTTAAAAAAAAAAAAAAACTCCCTCCAGGATAAAGGCTAGTGTATCAGCCCAGGTTCTTAAAAGAAGGAGAACAAATAGGATAGATGTATTTAAAAAAAAAAATAAATAAGGAATTTGGCTCATGTGATTTTGGGGGCTGGCAAGTTCAAAATCCCTAGGGCAGACCAGCAGCAGGCTGCAAACTCAGGCAGGAGCGGATGATGCAGTCTTGAGGCAGAATTTCTTGTTCTCCAGTTTTTACGCTTAAGGCCGTCAACTGATGGAGTGAGGCAGACCCACATTATAAAGGGTGATCTCCTTTACTTATGGTGAATTGATTGTAGGTGTTAATGATATCTATAGAACATCTTCACTAGACTAGTATTTGACTAGATCACTGGAAAATGATCACCCAGTGCTATGGTTAGAAACTAACCATCACAAGCAGGTTTGCTTGCAGACTACTATAAAAGATTCAGTTTCCTCAAACTTCAGGTGACTCAGCTATGATGCAGGCTTGCTGGTGTACAAGGATCTAGGCTTCTCTGTGTCACCATTATGGGTTTTGTGGGGCAAAGAGAATTGAGGCGAACATAATGCTCATGCTTCTTGCTATAAATAATGATGTACTAAGTAGTAAATTATTTTGTCTCTGGTCCAAAGTACATTGCATTATCATCCATAAAGCGTGGTGGGCTTACCCGTAGGGCAAAATCTTAGACCCTTCACACTTCTTGACAGTTATATTTGTACATTTTTTCTTTCACTGAGAATTTTGGTTTGAAGAACATGAACACAGTGAATAACAGAATGTCCCATAATTACTTAGTTTGCTTTATCCCACCTTACCCACAATATTTTCTTAGAATAATAGTAGTAATGACACCACTGCTTATTATGATTACCAAGAATAGTTCCTTTTTTTGGCATATCATTTGAATTTTCTTATCCCTATTCTCTTATTTTCTTAAGGTCATACTAAGTCTACATTGTCAGATTATATAGTCATGAAATTCTTCCTTAATGCCCTCATTTAGCCTTAGTTTTACATGTAATACCACCAGTTCTCATGTTGGTTTCTCTCTAGTAATTTTGGCTGTTTGAATTTTTTCTGTGGTAAATTCCTTAGGAAGGTCTTCTGGGGAGAGTATGACAGTATAACATGAATTCTTTGATGCTAATAACAATCTGTCTTTTACACTTGAAGGTCAGTTTTGTTTGTTATAAAGTTTTTGTCCCATGCTGTCTTTCCTTGTGTGTCTAAAATATATTTTTCAGTATTCTTCTGGCATAAGATGGCATAAAACTTATCTTTTAAAATATATGATGATAATTTTATTTTCTTTCCCTTGTAAGTCACAGGATGAACATACCTAGGTAACTAAAGTTTACTTTTTCTTAATTTTAAAAAAAAATTTTAAGATTTTATTCATTTATTTGATAGACAGAGATTACAAGTAGGCAGAGAGGCAGGCAGAGAGAGAGAGGGGGAAACAGGCTGAGTAGAGAGCCTGATGCGGGGCTCGATCCCAGGACCCTGAGATCATGACCTGAGCCCATGACCTGAGCCAAAGGCAGAAGCTTAACCCACTGAGCCACCCAGGTGCTCCTGTTACTTTTTCTTTAAAGTCCAGGAAATTTATTAGCATACATCTTGGTGATGATAGTCTTAGTTTTATGGTGTGCTCTTTCAATACTTTATATCCTTTTTTCTGTGAAATTTTTCATGAGCTAAAATTTTTACTGTTTATTAGCATTTATTTTTGCTTTCTTCAGAAAATGTATTACTTATATGTTGGATCTTCTTTGCTAATCTTTTATAATTGTCTATTTCTTTTAAATCGTTGTTCTTTCTATTTGATTTTTGTCATTTTCTTTCTTTACACCTGCTGTTTATCTTAAGGTATTATTTGGTGTGGTCCTTCTCTTTTGTTTCCCTTCTAGGTTAATCTTCCCTTCTGTAATATATTTCTTGTTTTAATTTTTTTTGAGTTTATGCCTCATTTCTGAATTTTATAATTCTGATTTATATTTTTGATTATTTTAATAAATTATTAATATATACATGCTAATTTTGAGTTATTTTTACAGTTTTAATTCACCTCCCCTCCCTTTCTTTTGAGCATACTTTGATGACTTCATTATATGCAGGGATATTATTCTGTTTTTTTTTTCTTTTTTTTTCCTGTTGCTTTCATAGTAACTTTGTATGGAATTTGATCTCAAGCTTTTCCAATGCTCAGATTAATGGATTTTAGTTTTCCTGAAATTTTAGAAGTACATTCAAACAGGTTTTTTTTTTTTTTCATAAAACTTCTTTTGCTTGTGTTGAACATTCAAAACTACAATGGTTCCCATTCTGACATTTCCTGGTGCTATTATCTCTCCCCACTTTTATTTGAACATTCCTTTCTCTGTATTGTCTCAGTCCTATTCAGTCTTCATTCCTCACAGTAGATTATGCTCCATGTGGGGCGAGTGAGTTTCATGAGTTTATTAGGGTTAGACTGCCCTAACACCCGCCCCCCTCAGTTCTTCCCAAGGGCATCTCATACTCATCACTGTTGGAGTCCTCAAGTTTGCTCACTACACTCTTCAGTGAAGCCCTGTTTCCTTTGTTGAAGTTTTCATATTCTCAGGTTCATCACATACCTGTTGGTTCCTTCTGCTTCTTCCCGTACAGATGCAGATAATATATAGGTCTTGCACTGTCAGTCTTCTCTCACTAAGTGGGTTCATGTTGGATACCTTGTCACCCAGCTTTGTTAAAAATGTTGTACATAGGTTTCTAGTTTTTCTCTCTAGTTTCTCTATTTTTATACAGGGATTCAAGAAGACCAGAGATTGTGTGGCTATAGCAACTGTTGTCTTTTCAGAATTATCCTTTATTTTTTATTTAAAAAAAATGTTATTTAACAACTACCATAATGTAGATGCTTAGAAATATTAAAGTGAACAAGATGTTGCTCCCTATGTGGAAGAACTAGTACAAAATTGAGGGAAAAGCTTTGAAAGCTGTGTCATTGTTCCTTTCAGTTTTTTTAACTTAAATTATTTTGCAAGCATGATATGCATACAGAAAAGTAGACATCTCTTAAATGTATGGTTCAATGAATTCTCAGAAATTGAACAAACCCATGTAATCAATATATACATTTAAAAATAAAATATTCTCGATCTCCATCAGTTTTCCACTTGCCCCCTTCCTTTCCAGACCCTCTGACTTATAGTAGTATGGGAATAATCACTTTCCTGACTTATAATAGTGTATATTAGCTTTGCTTGTTTTTTGTTCTTTATGTGAAGGGAATGATATGTACATTTTTTTGGTGTTTTTTTTTTCTCAACATTATGCTTGTTATGATCATCATTATTGCTGTGTATAGTTGTAGTTTCATTTCTGTGTAAATATACTACAATCTATCCATTCTACTGCTTATAAACATTTGCATACTGATTTGAGACTGCTATGAATAGTGGTATTATGAACATTCTAGCACATGTCTTTTGACAAACAAATGTATGCATCTTTGTTAGGTATCTACTCATCTAAGGATGGAATTGTTGAGTCAGAAATTAAGCATATATTCAATTTTAGTAGATACTTTGAAACTTTTTTCAAAGAGCTTTTATTGCCAATTACATTTTTATTCAGTGCTGGAGGTATGATCTGGGTAGAAGAAAGCTATGACCAAGACCGACTTTTGGAAAATAGTTCTGGGAATTCTTTGTTAGAGTAGATTGGAGGGGTGCCTGGGTAGCTCAGTTGGTTAAGCAGAAGGCTCTTTAAGTTGGCTCAGGTCATGATCTCAGGGTCCTTGGATCGAGCTCCTCATTGGGCTCCATACTTAGCAAGGAGTTTGCTGGAGATTCTCTCTCTCCCTCTGTTCCTCCCCACCTCCCCACTCACACTTATTCTCCCTAAAATAAACAAATCTTTAAACGAAAAAAAAAAATAGATTGGAAGAGGGAGACAAGGAAAATAAAGAATACAGTAAGAGATTAAAATATATTAAATGGAATAGAGGTAAAAGTATGGGCATGTGTCCCTCTGTGCTTGTGGAATCGGCTAATCCTGTGTGAAGAAGAAAACGTAATGATAGTTTGTATGGAAATTTGAATGGGATGAGGATGCAGAGTTCAGATAGGCCATGCCAATGCAGAAAGACCTCAGTACCTACTTACATGCAACTCTATCCCTCTCCCTTAGCTCCTGTTCCTCCAAGTTTTGAGTTGATCCTACAGGCTTCCTGGAGCCATGTAAATTAACAAATAAAAGACCATATATTATTTTATAGTTAACTAGTAATGCAGTGATTTTTGTAATACAGGATCCTAATAACATAAAACACCCATTGAGAAGAATCTGCAATTACTGCCTTCCACTTCACACTACTATATCATTTTTATTTTATGTCACACACAAAAGTTCTTTAAAGGAGCTAATCGAGACTGACAGCTCCTGGCTGCCGCTCTTCCCTGTGAGGTAAACAAGTGAACACCCACTTCTTTATGCCTAGGCAGTGCTGCATCTACCTGGATCCTTGTGCTAAAAAGCCCAGAGCTCTCAATTGTCATCGCCTGGTTGCTGTGCTTTTCCCTAGCCCACCCTCTCTTATGAAGAGGATGGAAAGGGCTCCCTGATGGCCTGAGAAAGGGAATGTGTCACCACAACTCCACTTCATGCAGAAATCTCATTTTGCATGTGCTTTGCTATGTTCTACAGTTTTCTTCAGTCTTCAAGTACTGGTGAAATTTGCATGTGAACAGACTCTTTGCCTCTTATGGGCCCATCTGCTTCTGCTGTGAATTTTTCACCTGGAGCCGTAATTATAACTGACTGCAGGCGGAAATGCTTATGACGTCACTGTCAGGAGACCAGGGGTTCAGGTGGGAAAGAAGGTGTTAGAGCAGATGGACATCCTCTGAGCAAAGATCTTGATGTTTTGTAAATATTCACTGCCTAGTATGAGAGTATAAGGAAATACTGAAAACAGAAGGAAGGAAAATAACTAACTACACCGCTTCTTTTTGTTTTTTTGTTTTCCTTTCTAAGTTACCACCTGGTACCACAAGTATACTGGCATGACTTATAGGCACTGGAATCACACTTTTAGTAAGCCTCGCTTCCCTAGGACCCAGAAAAATATGTCAAGACCCACTTGGCTTTCAGGTTAACAGGAGGCTCTGGATCCCATGATATCAGCTTTCCAGGAGTAGCCCATGCAACAGTTGGAAGACGTTCCTAGGAGGAATCTGTCACACCATTTGTATAGCCTAGATCTCTTTCCACATTAAAACCAGATTCTTAATTCTTTTAGATTCAGCTCTACTCCTGTCTCATGATAACTCACGAGACCATTGTTACAGGAAGCAGGAGGGGAAGATCTTCTTTTCCTTCACTATGTGTATGTGATTTGGAACTTCAGCCAATCAGCTGTCTAGGAAATTACCTGAACTATGTACTCTTCATATGTGTGTGCTAAGAATATATAGAGTTTTTCACCAAAGATGGAACACATACCTGCCAGATAGAGTGAAAAAGAAAAGCTTGAAGATGAAATGCAAAGATATAATTAATACAGGAGGGAGATTAAGAATTCTAAGATAGTCTTTAGGCAGTAGAATACCCAACTGCTAGTTAAATCCCTCCCCTCTTCTTTTTAAGAATAGTTCCCCCTCCCCCCAAAATTTTTCTTTTATGATTGTTCCATTGATTCCATTAGCTCATATGCCATTACTTGATAGAGTAGGTCAGTTTATGCCAGAAGGGGCATCTGAGTAATTGAAGGGCTTTGTTTTAATCTGATTGAGCATCGCATTTCCATTTACAAGGATAAAGTTATAAGCAGGGATTTTGTTTGGTTTTGTTTTGCTTTCACTAGTTGAGTGGAACTTGATACAGTCAACCAGCCTCACAGAACATGTACATGTACAATTTATTGTCACTTTCCCCTGCGAAAATTCAGTGAGGGGGAAAAACATAAGGATCCTTTGTCAAAAAGGAGTTACCTTTTTCCCTACTCCACCCAGGTTTTGGTCCTTACTCTAATGGCAGAAATGGGCAGGCAAATGTGTCCAAGCAACCTGCAAATCCTCAAGGAAACTGGGGGGGTTCAGTTTCATCAGAGGAGATGAAGAGGAGGAGAAAATAGATTTCCACAAGTCAGAGTAAATCCTCCCTGACCAAATAAGCGGCTGTTGCCTTCAGCCCTCCTGAGAAATGGTTCTTGGGTTCTCACTCTTATGGGATCAGTTGGCTATAGATATGCCTCTTCTTAGTCAAGCTTAGGTCAGGATTGACTATCATGTCAAGAGTGCATGGACATGTTGGGGCTTCTCCCTACTCTCCTGAGCAGAAGTACCCTTTTGAGACATTTAAAAAGCTCAGGTGTGTGTTCCCATTTCAAATATAACATTGGTGTCTAAATTATAACAATTGTAATTTCATTAGGTTGCATCAGGTGGCTTTATGTTCAAGTACTACTGGCTTTCACTACTTATGGGGTTAATCTCATGGACAAAGACAAGGCTTTTTTTGTTATAAAATGGCATTTGTTTGGGTAGTGCCTACACCCAGAGCAGAAAGGGTTTATTTCAGAGATCTGTTACCAAGATAGTCTGGAAATAATGTGGGTCTATGCAGGCAAGTTCAAGCAAACACATAGAAGGAACATAGAAATATAGAGAGAGGGAAGACTCTCTTTGAGAAAGAAATGAGACAGATTTTTTTTTCATGGTGGTGACACCACTTCTTCAGAAGAGCCTTCAGCTGGCAGATAGTGAACAAAAACCTAAGTTATAGAGCCCAGAATCATATCTGTACAAAATAGAAGACAGAAAATGAAATACAAGTAAACTAGTGATTTCAAGGGTTTAAAATAAAGCCAGAGGGTAAAAATGTACAAAGTGCAAGTAAACAATATATACTCACGAGACTCATTTTCCACTGCCAGTCTTGGAGGAACAGCATTTTCTTGCTCATAGATTCTGTTATATTACCCAATAGTCAATTCACACTGGTGACAGTTCACGGTTATAATGTGATTTTCCTCCTCTTATGCCCCCTTTAAGTATTAGAATAAAATAGTTGACGTTTCAGGCTTGGAGTCCGAAAAAGGCTGGTCAGCTTGAATATAGACTGGTCTGAGACTTTCTTTTTGCAACGTGGCTTCTTAGAAAATTACTGCATTGGGTTTCACTGTCTTCATTTGGAAACCTTGATTTAGGAGAAATGTCTCCAATTTCTTTTTTCATCTAATATAAAGAACAGGGTTTGGCACACTACATCTCATTGGCCCAGTGGGGCTGGCTGGTTGTTGTAAGTCAAGTTGTAGCACACAACCACACCCATTTCTTTTCTCACTATTTTCTGTGGTAGTTTTCATGGTATAATGGCAGTAATTGGCATGAAGATTTTATGTCCTGCAAGGTCAAAAATAATTTGTCTCTTCACAGAAAAAGACCTGGAGGAAACATCTCTAGTTTTTGTCATTAAAGTGTGGGCAAACTTTACCATAACATCCTAGCGGGGAACTCAAAAGTCTCCAAACATATCTGGATTATTCTCTGTGATATAGTAGAAGGATTAGGGTTTTGAAATAAACAGATCTGTGTTCAAGTCTCAGCTCTAGCACTTACTTCTATGACTTATCACAAGTTTCAGAACTTCTATTATCTTCCCCTATAAGATGGGTTTAAAAATACTTGTTTTACATGATTGTTGTGAGGATTAAAGTACCTCACAAATCCTGGGCACTTTTCATAAATTATCTTATTATTTTTTCATGGTGTTACACCTGTCACCTGTTAGCTTGTCACACCTTTCTCTCTACTCCAGTGATTTGAAATTTTGGTAGACGTTGTGTTCTTGCTGACTTTGTTATGTAATTCCTTAGTAAGGAGGCTGGAAAAAAGTCCTATGAAAGAGGGTTTTGTCACCTTTTTTTCTAGAGATATCCTGGGGATTTAAGCAGACTGTTGGCTATCTCTCACAAAGGATTGACCCCAGTCATCATGTGTGAGGTACTGCCATGATTTATTTAAAAAAAAAAAAACAAAAAACCAACCAACACAACACAAATTAACCTTGTTCTTCACCACCGAGAAAAAGAAATCAAATGGAGGGAGGGGTTCCTGATTCCAGCCTTTCTGCTTATTAAAAAGGAGAGGTGTCAGCACCTTTTGAGAAAGTCAAATATTCTCTTTACCTTTTTGGGTAATGTTTGAGTAGAAATCAAGAGGGAGAGAAAAGTATTTCTCTTGGATAGCTGCATAATGTTTCCAACCTAATGAATCTGACTGAGTAATTTTGCATCTGGCAAATAAGTGAGGATGTCCTAGAAATAGCTATAAGACTTTGGTCGTTTTTTCCATTTGTGCTGGCCTTCACACATTGCTTCAGGGTGTGTCAGGGGTCTTTTTGCAGAGTAGAAGGCAGGGGCCCAAGCACTGCCCCACTGGCAAAGCTAACTTCATCCCGACATCAGGTGATGTAAGCAGTCCCGACATCAGGTGATGTAAGACAACTTGCTTATTCTCACTGAACTTTGTCTTCAGTTTTCTATTAGATTCTCTAATTGGCTATTTATACCACTTTCAGACATTGTGTACTAGCATAGGATAAGTACAATTTTAAAATGTAACATGTGTAGCCTGTCTACAATTAATGAAGGAGTCTCATTTATTTTGTCTTGAAGTTGGTTGTTAGGAATTCAGAATTTATTTTCCCACAGAAAAACATCATAAAGCACGGACAGGTTATTAATTTAGACCATTTTGTTTCTTTAGAAAATGTAGATGGATATTAAAATCTGTTTAAAATTGTTTTTTCATTCATGATGCTATTTCTTTATAGAACCCCTTTAAATTTTCCAGTGTCACATACCAGGAGCGTACCCATTCCCAGTGTAACTCATCCCCCCTTTGTGCCAGATCAGAGTGGAGGGTAAGGGCAGCTGAGGTCCCAGGAAGAGGGGTGACTGAAGTGAGGCAAGGAGGAGAGGAAGACTGGCAGGGGGCTCTCAATCCCCAAGCCTTAGGCATCTTTTTTCCCAGAAGTTAAGGAATGAAGATGCTGAGTGTCCCCAGTGGGAATAAGAAGAGTTAAGAAAGTTTCAGAAGTCTCTTTTGAGGCAAGGCTGTAGGAGGGGAAGTATTTGTATGAAAGAAAGATTTGTAATTAAGCATCACTAGTCTTATGATGTCCAAGTTCTGTGTCTTATTAGTCATTTATCTGCAGCTCCCAACACAATACCTAGCAAATAGTAGGCTTTTAATAAATACTGAATTGTCCAGGGAGATCATCCTTGGAAGGTTAAAAATAAGTCACTTTGGGTAGCATCTAGCTAACATAATCCTGTTCAAATTTATATTTTACTCTCTAGAGGGTTGTAAGCTTACAAATGTTTGCAAACATTTACATACTGTGGTATACAAAGAGCGGGGAAGGAGATTGTTAATGGAACAGAATTATGACTATAAATTTCCTGGCAGAAGACGAGATTAGAGAATCAGTTACCCAACACGCTCAAGATTCAAAACAGCCATCCAAGAAACAAAAGAGCAGAGGGGACAAGAGTTCACATTTTAGAATCAAATGGAACTTCATTTAAATTATAGTCCTGTGCAACATGGTTAGGTTTCTGTTTTCTCAAAATCTCCATTTATTTATGGATAAGATGGAAGTAGTCTTAAGAAAGATTTCCACAGTAGATGGTGGACGATCAAATGAGATATAAGACATAAAGTCCTGACTGTGCAGTAAGAACTTGAATAAATGCTGGTTGGCATCACCTCTCACTTTCAGAAAACATTATATGGAGACACAATGAGAGCCTTCCTATAGACACTGAGAGCAGAGGTGTCCCTGGGCCAGGAATCCACTTCAGAACTCTTCTGCCATATCTGAACTCCCTCAAATGCTGATCACAGCCATTTCACCTAATCAGGGTGAGAGAGAGAACGAAGAGGCATGAGGAGTGATAGTCACGTCTTCCCTGTGGGTTTGTGTCACCCACCACGGCTTCCACAGCCATTGTGCTTGTACTCCAGGCTGCTCTATTATTAGTGTTGGCTGCTGTTTCTCCTCCAGCTGCGTGTCCATCAGGGTCCGTTGCAGAATACCAATCTGTCCTCACATGGCACAAAAGCAATGTGGCAGTCTATTAAAAAACATCCTCAGAACTCTAGGCTTCCCATAGTCTCGACCCCCCCACTGCTCAGAAACGTCATTTCCCCAAGTATCCAAGGTCCCTTTTGAAACCAGCCTCTATCAGTTGTACTTACAGTTGGTTGCTCTGAACTAACTAGTCCCATAGCTGACCCTTTGATAAGACATGGTGTCTTTTGATGGCATTGTCTCCTCAATAGAGAGAAGTCAAGGCCAGGTATCTTTGAATTTGAGGGATAATCATTTCTTCATCCCCAAAATACATACCTGGGTCATCTTTCATCCCCTGCCTTCAAGTCATGGTCCCAAGTCAATATGTCGGTACCTCACCTGTCACCCATACCACAGCCTTTTCATTAATTGCATGGTGACGATGTCATGGCATGAACCTGCCCCGTGCTTGCTTCTGATTTCTCTTCCCACATCTCTAAATTGCCTCATCATTAATCCAGATCTCATATGTTTTGTGTCTGTCTGGCCATCTTAGCTGCCCCAGCCTCCACCCCTGGGAAATAGTAGAAGCGCATATTTGTGATGTGTGGAGATGTGACACTTCCAGGCTGCTTGCTCTCCTAGGGTCTTTCCCATCTGCAAAGCACAAGCCTGGGTTGGCTGCTGTGTGGAGTTTTCATGTTTTCACAAGTGTTCACTCCTTTGATTCTTAAATCATTAGTATGCTTACAAATTCCTCCTCCTCCTTTTTCCTGTCCTAACAGTCATCTGGAAGAACTGGACCAGAAAAAACAGTTAGTTGACAAACATTAACTGATTATGCTGTGCTTACTGGGAGTCAATTGGACTGAGAGGGGACCAGAGCAGAAGGAAAAGATGGCGGAGAACAGAATTAGGGAGCAGACTGGGTCCTGTTATGTACCAGAACTGTCCTGAGATCCTTATACACATAAATAGAGTTAATTCTTGTACTAACCGTTTGAAGTAGGTACATGAATGAGACTACTGTTGTGTATTTATAAAGAGTGTGGACTCTGGAGGCTGATTGCCTGAGTTATAATCCTAGCTTCTCTACTAACTATGAGACCTTGAGAAATTTATGTAACTCCTCTGTGCTTCAGCTTCCTCATTTACAAAATGACACTAATAATACTTACTTTGCACAATTTTCCTAAGAATTAAATGTGTTAATACATATACATGGTGTAGAACACATCTAGTATATAATTAGCATTAATGAAGAATTAGTTATTATTGCAATTATTTAATAGATTTAAAAATTGTATTCTCACCTGCAGAGCCTGGCCATGGCTATAGGATATTTCCACCAAGGACAGAGGAGCCTGACAATGGAGAGTCACAGCCCTTTGTCTAGGCAGAGACCCCTGGAGGTCACTGCCAGCTGCCCTATTGGTGACTTGAGGAGAGCAGTGCCCTTCTGCACTCCCCTTGTGCTTCAGGAATGCCATTAGCTCTCACACTCTGTTCAGTGGCAGATTTTGGCATATGTTTCAAAAACATTTCAACCTTTTGCATATTATTACCATAAACTGTTAAATCCCTTCTGTTACTAGAAGCAAATTGGGAGCTAATTAAGCATAATCTTTCTGGAAAAAATCCTGTTTGGGCTTTTCAGAGTGGGACAGACTCTATTTTATAATTCCTTGCTGAGAATTCCCCACTCCCCATTTAGAACCCTTTCATTTATTTATTCATGGAAGATCTCCTGGGTAGAAGAACATATTGAATTAAAGTACAGTTTCTTATTAGAAGTCTTATCCATTCTGGGGCTCATGAGGCTACAAACTTCAGAGGCCGAGGAGGATTCAGCCCATCTCTGAATTCCTGCTGCACTTTGAATCCTTAAAACATGGGTCAGCCATTACTTGATATCTAATTGGTTGTGTGTTAAGATGCCTAATTTTTAAATTTTAAGTTCATTGAAGTTACAGATCACACCTTGTATATTCTTCTTCATCATGTCTGGCAAGTACTGGACTCGACAAGCACACGCTTGCCCCCTTCAACCCCTGTCTTAGGAAACTGCTTCAAGTTATCATTGATTTGAAGATCCATACAGTTCACCAGCCATATGAGCCTCCTCACGATCTTGAAAGTACTGGGAAAGCCCTTCTACCATATAGGGTGGTGCTTCTAGGATAGGGCCTTTGCACATACTATACACCCTCTGTCTCAGTGTTCTCCCTTTGCTCCTCTCATTATTGCCCTTTCTCTGGCCAAGTTAATGTCTATTTGTCCTTCAGATACTTTCTCAATGCCCTCATCTCTACTCCTAAGTACAGTTCTTTGAATTAGCAGTCAGAGAATTATCTTTATATCATTGCAGGTACTTCTCTATTTATAATAAAACTTTTATTAATGCACTTAATTGAGTAATGCCATTCTCCTGACTAAGCTAGAAACTCCTTTAGGGGAGGAACTGTTTCTGCTCATCATTGCATCTTCAGCATCTAACACAGTATTTAGCACATGTGAGGGTTGCAATAAATACTTCCAAGTTAATTAATGCCCAACAAGTATTTGTTTTTCAGTGATTAAGGCCTTGGTTATTATTAGAAGACTCAGTAAAGTCTTCTAGAACAAGGATTGAGTGTAGGGTTTCATGATGAGGTATAAGAAGCTCTGGGTTGAACATGTACTGTGAGTGGCTCTGTGTGGTATGCAGTGGACAGGCATATGAAGGATAGGAGTCAGACTAGAGGTCACTGATGGGTAGGTCATTCTGGTCTAGTGTGTGCATAAGCAGCACTGTCAGGATAAGCTGACATGAATCAGGATAGCAAACTAGGAATAGAATTGTAGAATACTTGAGGACTGAACAGAAAAGAAATCCAGATGATAGGCAAGAGATCTGGATTTCCTTTTAATTAACACATTTATTTTTTATAGAAGTATGATGTGCTAGACTAAGCACTGCAGTTATATAGACCAATAATTGTTCCTTTTCTAGAGTCCTGGGAGATGTGGAAGTATCATTAATCATAATATGTTCTGGAAAAGCCTATAATAGCTATGCTTTATGAAAGCAAATCTGGGGGCACCTGGGTGGCTCAACTGTTAAGCGTGTGCCTTCGGCTCAGGTCATGATCCCAGGGTCCTGGGATCGAGCACCGCATCAGGCTCACTGCTCGGTGGGAAGCTTGCTTCTCCCTCTCTCACTTCCCCTGCTTGTGTTCCCTCCTTCGCTGTGTCTCTCTCCATCAAATAAATAAATCAAATCTCTAAAAAAAAAAAAAAAAGGTAAATCTGTGAGTTTAATAGAAGGCTTTTTGGAAAAAGTAACAGCAGAGATGACCTTGAGGAATGAGCAGAAGTTAGTGAAATGGGAGAGCTAGGTTCTTGCCTCATGGAGTCGAAGAATGAATCTCATGGACAAAGGAGCATGAGTAAAGTGATAGAAGTTTATTAAGCAAGGTTACAGAAGAAAGCTCTCAGGAGTGAGAGGCATCCCAATGGGGTTGCCTGCGAGGGCCTCTGCTGACAGTCTTATTTAGAACTGATCAGGGAGCTTGTGGCCTTATCATTCCTGTGATGTCTTGGCTTGAGCAAGGACTGGTGAAAACATCTCTCATTGCTTATTTTTCTTAGGGTCTGATTATTCTTTGTGGGACTCAGGTGACTGTCATATAAAAAGATATCCCCCCACACTACACACACACCTAGGGCAAGGTGGTCTGGTTTGTTCCCTTATCTCTGGTTTCCTTATACCTGCACATTTTGGGGATTTCTTTGAGCCTAATCCCATAGCTGCTTCCCTATCTCTTCCTGCCTAGCCCTGCTTATCCCTTACTCATTAGGACATGAGTAGTAGACATGGGAGGAGATAGTGTAAATAATGAGCATCATTGGGAAAGTGAACAGACTGAGGAGTGCTCAGAATATTTAAGGAACTAGAAACCTCTTATGAATGACTTGATTGTGGAGGGCAAAATGAGGGTGGAGGGTTTAGTAAGCAATAAGGACATGAACTGGATTGGAGTGAGATTTGAGAAACCACTGGAGAATGATCAAACTCATCTGTGATCTGGTCTGTGCTTGGAAAGTGGCTTTGCCCTTATAATGGGAAAGTGGTGCTGGACTGACATCAGGGAGATCATTTAGGAAATGTGAGTTTATGAAAGTGATACATAGATATGATAGGACAGAGAAGTAATATTCACATTTCAAGAGAGGAGATAGACTTTAGTTATTTTGAAAGAAAACGTCACTATAATGTAGTTGCGGAATGTTGTGAGGTCTGGAGCTCATGGCCAGGAAAGAATTCTTGAGACATCGTTGGTGCATAAAGGGTATTTTTATTAAAGCATGGGGATGGGACCCTTGGGCAGAAAGAGCTGCTGCACTGGGATTGTGAGAAATGGCTCATTATATGCTTGAGAGTTGGGGGAGATGAGGATAAAGGGAGGTGTCCAAAAGGAGTTTTATATGCTAAAGAAGACTTTCAGGATTCTGGAGGCCTAGTTATTGCCCAATTAATGTTGCTTTTCCTTTCCTTTTCTTTTCTTTTCTTAAAGATATTATTTACTTATTTGACAGACAGAAATCACAAGTAGGCAGAGAGGCTGGCAGAGAGAGAGTGGGAAGCAGGCTCCCTGCTGAACAGAGAGCCCAATGCGGGGCTTGATCCCAGGACCCTGGGATCAGGACCTGAGCCAAAGGAAGAGGCTTAACCCACTGAGCCACCCAGGTGCCCCAATGTTGTTTTTCTTTTAGCAAGGCATTAACATTAAGACAGTTGAGAGCTTTCTGGAATAATGTTAAATTCTTTCTGTTACAAGTCCTTGTCAATAGGCCGCAGGTTGTAAAAAAGATTAACTTCTTTACATTTCTTTATGCCTTTGTTTCCCACATCACTCTTGGGAGGGAAGGTGATGTTAGGGCTCCAGGAAATTGAGTTATGGGTCTCTGAAACTTAGGCTATTGATAAGAATGCTTTTTCCTTGCAAATCACTGAGACATTGGTAAACTGATAAAAACTTGTGTCTTGTAGGACTGTGATCTCTGTTAACTAGTTTTGTTTTTTTTCCTTTCCTTAGTTTTAGGGCAGCCAGGAGTGCCTGAGGAATGTCACACATCCCCATCCTGGGAACTTGTGGCCGGGGGCAAAGCTTGTGCTTTGCCCTCAGGTTGGCATCTGCTCCCTCATCAAATAGAGTTTGGCCATGGTTGAAAAAGTGGACTCTGGTTTCTGATTAGAGCAGTTTCATAAAAGATGGTGTTATTTACCATAAGAGGATACATAAGAGAGAATACAGGTTTTTTGTTTGGAGGTAGATACATTTATTTTTAAATATGTTGATGGATAATGAAACTCTGTAGACCGTAAATACCATTTTCTCCCTTTTCTTAAAAAAAGAATGTTCATGTTTTAGTTAGGCATTTCCCAACTTACTTGTAGCTGGTTGTGACCATGTGATTAACTTCTGGCCGGGGGGATGTAAGGTACCTGTTCCATACCTCTTCTGGTTGGTGTTTCCCTCTTCCTCGTTTCTTCCCACTGTTGGGAATGTGAGCACATTGACTGGAGTTCTTATAGCCACCTTAGACCATGATAGAAGCTGCGTACTGATGATGGTGGAACAATGAGGTAGAGTGTCTTGAGACCCTGCTAACTATAGAGCCCCCTTTTCAGGTCTGGCTACCAGTTTGTCATTCTGTGCATCAGTCAGCTTCTTTCTCCAGCCACCACTGCTATTGTCCAAGGAGCTCATGAACCCAGTGACTATCATGGCAGAAATGGAGACATACAGAGGCTTTAACAACATGGACTTCTACTCACCAAGGTCAATCTGATTATGGCCAATGTTGGGTGCTCATTTCAGCAGCAGCAGAGATCAACACTTGTTATGCCCGAGTTTTCATGTCCAAGAGACCACCAAGGAGCCAAGCACCAATGCAATTGCACGAGGGTTTATTTGACAAGCTTAAGCTTAGGCCCAAGTATACCTGACACAGCGGAGTAGGGACTTAGACCCCGAACCAGATTACAGTCAGAGATTTTAAAGGCAGAGGCAGAGTAGGGGTGGACTCGGGGGTGGGTGAGGACAAAGGGGATTAGGGATGGCGTTAAGTCTCTAAGGACTTCCGGAAGCAAGGTCTCCAGGACTTTGAGGGGCTAGCTATTGTTGGGAGAGAGGTTATTTATTACCAATAATAAAAATCTTCTCGTGAGACCCTTTAGATGTATATCAGTGAGCCATATACTTGGGAATGATTTTCGACACTATCTTGGAGGTTTAGAGACAAAGTTTCCTAAAGGAATTATTAAAGTAGACTTACAGGATTCTGGTCAGACCTGTCGGGGTAGGGGGTCAGTCAGGCTAGGATTGTCCTTAGCAAAACCTCAAGGTGAGGGCAGTTAAGTTCCCAGGGGAGAGCCACTCTGTCTGTTTCAAGGGCTTGTCAGTAAGTGAGGAATTTTAATGATTTTCTCCTGCCTCTGTTTCCCACATCAGCTAAACTTGAGGTGGGATGGCCTTAATTTTCTCGGCCTCCACACACTGAGTTTCCAATATGGCACCATTGCCTGGGAGGGTCATCTGGCCACCTGGTGACAGACTGTTTACAATGGGCCACTTCCTTCATAGAAGGGATTTTGTTCTTCCTGGAGTAGATGCTCTGGTTGTAGATTTACTTTCTCCACACACAATATTTCTACCAAAATTAACATCACAGATTTATAGAATGACTTACTTGCCATCATAGTATTCCATACAGCATTGCTTCTGATCAAGTTGCTCACTTCACATGAAGTGCGGCAGTGGGTCTTGCTCATGGAATTCACTGGTCCTACCATGTTCCTTCCCAAAATTTAGTGGGTTCCAGATTCTCACATGTCCCTATGAGGCACAAAGGCCTTGAATCCATAGGCTCAGCTAGCATGGTTATGATATGAACAAATGAAGATTTATATCAGTGCAATGGTTCTTCAGAGGTATGATTATGTTTTCATTGATACCCATTCAAAGCTATTAAAAAATGCTTCTGAATGAAGAGTAAGTTTTACATTATGCATTTTTTCTCTGTATTAATGGAAGCAGTAAAACATGCTGGTTTTAAATCCCAAGCTTTAGAATTGAGATTGGATGAATCCTGATATGCATAATCTTAGGAAAATTACTTAACCTCCTTAACATTCAGTTTTTCCATTTGTAAAATGGGAGTTAAAATACCTTTATCACAAGGCTGTTGAAGAATACATGTAAAGTGCTTCTTGTGGTACTTAGTACATAGTAAGGTATGATAAACAAAGTAAACAATGATTATTTTTGTTCTAGAAGTCAAACTACTGTCAGGGGTGAGGATCTAAATCTTTTTGACATTAAAAAGTACATATCCAGCAGGAGCCAGGTCCATTGACATCTGGAAGTTTTCTCCAGGCCATGCCATCAATTCTGTGTATTCTTTGTTTTATACCTGCAGGGTAAAGCTAATGTATTTAACTAGTCTGTGATCATGACTTGTTTCCCCTCCCAAGAAAAATTGGCATTGTAATATGGAGATATTCAGTGCCTTATAGTAAGTGACTTAAGGTGAGAATTGCAGTCGTCTGTCAGGGCCAGAAAATGAGGTACCTCTGGGCAGGGTCCCCTTTCCTGGGGACTTCGACATCACAAAGCTGGAGCAGGAGGTTGCTCCATGTGCCTCCAGGTAAGGCTGGCCTAGTTCTATGGAAGAATAAATCTGTGTGAAATCAGTACCAGTTCCTATCATTTTCAGGTTTTACTCTTTGCCTTTAGGGATCAGACACACAAAGGGCACTCAGTAAATATTTGTTAAATGCACAGATTTAAGAGGAAGTGGAGGCTCAGATGGGGAGTGGGGGTGATGGAGAGGTTATCTCAAGAGGTCCAGAAAGTGAGAAAGATCACTTGAGCTCAAAGCTGGAGAGGTAGAGGAGTCAACGTGAAGTCCTTCCATTGTCTGTCACTGTCTTGCTCCTTTCCAGTTGACTCTTTCTTAATCTGTGAAAAGAGCACAATGTCTCTGAGTCCAGAGTAAAATTGGATAAAGGCAAGTTTATCAGTATTGCTAATTAACATAGTGCCTAATACTCTGCTGATACAGTACCTGACCATAATATTTAAAATACAGGGTTATAAAAAGAATTCCAGGTATGAAAATTGA
Source organism: Enhydra lutris kenyoni (assembly GCF_002288905.1). Lineage (NCBI taxonomy): Eukaryota > Metazoa > Chordata > Mammalia > Carnivora > Mustelidae > Enhydra > Enhydra lutris. Next base: position 44,204,798 of record NW_019154092.1, read on the forward strand.
AACAACCTTCAGATATCATCTAATATATAGTTGTGTTTTTTTCCTTTTTATTAATAAAATACATCTTTGGATAATCGAAAATTTGACCTAATGAGGAAGATTTGCAGACACACGAAAATCCACAAATAGTTTTCAGGGCGTCATAGACTCTCTGAATGTAATTCTTAAACCCCTTAAGGAACTAGAGATCAGAGGTTAAGAACCTTTTTTTTTTTAATTATTCTAAGTGAAGTAAGTCAAGGTGAGGTTAAGAACTTTTGATGAAATCCAGCCCCTTTATTTTATGGAAAAAGGAACAGAGCCTCAAAGAAGTTAACGTCCAAATCCAAAGCCACACAGTACTTGGAAGTTGGAGACTGGTATCCAGGGCTCAATACAACTGATGTAGGAAAGACATTAGGGTTTGAAGCCGATGGCTAAGAAAGAATTCTTGAGATGTCTTTGGTGCAAAAATGTGGTTTTATTAAAGCACAGGGACAGGACCCATGGGCAGAGAGCATGGCACTGGGGTCAAGAGGATTGGCCCACTATATACTTTCAAGTTGGGAGGAGGTTAGGGATAGCATAAGTCTCTAAGGAATTTTGAAAGCAAGGTTTCCAAGACTTTGAGGGGGTTAGCTATTGTTGGGAAAATGTCACTTATTACCATCCAGTAAAACCTTAGTCATGAGACCCTTCCGATGTTTATCAGTGGGTCATATACTTGGGGGATGATTGCCAACATGTACCTTGGGAGATAGAGATAAAAGAAGTTTCCAAAGTAATTTTTATATGTTAAAGTAGACTTACAGGATCCTGGGGGTCAGGCTAAGATTGCCTTTTGCCCTTAACAAAGTATTAACACCGAGGCAGTTGAGCCCCTAGAGGGATGTCACTCTGCTCGTTTCAAGGACTTGTCAGTGGACTGTTAGTAGTAGGAAATTTAACAGTTTTTCTTCTGCCTTTGTTTCCCACATCCCTAGTATCTCAAATTCTTGATAAATTCTAATGAAGCTTAACATCTTATTAAGCTAAAGGCCATCACCGTTTCAGGTCACCTTTTGGGAGGGAAGATAACAAAACATCCTTTCAATCACCCTGGTAGAGATTGTACAAAATAAAACAAAAACATCTGTTGTTTTCAAGTTATCCACACCCCACTTTGAAAGTCTTATATTTCTTAATCTCAAAGCATGCATTTAATCTCAATTTACTCATCCTCGTGCCCTCAAGTGGAGTTCTAGCTTGTCTCCCTATTGCCTTTAAAATAAATTAATCTCTTCACCTAAAGCATCAGAGCGGAAGATCAAAGAAGACTCCTTCGATGTCCCATTTTAGATCTAACACCCTTTGAAATTGGGAATTTATCGCTCTACTCTCAGAGATATGTCTGTTTGATTACCCAAAATTCTATGTAGTTTATACTTATGTTGTTCTCAAGCTCATTTTGGATAGTTAAAATTTAGATCAAGGGTTGGTTTGTTTGCTTGTTTTGGTTTTAAGGTTTCTGAAGTAATAAGGCCTGGGAAAGATTACATATTTCATAGAGTTCTTAAATGATTTCAGTTACCACTTATTCAGGTGTTCAGTTATTTTTTTATTCATTATATTTGCAACATCTGAAAAATGTAGAAACATTAAGGTTGTGCAAGTATTTCATGATTTTCAAAATGTCATTTTTTATTTGCTTACAGTAGTTTATTCATAGTGTTGAATAGGCATATTTTTTCTTTGCTATGATAATTGATTTCTAGAGAATTTTGACCTGTGGTTTCATACTCGGGAAATATTTATTGTGTGTACCTACAGTGTACACAGCCCTGTGCTACACAAAGGACATGTGCTTGTTTCTGCAGCCGTGAATGGACAGCGTTTAACTGTAGACTGGCATTAAAGTAGTGTAAATATAAATATGCAAAAAACTGTGGTGGAGCTAATCTTGGGTCAACAAAGGGAAAGTAGCCTATATGTTGCCATGGTGAGATGAGATACATGTTTCTTAGCCTCTTAGAAGCCATTATTGAATTGAGAGAAGACCCACCTACACTTGCCCACCGCCCCCCTCCACACCCTGCCTCACCACCGCCCCCCATAATGCTAACTTCATGGCATAGAAGATAGCGTTACCTTGAAGAACAGGTTATGTTTGAAGGAAAGACAACAGGAAGGGGAAGAATTGAGAGTGGTGCAAAGAGCAACATTCTCATCAGTCTGGCTGACCAGTAGCTAGCTACTAAGGGGACATGTGGGAGGGAAGGAAAGACAAGTTTTCAGCTCTGGGCTGTGAGGAGGGTTGGCTGTGAGGAAAGTGACAAATGTCTTGTTTGTAGTGTGCTTACTCTGTGCCAGACAGGAATGCATTCAGATTTTGTGGTGCTTGAAGTGTATATGATTTGGGAGTTTCTAAGAAAAATAATACAAAACAGCAAATACATATTTAAGTATAAAAATGAATATTTATGTAGAATGAGAAAAGAATTACAATAAACTATAAACATATAAAAGCCACAAATACTATGAAAATGCAAATTTCAGAAAAAATAATGTTGAGTTTTTATTTATTACCTTTCAGGCAAACCTTTAAAATCATTTTTTTAACTTACATTTTTTTTTTTTAGCTGCATATTTTCGATCACCTATTTGGTTGAAGTGATTTTGCAATGTTATTTTCTATAAAGAGAATAGCAAGGTAATTCAATGTTTCTCATTGATAGTTCAGCTTTGTCTTTTCAGTTTTACAAATTGTTATGAATTTAAAACATTTGCCAAAGTTGGCAAAACCTCTTTTCATTTACAAATAAGGTATTACAGATGTGCTTAGTGTTTGTAGTACTGCTACAAGTCTGTACAACCACAGGAATTCTGATAAATTCTGCTTAGCCCAACTCCTATCAAAAAGAAAGAAAATGAATGAGGTATTTATAATTATATGTGCTTTGCATTTTCTAGAATATTTTCACAAGATAGAACTTCTGTTTTTACTTGGTATCCAAGAGAATTATATTTTTGACTTCTAATTCATACATCTGATGGTTGATAAGACTTTCCTGTGTTTAGCCTTTATTTCTTTTTTTTTTTTTAAGATTTTATTTATTTATTTGACAGAGATCACAAGTAGGCAGAGAGGCAGGCAGAGAGAAAGAGAGGAGGAAGCAGGCTCCCCACCTAGCAGAATGCCCGATGCGGGGCTTGATCCCAGGACCCTGGGATCATGACCCGAGTCGAATAGCCTTTATTTCTTTTTTATTACCTGTGAGCATCTGATAATGAGAGCTTACCCTGCACTTTGGTGTCACGACCACACCCAAGTTGGCACCATGGAGGTTAAGACCCTTTTGGAAGCCTTCCTGGACTGTGACATGTAGCAAATGCTTTATTATTTATCAAAGTGACTATAAATCATATTATCAGAGCGAGTAAACTTGAACCAAATATATCCCCAATATGCCTTCTCCTCGAGGATCCAAAAAAGGGATCCTTTGTCACAAGGAAAAGCCTGCTGTAAGGGGTAGAGTTTGTAGTGCAAAGACAAAGTGATTTTAACTAAGACACAATTAAAACATTTAACTTAAAAATTTTACAAAAATATAGATCTGTATGAACATATTGCTGAGCTTACTAGGCCTATTGGAAGGTCCCTGAAGCTCAGGCTCCATTATCTTCTCAACCAAGCTATTTCTGATGATAGACATTCTGAAGTATCAGATCTTGCGGCACCTTGATGGCTCAGTCAGTTAAGTGTCTGACTGTTGATTTCAGTTCAGATCATGATCTTCAGGGTTATGAGTTCAAGGTCTGCGTTGGGCTCCATGCTGGACATGGAGCCTGCTTGAGATTCTCCCTCTCCCTCTTCCCCCACCTCAAAAAAAAAAAAAAAAAGATCAAGTATCAGATCTTTCAGCATCCCAATGTGCCAGGGCTCAGACCTTAATCTAATTTGTTCTTTCTTTTTTTGCAGGGAGTGTTGGTGATGGTCCTATTTATTCCCTCCCTTGATCTCAACCAGCTTCCATTTATTAAATATAATCTGTACTCACACAATGCCCAATTTCTCTTCTACATTTTCTGGCACTTCAGAATCCCATATAAGTGTCTTCTCAGTATCTCTTGGGTGACGTGGATCACCTGGATAACTAAGAGGCCTCTCAAACACGACATTATCACAGCAACTGAACTCTGGATCTTGTTTCCTAAATCTTCTCCACCCATAGACTTCTCAGTTCATGACAATTTTATCTTTGTCTATTAGGAAATCCTGACCTTTCAAAATATGTACAGAACTTGATCACAGCTTACCTGTTTTACAGCTACTATCTTGGACATGTCCATCTCCATCTTTCACCTGGATTTTATCAGAAGCCTCAAAGGCCTCTCCCCTGCTCCTGTTTCCCAAAAAACAGCCTTTTTGGTTGTTTTTTTTTTTTTCCCCTTCAAGTTTTATTCAAATTCTGGTTAAACATACAGTGTAACATTAGTTTTAGGTGTAGAAACTAGTGATTCATCGCAAGTGCTCCCCCTCCTTAATACCCATTACCTATTTAACCTGTCCCCCAGCCACCTCCCCTCAGTCTGTTCTCTATGATTAAGAGTCTGTTTTCTGGTTTGCCTCTCTCTCTTTTAACCCTATGTTCATCTATTTTGTTTCTTAAGTTCCACATATGAGTGAAATCATATGGTGTTTGTCTTTCTCTGACTTACTTATTTTACTTAGCATAATACCCTCTAATTCCATCCATGTCATTGCAAATGGCAAGATTTCATATTATTTTGGCTGAGTAATATTCCATTGTTTGTGTGTGTGTGTGTGTCACATCTTTATCCATTCTTCAGTTTATGGACATTTGGGCTGTTTCCATAATTTGGCTGTTGTGGACATTGCTTCTGTAAACATCAGGGTGCATGTATCCCTTCAAATCAGTATTTTTGTATCCTTTTGGTAAATACCTAGTAGTACAATGGCTGGGTCATGGGGTAGCTCTATTTTTAACTTTTGGAAGAACCTCCGTACTGTTTTACCGAGTAGCTGCACCAGCTTGCATTTCCATCAACAGTGCAGGAGGGTTCCTTTTTCTCCACATCCTCACCAACATCTGTTGTTTCTTGTGTTTTTGTTCTTAGCCATTCTGACAAGCATGAGGTGACATCTCATTGTAGTTTTGATTTGCATTTCCCTGATGATGGGAGATCTTGAGCATTTTTCATGTCTGTTAGCCATCTGTAGCCTTTCTTTGGAAAAATGTCTCTTCATGTCTTATACCCATTTTTTAAACTAGATTATTTGTTTTTTGGGTCTTGAGTTATAAGTCCTTTATATGTTTCGGATACTAAACCTTTAACCATAGCAGCCTTTAAAATGTAAATCAGGTCTTGTCATTGCTCTGTTCATCCCAATTTACTCCAAGACAACAAGGGTCATAAAATGGTCCAGAAGGTTCTAGTGACCTGGCCTTCTACTATCACAACTCAAACCTTCTCCTTCTTCCAGTGTACCATGATGCTTGCTTCTAAGAGTTTTGATGAACACACCAGGCTAGGGCCTCAGGATGTTTATCAAAGACATTTACTTGGATAACTCTCTCCGTCTAAGTATTTCCTCAGATGTTACCACCTCAGTGAGACCACCTGGGCCCCCCTGTTTAATGCCACATTTGCCGCTCCACCCACCCAGCATTCCCCATCCCTTTTATTCTGCTGTATTACTTCTGCATTACAGTAGTATTCATCACTTGCTCACAGTTGTATGTTTACATATTAATTGTGTTGAGAGGTTCACTGTCTTGCTCTTCTGCCAGAATGTAAACAACACAAGGACAACAATCTGTATGCTTTTGAATGGTATGTCAAGCCCAGAGATTCATCTGATTTTTAACAAATAAATATATTCTGTGAGATAGGTACAACTATTTTTGTAAATTAAAAAAAAAAAAACTGAAATAGAGAAAACTTAAAAAAGTCAACAAGATCACAAAAGTAGTAGAGATGGAATTCAACCCTGAAAGCCTCTAGAGTCTGCACCCTTAACCAGGATGTAATATTACCTCCTGGTGTATGGAGGGGCGGGGCCAACACAGGATTGGGGAACAGATAGAGCCCTGGAGTGATTGCCGCTTCTCTTCCCTATTTACATGAAGCTGTTAATCTCTGAATTGAGCCCAGGTCTCAAAGATATATGTTCCAGGATTAAAACTTCTTTTTCAAAAAGTAAGCAACATACATATATGGAGTAGAGTTGTGACTTAATTGTTTTCCCAAGGTAATTGTGATATTCTCCTTTTTTGAGTCCTGTTGTGTCTTCTGTTTGGCCCAATTGTATGATTCAATTATCCTCACCAGAAGAAATGTGTGTGATGCACAGGGCTATTATTCTATGCTAATGAGAGACTTGAAAACCACAACAGTATTCCCAAACACATTATTATAACAGCACATTGTTTTGGAGGTCAAGATGATTTGCATAATGTAAGAATTACCTGAACTCAGGTGGAAAAACTGCTGCTAAGGGATGTCAGTACAAGTAGAGAGATGGCTTATATAATCTGGGTATTAGAAGCTATTTGTATAGTGTGGCTTTCATGTTTATTTGGGAAGTAAATTAGAATCTATGAAGATTATAACAATTCTTTACCATACCTTCCTCATTTCAATGGGAAATGTAGATAAATGGAGAGGAATATGCAGGTGTGCAGTGGGGCTGGGGTGTACCATTTTTTGTTTAAAGATTTTATTTATTTATCTGATAGAGAAATAGAGAGCCCAAGTAGGCAGAGTGATAGGCCGAGGCAGAGGGAGAAACAGGCTTCCTGCTGAGCAGGGAGCCCAATGTGGGGCTCTATTCCAGGACCCTGGGATCATGACCTGAGCCGGAGTCAGACGCTTAAGAACTGAGCCAACCAGGCGCCCCCATAGGGTGTACCATTTTTGAACCAGTCATTCTGATAACCCATATAACATTCTACACACACACACACACACACACACACACACACACACAGAAGTGTCTTTTGGGACTTTTACAGAAGCTTTATATCTAGTCTCCTTGCATCTATTTCCTTCACCCACGTCCTCCAGCACACTCGTCTTAAAATTACCTTTTGAGGACCTACACTGGAGCATGTTACTCTTCTATTTAAAATCGTTCCATGCACCCTCCAGCCACTGTAGCAAGTACACTTTCCCGTGTGGCAATCAGTCATTCACTCTGGATGAACTCACTCTTTCTTCTGTGCCCACATTGCTACTTTCTATTCCCAGGTAACAGTGCCTTCCCCAAACACTCCGTGCCTTGCCATCTGTCTGTGCTTTAGGCTCCTGCTGAAACTCACTTTCCTGTCTGGCTCTCTCTAGCCACATTATACCCAGCTTCTGCGAACCAGCTCAGATGTTATCGTTTCTGGAAAGTCTTCCTAGACAAATCTCAAATCGTGCAACTAGGCAAACACTTGCATACATACTCATACACGGTGGGAATAAATAGTTTTCTCTTCTGTTTTTCCACAGGCCTTTATTCATACTTCAGGAACAGTGGTTCTGCCCCTCTTGCAGTTACTTCTCTCTGTTGTACCATGATTTGGAGAGCCTCTGAAAGTGTCTAGGAACTGAATAATTCCCTTTGGTGCTCGTGGAGGTAAGTGAGCAGATTTCTGTGTATCTATACTCAGAATGCAGATTGGTACCTGCATTGACCTGGAAGAGCACGAATCTGGTGACAGAAAACGTGAATGGTACGTTCTTTAGCATATGTCTACTCAGTTTAACAAACATTTATGAAGCCTGGTTTCTACCAAGCACTGTGCTAGGTACTGGGCTTAGTGTGGTGAGCACACAGCCTCTGACACTTGTCTTCTTGGGGTTTAATGCTTGGGAAGCAATTTGCTATAGGCAAGCTGTGATCACATCTGCTCTGGGTCCACATGGCTAGTTCTTCAGCTACAAGAAGGAAGGATTTGTGTTTTATTCACTTCCTATTGTTAACCTTAAAAGTAAAAGCTGCCAGTTATTTCATCAGCAAAGGTTGCATTTATACAGGAATAAAGGAGAATTGTACTTCTGCACAATTTTGCGGCAAATCTGGGTAACAAAGAAGAGGTACACTTTTTTAAGGACTAAGGGGAGTAAGCTGGAAACACTGCTGTGAACTGAAGGTCTGTTGGAGTAAACTGGGGGTTCAAAGTATGGTGGCTTCTTATTGGTTGAGCTGGTGTTTGAGAGGATGAGAACAGTGTCTCTTCCTCCAACTGGGTAGTAGTGTCCACGTTCAGGGTCAGATTCTTGTAAAGTCACATCCTGTTGGGTGAGTAAGTGACTATGAGTGTAGAGCACGAGAGCTCCCTCTGCTGAAATCTCCCGACTCCATTCTAATGAGGTTTTCTGTTACTAATTTTCACGGTGTCCTCTATGTGGACTTTAATTAACCACCGTTAGAATGGTAAAGACTTGTTTTGCATACGGAGGTGTTCAATACATAGCTGATGGAAGGAAGAAGGAGGGAAGCAGGAAGCAAAGGGGAAAGGAAGATTGAGAAAGAGGAAGAGAATGTCTTTTGGTTATTAAATCAAACTACAGCTTCCAATATTTACTGTCGGAATAAATCACGATCTTCTTTATGATCTTCTTCTGTTCTTTTAAAAAAGATGCTGCTGCAAACTCTTGGAAGACTGGTAGGAAAACCAGTAATAAGGGAAAAGAAGGAAATAAAACAAAATAAGCACAAATCCCTGGCAAACAACCTAAGCACGATTAGACCATTAGAGAGGAGTCTTCTGCCACGACGTGACCCCTCACCCTGTCTTCTCCACATTGGCCTTTTTTCTTAAGTGACTTTCAAAACCCATTCTCTTGGGGTTTGCATGCCTAGGAAGCACTGGGGATTAGATGGATGAAAACAGAATACGTTTAACCGTACCATAATTATATCTTGCCTTTTGTTTTCATTCCTGTGGGGCTCTAGAAATGTCACTGCCCTTATTTAATGCAGGGCGGTGCCTGTGGAGTAATGTCTGACTTGCACCATGAAAATACCTCTGCAGTTTGAGGCATTGAGGGATGGAGCTTGGAAAGCAAGATGAAAAGAAGCTTGCACTATTGATTGAGACAACAACTGCAACAACAAAACCCTTGAGTCTCTCCCAACAAGCAGAGAGGGAACAGCAAGGTGGTAGTGATTCAGAGGGATGAGAGTAATGCAGGAAGCGGGGTGCTGTGCCCTCCTCATTAGAGACTCAATCACCAGAATCTCAGTGGAGAAAGCGTGCCCCTCAGGCACAGGCCTCCACTGCAGAGGGGAAAGGAGCCCTCTCCTTACCCTTTACTTCTTTGCCTGTCAGCCAAGAGCCAGGGAAGGGGGAAGATTATAGAAGACTGGGGGAATTTGTTCCACATTCTCTATTATTTTGTTCTGTCTCAATCATCTCAATATTTGAAAAGTAGATTTAGAGGAAGCCTGGCAAAAAGAAAAGAACAGCCAAGCTGCTGAGGCTGTTGAATTTTTAACCCCCTAACACTTTTCTCCCCCTTCTCTATTTATTATCTATTTTCAAAGCACTGGAGTAAAGAGATTGTCAAAACCCCGTTCACTGGCAGTCATTCAAAAAGCTTCATCCTGTAGCATGACTAGAGGAAAACCAGGAATGAGTTCTTAGAACAATTTCCTAGGAGTCAGTAATGATATCAGAAACTAAATGTTTTTCTTGAGGTGAGGAATACATGTAATGGGAATGATGGTTCGGTGATGAGAGCATCAGTTTTTCTCTGACTGCAAATCCTGGGGCTACCTATTCCTGTGAGCCTGTTCCAGCGCCCATGGCAGGAGATCACCAAAGAACCAAAGCATGTGCCTGCCCTCCTCCTGGGGAGCAGATTTTGCTTCCTTGGCTGGACTCAGCAAGTCTTCCCCTATGCTCTCCAGTGACAGGATTTGCTGCCCTTCCTCCAGGAGCTTAAGGTATTTCCTATGTAGGGAGAAGGGTTGAGGAGCCATTCCCCCACTGCTCCAGGAACCTGCCTCCTGATCACCCTAAGGACGTGCAGAAGGGGCCTGTGAGTGGGCACCTATTTCCCCTGGGTCTGTGGCTACCAGGGTATTATGCTCTCATACTATCCCACATTCAGCTTTTAGCAATCTGTTCACAGTTTTGGCTGGTTTCTCTTCAGCAGTGTGTACACAGTACAGCAGCAACAATTCAGTGAAGCGTGTGTTTGCATCCTTCCTCTCCTTCCTGGATGATGTTTACCTTGAATTTTGCTTTGCAACCTCAGTTCTCCAATAGAATAAAGACGGTTGTCATTGTGCAGACCGTCTATATGTGTATGTGTATGTTCTGTTGTTTTTGGTAGATGAAACTGGTTTCTTCTCAGCTTTCTATGTCCTAAGTGGAAGGTGGAAGTCAACTGATGTGTTTCCTGAGCTCCATTTCAAGGGTTGTATTTTTAAAGAGATGCCTTCAAGTGGCAGGTCATCCAGAAGGTATTGCTTGGGGGGTTCCCTGGCCTGGAAGCTGTGGTAAAGGGTCTAGAAGCATATAAACTGAAGACAAAGAGTTTAAGGGGAAAGCTCTTCAAATATTCTGAAGGTAGCCATTTGGGACCAAGACTAGACTTAGTTGGTGTTATTCCAGAGGCCTGAAGTAATGAGTAGAGATTGGAGGGAAGCAGATTTCTGTTCCGTGCAAGGGACAAATGTCCTCGTAAAGAAAGCTGTTAGAGCTGGGTAGATTGTTTCTTGAGGTCATAATCTCCTGCTTTGACAGTGAAAATAACAGAGTTGAGCTTGCATGAACATTTGTCAGGATATTTCTAAGGGTAGTTTTAGCATTCATTTAGGAGTTTGGAATAGATGAACTCTGACACACTTTCAGTTCTTTCAGTAACAAGGAATAGACTCCTTTCAGTACCCAAACTCCTGGTTAAGAACTCCCCGACTTTCAAGTCCTTACTGATGTGGCTAAATGAAGTTGTGGCTTCTTAAGGAAAAGAATGTACCCCCAGAGTTTTGAGCCTTATTAAACAGGACTCTTATTTTGCCTTGGTCCAAAACGAGTGCCACAAATTATGGTTAATTAGTGTTAGGGGTTTTTTTTCTTTTTTGTGGACTAGAGTCTTTATCATAATGCTCCCAAGTGAACATTAAAATTGAGGACAAAATAATGATAATTTACCCCAGCAAAAGTCAACACAGACTTGTGCAAGAGTGACTTTAGACTTTAATTTGAGAAGCCCAAATTAAGGGATCCCAAAAGGTCAAAGTCATTTAGTTTTGAGGAAAGAAAAATGGAACACATGTATTAGAGGAAGTGGGCCACCTGTGAATGTATAAATCGTGGGAAGTAAAACACAGGTGGAACATGTGGCTATTTAAAGTAGGGAAGTGTGCTTTATTCTACAAGGCCACAGCTCCCACGGCTCCAGTCAGACCCTGGAACATCTAGCTGGGGGAAAATGAGGCCATTTGGAAACAGGCCTCCAGGGAGCAGAGCTCCAGGTGGTGACAGAGTAAGGGCGGGTGGCATGTCTTTGGTTTTCTGAGTGGTGTGTTGTGTACCATTTCATGATTTCCTTGTCAAGAGTGAAGCTGATTTGCTGGTATATAAGCATATATAAGCATAAATAGCTTCTGCGATATTATATCTAGTCTTTGCCTCGGACGTATTCTATGTTGAAATAAGTAATAAAATTCCCTTTCTTTAAAATGTCATGAAGAGGACATTTTGAGTCAGGTCAATACCTACGCAAGGAGTCTGCCACACTGTTGTGAGGTGGGTGGCACTTAGCTCCAGCTGCATCTCATTTCCCATTTTTTCACTCTTTCTCCTCTTCTGCATCTTCTCCCTTTGCATTCCTTCCCATCGTAATACTCCTCTCCTCCAGAGAAAGCCAACCCTCAATTCTTAGGTGCCTCATGGCTCTTCACTGTTTACCATTTGGGAATACTGCTGGTCTTACAGAGACTGATTTTCAGATATGTTAGAGCAGGGAGGGGAGTAAGTGACAGATCTTTGGGTGAAAAAAATAATGTACCTCTTCTAAAGATAAGGTTGATTCTGCTTAAAGCATGGATTTGAAAATCTCTTGTGTTATACTTTGTTGCGGGCAGAGAACCCAGTAGTGTGTTTAGCTACTGTGTTCATTGGGCAGGCCCTTGTTTCTCCTCCTGCTATACTTGTTTCCTGCATTTTGGATATTTTCCTGCTCTCCACATGTCCTCAAGAAAGAGCCCCAGAGAGTGCCCAAAATGAAGAAGGGGAAAGAAAATGGAAATTGATATAGACTGCTAATTTCAGATCCTTTAGAGTTTTGATAAGGAAAGAGTTTGGAACTGCCACAAAAACCAAGGTTACTGCAGAGTAAATAACTCATCAGTAGATTTTATTTTTCATTTCCACACTTTCTTGAAAATCAGAGTGGATACTTACACCTATATTTTTAATAAAGAATAATATTTTTAAATTATTTTAACTCATTCTTGTTGGATTTGGCCAGCAAGCCCTGAGACGGCAGATGAAAGGATTATTCCCAACATTTTAGTAGGAGAAAGGAGAGGCCTGGGGACCAGACGTTCTACTGGCTAAAAGCTTTGAGCCAAGTTTGGTCTCAGCTTTTAGCATGAGTTTGATTAATACACCGAATGCAAGGCAAGGAGTTTATGAAGTATGTGAGAACTACAGGTGCTTATATTTTAAACATCTACTCCCTGGATGAGAACCTTGAGCCTCAGTAAGAATCTGGTTGCCTTCAGCCAAGAAACTTCAAAGGAGGCCCAGCATTCCAGGCTTTCAATTAGTCTCATCCAGGGAGGCATATAGAAGTCAGGTCTTACCTATCCAGGCACTGTGAATCCCCACAGTTCTGTCTTTGGATTTTAATTATATTTATTTCATCATTAATTTACTTACCAAACATCTGTGAATTACCTGTGATGTGCCAGGTACTACATTACATTCTTAGACACATAGATAAAAGAGTAAAACTCAAATAATATCCTCATTGGAGTTCTAGTGACTAGGCAATGTAGGGATATAGAGGTGATTTAAGATATGGTTCTTGCCTTAAAGATGGACCAGGAGAACAATGAGAGAATTTCATAAGGGAATATAGGGTGCACTGGCTGAGTGCTGGGAATTGTAGGTTATCTTGGGAGTCTAGGAGATTAAGAAGGAGACTAAGTTAAGCCTCATAGAATTAGGGTATGCAGGAGGAGAGAGGGGGTGAAGGTTCTTCAAGTACGGTTGATGGGACAGCGAACATGATAGCATGTTTATTTTAAGTGCTGTGGACACCTACAAATGGAGGAAAATAAGCTGGAATTGAGTGCCTATTATCTGATCCGCATAAATTCAAAAGGTACAGGGCATACATGAGTGGAACAAGGTATAGTCATTTTCATCAAGCGCTTACAAATTTGTTGGGGTGCTGAGAATAATGTACATGAAACAATTAGAAAATAATTACATGATAACCAGTGATTAGCTGTTAAATAGTGTGACTAATTCTAATGTGTTCTATGAATTACTGAGAAAGGAAACCAAGAAGGCTGGAGAAATCATAGATGTCTTCACAGAAGTGGTAGGACTGTCTGAGACATAGAAGCTTTCTATGGGGATGGTGAAAGCATGGATACAGGAATATCAAAGATTTGCCAATGAAGTACATTGTAAAATGTTGCTGGATCATTAGGAGGAGGGCAGCCAATGGATGAATTTGTAAGCCTGAAAGAGAACTGATGATACTGGAAACCGAGAACCTTTGAAAAATATTTATGGAGGTGATTAATAGGATGGAAGGGAAATTTTAGAATAACTCTTTCCTGTGGGTAGGACCATAGGAGAACCAGACTCGTGCAGTTGAATCATCAAGGTCCTGGAGCTACAGGAATTGCAAGGGTAGAATGACAGGCAGAAGAGAAATATTGGTGGTCTAAAAGCACAGTGGAAGTTCTGTAGTGTTGTGATTACCTTCTAATCCAGTGCTATTTATGTCACTAACCATGTGAGTCATTGCATACTCCATTTAGCAGACACTCCTGCTGACTAGTTTCCAATTAGGTTCAACTAGTGCCAGGCACAGGCAGAGAACTGGCAAGAGGGAGGTTGGGGGAGAAGTCAGGATGTCTCCCTCATTTCTTCCTTGTGTCTCTCCACTCTTTGGGGCATAGCAGTCTTTTGTTACAGTTAATTTCTGGGTTAATTAATCATCCTCTGTTTGGTTTCTCAGCTCTTTTCAAAGGGGTAATCAATTCTATATATGACATTCTTGTTGTTTAAAATGCATAGAAATGCTCTATTTTCTGGCTGGACCCTGAGTGATACACTATGTAACCGTGGATAAATCTTTCTGACTCTGGTTTTTGTATCTTTAACACTGAAAGTATGAACTGGTTGACTTGTAATGCTTTTTGTAAATAACTTATAAGCTCAGAATATCAGATATGTAAGATTCCCTATTCTCTGAATGTATTATTTTATAATTATTTTATCTGCATAAAATCCTCCCACATGGTTCATGGTGTTCTTTTGAACATCTGCTAAAATGAAATTTGGAAATAATTGTCCAATGATTGTTAAAACTTTAAAATAGGAAAATTGACCCAATATCGGTAGCCTTTTTAAGGATCAAGTCTGATAATCTGCTTGGAGATGCATGGACAGTAAAGAAGCATATAGAAGGAGGATTTCTCATGGGAAAATAAAAAAAAGATGGCAAGAAATGTAAATGAATTTAACCTCAGAGATGAAGCATTTGGAGCAAAAAGGTCAATAGGCACAGAAAAAGAGAGATGTCTTTTTTCTTAGCATTTGCTAACACCCACAGTGTCACATCCTTCATCTAAATTTCCATCCCTTTAGTGACCAAGACCACCCTGTTGCCTTATAAGTGTCTACTTCAATCACATGACAGGCAATTTAAAATTTTTGTAATTATCTAAGGATTAGCAGTAGAGTAGGCTTTGTTAGTTTTCAATTGAATGCTCAATTTTAGAGCCATAATTGGAAAGATTTCCAGTAATTTGAGGTAGTTGTATTTAGTAAAAGGAATGGAGGTGATTTTTGTTACTTTATTCCTTTGTTAGTTCTTTATAATCTACACTTGGCAGAGGTGTGAGATAATCTCTGGCAGCATGCATCTCAGACAAGATTTTTCTTTGTGACAACAGCAGAGGAGGTTGAAAGTATCCTGTCCTGCTACTGTTTATCCTTTCTGGGAATTGAGTCATAGTTTCATTCTGTAAAACAAAACCATCTTTGTCTTAGTGATGGATCTGTGAAAGTAAGTTTTGCCCATAATTAAGCAGTCCATATTTTTTTAGTCTGTGCTTGAGTTATTAGCTAGTTGATTAAGTCAGTACTAAATCATTAAAAATGACGTGTATTAAGTGATTACTTGATAATATAGTGTGTTTTGTACAGATCTTGCAAAGGCACAGAGTTTGCTTTCCTTGATTAAGATCTGAGTCACACTCTGATTCCCACATACAAAACAAAATAGGATAGAATCCTCAAATTCTATTGGATGGTACTAACAAAACATTAATATGAAAACGAACATATGCAGATATTTATCTGCTTGCACAGATTATGCATGGTACAAATGGCCATCAATAGTCTATGTTAATTCAATAAAGATTTTGTCTAGTTTAACACATTTATCTATCAGTTCTGGAACAGTATTTTAGGCTCTTTGGGATATGCAAAGAAGAAAGTGCTGATAATGTTTCTCTGGTTTCCAATAAATCTGCAGACTAATTATAGATAGAATAAGAATAAAAATAAAACTTTTTTTCCGAGTTGATTTTTTAATATGCCATATTAATTTTCTCACTCTCCATTTAGTCTTATTTTTGAGAGAAATGTATTTCAGAAATAAAAATATAGAGAAATATATGTTAACACACATATTGATAATTAGTGCCTCATGGCTGACTGCTTTTCAATTAACACAGCAGTTTCAGAAGTAACGCAATAAATTTTTTATTTAGTTTAACTTTATTTTTTTCAGTGATCCATAATTCATTGTTTATGTACCACACCCAGTGCTCCATGCAATAAATTTTGAACAGAATAAAAAAGATACCATCTAGGGGCGCCTGTGTGGCTCAGTGGGTTAAAGCCTCTGCCTTCAGCTCCGGTCATGATCCCAGGGTCCTGGGATCAAGCCCCGAGTCAGGCTCTCTGCTCAGCAGGGAGTCTGCTTCCTCCTCTCTCTCTGCCTGCCTCTCTGTCTACTTGTGATCTCTGTCTGTCAAATAAATAAATAAAATCTTAAAAAAAAAAAAAGATACCATCTACTAATTTCCTATAGAACACTGGCTTTATAAATCAATGTCACTAGAATCATGAGGCCTGAATTTTGGTATTGGTTCTGCTATTATATAATATTAACCTGTCTTTTCTTTGTATATTTATAAATTGTATAGACCAGAATGGTGAATCTTCTGTCAGGTCACTAAAATCCTTCAGAACTGCACTACTAGATTTTGATTAGTATATGTATTTTATGTTAATACAAATAGTGTTAATTATGAGCTTAATAGGACTTTTGACACAGCCCACAGTGGAGGATAATTTGCTGTGAGTAAAAAACATGGTTCATTGTGAAGTCATACTCGAAGGTAGAATTTGTGTTTATTAGAATGTGTGACTACTTTTCCTCTTCAGTATTTAAAATTGAATGCTTAGGATGGTAAACAGTTTAATATAAATAGCTAACCAGTGATAAAGAGTAAGCATAACCTTCAAAGATTCATTACTTTTTTCTAAGCTTGATTTTTAAAACTCCTGTTCAATTTCTCATCCTTTAAAGCATGTTTTCACAAGTTCAAGCATTCTATCAACATAAAATTCCTGGCAACTACTGTTGTAGAGGACTTTTAAGGTCCTTTTATGGTTCTTAATTTTGATGATACTCTATCTAATACAGATCAAAATGTCCACTTCTGTTCAGGATATCCTTAAACAATAAAGACAAAGTTATTCTGAAACAATTAAAATCTAAGATTTAATTCCAGTATTCCTACACTAAAAGAAATATTTAAAAAGAAAAGCCTTCAGGGAGAAAAAGTATGATGCCAGATCAAAATTTTAACCTGCACAAAGAAATAGAGTACATAAAATTATAGTTATGAGAATAAGATATATATGTTATATATATATAACATATATATAATTATTTTTAATCTTTTGAAAAGTTGAGTATTTGAAGCAAAAAAAAAAAAAAAAACCCACAATGTGTTGTGTGATTTGTAATAGATGTTAGAATAAAATGTGTGTATTCAGTAGTACAAAATATAAAAATACATTGTTAAAATATTTTAATATACCTGAAGTGGTAGAGTATTATTTGAAGTTAGGCTTTGATAAGTTATAAGTGCATTTTGTAAATGCTAGAACAACCACTAAAATAATGATTCCAGTAATAGAATCATAAAAACAAACAAACAGAAAACAAAACCCCACAACTTAAAACAAGTCAGGAAAAAGGGGAAGGAGGGGCAGATAGAACAAAGAGAAAAAACTAGCAAGATCAGAAATTTAAATCTAAAGATAACAATAATTACATTAACTATAAATAGCCAAAACCCCAAGTAAAAGGCAGAGATTGTCAAATTAAATAGAAATGCAAGACAATTCTATACTATCACAAGAAAATTTCCCACACTTTAAAGAGATAATTCAGTTAAAAGTAAAAGGATAGAAGAAGATCTACTTTGTAAATGTTAAATAAAGAAGGTGGAGGTGTCTAGTAGTATCACAGAAGTAGGCTTCAGATTAAGGAGAATTATTTGGGATAAAAGGGAATAATACACAAAGTATCAATACATCAAAAATATGTAACTGTCCTAAAGAGGTATGCATACAACAAAAATGCTTTAGAATACTTCAAAATACTTAAGGAAAAAAAATCTGAAGGCAAATAAAATCCATGACTATAGTTGGATACTTCAATGTTACTTTCTCAGTAGCTGAGGGAACAGATAGAAAAACATTGAGTATAAAATACCTAAACAGTATTGTCAAACAAATTTGATAAATGACCATTATATGACACTCCACACAGTAACAGAACACATATTTTCAAATTCACAGGGAATGTTCACCAAGATAGACCATATTCTGGATCATAACAAAAATCCCAACAATTTCAAAAAATCATATAAATATGTTTTATGCTTACAATGAAGTTAAAATTGAAAGCAGTAATGGAAAGATCCTTGAAAAAACCCCCAAAATTTCCAAGTTAAATGTAATATTTGTACCTAACCCATGGATCAAAATAAAAATATTTTAAATACAAATGAAATACAGCATATAAAAATTTGTGGAATATAGTTAAAGCAGTGTTTAGAGAAGTTTTTTATATATTAAAAATCTCAAAGTCTATAATTAATAGTTGAAGGTAGCACCTCAGAGAAAGTAGAGTAAATTCAAAGAGAGCAGAGAGAAGGAAATATGTAATCAGAAATCAATGACATTTTAAACTGAATAAGAATTTTAAAATCATTGAAATAAAAAACTTGTTCTTTGAAATGACTGATGAATTAATGAACCTCTAGCCAGACCAATCAAAAACAAAAAAGTGGGGAGGGGGAGATATAATTTATCAATATCTGAAAAAGGAAACAATATAGATCCAATGGAAAGTATATATTAAGATACTATGGATAACTTGATGTCAATAAAATTGTGACATAGACGAAATGGCTAACTTACTTGAAAGACACAAATTACCAAAGCTATTCAAAAATGAATAATTCTGGGGCGCCTGGATGGCTCAGTGGGTTAAAGCCTCTGCCTTCAGCTGGGGTCATGATCCCAGGGTCCTGGGATCGAGCCCCGCGTCGGGCTCTCTGCTCAGCAGGGAGCCTGCTTCCTCCTCTCTCTGACTGCCTCTCTGCCTGCTTGTAATCTCTGTCTGTCAAATAAATAAATAAAATCTTAAAAAAATGAATAATTCTATATCTATTATAGAAATGTAATTAAAACTCTTCCCACATCAAAAACTCTAGGCTCAGATGGCTTCACTATCAAATTAAAACAAACATTTTGAAAAAAATAATACCAGCTTTATCCAAAATCTTCTAGAAAACAGAAGTGAAGAAATATTTCTTAACTCCAAATAGTCGAATACATTACAAGAATAGAAATCCACAGAATGGGGTTCCTGGGTGGTATAGCTAGTTGAACATTTGACTCTTGGTTTTTGGCTCAGATCACGGTCTCAGTATTGTGAGATTGAGCCCTGGATTAGGCTCCATGCTCAGTGTGGAGTCTGCTTAAGGCTTTCTCTCCCTCCCTTCTGCTCTCACACATACTCTTTCTCTCAAATTAAAAAAAAAAAAAAAAAAGCACATCTTAAAAAAAAAAGAAAAAGAAATCCACAGAACAACATCGCTCACAAGCCTAGATGCAAAAATCCTTTACAAAATGTATCAATTAAAATCCAGCAATATATAAAAAAAAATAATGCATCATGATCATGTGATATTTATATCAGGGATACAAAGTTGGCTCAATTTTTGAAAATCAATGGATTTCACTTATATCAACAAAGTAAATACACATGTACACATGTGATAATCTCAATAGAGGAATAAAGAAATTGAAAAAATTAAACACCAGTTTATGATAATTGTCAGCAACTACAAATACAAGAGAACTTTCTCACTCTCTCAAAGGATATCCTAAAGCCTACCTATGGCTGACACCCTATTATATCATGAAAGACTAAAAACGTCCACTTTTAAGATTGAGAACCAGGGAAGTGTTCCTACTATCTCCACTTCTATTCAACATTCACTGTAGTTTGTAGGTAGTGCAATAAGGTGAGAAAAAAAAATAAAACAAAGGGTGTGTGGAATATCTGGAGATCTCATACATTGCTGGTGCAAATTCAAAATGATATAGCCACTATAGCAAAATTTGGGTAATTTATTACCAGTTTAATCAAGCACTTTCTATATAATCTAGATATACTCAATAGAAATGTAAATTTATATGTACATAGGACCTATATGTGAATTTTGAAGCAACCTGACCTGTATTTTTCCAAAACTAGAAGCAACTCAATATCCATCTGTTGTGAAGGGATAAGTTATTGTGTTGCATTTAAGAAACAAAACAAATGAACAAAGAGAGAGAGAGAGAAACCAAGAAACAGATTCTTTACTATAGAGAACAAACCGATGGTTATCAGAAGGGAGCTGGGGTAGGGAGATGGGGGTGATGGGCATTAACATAATGCACTTGTCATGATGAGTACTGAATAATGTACAGAATTGCTGAATCATTATATTGTACACCTGAAACTAATGTATGTTGACTGGAATTAAAAAGAATAAGGTCTGGAATTAAAAAGAATTAGGTCATTCAGTCTTGCACATACTAAAAACATAAATTCTGTAACTTTCTGGAAAAAAGTTGTATTGCACCAATGCAATGGTTACTTCTCAGCAACAACAACAAAAAGACTGAACTGTTGACACATTTAGCATCATAGCTGAATCTCAAGATTAGTATGCTGAGCAAAAGAAGCCAGAAAGAGAAGGCAACTACAGTAGAATTCCATTGTATAGCAGTCTTGAAAAGATGAATTCATAGGGACAAGTCATGGTTCCTGAGGTCTGGAGATAGGGTTAGAGAATAGTTTACAAGGTTGCATGAAGGAACTCTTTTTGGGTAATGAAACATTCTGCCTCTTGGTTTTGGTGGAGGTTTAATGACTGTATTTGTGAAAACTTTTTGTAATCTATAGTTAAAATGGTTGAATTTTGTAGTATGTAAATTATTCTTAAATAAGCTTGACTTCAAAAATATACATCATGAGTAATTGTTAAGAAAATGGTTAGCAGAGGTAAAATATTGCTGCAGGTGAAGTATACATAAATCATCCCTTCTACAGTCTGGGTAAGATTTGTAATAAATATCTATTGAATTAGAATTGTGAAACTGGGTTGGAGGGATAGCATTCTAGAGGTCCTGCCTGGGTATATTCTCAATAATAAAGTTAGCCTTTCTAATTTAAGGGTTCAACAATTGAAAGGTACAAAAGTTTTTCTGAGGGCTTGTGATCCTAGTAATGAATTGAATATATGTGCTTACCTTCGCTATCTCTCAAAACCCTACTAAAATGACAATGGATTTTAGGATTTTATTTATTTAAAAAATAGAAGATAAAATCCACTAAGACAAAGAAAATTATAATGGACAATAGTAACATAGAATAAATAACAAAACCTATCCAAGAACAGACATAGGGAGTAGAAACCTAAACTAATGGAACAGAAATCCTGGAAGATGAATCCAGAAAGGCTCAGATTGCACAGGTATACCATACATGGTCATGAAGATGGGAGTAAAAACAGGAGGATTGGTAGACAGTCTATATGAGAAGTAGGTTAGTTGTTACCTCCCCTCTCTGATCCCCCACAGATAGGAAAATTGTTTTCTCCAATAGAGCTGAGGATTGGGCATTCGGTCCTTAGGTAGAATAGAGGATCGTTGAATATGTGATAACACACTGAAGATCGTGCATATGTAGGCAGCTCCCAGCATGTGAACAGTTAACGTTCTACCTCTACTGAAGGGCAGTGCCCACTTTGCTCATCAGCACATTGACACTGTCACAATGCACAA
This sequence comes from Enhydra lutris kenyoni, assembly GCF_002288905.1. Taxonomy (NCBI): domain Eukaryota; kingdom Metazoa; phylum Chordata; class Mammalia; order Carnivora; family Mustelidae; genus Enhydra; species Enhydra lutris. Next base: position 44,226,397 of record NW_019154092.1, read on the forward strand.
GGCTGCAAGTAAGTAAGAAAGTATACAGAGAGGAGCACCTGGGGGCCCCAGTCAGTTAAACATCTCCCTTAGGCCCAGGTCATGATCCCAGGGTCCTGGGATTGAGCCCTGCTAGGTCTCCCTACTCAGCAGGAAGCCTGCTTCTTCCTCTCCCACTCCCACTACTTATGTGCCCTCTCTTGCTGTCTCTTTCTCTATCAAATAAATAAAATATAATCTTTTTTGAAAAAAGAAAGTATACAGAGAAAGGCTGAGTATAGCCCAATAGCAACAACCAGGGATGACCTCATGACCCTGATGCATGACTTCAGAATTTTTTACCAGCTTCAGCAGAGTTGGGAAATGTATAGTTACAGAAAGACAATCTGGAATGAGATCAGATTGTCAGGTCTTGGGTCTCTTCAGCTATGCTATCTTATGATGAAGCAGCATCTCCTTCTGGCTGCAGGACTAGAATTCAATCTCCAGTGGAGCTTTTCTCATGATTACATTATTCATTATGGTTGGGAGAATGAGGTACTAGTGCTTAGTTTGGCACATAGTTACCACAACTAAATTCTCACTTAGATATGGTATATTTATAAATCACTTGAGTTAGTGTTGCAAGGGGGGCGTCAATCTAAGGTCAATTTCTCAGGCATTCTTGAGCCTATTGAAAAGATCACAAACATGATACTTGAGACAATTCTCCAAGGGTCTCTCACACTTCTGCATGTCTTCTTAGCAAAGGATCTGACTGCCCTTTGATCCGGATTATTGTTTTAAGAATATTTAATGAACAGCCTTTGAAGATTGAGATAGTGTCTCTCTCTTCAAGATAATGTTTGCCTCCAAAACAGAAGTTTGGTGTGCTTAATCCCCATTATAAAGGATTCTGGAATCCTTAAGCTCAGGGTTTCTCTCCTGGAATTTCATCCACAGTGTGTGCAGGAATCCATCTGATAGGACCTCAGCAATACTCAGACCCTCACCCTGTTTAGTCCTGGGACCTCAAAAACCATGCACCATAATCCTTTTGTCCTGATCCTCTGCACCCCTGGGAATAATGTTCAACTTCAAACAGATTTTTCACTGTCTTCAAACTCCTTATCTTAGCATATCTTTTTTTTTTTCCTCAAAGAACTTGTTTCCTTTTCAGTATTCTATAAAGGAGACAGTTTGTGTTCTTACACCATACATACATTGAGATCTAGAGATGATCCTGGGATATTTTTAACTACAGACCACAGTCTTTCTTTGGCTATGTCCTTCCTCCTCTGTAATGTGTGTCACCTAACTGATTATCAGATGTACTCTGGACCATTTGAAAGCCCCCTAATTTATACAACTGAGTACTTTATTTTTGGTTCAGTCTTTCTCTCACCATCCCTGTCAGCATCTTTGGCAACCTTAATATTCCTATGACTCATGTAAACCCATGCAGTCGTCTGACCTTACCCATTTGAGGACCTTCATCCCAGCTCTAGGTGTATGACCACTTCCTGGACATTTTTATGCCTGGAGAAATGCAGTGCACTTGTTATTATCTAAAAATATAATGTTTGACGATAAAATTCTCCAGGATTTTCTCTTTCTCTCTCTCTCTCTGTCTCTCCTTTTTTTTTTTTTGCCTTTAAAGTTTTAATTTTCCAGTTGGTTAACATACAGTGTTATATTATGTAAAACACTGTATGTTATGTATGTATGTAAACCTGTATACAGTGACTCAACAATTCCATACATAACCCAATGCTCATCAGGGTGAGCACACGCCTTAATTTACAGGGATTTTCCCTCTTTTATTTCTACTTCAACTATTCGTAGATCTTGTTGAGACTTCTTTTCCTTCTACTTTCTTACAGTTGATTATTGTTCTTTCCTTTTTTCCTCTTCCCACATGGCCTCATGGTACCACTTGAACCATTCTTTGGAGAGTATTTTCTGTATCCTCTGGGCTACTAGATAGAGGAGACTCTTCTCTCTTTTTCCTTACGATATATTACTATTACAGTCATGGTCCATGTAACAGCTTTTTATGTGTTTCACTTGTCTCTTCTATAGGAATGTAAGCACTACCAGGCCTAGGGTGTTATCTATTTTTTGAAATGCATTCTCAGCATGTAGAACAGCTCAGGACCCATGCTCATGGCTTCAAGGAATGCTCAGTAAATGAAATGAGGAAGCAGTTCATAGACTGAAAGACTTTGGTTTATCCCAACAGTTCCTTGTGTGCGAACTGAAGTGCCAGAATGAGGTCAAAGATCTTTTCCTTAGTGAAGTGAGGGAACCCAGGAAAGAGTTCTAAAGAAAAGCGATCAGCTCTGAATTGAACAGATCAATCACAAGTATGTGATTTTTGTCTCCTTGGCTTCCTCCTTGAGAAAACTGAAGCAGTTCATTGAAGGTAAGTGACATGATGAATTTCATCTGTTCTTCCAGCTACAGTTTACAGATTAGAAACCTCAGTCTAGTTGCAAATTTATTGCCTTGAGCCCTTAGCAGTACCACTGAACCTGATATGTTTCTTCTTCCTGTTACCCTTGTATTCCTAATTTGTAAAGAGTAGACAAACAGAGCCACTTTTTTCTCCCACAGGTTTTAACTCCAAGCAGATATTCTTTACTAGTTAGTTGAGAATTAGAGAGGTGGGAAAAAGAGAACCAGATTTGAAATTGCAAGTGTTTCACTTTTAAGTGTGATACTTTAGACAAGTCTCATTTCTTTCAACTTCAGTTGTCTAAGTTGTAAATGGGAACATGACTTTAATATGGACTGTGAAGATCAAAAGATGAACAGTGTGAGGAGAGAATTAGTAAACTGAAAATGACTTACACAAATATAAAGTTTTTTATACATTTACCATTCATTTAGCATTTCACAAGGGCAAAAACAGTATGTCACTGCAACACACTTGAATTACTTTGATATTATAGCAGACTATGAAATATTGCCCTCTGATGTCATAATTGCTGTGTGTGTGTATGTGCATGTGCGTGTGCATGTGTGTGTGTGTGTGTGTGAATTTAGATGTGGATTCCAAAAGATACACTCAAGGACATAAAAGTTTGTTTTCTCTTCTGAGATTTGTAAATTTTCTTCTTTTCACACATTGCAAAATTTGCCATTATGTCTCTCTTCCATGGAACATGTTTATTTACTTTTTTTTCTGTTTTCCAATGTATAAATATTTGAAGAACCTAAACATTGTGGAAAAGTAAATACCTTGTTAACATTTCCTTAGTTCTTGTCCTTAATACATATCTAACTTAAGCTATAAAAAGTGGATATTTAAATAATATTTAGAGTTTACTATAGATAAGATACAATTGATTTTAACCCACTGAGCCACTCAGACGCCCAAGATACAATTGATTTTAAAGAAAAGAGTCAGAAGAAGAAAATAAAGTTTGAGGATGAAGTGGCCAGCAAGTGATAGCCACAGCTATGTTCAGCTCTGCTGGTTCTAGAAGGGTTAGTAGGAACCAGTTGTCATGGATGCAACTGTGTATCATGTTTCAGTTTCTGTTTTGTTTTGTTTTGTTTTGTGTGAAAGTTGGGCCATGTGATTGATGATTTTTTTCCTACTTCAAAAAGTCTATGAATATATTGTTTGTGGGAAAAGAGAAAATAAGGGATATTCTTGTGAGTCAAACAATATAAGAAAAATTTCAAAGAAGAGATAAGATTATACTTTCCATGAAGAGGCAGATCTGGATTAACTAATATGTTCTGTGCAGACATGATACAGTGTGTTTTCTAGGATACTAGAGTTGACTCCTGAATATCCTTCCTCCCTCATTTTGTTGATAAAACCCTTGTTTTGTTTAAGATGGTCATGTGACCAGTTAAAACATCCTTCTTTTTAGACTCCTTTGGGACCAGAGATGACCAAATATCCTCATGTGGCTAACAAAATATAAATAGAAGTTGCTAGGTTAGACTTCTCAGGAGAAAAAAAAAAAAGAGCAGATATGTGCCTTCATCATTTTTCCCTGTGACACAGTGTTCTTCTCCCTTTTAAAAGGAAAAATGAGTCAGTGCCTCCAGCGTAACATACATAAAGACAAGTAGACAAGTCAGGGATTTTTCACAAAGGGAACACATGCAAACCATCAGCACCCAGGTCAACAAATAGTACTGTCAGCATCCAAAAGGCATCCCCCTCATGCTTCCATTCAGTTACTACCTCCCCAAGAGTAACCATTATCCTAACTTTTTAAGAACATGTATTAGTTTTATCCATTTTGGGCATAATATGAATGGAATCAAGCATTGTGTATTCTTTTGTATCTAGCTTCTTTGCTCAACATTATGTGTATGAGATTTGTATTGCCTACATTTATACATGGTTCATTCCCATGGCTGTATAGTATTCCACTGTGTGAATAAACCATGTACTATTTATTTAGAAAAAATTCTTGATATCACGACAACAGAAGCCAACAGTGATGGTAGTGGAAGAACCCAGAAAGTTCCAAGGTCAGAGGTAACATGCTTAATTATCTTATCAGCTCAGACTGTCTATCCCTACATGAGACAGACAGCCCCCTGTGTTTGAAGCCACTGAAGAAGAGTTGTTTGTTGGGTGCCGCTGACCATCAGGGAAACTAAAACACATTCTGTATCACTTACAGCAGTAAAATTTATGCCTTAAAGAAATGTCAAATAACTAAAATTGCAGTTTGGGGAGATTAAGTAGTTAACTAATATTACATAGCTGGTGAAGTGATAGAACTGGATCTTGAAATTTCCTTATTGTAGTATAATTAGCATACAGAGTTATTTAAAGTATGCAATATAGTGATTAAACAATTCTATACATTATTCAGTGTTCACCACAGTAAGTGCAGTTACCATCTGTCACCAGTGTTTTTACAATCTTATATATCATACCATTCCCTTTTGTCCTTTAAGGTTTTTGTTTTGTTTTGTTTTGTTTTCTGAGAAATCAGCTGATTTCCCTATGAGGTTTCCCTTGTATAAAACTCTTTTCTTGTCTTTTGTTGCTCTTAAAATTCTCTCTTTATCATGACATTTTGCCATTTTAATTATTCTGTCTTGGTGTGGACCTCCTTGGGTAATTTTGTTAGGGGCTTTTGTATTTCCTGAATCTAGATGTCTGTTTCCTTCCTCAGATTATGGAAATTTTCAGCTATCATCTTTTCAAGTAAGTTTTTTGTCCTCCTCTCTCTCTCCTCTCTCTCTCCTTCTTCTGGGAATCCCTATAATGTGAACGTTATTGCACTTGAAGATATTGCTACATTCCTTAACAAAGTCTCTTTTTTTTATTACTCTTTTTCTTTTTTGTTGTTCAGCTTGGTTGTTTTCTGCTACCCTGTCCTCCAGATCACTGGCCCATTCTTCTGCATCCTCTAATCTGCTACTGATTCCCTCTAGTGTATTTTTTTTTTCAGTTATTGAATTTTTCATCTCTGGTTCTTCTTAATATTTTCTATCTTTGTGTTGAAAGTGTCACTGAAATCCTCCACCTTTTTGTCAAGTCGAGTATTTTTATGACCACTTCTTTGAATTATTTAGCCAGTATAGTGCTTATCTTCATTTCATTGCGCTCTTATGCTGTGATTTTGTCCTGTTCTTTCAGGTTGGGACATACTCCTCTGTCTCCTCATTTTAGTCTAACTCTGTGTGTTTGTTTCTATGTGTTAAGAATGGACCATAGGGGCACCTGGGTGGCTCGTGGGTTAAAGCCTCTGCCTTCGGCTCAGGTCATGATCCCAGGGTCCTGGGATCGAGCCCTGCATCAGACTGTCTGCTCAGCAGGGAGCCTGTTTCCTCCTCTCTCTCTCTGCCTGCCTCTCTGCCTACTTGTAATCTCTGTCTGTCAAATAAAATCTTTAAAAAAAAAAAAAAGAATGGACCATAAACTTTCGAGTAGAACACACTGCCTTTCAGAATATAGTAGATAGATAAAGAGATAAAGATACATGGCTAGAAAGCACAGATGACAAGTTTTTCTCTTCTCAAGGATGATTTAGAAAAGGAGAGAACACTGCTTTTTCACTGATCATTGCTTCTCTTCACAGATCCCTTTAATTGCCTGAAAAGCTTGACAGAAAAAGAAAATAATAATAATCCAGTTCCTGTGCCTAAAAGAAAGAGAATCCCTTGGCTCAGAAAATAGAAAAAGGAAAAGTGTCTTTCCTCTTTCCTCTCCCTTCTCTTTTCCAGAAATGCAAGTAGACTGGAAAGATAGACTGGCCTGAAATAGATGAACAAAAGTAGACTAAGTGCCTATGCAAAGTGAGTAAGGTTGCGGTTTGTGATTTTGCTAGCAAAGTCTGAGAAAAAGAAAAACTTGACCTAATTTGGAATAAAATTACACTTATCAGTTTTCCAGGAGCTTGAAATTGATCACTTTAGCAAGTGATTCTATATCCAGACTCAGTATAAAAAAGATATCATCTCTTTCTCTCTCTCTCTCTCTCTCTCTCTCTCTCACACACACACACACACACACACACACACAAATGAATATAAAAGATTAAGAAAGGAATTCGTATAAATTATATGGGCTATTAAGAATCTGATTCACAGAACTACAGTATATAAATCCTAGGCCTAAGACTCACTGGTGTGGGATGCATAATCAAGCACTAATACCACAACTGAAGAAAGAGAAGGGAGAAGAGAGGGCATAGGAATGCATATCTTTTCATACACACTTCTCTAATGCACATCCATAACATATCCAAGTTTGACTTTTTGATAAACACTAAATGGTAAATATGGAGGGAATTGATTGTGATGGATGCATGGATAGCTCTCCTAGGAGTGGAGATAGAAGTTTGTGAGTAATAAAGATAGGTGTATTAGTGGAGTGATTATATATACCCATAGTCCTGGTGTAATTATAAATAGCTATTCCTTTTATTCTCAAAAGGTCCTATGTTGGGCCACAAGTAATAATGTCTTAAAAATAAGACATCACTTTGGATTTATTTTTTCAAAGGTATGTGTGGCAGACATAGAGTTTCGTTACTCAGATTCCCCTGAGAAAGGACATGCTGTTCAGTTGTGAGGAAAGTGACAAACTCTGTCATACTGCTTTAGATTCTGTCTCCCATTTTGAGAAACCCTCAGCCAATGACTGAGCATGGCATGGTAGCTGAAGTCATACTCTTTTTAGAGGGATCCCCAGCCAATAACTCAGCAAGATGGTGGTACAAGGCCTAGCTCTTTCTACCCAGCACAGTACTCCGCTGGCCGAAAACTCTTTGCCCCATAATCTCCATTCATCTCATTTGTTATGGGTATGTTCTGATCTGACAAATCACCTACTTTTAGTTGTTCCCCATCCCGGGAATTTTCTGTATGCCCATCTTAGGGAATGTTTCCAGATAATAAAATCCTAGAATCTATAACACTTTAAAATATGTATTTATGTATGGGCTGGAAATTTAGCAACATTAAACTATTTTAAAGAATTCAAGTTCAGATCAGATGTTATTCAAAGAAGCACCATTTAATGTTACAAGGTAACACAGTTCATGAGTATCTAGCAAGAGACCAAAGTAAAGTCCTATGGTAAAGGAAGTCTTTTCTCAAGGAGAAAAGGCAAATTATACTTGAAAACTCTTTGCTGAGGGAAAACTATAGTAGAAAACCATGTTGTTCATGGACAGACATGGACATGATCTTTTTTCTCTTTTTCCTCTCTACTTTGCTGCAAGAGAGAAAAGAAGCAAAGGGTTGAGCAGGGAATTTATAAGGGCAAATATAACCTTTGGTTTGATGCACAGTAAGCTGACAGTTAAAGGTGTATCATGCTAGATAAATGTCAAAAGCCAAATAAAAGCCTTAATAATAAGCTGTCTAGAGGCTAAAATCCAGAACCCTCAAGCATGAGAGAAGGATTAATTTTTAAAAACAAATTTTAACCCAAACTGAAACTGTCCAAGGTGGCTTAAATGTTGTGGTAAACTCAGGGTTGAGGGGTGTGAGTGTGGAGAAAAGAGAAGGAAGAGACAGCTAATCCAAGGCAGAAAAGGTACCTGGTTGTACCAAGATTTTTTATTTACTTATGTCTTACTCTAAAAAATAGCAGCATGGAGCCAAACCATAAGTATTGTTATGGGCTGAATTCTGTGTACCACCCCCCCAGATTCATATGTTGACATCTGAATCCCTAATAACTCAGAATGTGACTCTATTTGGAGATAGGATCTTTAACAAGGTAATTAAGTTAAAATGAAGTCATTAGAGTGGGTCCTAATCCAACTTGACCAGCATTCTTACAAAAAGAGGAGATTAGGACACAGACACAGAGGGATGATCAGGTGAAGACACAGGGAAAACCTAATCCTTTCCAAGCTATGTGGAGCCATGGAAATGGGGGGAGAAGCCCTGCATGGGAAAGTCAGGAGGCAGAAATTTCAATGAAGATGTTTTATTTCCAGCAAGAATCAATTATCTGTAATATTGTTTGAAACTGAAGCACAGGAAATTGAAAGAACAATCATATGGCCGAGCTACAACCTAAAAATGACACACTGTCCTGCTTTCCAACCAGGTTGTTTCTGTAGTCACCTTTCCTAACACCAAACTAAAAAGGTGCTTGTATGATCTTAATGCTCATGATTGAAGTTTATTAAGAAAAATTTAATAATGATGTAAATATTTCCCAGATACTGGGTCATTTTCTCCAAATGCTTTTTTTTTTTTTTTTTTAAGATTTTATTTATTTGACAGAAAGAGATGGTAAGAGAGGGAATACAAGCAGGGGGAGTGGGAGAGAGAGAAGCAGGCTTCCTGCCGAGCAGGGAGCCCTATGCAGGGCCCCATCCCAGGACCCTGGAATCATGACCCACACCTAAAACAGACGCTTAACCACTGAGCCATCCAGGCGCCCCTCCGAATGATTATTTTGATTCCTGTAGGAAACAGTTTTCATCTCATTCTTTTCTTTGTTAGAATTAAATCTCTGTAAAGTGAAAACGTTTTCCCCACTTGGAAATGCTAGTGAGGGGTTTGCCAATCAACCTAAAAAATAATCTACTTATATTGCCAGGGTCACAAAATCTTATAAGAAGAAAGGTCCTATGGGTTTTTGTTCATTCTAAAGAAAAAGGAAAATGTGAGCTGAATGGACTCGGGGGGTGTCTGGATTACTAATCCACCATGTAGTGTTTAGGCAGGTGGACTTTCAGAGGCCCGGGACTCATTGAGGGTTGCCAGAATTGAGGAGTGCAACTCTTGCTGAATTAATCTTCCCATAGTAGCATCTCTTGTTTTCATCATTTTGCATTTGCTAGAGATGAGGCTCTAGTGTAGCCCATTATTCAGACTGGACACCAACCAGGTTTTTGTCATAATTCCTGGCCTTGTGTACTGACATGAATTTATGGGGCAACTTGAAAAGCTGAGATGATTAAATCACCAAACGCGGTGCATTCCTGGCTCTCCACTTGGCCCAGAAGTGCTTTGCTTACAGAGTTATCTTGACATAGGAAAGGCTTGGCCCACTGTCCTGTGAAGTGTCCAAATGCTTCTCAAGGGTTTAGCAACCAATGAAAAAAGAACATGGGTTAGGATGAACTGGCCTCCTCCCATATGTTTTGCTGGGCTTACAGCATGATTTTTCTACTGCTTACAGAAGAAAGGGCTTTCAAGATTCAAATGCTCTTTTGCAACTATGACAGAGATCTAGAGTCAAGAAGAATCAGAATTTCACATATTATAAAGCTAAAAAGCTTGGGCATCTCCTTCAGGGAATGGTTTGGATCCTTATATTCTGGAGAGCTGAAATAAATGAGGGTTTCCTTTGGAACACGGACGCTATTCCTAAGGTTGTTCTGGATTTTCAAATCCAGTGTTCTGCTCTCACCTCCAGTGGTAGGTATGGATGTGTGATGTCAGCTGGGCTAATAATGATATGGAATCACCCACGAAGAGATGTGAGATACAAGTTGAGCACACTAGAATCCTCACCTGGAATGTTCTGCACTGGAGGTTGAAAGATAGCTCTCAATTTCTTTTAGAACTTGATCCAAAATATATACTTAAGCTTAGAGATATCAGCAACCATACATGTTGGTACATGGAGAATGTCTGTGTGTAAAAGAGGAGTTGAGGCCAGCAGACATGGGATATAAGAGTTAGCAATGGCGTCTTTTTATACATACTTCAGATGAAAAGCTGTCCCCAAAAATGTGATTCAGTAAGGGGAAACTTCTTCAGTATAACTTTGTCAACTTCACATGTGTAGGTAATATATCTGAATTTCAATCATAAGAACTGGCAGCAAAGAATTGCTTTTGTTTTCTTTTTTATTGCTACTTCCTGTATGAAAGAAAAGTAACTCTGGCCAAAGTCTCCTGAAGTAAAATGAAATTTTATTTTCATTATGAGCAGGAAGGTAGGTGATAGCAGAGTATCTTTTGTTGTGACTTTGAATATACATTTATGATCTATCTCTTTAAGCCAATGGGAATCAGATGTTTTAAATGTCAATTATAACAAAAGTTGAGTAGATCCATACCTTATGTTATAACTAAATTTTAATTGAAACATAATGTCATAGGATGTTAGTACTTGAAGGGACCTTGAAGGTCACCTTGTACATTTAATCTCAACTGTATGGATGGTTGAAGAAGAAACACACATGTGCGCAGAGAAAAACCAAGGTGAATGGCATATCATTTATTACTAACAATGAAGTACTGAAGTTTGCAATGAATTGATTTATTTCTTATAGACTAGAATACATTCAGAGTTGGAAGTTCAACACTTTTCAAAAGATTTTATTTATTTATTTGAGAAAGAGAGAATGTGAATGAGTGGGGAGTGGGCCAGGAGGCAGGAAGAGGGAGAAGCAGACTCCCCTGCTGAGCAGGGAGCCTGGGATGCAGCTGGATCCCAGGACCCTGAGATCATGACCTGAGCTGAAGGCACATGCTTAACTGACTGAGATACCAGGTGCCCCTGGAAGTTCAACATTTCTAAGACTGGTTGTGAATGGTCGCATATTCTTCACAGTGGGAGCACTCATATGTTAACAGATCAAATAGACGTGTCTGTCCCATCAGAGACCCATAAAAAAAACAAGATTCTCTTTGTGAACATGGGACCATAGATAGCTACATTTCAGACCCAAGTTTTCTTGTTGTTGTTGTTGTTGTTGTTGGGGGGGGTGGGGTAGAATTCAGGTTGTTTTTATTTTTTTTAATTAACATACAGTGTATTATTTGTTTTAGGGGTACAGGTCTGTGATTCATCAGTCTTACACACAACACATACCTTCCCCAATGTCCATCACCCAGAGTTTTCTTAACAACATAATCTGAGAGCTTAAGACAGTGCATGCCTTGATCCTGACTTGGAATACAATATTGTTGTGTGGCCAACAAATTTGTTGGCCCACCTTGAGTTCCCATTCGAAGTCTCCAGCTTTAGATGATACTCTTCCCTCCCTGGAAGATAGGAGTGCCTATCTCCCAGACCAGTGAAATATATCTAAAGGGAAATTTGCTGCTTTCTTCATAACAAACTAGCTTCTTTCCCATCCCCATATTAAGATCTTGTGTCATCTCCTCAATGACAGAAACCTCATGTTAGTTTGTGTATGCCACGTAACTGTGAGTTGGAGTTTCTGAGCAGCAAGCCCTAACCATTTTACTTGTTAATCTGAAGAACGTTATATCTTAACCATGCTAACATTTAGGGAGGGAAAGATCATAGAAAAGAAGAATTCTTAAATGTAACCAAACTCAGATAATTTGTCTTGAGCAATATAGCAGAATGAAGAATCTCAGGATTATTGCTTAAAATCTGAGTCTCAACAATTGTGCTCAAATAAAATGAGTGCTTTATATTAGGAAGGGAAAAGTTTACAGTGGGTACTCAAGCTTGTCAAGACTGTTAGAAATGTGGTTTAAAAAAAAAAGTAAAGTAGGACTTACAGGTACAAAGTTTCTGCATTCGTAGCTATTTCAAATGTCACTGAAACAAATGATTTGTGTTAAGTATGATAATATACTTTCATAAGTGGGCACCTCATTAAGACAAGCAGAGCACCTCCTTAGCTGAGCTAAAAACCATTTTACCACCTATTTTATAGGTTCATTCAAATGATTTTCAACCTTTCGGGGAAATTGTTTTGCATTGGAAAAAAACCAAAGCTTAAAAACATTTCAATGAATCATTAAAAATAGCGTTCTTGGTTCAAATAGTAGACATGTTTTCTATAAATGAAGTATGTCCAGAGACGATGTGTGTGTGTGTGTGTGTGTGTGTGTGTGTGTGTGTGATTATAATTAGCTTTAAAGTAAAATAATCATGTTTGATTAAATTTGCTTTATGTAGAAGTGTCCCTGAACCACTGTTGTTTTAAACAGAATTAAATAACGTCTTCAAGATTCAAAGATACCATTTTAACCAGGTAGGATAAACTTTTCTTCGCCAGCCAAAATTATCCATATGGTAGAAGTTCCGTTCCTATTATATCCCTGTTTCATTTTCCTGGCTCAGTGTGAATAGGCCATTCAAAAGTCAATCAAACACTTGATATATTTCCACGTAGGGAGAAAGGAGAGAAGTCACTGCATCCAACTTTCTCCAAACACAGAGATGCTCTCATAGTCTAGAGACCTGCTACAAACACATGATGTAAAGGACAGAAGAAAGAGCAGCCACAAGGTTGAACAGGCAAGGATGAGGAAGTGGTTTGCAGTCAGTATTTCTCTTGCTACAGTGCTGCTCCTTTTAGGAGCTTAGTGAATTTGGGACCAAGACACTTTTTCCTTCACTCTGCTTGGCTGAGTATGAGGCCCCTGCAATGTCTGAAAATGAGAACTGATCAATTGATGCTGTCATGTCCACACATGACTTTCAGATTTGGGCACACAGATCTGTACCAGTTATCTATATTGGAGACTATGATCTCTAATGTTTCATTTCTTTTTTTTTTTTAAAGACATGTGCATTCTCTACATTGCTGGGAAAGTTCACAGATGAAATCTCGAATGATTTAATTGAACACATTTTTTTTGTTTGTGTTTAATAAAAGGTAAAGACTTGCAGAGAAGGGAATGCCAGATTCACATTGTATGTGTTAACTCTCTTGCCAGATTCAGTGGCTCTCCCTTTTGGATTCTAGGATATGACCTCCAGGGTTGTGTTGCCTGGGTCCACAGCTTGGCCCTGCCATGAGAGTTCACCAAAGCTTCAGTTTCCTTCTCTGTAAAATGAATATAGTATTGGTAACCATCTCAGAACTTGGGCAGGTATTAAGGGAGATGATGTATATAAAGTACTAAGCACTATTCCTGGTAGATACATTCAAAGTTCTTGTGAATATTACTTTACATGGATGCTACTTAGATTGCCATCCATTCTCTGACAGTTCTCTTAATCTACCCATCCTAATAGGGTAACTGGGATAGATTCTAGAACATAAAAAATGAACTTTAGGTAAAAACTTAAGGCATTTGAATAAAATATGGCTTTAGTTAATAATTATGTATCAATAGTGTTCATTAATTGTAACAAACGTACCATATGGATGAAAGATGTTGATAATAAGGAAAGTGGATGTGGGATATGTGGGAACTCTGTGTTATCTTTTTAACTAAAACTGTTCTAAAATAACTGTGATAAATTTCAAGAGCTCATCTAAGGTAGAATGATTTATTGATGATTTGAACCTGAGATTGGCAAACATTCTTTGTAAAGGGTCTGATAATAAATAACTTGGGCTTTGTGAGCTGCATATGGTATCTGTCACATGTACTTCTTTGTTTATAACCCTTTAAAAATATAAAGGTAATTCTTATCTGTAGGGCCATACAAAAACAGAATACAATGCCAAAGACCATAGTTGTGGAACCCCTGATTTAAAATAATATATAAAGAAGAGGTACTTAGATTTTTTTCTATCCGTGCACATGTAGATTTTTCTTAGCATCCATGTACCATTCCTTCTTCAGGACCATCCCTTCTTTTTCATCATTATCAAATGTACAAGTCCTGGCTAGTTTCATCTTTCCTCAGGAGATAAAGTTAGTAATGATGGTATTACCCACAGTGTCATGGCTCCTTAGAACCTCCTTTATTGAAATAACACAGAGCTTCTTTCCTGTGTAGTTCCATACCACCATTCCCAGTGGCACTGCATCATTGATTCAGTCATCAATGAATCCTGGCTTCTAATGATTCTCTTAAAGGTTTTCACTGTGCTTTATTGACGGTAACCTCATATAGTCTTTCTCAGAATATGCAGGAAAATGTGGGCAGTAATTAATTTTCCAGACATGCTAATTTTACTGTTCAGAATTTCATAATATAAAGGTTGAACGACAGCTCTTCCAACCACACCTTGCCTTGGACTCTAGGTTGTCGTCATTGCACCCCTAGAATATATTCTCTTTCAGTGTTGACTGCACCACTACCTTCCATTAACCAGTGGGGAGGAGAGGCATTAGCCTTTTGTATAGAATGGGAAACAAATTTCCATTTGCATAAGAATGTTCTTTCTTCATGCATCATGGTTTAAGACCAATTTAGGAGAGCACATTGCTGCCATATTGATCAGAGGTGAAAGAGGACAAGGATTAAAATGGCTACTTGGTGCTGGGAAGCCATAGTCTCAGAAGCCCTCAGGGGAGATGTGTGACCCCTTCTGGGGGTCTTCCTCAATCATGGCACAAAGTCTGCAGGAGAAGTGCCAAGAGTTCCCTGGGTAATTTAAAACTGCCATAGCAGGGGAAGCACTGCCACCATAAGGAACCTCTGCCATCATCCTGTGTACTACTATTCTTACTGCCTGCAGATGTTAAAGATCAGAGGCAGCCCTGTGGTTGGAACATGGAGGACTGAGAGTAGGTCTGAGGATCTGTGGTAGATGGTCAGTAGCCCAGAGTCCTGAACTTGTGCAGGGTCCAATTAAGAGTTGTGATAGTACCATTTTTGGAAGCTCAGTCTCACCCAGTACCCCAAAAGAAATTTCATATCAGTCAGCTAGAGTGATCTGCTTACCCTTGTATGACTGGATTCAACCATGGGCCCTGAGATGACCACATAAGCACAAATCAATCTTGGGGCATCAGTGCACAGCAAAGTTGGAGGAATCAGAGTCAGAAAAGTGGGGTCTGGGTGTCCTGGCATTGCCAGCTTCAACTGGCTCCAAGCCACAGGAAAGATAATTAGAAAATTTCAGCAAAGACTCTCCAAAATGGAGAGCCCTCTGAGTTAGAAGACCAGGGCAGAGATCTCCGCTTGCCTGGCCTGAGAGTAGCACTGCCTCTCCTTCCTCAAGTTCAAGAGACAGGCAGTGAGTGCCCCTATTCTGAACCTAGACCTCCAGCCTCTCTCTAAAATTCCTGCCAGAACCATGAGAAGCATATTGCAAATATGCATTCAAATTCTTTTTTTTTTTTTTTTTTTTGCCACTGTTGTAGGCTTTGGGAATATAGCTGAAAAATGTTTCTGGAACTTTTAAACAAGTGTATGTATCATGCATCCTACCCCTACACAGACCCCTGCTGCGTAATAACTAATTGGCAGAACTAACTCAGATTAAGATGTTAATCCTGATAATATCTTAATTCCAGATAATGCACTTTTATTTAACAAGATCTTCTTTTAATGCCTAACACAAAGTTGTAACCTCTGACTATGCTCGTTGAAACATGTAGATTCGCAATTAACTGGCCACAGAGCATTGCTGAGCTCTAGCTACTTATCAGGGATTATCATTTTAAATTTACCCTGCTGAATACATCTTAAAAACTCAACTAAAAGAAGCGATATTTATTTAGGATTTGGGAGGTGGGGTAGATAGTCCATCTATTCTTCCAGATACTCCCAACATCTAGCCCTGAATTATATTAGATAATTAAGAAGCCATGTGCTTGGATTGAATATTATTTATGTACCTCACCCTTCCCAATCTCTAAATTCTGTGCTTAGAGTTGCCTTTATTGATGTGTGTTTTGATGTGATACCATTAAACGAACTTTAGAGCAGAGGAACCTAATTAAACTTGACACTGTGCTTCCTGAAAAGGTGTTGTTGAGAATATTGTTCATCAAAATACACACTTGTACGAGAACTTGAGTGGGGGGAAAAATCGGTCTAATTTTTCTGAATAGCTGGATGGCTTTTGTAAGCAATATATGATAGGCCTATTTTTTTTTTAAGATTTTATTTATTTAAGGGAGTTGGGGGAAATCGGAAGGGGAGGTGAACCATGAGAGACTATGGACTCTGAAAAACAATCTGAGGGTTTGAAGCGGCAGGGGGTGGGAGGTTGGGGGAACCAGGTGGTGGGTATTAGAGAGGGCACGGATTGCATGGAGCACTGGGTGTGGTACAAAAACAAGGAATACTGTTATGCTGAAAATTTAAAAAAAAAAATTTATTATAGGAAAAAAAAAAGATTTTATTTATTTATTTGACCGAGAGAGAGATCGCAAATAGGCAGAGAGGCAGGCAGAGAGAGAGAGGAGGAAGTAGGCTCCCTGCTGAGCAGAAAGCCCAATGCAGGGCTCGATCCCAAGACCCCGGGATCATGACCTGAGCTGAAGGCAGAGGCTTTAACCCACTGAGTCACCCAGGTGCCCCATGACAGTCCTATTTACGTTTTCTTGTTTACTGCCAGAAAACTCACAACTAGGTTTCAGGCTCAACTCCAAAAAGACTTAATGACATCATGGTATGCCCTAAACTGACTTCAGATTCTAACATTTTTCTGTCCTATTTTTCCATCTCGTTTTGCTTTTTTATGTAAACTGTATCAACTTTATTTAATCCTCCTGTTATATTTGCATATTTGTAAATTAACCTTACATTCTCTTTGGAACAAGACTGGTTAGAAAGAATTAAGAAGTTATGACCAAACTGTTCTGGAGAGATTTCATGTTGTAGAGGAGTGTGGGCTTTGGAATTATATAGGTTTGGATCCACTATTAGATCTGCTTCTTAAGAGTTTTATGACCTTGGACAAGTTTCTTAATTTGTTCTATCATATTCCAGAGGTAGTGTAACTGCTGATTAACCACATTGTCTTTGTTCCTGATGTTATCTTCCCTTTAGCTTTTCTCTGCATGTGATGCTTTCTAACACAGGTCGTATTATGGTAGTGAATGAGGTAGGACAGTCTTAGATAATTTTCACTTAATGATGAATGCCAATATGCAAAAAGATCTGGAGATCCAGATAAGAGTTGTATTCTCTAGGAGAACTAGGAATAAGCTTTAAAATACTTTATTTATACCATGGTAAAGTGTATGTTTCTTAGTCTTTAATTCTTGATTTCACACCAGAATTCATAATCTACCCTGCGTCTTAATTTATATTACTGATTTTAATGGATTCAATCAGGAACCTAGGACAAAACACCTAATTTGGTGGCTGTCATCAATATCTTCCTCCCCATTAATACAAATAGGATTACTTCTCAGCAATACACTATACATCAAAAAGATAGTGTCTATCCTTGAAACAAACAAACAAAAAATAATACATCAGAGTTTAACAAGTCTCTTCTACCTAATGAATGAATTTACGATTTCAAAGAATAGTAAACCTGTCAAGGGGAATTAAATGATATGTTGCACGAGGAGTAACTTGTGCGTCTGGCATTTGTGTTAGGTTGTTAGAGGAAAATAGAACATGTGAACCTTGATAATAAACCTGTCTTTGATATTATTGTTAAGCTTGACTCTTCTGGAGATTAAAGTGGCAGGTAGTAAAATGTATCATGCAAATGTAAGTGTGACATTTTTGTTCTATTTTAAGTTTCTCATAGAAAATGGTTTTGTGATTGGTCTTTGCACAGAACTTTATTTATAATCCTATTTGCAACTTGGAGATTTTGCCTCAGAAGGTGAATGAGCATATTGCTCTGGCTTTTGTGATTCTGAACACGTCACTGCTGTCATTTGTCAAATATGCCTGAAATCTGCCTTTCAGTAAGTGACATCTTTCACTCCTTTCAGGTGAAACGTTTTACTCCTTTTGTTGTTGTTGTTGTTTTTAAGAGAGATGTCTACATAAAAGAGATATTTGGAGTCTGATTTTGACAACAGGAATGATTAATTAAATTAATTAATAAACCACAGTTATTTCAGTGCAGCCCAATTAGACAGCACTGGACTTTTTTCATGTTTTTATCTTGGGATGCAGCACCCTTTCATTGCATTCATAAAATGGATTGTATTTCTTCATGCATGGAAAAAAAAATCATGAAGCAAGGTTGCCTGTTCAATACAAGCAGATTTTTTATCTACTCCTCTATGGTTGATTCCTTCCTTTTCTTCCCATCAGCCCCAGGAAATGCTTTCCTTTTGCTTTTGCTTACCTGCTAGAGTCCACGGGATTGCACTTTCTCCCCTACCACTGGGAATTTACAAGTCCTGCAGTCCTGTCTTCTGGCGACCTGTCTGTCTTTTGGCCACTGGCTTAACTTCACGGCTTCTAGGTACATCATCTGTGAGATGTGGACTGCACCTCCTTACATTCTGGGGGATGTTGGGAGGATTAATTAATGTTTGCAGTACACATTGAAGCTTAGAGCTGCAAAATGCTTTATAACTTCAAAATACCACTATGTTAATAGCAGGCTCACTGTGAGAAAGCTGCTAAATACAGTCCTTCCCCTCTCTGGAGCTCAGTGACCTTTCTATTTATCCCACTAATTCCATGGTCTCTCCCGGAGGAATATTCTGTGCTTCTCCAACCTGGATTCTCTTCTCACGTAATAAATGTGGCAAACCTGGAATACATGCATGGGAAAAAAAAAAGGGAATTTATTTATTTAAGTAATACTTGTTCACCTGGAACATACTAGCAGCTGGATTCCTGCTGAACCAAGAATCTGTTTGTTCCGGCAGGTCATCCAGTGTTGTTATCAATTTTCATTCCCACTAACAGAATTAGGCTCCCAAACCGTTTCTAATCAGTTTTCTGGCCTGCATTTTGGAGGCTTGAAATTGAAGGGATACATTTAACACAGTTATAGCCCATTACTTACCAGAGGAATGGTGGCCTCTCCTTTGTGTTAGAGCCAAGCTCTCTAAAAAGCATCTCTATCCCAAAATATCAACCCATGTACAAATATCATCTATTCTTTGGGAGTGGCAAAGTTAAAATGAGGCTGTTTGCAGTTTCCTGGATTTTATAATCATGTAAATATTATGTTTTAAAGATGTCTTCGTTATGAACTGGCTTAGTCTAGTGATGAAACAGGTATAAGACATAAAATCTTAGTTATTACTTTAAAAGTTGTCTCTATCTCAAATGAAGACATTTTGTTTTACATTATTTTTCTAATAATGAACATAGATTCAACTAGACTCAATTTATGCCTTTTGACTTATTCCTCATAGGGCCAATGAGTGAATGACTTACAATGTCATAACGGGTCTTGGTGGGCAGTGGGGTCCTCCAAACCAGAAATGGACAGTCAGGAGTTTATTTAGAAATTTAAAAAAAAATTAGAAAATGTAGCCAGGTTCCCAGTACTGATTGGCATTCTATGAAGAAGCATGCAAGGATTTAGTAAAACTGGGACCAAAGTCCTAAAAATACCTCAATGGAAGAGAGACATTTAATGAATGTTTAGTTTAATGAATATTGGTGAAAATTCAGATGTAGTCTAAATCTAGATGGGAGGCCAGCATTCAGCATAGATGCCAGTCTATAGGTCATGCTGAGGACACCCAGAAACAGTACCTGGTCCTGTAATGATCATAGCTCCCATCTCTCTACTCTATATGTGAGACACACTAATACTACCCTGAAGACAAAACCAAGCACATAGACGTTTATGGCATTCTCAAGGTTACAAAGGGAGAAAGTAAAAGGAGTAAAAGTTGAACCCAAGTGGTTGGGCTCTGCATATAAGACGTTGAAGAAGCATAGGGCCCGTGATTAACAGCATGTAATGTAGAATCACAGTTCTGGAGTCTGTGTGATCTTGGGCAACTTACTTAGCCTCTCAGGGCCTCAGTTTCTTTATATATATGTATATGTGTATCTGTGTGTGTGTGTGTGTGTGTGTGTGTACACAGATACACATATACATATATATAAAATAAAAGATTAAAATTGCACCCATCTACTAAGGTTATTGAGATTAAATTAGGTTATACATATAAAACCCAAGAAGAGTTTTTGATACATAGTTCAGTAAGCAATAAATATGTAATTGTCATTCAGTTACAAAGGAACCATCAGTACAGAATAGTCACATATTGTGGGCCACAGTAATTAAGTAGGACTATAATCCTTGAGACATATATAGAACATGAGAAGTGTAAGGTAATGCCAGAAGCTATACTTTGTTGTTACTATTATTGTACATCCACAAATCCTGTGTGTTGGGGTTCTTTCTTTTGGATATGATGTTGGGATCTTGATGGTTTGATGGGCTTCCTGGTGGCAGAGTTTATACATTTATTTACCTTTTTTTTTTTCCTGACACAAAACTAAAATGCAAGAAAGTTTAAAAATTAGCTTTAATCTAAAAAAAATTAGCTTTAATCTGCAATAATAATGAGAATAGGTGGGTGACCATCACTGAATTAGAGATTTTAGACATTTTTTATAAGATTAAAAATAGAGGAAGCAGTGCTAATTGAGGACAGAGGAGCCCCCGTAAAAGCTGTCATCTCCAAAACAGTAGGCAGTAGCCAGTAGCCATATGTCACTATTGGGCCCCTGAAATGTGGCTGGTCTAAATTGACATGTGCCATGAGTATAAAATATGCACCAGTTTTTGAAGATGTATATGAAAAAGAATGCAAAATATCTCAATTTTTATACTGATTATATGTTGCAGTGAAATTCTTGGTGTATTAGATAAATTGTTACTAAAGTTAATTTTACCTTTTTAAACTTTTTAATGTGGCTTTTAGAAAATTTTAAATTATACAAAAGGCTCTTGTTTATAACTTACGTTTTATTACTATTAGATAAATCTGCTCTTGTCTAGATGTGCAGAAGGGCTCTTGAAGAACCCCAGAGAAATTCTCATGTCCAAGGTACATGAGGCAGAAAAGGGCAAAGATTAGAAGGAACTCATAACTGGGAGACAGACTTGAAGTCTATATAAGAAAAAGCTGTCTGTTTTCTTCCATTTCCCATTCCCCATCTCCCTGTAAGCAGATCAGTTAGAACCACATATGGATCCTAGAGTTGGTGGCAAAGAAGACACTTAAATTCTAGAGAACAGTGTCAGAGTGTACTAGAGGAACTTGTATAAGAGACAGGGATACAAGAGAAAGTTCTTCCTATCCTGGCATTTAGATTTTTCGTAGTATGATGGCTACTTGAGAGTCCCTTCATCTCAAATCAAAGTCTGTCAATTTAGTAACCCTGCTGATGTACACAGTCAATTTTCCTAAGGAATAATTGTTTGAAATATAACTGAACAATCAAGGGTCACTGGATTTTTGAGAAAAATTTACATAAGTGAAGGAGAAAGACCTTCATAGGGCAAAGTAACACCAATGGAAACAGACACATTAGAGATCAAAAGAAAATAAATCAGAACAAAGCAATCTTAATTAATATCCTTAGAGAGATTTAAGAAGATATTACAGCCATAAAAGTGAAAGTAGCTTATTTTAAATGGGTATTTAGGTCTACTGTAGTTACCTAAAATATAGCCTTTGGGAAAAACAAGGTGAAAGTACATTGGACTTTTTTGTACTGTCTTTGCTACTTCTATAATATGAATAAATCTGTAACAATTTCAAAATAAACAGTTAAATAATGAAAATCAATTTTAAATAACAGAGCCTCCCAAAATTACAAAGAAATATACTTCAACATAAAGATTATAGAAAGTTTTGAAGATAGAGTTGAGAAAATCTTTCAGATCATAAGAGTGAAAGAAAAACATGAAATGTATCTATAAAAGAGGAGAATAATACCTTGTCAGACATTAAAATTATCTAGTCTTTGAATTATTTAGTCTTAATAATGTGAGCATGGTTTATTTGTTGTCAAATTTTGGAGTTATCCCAAAAACAAATTACAAATCAGGAAGTAAAATTTTCAGCTGCAAAGATCATCATGACTCTGCCTTTTCTTTTGTTTTCTTACAACTGTGGCCATATTGACTTTTACCATCAGTGTCAGCTCTTCTTTGGTTCTCTTTCTCTAACTATCTTGATCTCTTTTACTCCTTCCCTCTCTCTGTCCATCCTCAGATCCTCTATTCATTCAGTGGCCATGAGACCTGAAGTTTTTGTCACCTCTGGGAAGGTCTGGGGTTCTTAGCTTTTCCACTTCTGTCTTGAGGTCTAGGAAAGTTATGGGTGGCAATATGATAGAGGGTGTGGATTTCTTTCTTTATTCAGGCTGGCTTTCTTTTTTCTTTCCTTTCTTTTGCATCTAACCTTACAGGCCAAACCTGAGAAAAGAAATTGCCCAAGGTTTCAGACCAACTCCTGCACTGATGTTTGGGGTCCAGACTAATAATCAAGACTTCCCTTTGCCTTTCCATATTCTCATTTCATGATGACTTGGTTTCCTTGTCCAAAAGAAGAGTGGTTGAGACATGGTTAAATACGGATATCTTTTGATCTCTTAACTGGTAAAATAATATAGATTCTCAGTGTACTCAACCTACCCTCTTCTGTCTTTCTTGGGTACCTAACATCTGTAACTTCTGATTTACTGCTACTAGACTTGTTAGTATTGCCCTGCCAGGAACTCTATAAAACCCCACATCAATGGAAAAATATTTGTGCCTCATTATCCATTTTTATTCCATTGGGAAAGAGATGGAGGTGATACCAAGGAGGTCTAGAACTGTGTTAGTCTAATTGGTGACATAAAGGCGAGTTGCAAGTTCTTTCATTAATATTGTCAGAAGAATCCTCTTGTCTGTCAGAGTCAGGATTCTAATCTTCACAGATAACCACCTTCTTGAGAAATGTGGCTATCCTCTCAGTTCCTAATTTTAGCCTGATGGCATTAAAAATTCCAAGCCTAAGTCCCTGTGGTGTAACACCTCCCATTTCCAGTGCTTTTAGGAGATGAACATACCTGTTGTCCCATGGAATGTGAGAGTGTGTATCACCTAATTGCATCATTTTACAGATGAGGAAGCTGAGGCATAAATGGTATGTATGCTACATGGGTTTGTAAGGGCAAATCCCAACCAGTTGGCTCTACACTTAAGTGTGTGTGTGTGTGTGTGTGTGTGTGTGTGTGTGTGTGTGTGTGATTTCAAAATGGCAATACTTGTTTTAAAAAAAAGAAAAACAACTTAAAAATTCAGTAGTTCCTTAAAATTAAATCACTATGTACTTGTAATTCTGTTCTAAAACCTGGATAAGAAGAACTCTAATCTTGTCTTCCTTTGTTTCACTAGATTAACCCACCCCCCCGACCTTTTTTTTTTTTTTTTTTTTTATTACAGAAAGGGCTTCTTTACTGGTTTTTCTTCTTTCTATAGAACAAGGTACCTCTCCAGAGCTCATCTTGTTTTTTCAAACCTTCTTTGTTTTAAATATGAAAATTTTCAGTCAACACCCTAAGAAATTCTGATTTGAAGGGTTGAGCCCAAGATTTCTGTAACCATGTATTACCAGATGCTTCTGATACAGAGTCTATAGAGTATACTTTAAAGAACTTTGCATTGGACTGTGATTTCTATCAAGATCTAAATCTGCTAAGTCTTATTCACATCACTACAGTATTATTACAAGTACGAATCAGTCATGTGGTCAGATAGGTGATTTAACAATGGGGCGGAAAATTTTTTATCTGTAATGTATATTGACACCTGCATAATAGACTTACACTAAAAATTTATTGAAAAAAGATTAGTACCAGGCTTTAACAACCAAATAGAGAGAAGCTTCTTTGTCTAGTCTGTTGTCCTGGGTGAGTGAAGTACAGTTTATTATAGGCTTTGAAATATTGCCCCACAGTGATATTGGAACTTCTTTCATTGGGTTTCTTTCCATCTGTTAGGCAGGTAATCAGTTATAAATGTTTGTCACTATATCGACAGGTCGATTTTTCTAATCCCTGATATATACAGAGAGGGAAATAGAACATTTTGTCCGTTTCTTCTCTTCACAGATTTAAGACACAAGTATCATTCAGAGTCCCATAGAGTATGGAAAGTGGAGACACGATGGAGCCAGAGACTGGGTGTCCATTTCACTCCCGCCACTTGATGTAACCCTGAGAACCTTTGTGAGAACCTTTCACAAAGGTGAAACCTTTCACAAAGGTGAGAACCTTTGTGAGAACCTTTGTGAGAACCTTTGTGAGAACCTTTGTGAGAACCTTTCACAAAGGTGAAACAAAAGTACTTCCATTTGTCTTTTGGAGTTGGTGAGAGATATAAGGAGATACAATATTTTTTGGTGATGCTTAATGATATTTCCTCAACAAATATTAGTTTCATTTTATTCTTCCTGTCTTCTCTAACCATGTTGTTAAGTGTCCTCCATCACCTGCAAGTCATACTGTTCTTGTCTGACAAATCAGGTTACCTGAATCTAGAGCATTTCTTCAGTCACTTGACTCAGCACTCATCTTTATAGTATTTGCTCACATGGAAAATGGGGTTGTGTAGTAGATATTTCCCAAGGAATGATGGATATGGGCAGAGGTGAATATATTTTGTGGAGGCAGAGATAATAGGAATAGATTTTGGGATTTGATAGGTTGATTTAGGAAGGAGAACAAAGGATTAAACACACAGTTTTGGACTGCATATTGGGACCACTTAGCAGATGGGAAAATGGAAGGAACAAGAGTATTGAGAGGGAACAAAACAGAGCCAAGAGTTATATTTTAGAGTTACATTTTAGGCCAATTTTGAGATGCCCATTGTACAATCAAGTAAAGATGCCATATAAAGTTGGGCTATCTGCATTTTACGTTCAAGGGAAGAGGTGAGGACTAGATATATAAACTTGAGAGCTGTGGACATATGAACTATATGCAAAGCATGGCATTTAATAAGATCACATTGGAGAGAGCATCGGTACAGGAAAACACAACAACAAAAGCAACAACCCACCTACAAGCCTATTATTAAAACCTGGTTGTTCTAATATTTGACAGTGGAGTAATAGAAAAGGAACGAGCACAGGAAACTGATAAGGGAAGCCCAGAGAAGTAAGAGGAAAGCAAAGGGGTGGGGGTATGAGGAAGTCACAAGCATAAAGTATTTTAAGAAGGAAAGGATGATGAAATGTGTTGAAAGGATGTTGCATATAGCAGCACCAAGAACAAGGATAACTGACAAAAGCATTTTCAGTTGAATGGTGGAAACAAAAGAGCATTTGGTGTGAGTTGAAGAGAGAATGGGAATGCCACTTCTTTGGTTAGAGGAGCTTTTGTATATAATGAGACATCTCCACATAAACATCAATATGAAATGAAAGGAGAGCCTTGTTGTAAGTTTAATAAGCTTTCTCAAACTCTACTTCCTGTAAAGTGAAAAGGTTGAGTCACAGGTTACAAATGTTTATGCCCTGTATTTTCTTAAGACTCTATCAAATAAGTATAAATAGCTGTTTCACCTTCTGCCTAATATATAAGCAGCCCAATTCCAGCTTGATTGGCAGGACACAAAGACTTGATGTTCTGGTCAAAAGTCTGGTCAAAAGTCTGTTTCTATGATGGTTCATCTATCATTTCTGGGGAACAGCAGACC
Organism: Enhydra lutris kenyoni; assembly: GCF_002288905.1. Lineage (NCBI taxonomy): Eukaryota > Metazoa > Chordata > Mammalia > Carnivora > Mustelidae > Enhydra > Enhydra lutris. Next base: position 44,252,024 of record NW_019154092.1, read on the forward strand.
TCACTATTGCCATACATAAAGGAATTGAGAAGATATGAAGAGAAAGCCAATGCTAAACTCCAAATTAAGGAAAAAGAGAACTCAGGTTAGACCTTTCAGTCCAGAGTCATATTCTCATTGCTAGAGAAAAGGAGATTGAATGTATACAAATCAAGAAGCCTTGAGCGGTCAAGAAATTGTCTCCTAATTCTGATGGTTGTCTTCTCTGTTTTTATATGACTCTGAGTCTAGATGTGTGATTGGATTTCACTTTATTATTATGAAGCAGGAAATACAGAAGATATATTTATCAGGTTGTGGTGGCTATTTATTTATGAGTTGAATTTTCCTTCTGAAGGAAGTTGATAACATGTTTAAGACAGACTGTAGAAACTCTTGCCTCTAAGTTAAATGTTTTATCTAGTTCATATGGCCAGGACAAGAAAGAAACTAATGGCTAATAAGACCAGACAAAAAGCTCAAGTGTTTTGTGTGTTTAGCCTTTCCTTGTTTATTGACTTGGTATTTAGGAAAATCTCCTTCCAACCTTAGCATCAGTCATTTAGGACTACTGCTCTGATTGCCGAAAATACACATTGCATTCCCTGTCTCTGTACTTCTGGTCGTGTTGTTACCACAGTGTGCACTCTCCTGTCTCATCTTCCTCCGAAACTTACTGAGACTTTTCTTGTGGTTCTGTACATAATTGGTTTTTGGTAAATATTCAATGTGTACGTGAAAATGGTATATAATCGCTAGTGGTTGGGTACAGTGTATATACTCTGGATTCTTCAAATACTCTGGATTCTTACTGATTTTGTTTATCAATTCTCAAGAGAGGGTTATTATAATCTCCCATTAAAATGTTGACTTTGGCAATTTCTCCTAGTACTGATGTCAGTTTTTACTATATACATTTTATGGAGTTTTACTGGTTGTATGGAACTTTAAATCTTGTATCTTATTTTTTTTTTTAGATTTTATTTATTTGACAGACAGAGATCACAAGTAGGCAGAGAAGCAGGCAGAGAGAGAGGAGGAAGCAGGCTCCCCACTAAGCAGAGAGCCCGATGCGGGGCTCGATCCCAGGACCCTGGGATCATGACCTGAGCCGAAAGCAGAGGCTTTAACCCACTGAGCCACCCAGGTGCCCCTAAATCTTGTCTCTTAATATGGGATCTCTAATCAATATGTTGTGACCTTCTGTATTGTTCAAAATTTGTTTTGCTTTCAAGACAATTGTGCTTGATGGTAATATAACTATACTGACATTCTGGATAGTATTTGCTTGGTACACGTATGTATTTAATCTTTTCAAATATTCCTGTTCTTATCAGTTATCGTGATTTTTGTAATCTCACTTAATTGGAGAGATTAGACTTAAACATAGTGAATGTTATGTTTTAATCTACAGTCTAAAGTATATCTCATTTCTACTTGTCTTATTTTTGAATGCACCTTTTGTTGTTGTTGTTCTCCTTTCCTGTTTTATTAAAGCAACACTAGTTTATGCAGTACAGGCATATCTTGGAGATATTGTGGATTCAGTTCCAGACCTACCACAATAAAGCAGTAGTCTGTAACTGAACAATAAAGCAAATAAAATTATTTTTTGGTTTCCCAGGGCATTATAACAGTTGCATTTACATTATATTGTAATCTAGTAAGTCTACAATAGCCATTATGTCTAAAATAAACATATATGCCTTAATTAAAAATATTTTGTTCCTAAAAAAAAATGCTAACCATCATTTGAGCTTTTAGCAAGTTATAATCTTTTTGCTGATGGAGGGTCTTGCCTTGGTATTGGTGGCTGCTGACTGATCAAGGTGATGATTGTGGAAAGTTGGGGTGGCCGTGGCAATTTCTTAAAATAAGACAACAGTACAGGTTGCTGCATGAATTGTTTCTCCCCTTCATGGATGATTTCTCTGTCACATTGATGCTGTTTGATAGCATTACCCAGAGTAGACCTTTTTTTCAAATTGAATTTAGTCCTCTCAAGCCCTGCTGCTACTTTATCAACTAAGTTTATGTAATAGTCTAAATCTGTTGTTTTTATTTTTCAATAGGCTTTGTGGTATCTTCACCATTCCATCTCAAAAAATCTCCTTCTTGGCTTATCTCTAATAAGCAGCACCTCATCTGATAAAGTTTTATCATGAGATTGCAGCAGCTCAGTCCCATCTTTAGGCTCTACTTCTAATTCTTTTCTCTTGCTATTTCCACCACATCTGTAGTTACTTTCTCCATTGAAGTCTTCAAGTCATCCATAAAGGTTGGAATAAGTTTCTTCTGAACTTCTGTTAATGTTGCTATTTTGACCTTTTCCCATGAATCACAGATGTTCTTAAATCTACAATGGTAAATCCTTTCTGCAAGATAGTCAATTTACTTTGCTCAGATCCAGCAGACAAGTCACTATCAATGGCAGTTATAGTCTTACAAAATAAATTTCTTAAATAATAAGATTTGAAGGTCTAAACTATTCCTTGATCTATGGGCTGCAGAATGGATGTTGTCTTAGCAGGCATGAAAACAACATTAATCTCATTGTATATCTCCATCAGAACTCTTGGATGACTAAGTATATTCTTGAAGAGCAGTAATATTTTGAAAGGAATCTTTTTTTTTTTTTTTTCCCTGAGCAGTAGGTGTCAACAGTGGGCTTAAAATATTCATCAAACCATGTTATAAACAGATGTGCAGTTATCCAGGCTTTGTTGTTCCATTTGTAGCGTACAGGTGGAACGGATTTAGCAGATTTCTTATGGTTCCTAGGATTTTCAGAATGGTAAATGAACATTGGCTTCAACCTAAAGTCATCTGCTGTGTTAGCCCCTGACAAGAGAGTCAGACTGTCCTTTGAAACTTTAAAGCCAGAATTGACTTTTCTTCTCCAACTATGAAGGTCTTTGATGGCATCTTTTTTCAAGATAAGGCTGTTTTGTCTACACTGAAAATCCATTGTTTAGTGTAGCCACTTGTATTAATTATCATAGGAAGATCTTCTGGATAATGTGCTGCAGCTTCTTCATGAGCACTCGCTGGCTCATTTTTCACTTTGATGTTATGGATGTGGCTTCTCAAGCCTTATGACCGAGCCAGACTCTGCTAATTTCAGATTTTTCTTTGGCAGCTTCCTTATCTTTTTCAGCTTTCATAGAATTGAAGAGGGTTAGGGCTTTGCTCTGGATTAGGCTTAGCATAAGGTGATACTGTGTTTGGTTTGATTTTTTCTAGCCAGGCCACCAAAACTTTCTCCAAGACAGCAATAAGGCTGTTTCACTTCGTGATCATTTGTGTGTTCATAGGAGTAGCGCTTTGATATCTTTCAAGAACTTTTCCTTTGCATTCACAACATAGATAACTGTTTGGTACGAGAGGTCTGTCCTGGCTTTTGGTAGGCCTTTCTCACTAACTGTAACCATTTCTAACTTTGGATTTAAATTGAGAGACCAAAGACCTTTCAGTTGAATACTTAGAAGCCATTGGAGGATTATTAATTGGCCTATTTCAATATTGTTTTGTCTGGGGGAATAAAGAGGCCTGAGGAGATGGAGAGAAGCAGGGAAATGGCTGGTCAAGGAAGCAGTCAGAACACATATAACATTTATCAAATAATTTCCCTGTCTTACGTGAATGGGTGTGGTTCATGGCACCCCAGAACACTTATAATGGTATCGTCAAAGATCATTTATCACAGGTCACTGCAACAAATGTAACAATAGTGAAAAATTTGAAGACGTGTGAGAGTTAACAGAATGTGACACAGAGATACCAAGTGACCAAATGCTGCTGGAAAAATGGTACCAGTAGATTTGTTTGATGCAGGATTGCCACAAAGCTTCAGTTTATAAAAGAACCCCTCAGTATCTGTGAAGTGTAATAAAGCAGAGCATAATAAAATGTATGTAAAAGGTATGCCTGTAGATAAATCAGCAGATATTAGTAGGTTAATGCAGTAGAAATTTAGTCCTCATGTAAAGCTGAAAAGCAGTTGTTCCTGGGTTGTGGGCTTTCTTCCATGTAGTGATAATAGGATTCTGGTTCCTTGTGTTTTTGATTCAGGGTTACCAGAGAAGGGAAAAAGGCATGAATCAGACCAGCACATGATCCATCACTTCTGCATCAAATTGACCAGGATTCAGTCATATGGCTAGATCTAACTCTAAGGGAGGCTAACAAATGTAATTTACCTGTGTGTCCAGAAGTTCTAATAAATAACTTTGCTGAATACTTAGCCAGGGGGGCAAGATAGACAGAAAGGCTGGCATTAACCATGGTCTCTCATAGATCTCTCTAGAGGCCCTGGTGGTCAGACTGGATGACCATGGCTGGTCGCTCTCCCCATGGAGACATGCAGTGGAGGCTGGTGACAGGGATCAGGCCCAGCGCATGTAGGTGCACAGCTGCGGGGGGCAAGCTTCAGGTGCATACGGTGCTGCAGGCCAGTGATGTAATCTGGGCCCACAAGCAGCTGTGGGAGCACAAGCTATTGATGTGTCCTCATTTCGCCCTGGGCATGCACAATGCAGTACAGTTGAGTGGTAACAGGTGCCAGGCCTGATGCATGCATGTGCACAGCCAGAGGAGCTAACCCCTGGGAGCTAACCCCTGACGTCACTGGGAGTCAGCCATTGGGACATCTGTGCTGGTGTCTTGAACTCACGCAGATGCAGTGGTCTGACCTAGCTAGTAGTCTCTCGACTCCTGTGGGGGCGAGGGTGGTGGTGGGGAACAGGGAGGGAGTCTGGTGACTGGCATCAGCAAACATGAATACTTGAGGGACAAAAGTTGGCAAAATCTGCAGAGCTCCACGCTAGCTGTGCTGGTGGTACATTAGGGACAGAATCTGCCGGGTTTGTCTGTAGAGCAGGTCACTGTGAACAGTGATTATTCCTACTCTTTGGCTGCTATTGCTAGCCCCTGCTTTTCTAATAGTTTTTTGTTGTTGTTGTTTTGTTTTGTTTTTTGTTCTTTGTTTTTGTTTTTTTATTGGCTCACACTTGGCCTTAACGAATTCATTTAAAAATTTCAGTAGAATTCTTACAGCACATATGATATCTTGAGGTATTAAACCCAACAATTCAAGGGCTTATGTTCCTTTTCTACTTGGAGGTGCTCATCTTTTCCAGATTTTTGGTAAACTGGTCAACGTGCAGTAGCAGTTCTCAGATAACTGAGCAAAGTTATGAATTTGCCATTGTCCAATGAGTTTTACTGTTGTTGTAAAAAAATGGGAGTGACATTCTTTTTTTTTTTTAAGATTTTATTTATTTATTTGACAGAGATCACAAGTAGGCAGAGATGCAGATAGAGAGAGAGAGAGAGGAGGAAACAGGCTCTCCGCTGAGCAGAGAGCCTGATGCAGGGCTCAATCCCAGGACCCTGAGATCATGACCTGAGCCAAAGGCAGAGGCTTTAACCCACTGAGTCACTCAGGCGCCCGGGGGGTGACATTCTTTTCCATAGTTCCACCTAGTAGGCAGAAATCAGGAGTCTCACCTTCATTCTTGAAAGATAGTTTTGTTGTATGTAGAATTCTAAGATGAAAGTTAACTTAGTTCTTTGAAGATACAATTCTGGGCTGACAGGTTCTAAGATTATTGCTGGGAAGTTATCTATCAGTATAACTAATAGTATTTGAGGAGATTTTCTTTTCCCTTTGGTGGTTCTTTAAGATGACCTCATTACCTTTTACATTCTGCAATTTCAATAGTATATGTCTACTTATAAATTCAATTTTATTTATCCTTCTTACAATATGTTAGGAATCCAGAATGGTATGTTCTGTATTTAATTCTGAAAAGTTCTCACCCATTATCTTTCTCTCTGAATATTGCAAATATTACAATATTCAACAGTGCCAAAGACAACACTGCAAAATTGCCTGTTGTCTTTGCCTTACACTTTTTTACCTTTGTAATTACTTTTCACATATTTCGAGGAATTTTTTTTTCATACATTTGGGTACTGTCATTAGATTTAACTTTTAGCTCATTATTTCCTTTGTTGCATCTAATAATTTTATTTAATATTCCACGAATCAGATAAGTAGATAGAGTTATAGGTATGTAGATAGGGATACTTACATTGAAATTTCATTCCTCTGAAATGCATTTGCATGTGGGTCAGTCTGTCCAATTACCTAGGGGTCTACTGATTCAGAATTAATTTAAATTCCCAGTCTGTAGTTTTGGAGGCCATATAATAGTAGTCAGTTCCAGCTCTGAGCCTGCTTGAAGGTAGATTTGTAATTGGGAATTGTTATTAGAGTCTTTTTCCCATTTCTTCTACCAAACTTAAAATCAAATTCAGAACACAAGTATACCTCCCTAAGGTATAGCTATTTTTCTTGCTTATGTGCTGAGTTTGATGTCCTTTAGGAAACCTGCTTTATGGAGGATTTTTTTTCTTTCTTTTAATGCAATCTTGCATCTTCCTAGGCTCTCGAACTTGTGTGCCCTCTACTCTTCATTACCCAAGCCCTCCTTAAACCTCATGGCTCTAGAACATCATTGATCAGTAGTTAATACCTGCTTCAGCTATGCTGCCTTTGTGGGCTCATGCCCCCCCCCCTTTTTTGTCATGGTATCCCTTACTTTATCCCTAGTTCAGCCACATGTTGAAAATATATATGTTTAAAGATTTTTTTGGTGCAAAACTGAGAATTATTTTTCTATACTTCTAATACCCACATTACCAGTAAACAAAGCCTTTTCCCCCTTGCCTACTCAAAATTCTACTCATTATTTTAAGGCCTAGTTCAAATGCCACCTCTTCTATTAATTTCATTGTGCTACCTCTAGTCAGATTTATTTTTTCCTCTATCTTCCAAATAGTGTATTTCTCTTAATTGTATTGATTTTCTGCCTTATAGTAAAATTTGTGATTTGTGTGTTAATACCTCCTTCTAAATAGACTGATTTTTAGAGGCAGGAAGCTCTGTTTTAAGACATTTTTCTCCTGGCCAATGAAATGGCAAACATTAAGGCTTTAGTCTATATTGATAGGTAAGTGGATTGATGAATGAATGAATAAATAAAAGCATTTTTATAAGTTTGGCACGAGCGGGTAAAAGTCCGTTAAAAGATATATTGAGGTAGTAGTGTATGTCATGCATGTTGCTAAGGGCTGAGTAAGTTTAAATAAACGAAACAAACTCCTTAGACAGGGGATTACCTTTTTGATTCTCCAAAATGAAGTATGTATGATTTCTTTGGATGGGAAGAGAGTATATAAAATGTGTTTGTGATCAATGAAGAATTCATAATGAATTATAGAAGAAACATATATTCTGGAGGATCATGTCTTCATTGCTGAGATTTTTATCATGCATGTCAACCATCCTCCTTCTTGACATGTGACTGGTATAGGACTGGATTTGATGGGACCAGAATCATTCTTATCTGTGGACACATATCTGTGTGATTTTATAAGCCAAAAATAATTGTCATGTTACTTTATCCCAGCATTCAGAAAAAAAAAAATGTGATTATGGGATGGATTTATTTTGGGCTTATAAGAGCTATACAGAACATATCCTACTATTGTATATAATGTATTTTTAATATTGTATACCAGATTTGATTGTATAAAGGCTAAACACTAAATTTACATATTCCAAAAGTAGGGGACAGTGGACCCAGGACCGGAGACCTAGTTTGTCCTCAAATATGTTTTGTCTTTTACACAAACCTCTCTGATTTATTTCTAGAATTTCAAATATGTTCTTGTTTGTTATCTTCCATTCACAATTGAACAAACAGTTGACTGGCATAAGCCCAATGAGTGTCTTGTTGATTTACCACTTTTGGCGCTCAGGGTGATTTCCATCTTTGTCTCAACTGTATTATGTTTATGTGATCTACACTTCTTGTATCAGCATTTTCATCTTCCATTTGTTTTTATAAAATAATGAAGACAGAAGGCAATAAAATATTCAAAACACAAAACACTGCTGTACAAATATGCTGTCAAAGTGTGCCGCTGGCTGACAGTCAGAAGCTCTATATGCTACCTGAACATATCAGCCTATCAGATATATATCTAGAAGGCCAAATTTAGCATATAAAACTTAGATTGGGCTGTTGATCTATATTGTGCAAACAAATGGATTGTATGAAAACAGAAATAACAGAAGTCAAGGAAAACCTCTAGCTAGGATTATGCCCTGTATCTCTTCTTTGACTTGTGTACAAAGCAAAGAACAAGACTCATATTTTTGGAGCTGAATCTTTCTTCAGAAATATGTCACATTTGATAACTTTCTGAGCATCTAGAAAGGAAAATGCTCAACAATGCATGTCAAGATTGGCAAAATAATAATATTAGTGTTACTAATACTACTATAGTAATAATAATAATAACAGTGTATCAATAATATTGACATCCAGGCATTCATTTAATAATTTCTTTTTTGAAGTATGTTTGAGATTTTCCATTACAAAAAGTTTAAAGAAATGGTAGGAATAAAGTTATCCCCCTCATTGCCAAGAGAATTTGCTTCCTGTCTTCATTCAGGGAGTTATACATGGTTACAATTTCAGTCCATGTATGTATAGTCCAATGCAGTTGTGAAAGCCCAGGCAATATTAAGATTCCAGTAAGGTTTGTCTTTCCAATTCTTAAGCTCTCCCTTTGTTTTTTGGCATGTGACTTTTTGTCATGGTATCCTTTCTCAATAATCTGCTCTTGGGAAAAGATGTATGTGCATGTGATTAACCATTGACACTTTGTTTTAAGTTCCTGTGATACTTCTGCAAGGTAACTTTCCAGTTTATTTCTAACTACCAAGTAAAAGTATTAGGGGGGATTTAGTTGTCAATAAGCAAGAAAGCAAACATGTGGAAAAGTTTCAAATAAGCTGGTTTGTTTGGTCCCTTGACTTTATACCAAGTAAGTGGTGATTGTGTACCAGTCGCCAGACGGATGAATGGTCCTGGTCAGTTTTGCTCTTCTCCTTGTTTTTTTCTGGTCTTAGACTTGATGTAGTAAGTAGCCTGTGACATGGCCTGTGTGTAGACATATGGAGAACTTATTCAGCCACTCTCCATATAAACAATGCTAAAGAAGCTGAAGAGACCAGTGAACTATAAATTAGAGTAGTTGGGTTCTAGATCCTGTTCTGTCATTAAACTAGTACGAGATTTGGGGTGAGCTATATTCCGTTTTTAAGCCTTAATTTTCTCATGAGTAAATAAGCATATAGGACTGAATCAGTGGTTTTCAACCTTGGAGGCACACTGCAATCCATTTAAAAATGTTAATGCCTGAATTTTCTCCCTGGGTATTCTTTTTTCTTAATCTTTTTTTTCTTTTTTCATCTTATTAGACAGGGGGAAGGGAAGTAGAGAGGGAGGGAGAAGAGAAAAATCTCAGACAGGCTCCATGCATGGAACCCAGTGTGGGGCTCGATCTCACAACCCTGAGATCATGACTGAGCTAAAATGAAGAGTTGGGCGCTTAACCGACTCAGTCACCCAGACACCTCTATTCCTGGGCATTCTAACTTTATTTGTGTGAGATGTACTTTGTCATCAGTATTTTGCCAAAGCTCCTCAGGTGATTCAGATATGCAGCCAGTGCTGAGAACTACTAGATATGATGATCCCTAACGTCTTGTCCATGGAGACAGTGTATCATAGAAGTTTAAGTGCATGAGCACTGCAGTTAGATAGAGTCGATTTTGGATTTCAGCCCTCCCATTTCCAGGCTATGGAAGTGTGGGCAAGTTTTAACTTGAAATTCAGTTTCCTCATTTTTACAATAAAGATATTCTTGCCTTATTGTGTTTTATAAAGATTAGCTATGATAATAATGGATGTGAAGTAATTAGCTCAGGACTTTGCACATAGTAGGCATTTAACAAATGCTGATGATAAAGATGATTACTGTGCTGAAGGTGATTACCTGCCCCTCCTCTCTCTCTCTCTCTCACACACACACATACACACAGAGACACACAATTCCTGCTTGAGTGTAGTATTGGGACAAGGATAGAAAGTAGAATAACAGACCAAAATAAAGGACCAGAAACAGCCCTGCTACATATCACTGAACTTGGTATATCTAACAAGTGCAATTAGTATTGCCAGGGACTGTAAAGAAAATGATGCTAGACCAGTCATGGTGAAAATAAACAAACAGTCATTGGTGAAAAAAAATTTGTGATTTGTATGTCTCCCTGTGTCTTAGTTTAGAGAGAAAAAACACAGAGGCAAAGCTTTGAGGATTCCCAGGAAAATTCATTTTTCCAAGCCTCTTATGTCCAGTGAATCCCAAGAATTTCCTGCAATCTCACTTCCAACCCCTAGACTCCTTTCTCTAAATAAGGTTTTCTTCACATATAATAAAGGCCCAGATTTGGAGTAGGGCAAGGAAATTATTATTGACCAAGTCATGCAGCTCTGTGTTTCATCTAAATGAAGTAGTTATACCTTTAACTCTTAAATCTATTAATCTGAGAAATATCACCTCTCCAGAAATTAAGATAAAATGTCAGCAACTAAGTATCAAGAAAACTCAATTTCCGTGTTTGAGATGAGAAGGGCAAGTCATGAACATAAGCAATATAATTAATTTTACTTCCTGTTTTCAGTGACTATATCGTTCATTTCAGTTTCAAGTAAACAAAGATTTGCCTTTTGTTGTTCAGGGTCATAGTCATACTTAGCATTTTGACCTGGTAACATTAAAATTGTTCAACTGCTGTGAACAGCAGACCCAGACCACAGAATCTAATATGCTCTGAGGAAAAATCTCAAAATCCATGTAGATTATAAATGTACCAAATGTGAGAACAGAGAGAGGAAAGAGAAAATGCTGGAGTTTTCATTACTTCTGCACTAACTTATAAAGGCCAGTGGACATTTCATGAGTATTTTCTTGGAGACTGAATCTTCCAGTACCTACCAGATGGTTCCCATAAGCCTCATGTTCCACCCAAGGTTCTTCCACTGGGGGATGCTACTTGGCCTCTCTTGACACTCTCACATACTCTTCACCTTGAAACAGACAGAAACTTACTTTGGGGATGGGTTTGCAAACAGGAACTTAGCTCACTATATACTGGATGTCACAATATGGCCTCTGCCTTTCTTGCTCCTCTCTTTCAGAGCCAACCTATACCAGGAACACACAGATGTTCGGCTTTGCTGAGCCTGGGGAATCTCTTTATGTTATCAAGGGCTGAGATATTGTAGGACTGTGTGACTGCTGTCTGACTATGTCTAATTCATGGAGGGACTGTGACCATCCAGAAGCTTCTCTCTACCACCACCTTTATCAGTAGTAAAGGCCAACCTTTGGATCTCTATTTGCTTGTCACCTATCTGTTAAAATTTTCTAGTTGGTTCTAAACTCAAAAGGAGAAAGGGGATAATTTGTTTGCCTCCCCCCACCAAATTTTTGACACAGTGTAATGGGGGAGGAACATGATCAAGCAAGGGGGAAAGAAGGAGCAGTACAGCTCTGGGGAGGCTGTGGGTGGGAGGGAAGTCAGAAAAAATCAAAGAGGAAAATCCATGTTATTTTACAATGGCTTATTGAAGGAAATAATAGTAACAGAAAAATCAATAAAGCACATGATGCAGAATAAAAAGCAATGAAGTCTGGGGTAAAAGCAGGCACTATTGTATTCAACAGAAGGAATCATGGGACTAATAACAATTATGTGCTTTTTATTATAAAAACAAATAAAATGTTTCCAATTGAAGCCACCGATCCCAATAACTTAGAGTGCCTGAGAATCATAATAAGCATTCAGAGTCTTTTTTTGAAAGTCAGCTCAATGCTTACGGTATATTATCAATATAAGTAAGTGATATCTGCTGGGAAAAGAAGTCACTCTAGAATTATAATGCCAATTATGTCTTTGAAAACATGTAGGCAATGTTCTCTCAGGAGCATTTCTGAAAGAAGGATTTTTATTTTATTTCTAGAGAGTTCAAATCAGGACATTGGACAGAGCTTTCCCCCTCCCCACCCTACCCCTACAACCACCCCCAGGGCTAAAAGGGACTAACTTAGTTAAGAACTTCATCAGTAGTATTGTATGGTAGGAAAATACAAAGCCATTATTTGTGCACAGTACAAATCTTAGTTTATTCCTCCTGCGCCAAACCTGTAGTCCCTAGAGAGGGCTTTGAGAAGGCCACTGAGAAGGAGCTATATTATGTTGCTTTCTGCCAACCACTCTTGGCTAATGTTACCTTTTTTTTTTTTTTTTAATGTCCTGGGAAAAAGGTACGTTTTTTGGAACAGAACATTGTCCCCATTGTACTTTTAGCCTTCCAGTCTGTCCATCCACATCTCTTAATTGGCCTGAATATATTGATTATATTGAACACAGTAAGCCTCTCTTCCTGGTTGGTTGTGTAACAACAGTTCATGCCTTGGGTATCTTTCTTCAGACAAGACAGACGTCCAATGCAAGGTGGAAATTGTCTTGCTTTGATTTTCCAGCTTGAAGGTTGTATCTCATTCGATCTGACCCCACCATAAAGCACAATGTGCCAGAAGAGTTCTAAATCCTTTGTTATTTGTCAAGGAGCAGGAATCAAGGTCTTAGAGGGTGCGTGTGGCAGGGAGTGGGGGGGGGGTTGTGGATGGGTATATAGAATGGGTGTCATTTTGTGGAGATTACAGTGAAAGATCATGGCTTTGAAGGCAATGGAGCCTGGCAGTATCAAGGTGCCAGGAGGGGAAGGGGCACTCTTTGGAATTTTCTCTACCTCTTATATCCTCCCTGAAATGGTCCTTTCATTACTTTCTTCCTGGTGGATTCTTACTGATTCTCTAAGGCCCAAATTAAATATCATCTCTTCTGGAGACTCATCTTCTTGCCTCTTTCTCCTCTGCTTTTCTGTCCCCCTCCCACTTTGTTCTCTTTCTCCAGTGGGGTAGATGCAGTACCTCTGTCTTTGGGGCTGTGGTAGGTAAGTTCACACCTCCTTGTGCTGAAACATGGCTCACACTGAATTAAAGGATTTTGGGCTCCTGTCTGACATCCCCTCAGAGTGTGAGAGCCTTGAGGGCAGAGCTCATATCTTTCTTCTCTTTGTATTCTTAGAGATTATTAGGACCCCAGTAAGTATTCAATACAGGTAGGAACAAGCGAACTGATGAACGTATGAATGACTATATGAACAAATGAACAATATGTTGCCTTCAGATATCCGTGTAATCACTGCTATCTAATTAGATATCTAAGTAATTCCTCGGAATAATTTCCAGGAAACTACCTCTGGCAACTTCCCCACATGCCCATAGCAGAAGCTTGGGAATCATTTTATTTCTCTTTCCTATCTTATATCCACCTGTTTATACCATTCCCACTTACCCTACATCAGTGTCTTCCATACATACTACTCTGTCCTCCTGGTATTCTACAGGACAGTATCACTGTGCTTGTCCACAGATCATTCCGGCATCTTCCCACCACCACCATTCAAATGGCTGTTGCGTACCAAGAGTGAAATGGACGCATTTACAGAGATAACTTTAGAATGTTTTTGCTAACTGTTAGAAGCACATGGTATATGACAATAAGTTAAAATAATCTGAGATGTTAGAGATGTTAATGTAATAAATTGGAAAGAGATGTGCATGCAGGCCCCTTATCGTTCATGATAACAGCAGAAACTCAAAAGCAGACTCCCCTGTGTAACTGAGGAGAGCATTTTACAAGATTAAAATGTTCCAAGCACATTCAGCTCTGACAGTGGCATTAAACAATTTCCCACAAGGAGGGAAATAAAACCAGATCTAATAACAAGGACCCATATGTGGCTGCACGATGAGAAGACGAAAGATGAAACCATTGCAGGAAAGATGGCCCATAAATCAGTGGATCCAGGCGATTCACAAACTCATCCATGGGTGTAAATTTCCGCCTGGCTCTTGAATAACACAAATATTTCATTTTAACCTGTTTTAGCTTAGGTTTCCTCCTGGCCTTTCTGTTTCTATTTCTTACCGGAAGCATATAACCTATTATCAACTCTTGGTAATATGTGACATTTTTAACTTGAGCTCCTGAAGCTGAGTCCTGGGAGCTGGTGGGTAAGACATTTCCCTTCACATTCTCCTGTGAAGGTATTCTTGGTATTTATCTCATTTCCTATGTCTTAGAGCTCACTAAGTTCCTGAATTTCAGTAGAGATACAAATGTACTTGCAAATTTGGCAGTGATTAATCCTGATACTTTCTGCAAGGGGAAAATGAAACTTATTTCTGCAGAACAAGACTTTTCCAGAAGAGTTCAACTTCTAGAACCTCTTGTGGGTAATCTAATTAGGTTTAGAAGATCATATGAAGCTCATTTGGAAAGAACAAAAGGGGCATAGAGGCCTAAAATCTACTGTCTTTTATTTACCTATAACACAGTTTATTTCAGAAAGATCTTAAACCAGTGCCAGCTCTAGGGACTGCATCAGTATTTTTGACATATAAATGGAATTAATATAAATCACTGATTGGATCCTGTTAAAATAAAAATTCAGAGTAAATTTAAAGGTCAAATTGGTTTTGTTCAATGATTCATGAATTGGGCAGTGTCCCATCTAGAGAAGAGAAAAGTGCTCTAAATAGATGAACAAAATGGGGGATTTCTACACAGACAGGGACAGAGACAAGGAAAGAGCGGATTACCTCATCCTTCTTTAGGGGACCAATGTGGTGTGTCACGTGGGTTACCTCACAAGTGCTGGCCATGAAATTCCAGACTTACTGGGACTCCTTGGAGAGGTTGCAACTGCAATTAGATTAGGTATTAAGTCTTGGTTTTCTGAAGTGGGACTCAGCACTGATGGCACCATTTTGGGCCTATTGTCTCTTTTTTTTTTAATGATGCATTCTCAATAAGTTTTCCTAAAGTTCAGTGGTCCCACACTTTCTCCTATATTTAACAATTCTAGTTTAGTCTCTTTTAATGTTTGGTAATCCTCCTTGTCAATATGTCTGGTCTTTTAAATATCAATTTATATTTTTCAAGAACTAGAAGACATGATACTCACCAAATGGTAGTTTGAATGGAAACCATGATACCCACACTTCTAATAATTATCCCCTGGGCCATCACAGAAAAATCCCCAATGCCAAAGCACAGAAGAAGGAATGAGAACCTTCTTCAGTCAGTCTTCTGTAGTAGATGGGTTTTATGGATTTCACTGAGACAATACTTGAATATACCATCAGAAAGTCCAGAATTTGAACAGTGTAGGATACATGACAGAAGAGCATCATCTTTACTTTATTGGATTAATTCAAAGTGGTGCAGCGATAATAGCCCTCAACTGAGAAACAATTAAAATAGAGTTGTAATCTCAAGAATTATCCTAAAAAGCATACATATGGAAAGCCTGGTGTGAATATGCATGTATGATGCTTGGAGAGAATGCCAAAATTTGATACTTCTCTTCTTTTGAAGTTGTTCTATTAAAAATATTCATCAAAATGTTCCCTCTGCTCAAAAGAACTGGAACTGTGATTTCAGAAGAAAACATCTTACCTGGAACATTATATATGCAACCAGAAGAAAGACAAATATATAAATATACTTCTTCCTCAGTAACAGAACATCTTCATTTTACCCTTGCAGCTGGAAGGTATAGCTAGAGTCCAGAGGAAAAAAGTTGCTATTGTTGAACTTTAGTAATAGTATTATCTGATTCTGAGGCACCTGCAGGAGGTGCCAGGAAACAGAGTGCCCACCTGTAGGTATGCTTGATTTAACCCTGCTCTGTATGGGTGAATTTATTTTATTTATTTTTTTTAAAGATTTATTTATTTATTTATTTGACAGAGATCACAAGTAGGCAGAGAGGCAGGCAGAGAGAGAGGAGGAAGCAGGCTCCCCACCGAGTAGAGAGCCCAATGTGGGGATCAATCCCAGGACCCTGGGATCATGACCTGAGCCAAAGACAGAGGCTTTAACCCACTGAGCCACCCAGGCGCCCCTATATGGGTGAATTTAATCAGTGCCCTTCCCTTTCTCCCCAGAGGCACCAATCCACTAAAATGAAGGTAAGAGAAGAAACCCTGGATTTAAAAAAAAAAAATCATTCTGAAAAGTCAGAGATTTCTAAAGCTGAAGGAAATATTAAATAGTTTTAGTTTTACCAGAAGACATCAGTCTTTTGTTAATTAATTGTGTAATTAGGGAAGGGACCAGAGAGGGACACAACAGACTTATAATATAAAGAGCTTCAAATCCTTGAGCCTTGGAGAGTGATACCATAAACCAAGCCAACATGTGAGAGCTGCCTTATAAAACCCTTACTCCTAAATGTGGAGGTGAGGTGGGAGTCACAGGTCCAGAGACATTCTACTCTACCACAGCTGATGAACCCAGATATCCCTCCAAGAAAGATCACTTCCCAGAGCTCCAACAGAGACCTGGTGGCACCTACTTACAGAGGTTGGTAAGGGCCAGGTGTTCACAGCCCATCTCCTCCTCCATAAACAATGCAGGATGTTTTATGCTAGCAGTGGAGTAATGACGCTAAGAGACTGAATGATTAAATGCCAGCCTGCCAGCCAGAGTACATTTGTTTTCTGCTTGAAAAAGCCACTTTCATTTTGTATGACAGCTTTCTTAACTGCAACATAGCTCAGAAAATGACAGAGAGCGAATGAGAATAAGTGATTGTAAACTGGCAAACAACTATTTGCTACTATTTGAACTACCATTAAACTGTTCATTCAATTTCTAGTCAGAAGCCATCACTCAGCTGTGGAACCAGAATGTAAGCATTATTTATTTGGTGGCATTACAATGCCATCTAATCTTGGGGAAAATCTTTTAGACAAAAATCAGAATATCCAAAAATTGCCTCGATATTCAGTGGCAAAATATAATGCTTAAGCATGGCTTCTTTTCTGTACTCTTTTTCTCATTGTTATTACTGAAACACTTGAATTCCATTCTCATTCCAATGTTATACCCTCAATAATATGCTTTTTCTTACTAGCTGTCTGTCCTGGCTAGGTATTGTTAGTACCGGGCAGAGCTGCCGTTGTACAAGCTACCCCTGGGTTAGACTTAGCTTCCATGTTGTACTATTAATTTTCTTTGGGAATGTGCTCTTTCAGAGCTTGCACTTTCCCAAAGATAGACTTGCCCTGCATTGAATTACCAGAAATTACAAAAACAATTAAATCAGTTACTAGGTGCTCTGCATATTTGATCTTATTAAACTTAAGCTTTTTTTTACAGATGGTTTGCCTCTGTTATAGACAAGAAAGCTAAGATTTATCTAGGTTAAGTGATTCTTAAATTTTTTTAAAAGATTTCATTTAATTATTTATTTGAGAGAGAGAGAGAGCAAGAGCAGGAGATGGGGCAGAAGGAGATGGAGAAGTAACTTCCCACTGAGCAGGGAGCCCCATGAGGGGCTTGATCCCAGGTATCAAGACCCTGGGATCATGACCTGAGCCACAACAGATGCTTAACCTACTGAGGCAACTATACGCCCTTAGGTTAAATTATTTACCAAAGAGGTAGAATTTGACCTCAATTCTGACAGACCCTAAGCCCACTCTACCACAGTGTGCTTCTCAAGGGAAGTTCCTCATGATATGACCTTATTGCACAGGAAGGGAAGAAATTTAAATATGCAAAGGGAGTTAGCATTTGTTGTAAATTTGAAGTAAGGGGCAAATAATTTGGGGGCAAATATCCCAGAGTTAGTGTCATATGAGAGTGAATTTTTCACTCGTGAATACTGGAAGATTATGTCCTTAGTTTGAGGATATGAATGACACTGAAAGCACTTTTTAGAGCATCTTCCACTGCCTCTCACAGATCTGGAATCACAAGTGTTTCTTTTAGTTTGCTTGCTTCCTTATTTGTTTGCTTATCTTTAATGTTAACTATTTTCCCTAGATTTTTATTCTCTTAAAGTATATTTGGCGTTTGATGACAAACCAGATTAATCTGGAGTCAAGTGTAGTGTGGATGAATAGATCAAGTTATCCACTATCATTTTGTCTCTAAAAAGAACTGATCAGATAGTACGTGGGTGTGAGTTAGTATACGTCATAAAATAAAATGTTTGAATATTTATAACATTGTCATGATAGGTTTTTCAAGGGTGTTAGAAGGGAAAAAAAAGTTTTCTGGAGGCTGTTTTAGTAGAATGTATTAAGAGCTCTAAAATTTTCTATGTTTTGACACAATACTTCCATTTCTAGAAAGTTGTAGTAAAGAAATAAAGATCTATGCTAAGATTTTTTTTTTCCAGGACATTCATCAATGTATCATTTAAAAGATAAAATGTAAGAATATATCTAACATGGGTAATTTGTCATATTACTATAAAACTGTAAGGTAGAATTCTGTGCCCTCATTTAAAACAATATGGAATAATATTTAATGCTTTAATAATTGAACAAATTTAAATGACAAATTTAAATATATTAGAACATACTATATGATATGAATATTCTTTATATATATGAGGTACATATTTATTGAATACACTCCAAAAAGAAACCATGATTTTTTAATTTTGTGTATGCATGTTTTTCTCTTCAAATTTCCTATAGTACATAGTATTAATTTTATAATGAGAATATTTAAAAATCTATGAAAAGTGCTTTAGTCTATACTCATACTTTATAAATTGGTTTAACTAATGAAAACTCAATATAGTCCCTTTCAAAAATACAGCCTTCCTAGACAAGGAGAAAATATTTGCAAAAGATACATCTGATAAAGGACTGTTATCCAAAATGTGCGAAGAATTCTTAAAACTCAAGAAACAAGGGACACCTGTGGCTCAGTGGGTTAAAGCCTCTGAGGTCATGATCCCAGGGTCCTGGGATTGAGCCCCACATCGGGCTCTGTGCTCAGTGGTGAGCCTACTTCCCCCTCTCTCTCTGCCTGCCTCTCTGCCTACTTGTGATCTCTCTCTGTGTGTGAAATAAATAAAAAATCTTAAAAAAAAAACAACCCTCAAGAAACAAAACAAAAACAACTCAATTAAAAAATGGGCAAAAGACCCGAACAGACACTTCACCAGAAATATACAGAGATGGCAAGTAAGCATATGAAAATAAGTTCTGTACCATGTGTCATTAGGGAATTACAAATTTAAAACAATGTTGAGATACCACTAACCACCTATTAGAATGGCCAAAATCTAAAGTACTGACAACACCAAGTACTGATAGGGTTGTGGAGCAATAGGAACTCTCAGTGCTGATAGGAACATAAAATGCTACAATTACTTTGGGAGACAGTCAGGCAGTTTTTTAGTAAAACTAAACATACTCCTGCCATGCAATATAGAAGTTACTCTCCTTGGTATTTACCCAAGTGAAGTGAAAAATATTTCCACATGAAAACCTGCATACAGGTGTTTATAACAGCTTTATTCATAATTGCCCAAACTTGAAAACAACAAAGATGTCCCTCAGTAAGTGAGTATCTCAAGAAAATGTGGTATATCAAAGCAGTTCAGCAGTAAAAAGAAATGAGCTGTCAAGCCATGAAAAGACATGAAGGAAAGGCATAATACTAATTGAAAGAAGTCAATCTGGAAAGCCTTCATAGTGTGTGATTTCACCTGTGTGACGTTCTGGAAAAAGATACAGTGGATACAGTGAAAAGATGAGTGGTTGCCAGGGGTTCAAGGGGAAGGACAGATGAATAACAGCACATGGGGATTTTTAAGACTGTAATTATTCTGCATGATACTATCATGTTGGATGCACACCATTTTACATTTATCAAAACCCCCAGAATGTACAACACCAAGAATAAATCCTAATGTCAGCTATGACTTTGGGTTAGAATGCTTTGTCATTGTAGGTTTGACTGTAACAAATGTACAATTGTGGTGTTGATAATGGGGGAGGTTGTGCATGTGTGGGGACAAGGGTACATGAGAACTCCCTGTATTTTCTGCTCGGTTTTACTCTGAACCTAAGAATGCTCTAAAAATTAACTTTATTCATACAAAAATACATTAAACATTAAACATTCTATCTGTAGGAACACACATAAT
The DNA here is from genome assembly GCF_002288905.1 of Enhydra lutris kenyoni. Taxonomy (NCBI): domain Eukaryota; kingdom Metazoa; phylum Chordata; class Mammalia; order Carnivora; family Mustelidae; genus Enhydra; species Enhydra lutris. The sequence goes on from NW_019154092.1 coordinate 44,272,018, forward strand.
ACTGTTAATCCTCTGGAGAGAGTTAATTAGCTGAAGGAATCTCTGAAAAATCTCCAGATGGGCTTGGGGGGAAATCCGAGTTTACTACAGAGGTTGGCAAACATGTCCTGTAAAGGACCACACAGTAAATATTCCTGGATTTGCCTGTCATGCAGTTTCTGACACAACTGCTCAACTTAGAGTGTGGAAGCAGCCCTAGGCAGTAGGTAAACAAACATGTGTGACTGTGTTCCCATAAACCTGATTTTCCCACTTTGCTAACTTTTGATTTAAAGCAAAAAAAAAAAAAAAAAAGTGGGGGTATAGCGTGGTGTAAGCACAAGGCTCTGAAGGCGAGTAAGGAGCTCTACTAAATGTGGGGTTGACAGAGAGCTAGAAGAAAAGATGGAGAAAGCAGAGCTGTCTGGCCTGGAAATGGAAAAATACTTCTCTGGAGCCTCTCAGTTCTTTCCACAGTTCTCTTAGATTCTGAGAAATTGCAAAGAAGTATGAGTTTTCCCTAATAGTACCTGCAGAAGTTTTTTTTGTTGTTGTTGTTGTTTTTTTTTTTTTTCTGGGAACTAGCCAGTTCTGCCAAAAAAAAAAAAAAAAAAGGGTGTTGAAAATACATAAAAAGTAGCAGAACTATTCTTTCACTCCCCGTTTTCTCAGAAAGCAAGGTGGCATGAGAACGATAAAGAAGATACCTACTCAATCACTAACTTCCCAGAAATCAGGCACCTCAGTTTCTTTCACAGGAAGAAGGTTTATAAGTAGACTGTGCTATCTCTCTTGAGAAATTAGTACCTAAATGATAGCACTTCCTTTTACTGGGGAATTCCAGGAGATGGACCAGAGTCATGCTAAAGCAGAAGAAGAATATACTTAAAATCAAAACTAAGATGCATCATATGGCAGCATTATGTAAGTTTTGTTCTTCCTGGACTGAAATTGACCTGGTGGTCAGTGGTCCCTTTCCAATACATATTTCCCAACTTCTTACAATTGCACATAAGCAAGTTATCCTTTGACTGCATTCCTTCAAAAGTGGACATGAAAATGAAGTGTATCCTCAGCTATGTTTTTGAAGTTTATTTTTCTAGTTACCCTACAAAACCAAGATATATACTGAAAAAGACGAATATTGGAACAAAAAAATGTAAAAGAAAATCTCATGTATGCTGCATTATACACAAATAAATATCCAAAGGAAAAGTCAGAATCCAACCATTAAATATAATTTGAAATATCCAAATGTGTTTACTGAAGCAAAACCAGAATGAGAATCAGAGATAAAGATTCATCTAAATATCTTAGAGTACTTCTATGTTGTTATTGGTGATGGCTCTCCCATATAAGTAAGAAATCAAAAGGAAGTAGTATTCAACTATTACAGCTGGTTCTGGTCATGGGTCCTCAATCAAGAACATCTTCATGTCAGGGAATGCACGGATGAGCTCTATTTTCCTCATGTCCTGGCATAGATTTTATTTTGGAATCAGTGGACTTTAGCCATACAGTTCTATTTTCAGAGTTCCACCTGCCTAGCTAGCTAACCTTGATTTGTAGAATCAAGAGAGAAGAATATCTGTATGGTAATACACTTGCTTATTCAATTTCAAGAGAGTGGCAAATATTGACAGTTTTGTTAGTACTTTGAAAAGTACACATAGCTTCAACATCCTATCTCATAATTAATATAGACCTACAATCTCTCCATGGGATTTTACTCAGCTTTTTCATTTCCTTAATTTACTGAGCACCTACTACATGTCGGGGATCGTACTGGGTATATACTGATGCATAAAACAGTTTCCACTTTGAGACCCTTAGCTCTCCCTATGAGAACCATGGTCCTGCCCCATTAGGTTGATAATATTACTGTGCACAGCAAGAAACAAGGGAGAAATGATCCCTTACTGTACCCATTACTTGTGACAGTCCAAACTATGACATACTGTAGTCCCATTTCTATGGGTAGGTGAAATATAACTGGTTAAAGAAGAGATTTAATTTCATGAAAATATTTCAGTCCTGCTCTCTGGTAAATTTTTTTTTTAAATGTGACTAGAATAGAACCAAAAAGGAGCTCATGATTTAAAAATAAAATGAAGGATGAAGCTACATTAATGTTTGTGTATGTGTATGTGTATATACTTATGTGTATATATATAATACATGTAGACATAATATATATACACATATAAATATATGGAGATATTAATGTTTTATATATAACAGGCAATATAAATTTATATATATTAATATAAGTGTATATATTTTATACTTACATAGAGAGATTAATGAAATGGTGAAAATATTGATGATTATTTCAAGGTTGTAGAACTTCAGATGACCTTTTCTCTCCTATAGTTTTTCTGTGTTGTTAGAATATTTCACAATCAGCATGTGTTATTTATATAATTCTATGAAAGCAAAGCTATTTTCATTGTGGGGAGAGGGGAAGACCTATGCAACACTAAATGCCTGTGTTCCAGATTCTCACCAAAGAATATAAACTCAAATTAATTGCCACTAGACTTTTTCAAGCATCAGTCAAGAGAAACAGTGTTTAGGCAGAATCATTTGAATATATATGCAATTCATTCATTTCTGAGGTCTCGTTTGCAGCCCTGGAATCAGCCAGACCATCCTGGAGCTGTGTCCTGGGATTATTTTGTCTTGTTTTCATCTCCCCCAGGCACACACCTCCACCATTGGCATGGGTGGCTCAGTTGGTTAAGCGGCTGCCTTCGGCTCAGGTCATGATCCTGGTGTCCTGGGATTGAGTCCCACATCAGGCTTCTTGCTCGGCAGGGAGCTTGCTTCTCCCTCTGCCTCTGCCTGCCACTCTGTCTGCCTGTGCTTGCTTTCTCCCTTTCTCTCTCTGACAAAAAAAAAAAAAAAAAAAAAAAAAAATCTTTGACATTGTATTAAATGAAGCAAACAAAATCTCCCGAAAAACTCAACTCGCTGAAAGTCTAGTATAGAAAGACACATAAAAGAATCTTCTGTTACACAAAATTAGTAAAAAAAACTTTCTTCTCATAGAATTTGGTATGTTTCATGAGCTATGAGAATTTTGACATTTATAACAATTCCTATTTTGCTTTGCCTAACAGGAATCTTTTAGTATGGATTTTGTAACCCAACTTCAATCACTACTCACTAAAGTTTTCCAACCCTTTTTCAAATTCATTATTGCCTCCCTAAGGACCTTTTAAAAGTATATTTTTTCTTTTTTTTTTTAAATATTTTATTTATTTGACAGGGAGAGATCACAAGTAGGCAGAGAGGCAGGCAGAGAGAGAGGGGGAAGCAGGCTCCTTGCTGAGTAGAGAGCCTGATGTGGGGCTTGATTCCAGGACCCTGAGATCATGACCTGAGCCAAAGGCAGAGGCTTAACCCACTGAGCCATCAGGTGCCCTATTTATTCTAATCATCCAGTTATGCCCCCTCCCATAAAACTTTAGTACCACATATATATTGTGTTTGTGTTTGTCACATACACACACACACACACACACACACACACACACTTTGTATAGAAAAAGAGTAAACTTTTTTTTTACCCTGCCTCCAAGAATTTGTTAATGCCCTATTGAGAATACATTCTATAGAGAAACCAATGGCCTTACATTAACATTCCTGTCTTAATTTGCCATTATATTTAATTTTCCCTGGTTCTTTCTGCATATCTATAAGCAGAAACATGCAAATAGCTACATAATCAAATATATTTGTTGAATGCATTTTCATAACCTCAAATTCAGATAATTTAATGTATGATTACATGTAAAATGAGAGAGTGTAATCAGTGCTATTCCCTACCATTGGCAAACTTTGCACTGGAAACAAAGATGTTCTTTAGGGACTAAGTTTTGGTCATGCTTATCATGATAAAACTTTGGTGGAACGTGTTGGTATGACCTGGGGAAAGAAAACATAGAATCCATCATGAGTATGCTTGTGCATTGGGAAAAAAAAAACTTCTATCAATGATAAATGCAGGATGGAAGAAAACATTATAAACCAGAGTATTATTAGTAGATTTTTCAGTCCCAAGTAATTCTTTTTTAAATGTATGCATTTCCTCTGTGTATGTTCCTATTTTACCAAGGTCCTCATATCTTTTTTGAGGTCTCTTCTATTCCTCATTCCTAATGTTTTCATTACTCTTTTCTGGACCCTTTTGATCTCATCTATCCTGAAGGGACACAACCTAAACTAAAAAGTCTTTCACAAATAAAAAGGAATGCCATGTTACAAAACATATTTCCTATTTTGATGCACCTGGACATACACGGTACTAAGTAGTCTTCAGGATTGATGTGCACATTCATTTCAAGGCCCAAGTGAACACTGTCAACCTTGCTGAAGTAATTTAAACGTAAGTTTTTGATGTGGATTGCTACTGGAACTACATCTCCAAAGTATAGTAATAAATGGGATCTAGATACATGGGCGGGTCCAGGGGCACCTGGGGGGCTCAGTCAGTTAGCCGCTGACTCTTGATTTCAGCTCAGGGTCCTGAAATGGAGCCTGTGTCAGGCTCCTCTCCTTGCTCAGTGGGGTGTCTGCTTCAGGCTTCTCTCTCTCCCTCTGCCCTTCCCCCCATTTGCTCACTCTCTGTCTAAAATAAATAAATCTTAAACATACATGGACAAATCCAGATGGCTTTCCAAAGCAGGACAATATTGCTTATTCTAACGAATGAACCCACCAAAATAAAACAATTGGGCAGTTATTGTTTTATAAGAGTCAGCTATTTTCAGATTTTTGAGTTAAAAAGAAAAATTTGTCAAGATGGACCTAATTAATTTCAAATTTCAAGAAAGATATGTATTGGTAGAGACCAATGCAACATCATGAGGATAGGGATGCTTGAGAAAAGTTGTGTTTATCAAGTAGAAAGAAAATCAAGGAAATTGCCCTGTAGTTTGTCTTAATGCCTTTCTTTCCTAAATGACTGTAAAAGAAAAAAATTGAACTATTTCAATTTGTCTCATAGTCACATAACTTCATGAAACCCTGTGAAATGCTCCTGGAAATAAATGAGGGAAAACTGGAGGGCAAGTTTTAGAAGGAGCCCTCACCCATATTTACAAAGATTATAATGCTATTGCATATCGGTTAGGATTATTTAGGTGATGAGTTAGGCTAAAAGTAAACACATACACACATACACAAACAACAAAAGCCCATACAAAACAAAAGAACAAAAACATCCATTTAATTCAATTTACTGAGCCCTTTCAAGGGGCCAAGCACTCATTTAGGTACTTGGGATACATCAGTTTTCCATATAAAGATTCCTGCCATCATAGAGTTTATATCCTAGCAGTGGAAGAGGCAGGCAATAAATAATACCCACAATAAAATAAATTATAGAGTATGTTACAAATCTGTCAGCTCAATGGACAGAAAGGAAATGTAGAATGGGATGAGGAGCATCTTTAGCACTGGCATGGTGGGGGCTGGGGGTGTAGGGCTGGTTTGCTATTTTAAATAAGGTGGTCAGGAGTAGTTAGTAGTCATGGTGATAGTGGTCAGTAGACCTCACTGACTGGGGCAACTTTGAGCAAAGTCTTTATAGGAGGTGAATGAAGAAACTGTGAAGATACTGGGGAATGTTGGATTTTAGGTCAAAGAATAATCAGTGCAAGGACTCCTAAAGTTCAGTCACCTCTGGGGTGTTCAAAGAACTGCCAGGAGGCCCGCGTGGCAGCAGTGGAGGGAAGCATGAAGACAGAAGTGGAGAGGTTACCAGGGACCAGCGCATGACAGGTCCTGGAAGCCAGTGAAAGAATCCTGGGCTTTTAATATGACTGAGAAGAAGGATTTGGGGAGGACTTTAAGCAAGAAGTATTACAATTTGATCTGGCTTTCATGTGTTAAAAATAAATGGTGAGGAGACAAAGTGGCTTAAATGTTAAGGAAATACAATTGACCTCACTGTATTTTCTGGGGCTGCCATAACACAGTACCAACCACTAGGTGGCTTTGAACAACAGAAGTGTGTCCTCAACAGTCCAGGAGGTTGGTGGCCTGAAATTAGAGTGGCATAGGGTAGGTTTCTAGTAGAGGCTCTACCCAAGAAATGGCACCACACCTCTCCTAGATTCTCCGGGATGTAGGCAGTCCTCGGTATTTCTTGACTTGTGGATACATCTCTCCAATCTCTGTCTTCATTTTCATACCACCTTCTCCTCTGGGTCTTCTCATGGCCTTCCTCTCAGTATATTTCAAGCCTCCCTCTCCTTTTGTCTTTTAAAGACAGCAGTAGTTGGATTGAGGACCCACCTTAAATCCAGACTGACCTCTCTGAATACCGTCGACTTAATTACATCCTCAAAGAGCCTATTTCCAAAAAGGCTGAATTCACAAATACCGGGAGTTAGGACTTAGACAGTCCTTTTTAGGGGGTATAACTTAACCCATTTGCATGGATATTTTGTCCAGAAGAAGAATGAATGACTCCAGGGTTGGTTACTTTGGATGCTAGTTATGTTATCTATGTTATCTACAGCTCCGATTCTTTCCATTCTTTCCTTAGTGCGCTGGTCTTGTCCTCATTTTATCTTCATAGCTTCAAGTGGTGGTGATTTTGAATTATCAGACCCAGATACATCAACGTCTATAAGGAAGGAAGGCAGCTCCTCCTTTGTGTCCCTCTGAACTCCATGGGGACAGGGATCTGTCTCTCTGACTCACTGCAGTCCCCCAGCACCTAGAGGAGTGAATTGAACATTGTGGTATCAGCAGACATCAGTTAAACTAATTATTTGGCAAGGATTCCATCGCATGTCCATGCCTGCACTGAAGCAACATTTATGGGAACAGAAGTGGGGACCTTGAGCCATCAACATCCCTAAGGCTTAGCTCCAGAGGGGCAGAAACCTGCTACTGGACCAAAAATTATTCTAGTTAGAAGGGAGAAAAGGAGGTGTACGGGTACTCTGTCAGTTACACATCCAACTCTTGATGTCAATTTGGGTCACGATCTCAAGGTCATGAGGTCAAGCCCCATGTCAGGCTCCATGCTCAGCTTGGGATTCTCTCTCTCCCTCTCTCCATCACCTGGTGCCACCACCTGGTGGACTTTCTCCCTCTCTTAAAAAAAAAAAAAGAAAAAGAAAGAAAGAAAAGAAAAGGACAGTGGGAATGGTTGTTGGATAAGCTATTTCAGTGTTTAAGAAAAGGTGTGTCAGGTAAATTTTGGTATATGCCGGATTGAATCTTTTCAGGTCTCTGACATATGAGTCCATGACACTGAAAAAGAAGGCAAAGTCTTATATACATGCGCCGTTTCTTACAGGCTTTCTTCAGTGGCTCCCAGTTCGGATTGCAGACTGAACACGAATGCTGTTTACAGTCTTGCTTCTTGTGACATTCTCGCATAAACCCTTTTGTCATGCCATTAGCTTATACCATACTTTTATATACAAACCATTTTTCGATGGGATGATGTATTAATTTAAGAAACTAGTAAAAAATTATTAAATGACTTGGAATAGACAGGCAGTGCTGCTGAGAACATGGGATCAGCTCTCATGAGCAGACAAAAACTGAGACCATAGTGATTTTTTTTCCTGAAATATTTTAGGAAAACATAAATCCCCTCAAGTTTTTTTTCTTTTTCTAGGTTTTCTCTTATAAAAGATGACACAGTATAGTAATGTCATGAAATGAGAACATCTGTTTTCTTCAGAGTCCATCCCAATTTTTTTCAATATTCATGTTGAGATTAATTACAAAAAGACTGCTATAGAGGTGCCTGGGTGGCTCAGTCATTAAGCATCTGCTTTCAGCTCAGATTATGATCCCAAGGTCCTGGGATTGAGCCCCACATCAGGCTCCCTGCCCAAGGGGAACTTGGCTTCTTCCCCTTCCCTTTGCCCCCCCCATTTGTTTTCTCTCTTTCTCTTTCAAATAAATAAATAAAATCTTAAAAAAAATAACTGCTATAGAAAAGCTCACAATATGTTCATACATGCCCCTGATTAATGTCATTACAACATTTGTTTTACATTATGTATTATGTGCTGGGCTGGATTTATTCAAGCCCTTGAAAACTTGTAAAACAACAGCAAAAAAAACAAAACAAAACAACAACAACAACAACAAAAACCCACAAAAAACTACCTAGAGTCTCCATTGGCTCCAAAGACTGCAGAGGGAAATGAGGTGTAAAATAATGCCTCTGTGTGGTTAGCAGGTCACCCTTTCAGGACAAGTGATTGTTCCACTAAGTGGGCAATTAAAAATGAAAACAAAATAAATACCCAGATAGAAACCGATGCCTGTTTGAAACTTTCCAAACAAAGATGTTAAGATACCTCTTCTTCGGAATCTCCTTGAACATCAAATAGGATTCTGAAACTTGTTACATTCAGCACATCAGAATTTATGGATAAGTACTCACTGCTCTTAGACAGGAAAGTAACAAGGGCAGGAGGAGATACAACAAACGTGTTCAGATCCAAATCAGAGGGCCTGGTGGCTTGTACCCCAGGCTTTTTTAGAGACTGACTTATTATTTCTTTGTAACTATCACAGTTAAAGAATTTATGTTGGAATTGTGCATTTCCTGAAGGATGAACAAATTAAGAGTTTCTTAATTAAAGAACGGGGGTGGAGGTGGGAACTAATAAATTAAGAACAGGAAACGGTAGCCGTTGGAAACAGATACTGCGGATACCTGGGGAAACCGTTGTGAGGGCCAAACAGAACCCTCTGAATTTCTACAGAGCTTGTGGGTACCTGGGATTAACCCACACTGTTTGGTAAAGAACATGCTTCCAAAGAGTCTGTGACAAGCTGGGGAAAACAGCAGATTTAAAGGAGTTTTCATCCTGTTCTGTATGACAAACCATCAGAAGCAGCCCTTTGTGGAATGGATGATGCCACTATGTGGTGGGTGTAAGGCTCAGTGTCAGGACACATCCAGGGAGCAATTCTTCCTGACGGTGACCACACCTGTGGAAGGATCTGGCAGAAAAGTGCCATTAGTTATATTGCTTCTGTCCTACCTGAATGACCAAGTATTTCAGTATGTTGTTTTGTTTGGCTGTTTTCCTTTTTTTTTTTTTTTTGAACCAGTGGTTAAATTGTTTGGATGACAATGAATCACCTGTTTGGAACAAGTATTTACCAAACACCTGCCATATGGAAGGCTCTGTGATAATTGTTAGAGGAGAAATGAAGAAATAGACCGATATTTCTCAAACATGTACTAAACTCTTTCTGTGAGCACAGCTCTGGGCTAGATGCTGGGCAGAAGGGGTGGATTGACATTATCTAAAAGATGTGGCGCATACAGTTTGAGGACATATAGTTTCGAGGTTAAGATAGATAGCAAAGTTCTTTTCTTTGGTAAATGTTTTTGAACATTTACCGTGTGTCCCAAGGAGTTCATGATGTAGCAGTATGGTTTCTAATTATAGGACAAAGAGATGACTAGAGGACTTCCCGGAAAATCTCAAAGGATAAGGTAACAATTCAGGGAGTCATAGAGGAAGAGTAAGACTTCAACAGGAGGGCATGAATAGTAAGAGTATTCCAGGCAGCAGGAAAGAACAGTGATGTGGAAATGCTAATGTATGGGTTAGGTTCAGACAGCAAAATGATGGATTTTGGCCAAAGATTGGGAAATGTAAAGGAAAATGAAAATGAGATCACAGGAAACATGGAGCTCCGATCCCCAGTTTGTTTGATGTTAGTTTGACGTTAATTTTGGTAACGATAAAATATTAGGATTTTGGAAGAGGGTGGCAGTGAACATAGGTCGACATTTGAAAAACTAGTTTGATTGCTATATGTCAGGTCAGTTAAAAGGGAGTGCATTTTAGAAGCGAGGAGATGAGTTTCCATAAGTCAGTGTTTCATGTTGGAGCTAAGGAAGGCCCCTGGTGGTGCCTGTGGAAAGCAGTGCCACTGCGAAACAAACAAGTGGACAGCAGAGATTTGTGCACATGATAATAAACAAAAAGGGCTGGCTGCTAAATGATTCAGTATTCACTTTAAGTGCGATAAGAGTTTAGGAAACAAATCAGTGGATGGCTGCTATATTTTTTAGCCCACTGATCTACAGTTATGTATCTTAAAATGAGAATCTGGCCGTGTAGCATGGTGCTGCTAGTATGCATTCTCCACTGACCCAGCCCTGCTCCACCCAATTCAGTTCCCTCTATTCAGAGTTTGCTTCTCTTCTGTAGTAGTTTTCTAGATGGCTGGGTTTCCTTTTGGTCCTAACCAGCGTGTCATGGGGCAGATAGGCCAGCATCCTCAGTGTCGCTTGGCCAGAAAAGAGTGTAGACTGGTCAGGTTTTGAGCATTTCTCCCACTGGACAGCAGCTAATGAGAGCACGAGGCTTGAACAGTGTAAAGAGCCTTTTATGTAAAGAACAGTGGGTTGGCATTGATCTTGGTTACAGCCCATAAGCAGTTTCTAGTTACAGGAAGTCAACAATGTTGACTCCAGGTTCTGGCCTACCCCTAAACCTCCTCCTTGACTAGAGCCTTTGGAATTGGAGATCCCTTACATCCTTTTCCCATGCTCCTCATTTCACTACTTTTCCTGCTTCCATGTGGTGTTCCTGGTATCAAAAGTCCAGTTCTGTCTTTCATAATTGCTACTCTGAGCACAACGGTAGGCATCTAAGCTGCCTGCCGGAGCTCAAAATATTAGCACTAAGGGAAATAGCTCCTCTCAAGGATCAAGAAGATTCAGTCTTGAAAACCTAATAACTTTTCTTCTGGTTGGTTGTAGATGTGGTTCCCCCTCTGCGCCAGAATGCTTTGAGTGACTCTAAAGCAACAACAACAACAACAAACCAAACAAAACCAATTTGAGTTTCATGTTAAAATAGATTTAACTCCCTCATCCAACTATATTGGAGAGACTATTTTCATTGAGACTCACACATTATACAGTGTTTTCATGCATGCTCTCTCATTTGACACGTGTCACAGCTCTGGAGGTCATCATTCCTTTTGCCCTTTGGGAAACTGAGATGGGGGAGGGCAACCTATCGGAAGTCATGTGACTGACAGTGACAAAACTGTTATGAGAATTTAAGGCTGATTCTCCAATTCTGTTTAATGTGTTGACTGTTGACCAAAATATTGAAAAAAATCTGCATATGCTATATATACCTTACCTTAAATTTTTACATCTATTATTAGAGTAATATTTTTATATTCTGTTTTCTTCATTGACCAATTAAAGAGACTGGTTAAATTTCAGGAGACAATTTTTTTTTTTAAAGATTTTATTTATTTGACAGACAGAGATTACAAGTAGGCGGAGAGGCAGGCAGAGAGAGGAGGAAGCAGGCTCCCCGTGGAGCAGAGAGCCCGACACGGGGCTCAATCCCAGGACCCTGGGATCATGACCTGAGCTGAAGGCAGAAGCTTTAAACCACTGAGCCACCTAGGCACCCCTCAGGAGACAATTTTTTATAGTAATTAAGTCAGTATATGATTTCCTCTGTCTTCATTCAACATTCACTTACCCATATATTGTGTACTTCTGGTGTTGCAGGTACAATTCTTGATTTCAGGGATACAACATTGGAAATGTCATGATTCTTTCCCTGGTGGCATTCAGTATCTGGAGAGGACAACATCAATAACAAATTAAGCTGCAACATTTGTATTTAATATCATCTATTTAGGATAAAGTTGGGAATTTACCCTTCCTTTATACTTCATTTTACAACCCTTACAAAGTTTGGTCCACCTGAGTATTTACTGTCTCTCTGGCCTTGCCCTCTCAAAATAATGGTTTTCATTACTGAACTCCTTCTGCCATTTTGTAAGGTTAGTTGCCCCTGTCTTTACACCTTTACATACTCTGTGCAAAGGAAATAAGGGATCATTTCTTTCCCAAACCTCTTGAAGTCTTCTTTTGATGCGTTGGGCATTTTGCCTATGCTCTGGCTATAAGAGAATTGGGGGAAAGGAAATAATTTGCTTTATTTGCCCTTGTGGGAGAAGCAGGCACTGCCAGCTAGGAAGAAGGGGGTGTGCTGAGGAAGAAATCTATTGAGTAAATAACCAGTATAGTCTGCCACAGTAAACCATGATAAAATTATGATACTTCATTTCTGAATGCATTAATATGATTATTTCTCATTGATGGTGAGGTCTTGATATTTAGTGTTAGAAATTGGAAAAGGATACACTATTTATAATACTCAGTTACCATGATAGTAGCCGAGTATAATAAATAAGATCTCTGTTCTCCAAATAAAAAATTATTGCCTCTCATTCTCAGACCTTGGACAGTTCGTGTTTACATTGTCGTCATTATAATCCTCGTCGTTACTGTCAGGCACTCTCATCAAATAGCATTCATTTAGTTCTCTGCTTACACGAGATGCCATGTTACCTTTTTGTTTTTCTCAAAAAATGTGGCAAATGATGTTTTTGGAGAAATTGTGGTATGAGGAGGTTAAGTAACTTCTTGTAGATACATCCCATTATTTGCAGTAGATAAGCTCCTGAAAAGTCAAGTATATATTGAATGTCTATAAATCAAGTTGATTTTAAACGTACTCAGGGATCTTGGTATTTAAGGGAACATTGTAGTGAATCTGTTTTGCCAGGACTCCTTTTGAAACATACTCAGTGCCAAGTAGCTTTGTAAACTTGGTTTTTTTGTTTGTTTGTTTGTTTGTTTGTTTGTTTTTGTTTTTGCATGTTGGGCTATTCTTAAATAGGTTATGTGCTTTATACTTTCCCAGGGAAAGGTCATTATGAATCAAGATTATCTTTATTACTATGGACATAATGATGCCTAGTTATTTTTTATTGCTATCTTAGAATTATTATTATTTTTATTATTATTTATGCTTTGGGTTTTAATTTGGATTAACCATTTTGGAAGATTCAAATAATAAAATCTCTGAAATGGAGAAAAGAAAATCTCAGGAATCAAATATTTAGTGGTTTTAAAATGATACAGTTCAAGAAATGATTCATACCAAACGCGCGCACACACACACACTCACCCCCCCCCCACACACACACACAACCTCGGGAACAAGGTAAAGCAGTGCTGCTGGGGATGAAGCCAAGGTGAGGGCCACTAGTTCTTCTAGCTGATTCCAGCCTGGGTTCTCCCTCTCATGGGAGGGTACCCTCCTGTCCGTTCCTTGTGCAGGCTCTGGAGTCAAATTGCTGGGCTCAAATCCTACCTCTGCCACCTTCAAGGTAGGCACACTTGGGTAACTGTTTTCTCCGTTCTTTAATCTTCTCATCAGACTGTAAATGGCGGGTAATAATAGTGACTGTGTTGTGGTGTCATACAGGTGCAGTGAGTCATGACCAGTAAAGAACTTGGAAGAGCACTTGACCTACATGTAGCAGGCACTCAGGAAATTTAGCTTTTAACATTATCCTCTATAGAGACACCTTCATGAACTACCATGCATAGAAGGGCACTTTTAAAATTTACCCATGTAATCCCACACCTTCATTTTACCACTGAGTAGGCTAAGGCCTGAGGAATGAGCTGATTTTCCTCATGTCAGGCAGGGAGGGGGTGGCAGGAAGGATGCTTAGTTTTGAGCTCTGGAGACCCACTCAGGAGATTCCCCAGCGAGCCTTGGCTTAACTCTAGTGGCTATCAGTACTTTGTTCTGGGGACACCAAGGCAAGACCAGCCAGAGCTCCATCTAGAGGAGAGTTTCTCCAAGAGGGGACTAGTGACATTTTGATCCAGACAATTCTTTATTGTGGGGAGGTGTACTAGGCGGTATAAGATGTTTTAGCAGCATCCCTGGCCTCTCCTCATTATACATCAGTAGCTCAAATATGTCTTCAGACATTGCAGAATGTCCACCGGGGGATATAGTTGCATGTTTTTAAAAACCACTGTTTTAGCCCTGGAGAGCCACAAAGGATGTGGCCAGAAATACTCCCAAAGAGCAGTATGGCCCCACAAGAGGCAGACACTCACATAGTGACCCACAGGAAACTTACAAAGGCACACACCTCACTTCTGTTGTATGCACATGCAACAGTCTCCTGCAAAGTCTCTCGTGCAGAAGGACAATGGCATATGTAGTGTATGACCAATGTATTTATGAAATAACTACTTGTCAGAATAATGTAGAGCTTCCCAAAATGGGTTTGAATTTAAGGCTCTGAATATTTAAAACTGGCACAAGCTTCCTTGCCTGAAGCCTGCTGGTATTATAGGCCATGCGAGTGAAACCTCTGGACCCTCAGAGCAGATTTTTTTCTCCAAGCATGTGTCCTGGGATATTTTCTAACTCCAGCCCTGGGAGTTCTCAAGGCTCAGTTCCCTCCTTAATCAGAGCTTCCTTTTCCCCTTTCATCCTCTTCCTGCGCCCATCATACGCAGGAACCTCTTGGTTAAAACCCATTTTGTGTCCTTAATGGGAACATCTGGTGGAGAACACAAACTTAGTTTATGGAATATAACTACCAAAAAAAGTGATGTTATTTTTAAGCAAATATCTCTATTGCTTATACACTTCTCATGTATACTACTACTGCGTAATTTTTGTTAACACCATCATTTGTATAGCATATTTTAACTTATAAATCATCCTTATATATATTACCATATTTAGCCCTTATAGCAATATTTAAAAGAAAATCAACACAAAAAGTTTAATTATTTGAGACAGCTCTATCAGTAATAAACCATTACTCCAACTAACTCTTCTTTTTTTTTAATTTTTTTTAAAAATTTTATTTATTTATTTGACAGAGAGATCACAAGTAGGCAGAGAGGCAGGCAGAGAGAGAGAGAGAGGGAAGCAGGCTCCCTGCCGGGTAGAGAGCCCGACGCGGGGCTTGATCCCAGGCCCCTGGGATCACGATCCGAGCTGAAGGCAGAGGCTTTAACCCACTGAGCCACCCAGGCACCCCTCCAACGAACTCTTATGAAGCAAAATCCATGTAGTCCTATGTTACATTTTCTTTGAAAATAATCACAGGGGTTTTATTGCAGCTGTTATTGTTACCATTCAGAAGTGTGTTGGTAGGAATTATCTTTGGAAACTGTACCTTTAGAGCTTGTGGCTACCTGGGGGCTACTTCAAGGGACAAGAATCATGCCTAGCTCCCTAGGCAGGTATGCAGCTGGTTGGGAAAGTTAAGGTCAATTTTAGGTATAGCCTGGCTTCACTGTCTCAGAAATAATTTAGGACAGATTTATCAACTTAGGTGTTTTTGATCAACCAGTAAACCGGTCCTTTTTAAGCTACCACTTTGGCATGCTTATAAAAGATCATGTGTGATTACAGAGCCAGACAGGTTTAGAATTGAACTGAGCTCTAGAGGTCATCTAATTCAGTGATTTCCAAACACTGGTCAGGGGTCTAGTACTAGTCTTCCTTCATAAAATTTCTTAGGAAGCTTTATAAAAGTGTGGCTATCACCCCATGGAGTTAATGATTTAGTAAATACGGAACAGAGCCCATGAATCTGTACTTTAACAACCATCACCAGTGACTCTGATGTGCAGTTCCATTCTGGAACCACCAATGTGAACAGTGCCCTCATTTTATAAATGACCTTACCCAGGGTCAGAAGTGGGCTAAATTTCAGATCTCTAGACCCCCATTCCAAATTCCCTTCTTCCAGCTTAGACTACATTTCTTTCAAGGAAATCATTCACCAGTCAAGGTGTCTTTGTGTTGTCTGGTTGGCTTCATGCACCTCCATCTCTATAGCCTTAAGAGTTGAAATTAATTAACAAACACTTGAAGGTCAAGTTTGCACCAGAGTCTGAGATCAGTTCTAAGGAAGGAAGATACAAAGAGATCCAAGCCAGAGGCTCTGAACCCAGTTGGTTCAACTGCTGACACATTCTATATTTTACATTTTTAAACCAATCCGATCTGCGAAATTCTAAAAACAATTTAATGGTTATCATACCAGAACTGTGGGTTTTCTGCTAGTTCTCATATTTCTAAAAGTTTTTATTTGATATATCTTGGTAAATTGTGAAAGAATGTAAGAAACAATTAGAAAATAACTCAAGGGAGCACATAATGATATAGAATTATGTGTGTCTGATAATGAAGGTATAGGTGATGTAGTAAGGTCTCTCCCTATACTGCAAACTCCTAGGTGGCTAGTGGAATCTTGATGATGCTTTCAGTCATATATCCTGCATACCACTTTGTACCACTCTTTATACACAATTAAGGCTCATAATAAATTTTTGAGTGAGGGTGCCAGTTTAGGAAGCACATGGCAGTTCTGATCAAGCATGTGTGTCCTAAGCTATTAGCAGTACGGACCTGCTGGCAGAGCCGGGGGTGGGGGACCTCTCTCAGTCAAGAGGCTTTCCCCATAGAGGAGCTGGGAAGGCTTGGCTCCCATGGCTCCTTGAAATGAATTTCACATCTTGAAATAGCATGCACTTTTAAAATGATCACGAATATGGCCTTTAATACTAATGCTGTTTATTTCTAGCATTTCCCCATCTGGTGGGGAAATGCCATATTGTCCTGGAAAACACTAGAGCCTTGAAAATTTGGGGCTCTGTTGTTTCCAACAGTGTCCTCTATAGCTCTCAACACAGTAAAATATTTAAACAATAGCAACAATAAGCAAACCAACCAGCCAACCAACCAACCAGCCAACCACTGACTGACCTTTTAGGAGAAGGATAGAGCTTTTATCATTAAATATTTAGTGTTTCTTTCACCCGTGCCTTTGCAAATACAGGTCCCTCTGTCTGCCACATTGTGTCCTTCTCCTGCCATCTGCAGTCCACCTTTCACTCTCTCACACACACCCACACAGACGCACACACACGCACACACACGCACACACACTTCCTTAGCTCATTTTTATGCATTATTTAGAGGCTGCCCAACTGTTCCTCTCCTACGGCAATCTTCTTTGACCTTCTGGAATTCAGAAACAATGTCCCTCTTTTTTTTTTTTTTTTAATATTGTATTTATTTATTTGACAGAGAGACACAGCGAGAGAGGGAACACAAGCAGGGGGAGTGAGAGAGGGAGAAGCAGGCTTCCCACCAAGCCGGGAGCCCGATGCGGGGCTCCATCCCAGAACCCTGGGATCATGACCCGAGCCGAAGGCAGACGCTTAATGACTGAGCCACCCAGGTGCCCCAACAATGTCCCTCTTTTATGCCTCGTCAGTACACTATACCTCTCCTCTGGCGGTGCTTATCACACTGAAGTGCACGAGTCTATTTGTACATTAGCTTCACCCTCCAGACTCTGTGCTACATAAGGGCCCAATTCATGTTTAAGCACAATCCTAATCCTCATCATAAAATCATTATAATCATTCCCCAAAATATCACGGTTACACTAAACTGATTTTTTTTTTATTACTAAAAAGTTATCTCTTGGGCACCTGGGTGGCTCAGTGGTTAAGCCTCTGCCTTTAGCCCACATCGGTTCTCTGCTCTGCGGGGAGCCTGCTTCCTCCTCTCTCTCTGCCTGCCTCTCTGCCCACTTGTGATCTCTCTCTGTCAAATAAATAAAATCTTTAAAAAAAAAAGTTATCTCTTACCCTCTATTTGAAGATATTAAAGGGCACTTCCTTTATTACTTCATTATGAATAATGAAACATCTTTTAAAAACATGAAGTTTGGGGCACCTGGTGGCTCAGCGGATTAAGCAACTGCCTTTAGTTCTGGTCATGATCTCAGGGTCCTGGGATCGAGTCCTGGGTCAGGGCTCCCTGCTCAGCTGTGGGGGGTCTGTTTCTACTTCACCCTCTACCCCTCACCCAGCTCATGCTTGCTTTCTCTTTCTCTCAAATAAATAAATAAATGAATAAAATGTTTTTTAAAAATGAGGTCTGAGCTGATCTCAATCAATGTCAATTTTATATGTTTAAACAGGTTATTAACCTAATTAGTTTTTTATAAGATTAAAAAAAAAAGTAGCACCAGAGTTAGTAATTATTCTTGGGGATAAAACTTTAAGGCTGTAAGTATTTGAGGTAATCGTAAACAACCCTTTTAATGACCATTTCACAAAAGCCATATTGAAAGTGGCTATGTTATGAAGGCATTATTTCTAGAACTAGGGAATGAATGGACAAATAAAATTGCTCTATTGTTATGGCAATGGCCACTTGTGGTTTGGGATACCCATATATAAATGTGAAACGGCTGTATCTCCACAGGAGGAGAACATGACATGCTTTGAAAAATGGTGGTGACTCTGAGTGAGAAGTGACTCCCATGAACATACAGATGCTGATGGGAATGCCTGTGGAGAGTTTGAGTGCAGTTGCACAATGTGAGAGAGGAAAAGAATTATTTCTAAATTAATATATCATTTATTCTTTGTTATTTAAAATATGCATGTGATTCCAAAATTACAGATTATGTAAGTAGAATTTAACTATTTTATTAACATCCTTAGAAATCATTTTTAAAAAATAACATTTTAATTTATTTTTTAAAGAGAGAGATAGTGTAGTGGGGGAGGGAGAGAGAGAATCTCAAGCAGGTTCCCTGCTGAATGCGGAGTCCAATGTGGGCCTCTATCTCACCACTCTGAGATCATGACCTGAACCGAAATCAAGAGTTGGACTCTTAACCACGTGCCCCTGGAAGTTGCTTTTTACATTCATATCAACCAAAACAATGTCAGGGAGATCTTTGCATTATGAATTTGGAAGAGGACACTATTAATGGGAAATACTTCTATTCGGATAAAACACACAGGTTTGTTCTTTGTTGATTCAGGGAGACTACAATGACTGATACAGGGTGTGGGACTGTATCATTTGTCCTTGGAATGTGGTGTTCAGACTGACTCCCTCACAATCGATCAGATTCCTCAGAAGACCCACACTATGTGGTAGGCAGAGCCATAGCAGTTGAAAAAGCTTGTTTCATCCTGTGCATGTCCAACCTGTCCCCATCACCCATGCACATGAGAGAAAGGACATTTCCCCATGTCACTTATGACTTCATTGGTTGCAGGAAGACCCAAACCAAACTGAATTAATAAGAAGGACAGGAGAGCTCAAGTAACTGAGAAGTCTAGGGGATATGAACATTTCTGCCTCAATTTCACAGTGCTCTGAAAATATTATCAGGACTATGTTTCCCTCTCTCTCTCTCTCTCTCTCTCTCTCAGCTGTGCTCTCCCTCCCTGTGTGGCCCATGTCCCACAGACTCTTCGTCATGAAAAGACAGCAGCTCCAGGCCTGACATTCTCTTAGCTCAAGCCCCACAGAAACACATACCCGCTCTGTTCAGTGTTGTGTCTGTGCATCTCCCTCTGTTTGTGGGGATCAGAGTCATATTGTTAACACATCACCACAGCAGAGACTGTACCGAAGGACATCCTGAGAGGAGGATGAGGAAGGTCTGGTTTCTCATGGGGAGAGGAAGTTCAGCCCTCTGAAGAAACACAAATAGATGTATGTAGCAAAAACAACAGATGCCCACTCCATTTTTATATGTTCCCGACTTTAACAGTATCCATGTTTATTGTATAGCATTCAGAAGAATGAAAAGAAGGAAAGCCACTCATGGCTTCATCACTGAGAGAAATATCTTTGGATAAGATTTTCCATGTTTCTTCCTATTTTTTTTATTTGTATAATTTTTATATAGCAGCAATCATTGTGTGTGTGTGTGTGTGTGTGTGTGCGCGCGTGTGTATGTATAGGTATGTGTGGAGATATATAGATAGATAGATAGATCGACCAATCTATCTATCTATGTATCTCCTGTGTCTTCACTAAGGTTAAATAATAGGAACTTTACCAGAGTGTGAATAAAGTTTCATAAACACTTTTGATGGCTGCTTTAAAAAGCATTGCATTTTATGTCACCATTTTCATTTCTATTGTGTGGACCCTCTCATCCATACTGGATCTAAGGCTTCAAGTCTGTCTTCTGGTTTTGTCATCTTCCCTTGTACAATCTTTGGTGATGACTGTGACCTTCCCATGTTTACTAGGACTGCCCTATGGCCCAGGCCAGCTGCTTGACTTGATTCCAGGACATGGCTTGAGCATAAGAAGTTGTGCTGGGACTGTTCTTTCTGACTTGGCTCTACCCAGTACATCAGCAGTCTGCTGAGATAAGATTCAATGGTGGAGGAGACCCTGGGTACCAGATCATCAGATCTTTTCCTTTCATGGCCATTGTGTACAACAGCAACATGTTCATTCCTTCAAAAGTACACATTGAGCACCCATTATATGCCAGTCATTATACCACTGCTGGGAATATAATAGTGAGGAAAAATGTATCTTTATTTTGGTCATGGTCTAGTGAGATAGACAAGCACTAATCAACATTAAATATGAAATGACCACTGTGATAAGTGCAATGAAGGGTAGGGACAAGGGATATGAGTGGATGTAATAGGAGAATGTGATCTACTCAGTGATAGTTTTTCTGAGGAAATAATGATTGACTCAAGATCTGAGGGATGAGTGAGCAGAAACTAGCTGAAGTGATGGGGTGGAGGAAAAACAAATCAAGAACACAAAAGTATCTCCTGATTTAAAACCGTATTCTTTCTCCAGCAACTTCTGCGAGAAAGTAGGTCAGGGAAGGCTTTTCTGAGAAAGTGATGTTTGAGCAAAGAGCTCAAAAAATAAAACAATAAAGATAGAAAAAAAAAAAAAGCTATTCAGATATCTCGCAAGGACTATCCCAGACAGGAAATGTGTGCAAAGCCCCTGGGGTAGAAAGGTGTCCTGTATGTTTCAGAACCTGCAGGAGGCAAATGGCTAGAGCAGTGTCCTGGGTGAGAGACATTTACCAAACAGGTTCAGACAATGAAGAAGGGAAGTACAGATATTTTGCGTCTTTATGTCACTATAGTTATTTGGGTTTTGTATTTTTCAACTTTTTAAATTTGAGTATGGTTGACAAGCAATGTTACGTTAAGTTCAGGTGCACAGCATAGTTGATTTAACATGTCTATGCATTATGGTGTGTTCACCGTAAGTGTAGCTAGCACCCATTACCATGCAGTGCTATTACATTATCACTGACTATATACTCTATGCTCTGTCTTTTATTCCGGTGATTTATTCATTCCATAATTGGAAGCATGTGTCTCCCACTCCCCTTTACCCACTTTGCTCATCTTCTCACCTTCCTCCCCTCTGTCAACTGTCAGTTTGTTCTCTGTATTTATAGGTATGTTTCTGCTTTTGGTTTGTTTATTCATTTGTGTGGTGGGGGTTGTTTTTTTAGATTTTTAGATGACTGAGATCATATGGTATTTGTCTTTCTCTCTCTCCTTTTCTCTTTAGGTATTTGTCTTTTTCATTCTGACTTATTTCCCTTAGCATAATACTCTCAGGGCCATCCATGTTGTCACAAATGGAAAGATCCCATCCTTCTTAATGGCTGCATGATACTCCATTGTATGTATCTATCTTAGCTCTTCTTTAACCACTCCACTATCTGTGGACACTTGGGTTGCTTCCATATCTTAGCTGTTTTAAATAATACTGCAATAAACAAGGGGTACAAATATGTTTTTGATTTAGTGTTTTCATTTTCTTTGGGTAAATACCTAATAGTGAAATTACTGATCATAAAGTATTTCTATTTTTAATTTTTAAAGAATCTCCATACTGTTTTCTACAATGGTTGTACCAATTTACATTCCTACTAACAGTGCATGAGGGTTCCTTCTTCTCCACATCCTGGCCAACGTTTGTTATTTCTTATCTTTTTGATTTTAGCCATTCTGAGAGGTATAAGATTATATCTCACTGTGGTTTTGATTAGCATTTCCCCAATGATTAGAGACATTATGCATCTTTTCACATTGGCCATCTGTATGTCTTTTTTGGGAAATGTCTATTCACAGTTTTTAATTGGATTGTTTTTTGGTGTTGACTTGTATGAATTCTTTATATATATTGGATATTAACCCCTTTTTGGTATATCATTTTCAAATATCTTCTTCCATTCAGTAGGTCATCTTTTTGTTTTGTTCATGGTTTCCTTCACTGTGCATAAGCTTTTTATTTTGATGTATTCTCAATACATCAAAAAAGTTTGTTTTTTAGATATGCCTTAGAAAAACGTTGTTGTGTCCCAACAGTTACTGCAAAATTTACTGCATAATATTCGTTTCTAGGATTCTTATGGTTTCAGGTCTCACAATTAGGCCCAATTTAAGATTATTTTTGTGTATGTTTTTAGAAAATGGCCCAGCTTCATTCTTTTGCATGTAGCTATCCAGTTTTCTCAAGACCATTTATTGAAGAGAATCTCCTCTTTCCTCTTTGTATATTCTTGCTTCCTTTGTCATAGATTAATTAACCATGTAAGTGTGGGTTTATTTCTAGGATCTCTAGCCTGTTCTTTGGCTGATGCATCTAATGTTTGTGCCAATATCATACTGTTTTGGTTACTACAGGTCTGTAGTATTTCTTGAAATCTGGAATTGTGATGCCTCTAGCTTTGTTTTTCTTTCTTAAGACTGTTTTGGCTTATTGTAGTCATTTGTGGTTCCATATAAATTTTAGAATTATTTTTTCTAGTTGCTGGAAAAAATTACCATTGGTGTTTTGAAAGAGATTACATGGAATCTATAGATGACTTTGGGTAATACAGATATTTTAACAATGTTGGTTCTTCCAAACCACGAACATGAATAACTTTCCATTTGTCTCATCTTTAATTTCTTTCATTGATGTTTTATAGTTTTCAGAGTGCTGGTCTTTTATTTTCTTGGTTAAGTTTATTCCTGAGTATTTTATTCTTTTAGGAGCAATTATAAATGGAAGGTGTGTGGTTTTTTTTTTTTTTTTTTTTTTTAATTTCTCTTCCTGTTACTTGGTTTTTAGTTTACAGAAACACTACTAATTGCTGGGTATTAATTTTGTATTCTGCCACTTTACTGAATTTATTTATTTTTAGTAGGTTTTTGCTGGACTCTTTCAAAATATAGTATTATAACATCTTCAAACAGTGACAGTTTAACTTGGCCCCTACTAATATCAATGCCTCTTATTTCTTTCTCTTATTTGATTACTATGGCTAGGACTTCCTATACTGTGTGGAATAAAAGTGGTGAGAGTGGACATCTTTTTTTTTTTTTTTCTGTTCCTGATCTTAGAGGAAAAGCTGTCAGTTTTTCATAATGAAGTATGATATCAGTTGTGGATTTTTCATATATGGCCTTTGTTACGTTGAAGTATGTTTCATCTAAAATCACTTTGTTGAATTTGAGTTTTACATGAAATGATATCAGATTTGAGTGAGATGAATAAGATGTAGAATTACAGAAAGTTTTTTTAAAGATTTGATTTGTTTTAGAGAGAGAGAGAGTATGGAGAGGGGCAGAGGAAGAGGGAAAGAATCTCAGGTAGACTCTGAGCTGAGTGTAGAGTCCATTTGGGGCTCTATCTCATGGCCCTAGGATCACAACCTGAGTGAAAACCAAGAGTCAGACACTTATCTAACTAAGCCACCCATGCATCCCCAGATAGATTTTGGACAGAGTGTTGTGCTCTGACTTATACTTTAAAATAAATAGTCTGGCTTATTGAGAAGAGATTGTATAGAGTAAATACTGAAAGCACAGTGATGCTTGGAGCATATTTATATCCCTATTTTATAAAGGAGGAAATGGAGGCTCAGATTTTAGCTTGACTAAAGTCATATAGTGGCTAGATTGGATTTGAATTTAAATTGCATTAATCCTAAAGTCCACGTTCTTTCTGCCATGCTAGAATGGTGTATGTGTGTGTGGTGGGGGGAAGGGTGGAAGATGCATTTGAAAAATAGGATCATTACAATACTCCACATTTAGATTTTTTTCACTTAAAATGTCATAAAGTCTCATGATATTAATTTTTTTTCTGTAGCATTATCTTTAAGGTCTACAACTTAGCTCATTGTATACCTGTATTACCTTCAGACAACCCATCTCTTCTTGCTATTTTTTAAAATTTAAAACCTAAGAAAATACTTGCATGAAGAATCTTTCCATCTTTTTCAGGGAAAAATCCAGATATCCCAAAGAAAATATTTTAAAACACATTTCCTGCTGATGAGAAGGTGATCTTTTAAGTTGAAAAACAACTTAAACTCAAATGCTGCATTGGTCTTATATTTTAAATTACTTAAAACAATATCTTAAAAAAAATACATTTTCACATTTTTGTAAAATAAGCATGAAACTACTCCGAACTACTAATTAAGCAGATTTGGAGATAGTTGATATGTTCATGATGAAAGGCAGTGTTGCATGTAGAAGTTAAAGTGCTTACATTCTCATATGTTAGTTTAAAAAAATATTGTTGGGCAAAATTAGTTCCTCCCTCATTCCCCTCATTGGTTTGGTTTGATGACAATGATGATTCCATATATTTCTCGATTCTTTTCTCTCTCATTGCTGCTTGGAATGTGTTTCTCCCCTGTTGTCTTATCTGTTACTTTTCCTAGCCAGTTCAGAGGTCAGCCTTTCTTTCTAGACTTTTCAAGTTTCTCTTGCTTCTTTTACCTCCTCACTTCAAAAAAAAAATAACAAAAACAAAAACAAACTTGTCTCCTTTTTCTTTTTCCTTTAAGAATTCTCAGCGCTGTGGGGAGAGAGAGCCCTCATTATATAAGGAAAAAAAAAATCACAAGTTTTCTCATGGATGAAGGCCAGCAGTTGAGCCTTCTGCAATATTTTACATGGTGGAACTAGAAATGGGAAATTATTCATTAAACCTCAGTGGCTCACCACTGTAGCAACAAAGAGGCTATTTCTGCAGCAGTTTTACCAGCCTCAGAAGGAGAACTCCCTCTGTACCAGGGAATAGAGTTGTACCAAAGTAACAATTTTCAAGAGTATTCAACTGCAAAAATGACACTTTTCTACTTGCAAAAGAACTTGCTTTTGCTATTTTTTGAGACAGAGGAAAAGTTCCTTTCCCATTTTGGAAATCAATAAGGCTTTTCCCTCTCCTCCATTGCCATGGGTTATTATAGAAAAAAACTATCCATGTTCCTGAAGATAATTTGTAGAAGACAATTATTAAGATGGAACCAACTCTGTTCTCCCTTTGGGCAGCCATCTGAAGGCTAAGGACTGCTGGTTGAAAAGATGTGAAGAGATCCATTCTAGTTTCTAATGCTCAGGCATCATAGCCATTTTAAGAAGCTGGCAGTAGAGCATTTTAAGCCAACATCTCCCAGATGCCAGGGTAATTTCCCCCACCATTTCTTACAGCACACCATTACCAGAATTTACTCAGGGTTCTACTCTTCTTGAGTCCTTTAGTTGGATTTTACAAAAATACATGAGCTCATGACTGCAAAGGCTTAGCCCATATTTAAGGAAGGCACTGCTCTCTACAGAGAAGACACAGTACTTCTAGGAGGAGTTGGTTTTATGATAGCCTTGCTTCCTTGTGTCTGGCTGGGAGGCAGCACAGAGAGACTGACTGGGCATCCATGGAGTAAGGCCTGCTCAAGTTTGAGCTCTTGCACGTATAAACTGTGTGATGTTGGCTGGCAGTTTTAACTCTCTTAGTTTCAGGCTTCTCATTTGTGAATGGAAAAAAACAGTATTTCACAAGGTTCTTATGAGGATGAAACAAGATAATACATTTAAAATGCCTGACCTAAAGCCTGGCACATAATGGGCATATAAGTGGTCGTTGCATGCTCCTCTTCCATTCCACATGAAACCCAGTGTATTCTCAGAGTGATAATGAGGCACACAGTATCATCCGTTCTTGTTCCATGGACATGATCATAAAATGCCATATTTTTCTGTTTAGCCTTACTTCCTCATAGGGTCTATTTGGACTTTAACCACTTGTATGGCATCCAAATCATCAAATATATATTAAATATTATAGGATTTTTTAATCTGTCATATAAACTTAAAATTAATACATAAATTAAGACAATATAAAATATGTGCATTTCCTAGGATTCTTTAATCCCAAACTCAATGGAAGGCAGCCACATTTACAGGATGGTAAAGGAAGAAGAGGTAATTTAAGCAATAAAGGGGGAGGGCATATAATTTTGGGTTAAAGCTCTCTCTAAACAGGGAAATCCAGGGTATACTGCTGGGTGCACAGCAGAATGGTATTTACCACCCTAGTTTTGGTATACCAACCACTCTGTCTAGTGTGATGTTAACAGACACTGGATTTTTCAGTGGAAGCATCATACATCATCTTTCAAGCTTAATGTCAGTTCAGATTCTCATTTTTCCTTCCATACCCCATTGAAGTCAACTTCCTTCTTTCTAATGCTTTATTTACAGAGTTTATTTATTTACAGAATATTCTTATTCATTTTAATTTTTTAAGATTAATTTCACTGTTCACTTACCAAAATCTTCGAATCTTTTAAAACTCATTCACGGAAAAAAAAAAAAAAAAAAAAAAACTCATTCACGGATATATTATTCCTCCTAGTTTTATCACCATCTAATTTGTTAAGAATGTTAATATCTCTATCCCAAGCATCAGTTAAAACATGTATGCTCTGGGGACAGACGGAAGCGGGACCCTGTGGTAAGTCACAGGAGAAGAGTCACCTCAACACTGGTTACTTTGGTTTTATCAAACTGTATTATTGTAGGTCATGTGTTAACTTTGGTGTTTATAAAGTTATCATGAATATACTGTTTACAGTATATGCCTCTCTGAAATCCAGGTATGATTTGTCTGTAATATTTTCCAGCTGTTTCCATCTGTCATAATTTGTTCTAAGTGAACCCATGGTGGCTCTTGGTGATCTTACATCCTTTCCTAATACTTATAAATCCATGTATTAAATCATTCATTTTCATCTTCTGCCTAAGACTGATTTCAACCTCACTTGCCAGTAGTTAGAAATAACTGTAGCCTTTCCATTTTTCATGGAAATCAAGGAAACACATGTATTTTTTTAGGCATGAATGCCTCTCCTATTCTTTAAAGGTTAAAAAAAAAAAAGGGAGGGGATTCAGCTATCATTTTTGTAGGTGCTTTTTACCCCTTAGGAAATGTTTGAGGCCAGAAATGTTGGGTATTTTTAGGGCACCAGCCCTCTGGGATTCTCTCACTATTGGGATTTTCCCCTACTGTGCTCCTCTTCTCATTGCCCTCTCCTCTCAGGCTGATTTTCTTTCAGCCTCTGGCCACTTGGCATATGCATACTCAAACTCTGCTAGTTGGTTAGTATCCCATTGAGGTTCTAGTACTTCCAAGGAGTCATCTCTGACCACCTCGTTTTCTCCTTCCTTTTAAGTTGTTATAGTAGTTTTCTGCTCCTGTGTATGAAGTTTTTAACGCTAGGCTGCAAAACACTTCTATCTTTGTCTGGATTGGAGGGTGCCCTAAAGCAAAAACCTTCTTGTTTTTCTTTTTAACCACCAAGTTGTCTTTTATATGTAGAGTGAGCATTGAGAAGGGTTTCCTGACTAACAACACAAACAAAATCTTTCTCATCACATGCCCAGAGTTAGACCTCTGATGAACTCTGCTCTTCAAAAATCAGTTGCAACCATAAGAGACTCTTACCTATAAAGAACAAACTGAGGGTTACTGGAGGGGGAGGTGGATGGGAGATAGGTACTAAGGAGGGCACATCTTGTGATGAACACTGGGTGTTAGATGTAAGTGATGAATCACTAAATTCAATTCCTAAAACTAACATTACACTATTTGTTAACTAACTAGAATTTAAATAAAAACTTGAAGTATGAAAAAAAAAAATCAGTTGTAAAACTGGAACTGGATAGATGGCATAAATTTCACCATGGGAAAATGCATTTAAAAAAGATCAACTTTGCTTTTAATTGGCTTAATCAGGATTCTTTGTGTTGAACAAGGTAGACACCTTCCTTAACCTGGATTAAACCATAAAAGAGTTATTTGACTCCTATAACTGAGAAGGAAGACAGGCCTGGCTTCAGGCAGAGTCTTAGTCTAATGTCACCAAAACCAGTTTCTTTTCCTTTGCTCTGATGCTGCAGATTCACCTTTGTTGTTGTGGTCTGTATTGTTATCTGTTGCTGCTGGAACAAAGCACCATAGAGTTAGTGTCTTAAAACAAAGCATATTTATTATTTTACAGTTCTGGAGGACAGAATTTGGTAAATGGGTATTCTGCTACAGTCAAGAAGCCTGCATTCCTCCTGGAGACTCCAAGGAAGAATCCACTTCTTGCCTTTTTCAGTTTCTAGAGGCTTCTAGACCACTTCCAACAATGGCATCACACCTCCCTCTCTAACTCTGACTCTGCTTCCCCTTTCCATTTTTAAGGACTCTTGTGATTATAATGGGTCCGCCGTGGTAATCCAGGATAGTATCTTCATCTCAAAATCCTTAACTTTATCACATCACAAAGTCTCTTTGCCACTTAAGATAACATAGTCACAGGATTCTAGGGATTAGGATGTGGGCATCTTTAGGGCCATTATTTACTTATCACAGTCTTCCCTTTAGCCCCAAAGGATTCATAGTCATCTCCATGCAGACTATATTAACCCCTACCCAGGATCCCCCACCCACCCAATTTTTAATTCAATACATCATCAACTCAGAGTCCAAAATCTCATCTAAATATCATCAGCTCATAGGTCTCAAATCTAATAAACCAGTTCTGGGTCAGAGTCTTGAGTATGATCCTGATATGGGGATATCAGGATATCCTGATATCCTGTGAAACCAGCAAGCAAGTTGTCTGTTTCAAAATTCAGAGGAGCCATAGGCATAGGAAACTGCCTGTAGACATTCCTGCTTAAAAGGGAGAAAGTGGAAGAAAAAAAAGAGTTATTAGTCCCAGCAATTCTGAAATCCAGCTAGGCAAGTATCATTAGTTTTCAGGGCCTGGGAATAAGTATTCGTTGTTTGCGGTTCCATCCTCCAGGCCCATTGTTCTGCCCTCTAGGTTCATATCTCTGCCCTTGGGATTATCCTTACTTTTTTTCATGAAGGGTGGGCCATCTTTGCAGCTGAGTATTCTTTTTTTTTTTTTTTTTTAATCATTTTGAGGGTGAGAGACAGAAACAGAGAAAACACAAGCAGGAGGAGAGGCAGAGGGAGAGGGAGAAGCAGACTCCCCACTGAGCTGTGAGCCTGAGGTAGGTCTCTATTCCAGGACCCTGAGATCATGACCTGAGCCAAGGTAGATGCTTAACCATCTGAGAAACCCAGGTAGTTGAGTATCTGCAGTTGAGTATCCTCGTTGGCCTGTTTTCTAGCACTTATAGGGGTTTAGGAGTCTGAGCCTTTTTCACTTTGTCTTTTCTCTGTCCCTTTCGGTCCAACCTGGAAGTTTCCCCTCTTACAATGTTCTCAGAAGCCTTTTTGTTCACCCATGTATGTCTTGAGGATTTCACTCCATTGGATAAAAGGTCCCTTTGCAGATATTTTCTGGATAGTCCCTTTGTCACTCCTCCCTTCTGCTGAAATAGCTGACAGGATCCGTGAGTCACGTGCTTACTCACCTCAGAGAGCCTTCCATGTGTCTGACTATTCTGACCTTTTGATCCTTTGGAGGCATGAGCAAAAGGTTGTCCAGTCACACCCTTAGCTTTCTCTCCAGAACATACTCTCTTGATAAGCAATTTCTTAATTTCAGTGTCTCTTCAATCTGGATTAACTGAGAATTTCCCAAGTCTACAAGTCCCTTTTCTTTTTACTTAATGGTTCTCCCCTCAACCTCTCTCTTACCATAAGCATCAAAGAGAAATCAGGTCCTATCTTAAGGATTTTTGAAATCTCTTCAGTTAATATCCAAATTCATCACCTAACTGTAGGACACAACTATGCCGACTATTCTGCCATTATAAATCAAGGGTGCTCATTCCTCTCGTTTCCAATACCATATTCCTCATTTCCTTCTGACCCTCACCAACAGCCCCACTAGGGTCCATATTTCTACCAACAGACTCTTCGAGGCAATTGAAAATACTTTACTCTCACATGACTTAAAATTCTTCCAGCCTCTACCCATTGCTCAATTCTAGTGCCAATTGCACATTTTTAAGTTTTTTTCTTTTTTCTTTTTTCTTTTCTTTCTTTCTTTTTTTTTAAAGCAGTATCTCACTTCATGGGAACAAAATCTGTATTAGCTTCCCATTACTCCAAAATGAACTGTAGCAACTTTAGTGTCTTAAAACAATACAAATATATTACCTTACACTTATGGAGGTCAATCTAGAGATTAGGATATGGGCATCTTTGGAGGGAAGGGAAGGGAAATTATTCTGTCTACCACAGGTTTTTCATAGGGGTCTGATGGAAGCGCCAAGATTTCTCCTCTGTTAGCACCTTCTGTAAAGCTCATATGCTTCCACAACTCAGAGGGAAAGAGGTTTCTCCTGGCAGTATCCTTATGAGAGTCAGAAAGCTTCTCATTTCAAGAAGCCTAGAAAATATCTCCTTTGATCTGATTAGCTGACAGACTCAGCTCTGACTTTGTCACCATGATCAGAAAAATAGGTTATTTTGCATGACTGAAGGGACTCAGGGTCCTTCACAGACTCTGCAGTTGAGAATGTAGAAGAGGATTTCCTTCAGCACCTGTTACCAAAAGAAGGAAGAATGGATTTTGAGGGGAAAAAATGTCAATTAAAATACATCCCTTCATCCCAAGACTGTAAATTAGTGAAGGGCAATGACCATATTATCCTTATAGTTGTATATTCCATATAGATATTACATAGCTCAAATGTCTAATACAATAATTAGCATTCTTAAATAACTGACAAAATGATAAATTATTACATGGCCGTGTTCACATGATTGAAGCGTAGTCAAATTCATAGCTTAACATGTATCATTTGATGAGATGTTAGTGTTTTTGCAAATATATTTCTGAAACATGTTACAGAAAATATCTTTTAAAGTTAGATTATGATATTAGGAGAAGGATAGAAATTGATTAAGACAATTTTCTGAATTAAGGTAGGAAAAGAAATATAGTTCCATCATGAGGCTCTTTCTTCTTCTTTTTTTTTTTTTTTAAAGATTATTTATTTATTTATTTATTTGACAGACAGAGATCACAAGTAGGCAGAGAGGTAGGCACAGAGAGAGGAAGGGAAGCAGACTCTCTTCTGAGCAGAAAGCCTGATGCGGGGCTTGATCTCAGGACCCTGAGACCATGACCTGAGCAGAAGGCAGAGGCCTTAACCCACTGAGCCACCCAGGAGCCCCCATAATGAGGATCTTAAAAGGAATTATAGATCTTGAATTTAACTCATCCTCCTGGGCTAATCTCAGAAAATCAATGTTCCTAATGTTTTCCTCCCCAAACATGCACATACACACATAATTTAGGGTCCTTGTGGTTTGAAGAAATGTAAATATTGATCAATTTGCCTTCAGAACTAAAATGTGTGTCTGGGTTCTGCGTGTTTTATTAGCAGATTAAGCCCCAGAAGGGGACCCAAAGCACCAAATGTCATAAAGACCATGTGAAGAGGATTAATCATATTAACCTATTTTTCTGTGGCTTCCATTTCTTTCCTCTTCTTGTCTGAACTTCTGGTCTCCTTTCTTCCCGATAAGGAACCTGGATGGGAAGTGGGTCTAATACCTCTGAGAGGAGTAATGAGGAGGTGTTGTGTCTCTCAAGTAGAAAGCACCATGCTGTGAATCAGAGGATTTGAAGTGTTTATAAGAGGAGACTCTGGAATCATCTTTTTAAGGAGAAGGAGGACATACTGAGAAAGCAGGTACAAGCAACTGTCAGAGGCTAGTTGTGGAACCAAATGAGTATCTAAGAGGAAGAGAAGCTGATGATCTTTTTAGAGGTTCATTGGTTCATGGACAAGATGGCTTGGACTACTCAGGGTAATAGAGTCAAGGATGGTAGCTAAGAGCAACTTAATCACTAGTCATACTGAATTAAACTGAGCAATGTCCATTTAAAGGAATTTGAACAGCAGTAACCATTTTTGCTTCCCACCCTCCTTTTACTGATGAGGAGAAAGAGGACCGGATGACTCTCTCAGGAAGAAATTGCAACTCTTTCCTCATTCCATACTTTCTAATCCAGTGGTTCTTTCTATCATTTTGGTAGGGGACATGCTTATATTATTTTTGTACATCTAATGAAAGCTAAAGATTCCCTCCCCAGGACGGGGGTTGGGGAAGAATATGTACACAGTAGTCGATCATTTTTTTTTTTTTTAATAAAATTTTGGGACATTCATGAACTCCCTGAATTTTGCCAGCATGGGACTCACAGGAAGATTTATGGACCCAGTAAATGGTCCTTCTTCTAAACCTGGATCCTGCACCTCCAAAGACCTCCTCTACTGATAAGGGAAGCTTTTAAGTGTTTTGAGAAATTTGGGGGTCACCAAGAGTTCCAGTGAGGGGTCAAGAAATTCTGTAGCTGAACAGCTCCTTAGAAGAACTTTCACCAGAGTGGTATTTCTATCATCATCCTTCCTGGCCAAATTCATTCATTTGTAAGTTCACTTATTCAGCAAAAACATATTAGTGTGTGTGGTATTATTCATGCTATGCCAGATCCATGGGGAGCACAAAAATGAATGACATACAATCTCTCCTCTCAAAGGAACTTGAGGTCCTGCAACGGAGATGATACATGCAAAGAAATTTAGCTTAAAACAATTTCCTGAGAGGGCTTTACTGTTTACTTTCTCTAATAGAACACCCCCTCATTAGGTGGGCCATCATTATTTATCATGATTTTTTAAATTATCCATTTATGCCTCTCTTTTAACTGATCACAAACCCCTTGAAGACAGAGACGGAGTCTTATTAAATCTCAAATCTATATTTCATGGGAGTTAATAGGGCACCTGGAACATGGTAATGCTTTAAAAATTGTTGAGTAGAACACTGAAATGTGTTTGGAGAAGAGAACCCAGACTAAATAAGATGCCTTACAAAAAGAGGACCCTGGCTGTTCTGTCAGGAAATAGTGATCTGACACTTGTCCTGTGTGTTTCTGGACCTTAGTTTCCCATCTGTCCTGGAAGGGAATTGGAGTAGGTGATTCTTTCCAATGAAAAATTCTGTTTTAAATGTCGCTGAAAGGAGAGAAGGAAGTAAATGCCCTGGCCATCTGACGCAGTTTAAACACTTGCCTTGGCTTTATGGTCAAATAACAATAATTTCCCAAAGGTTGAATGTCAAAAAGGGTAGCTGAAAAACTCCAGACGCTCAGAACATTCCCTGGCTCCATTGACAAAAGTGACTTCCCACGCTTTGCCCACAGAGGGCATCCCAGCTCATTGAGATGTAGACCGGGCTCAGACAGCTGCTGAAAGCCTCCTCCGACCGCTCTTTTTTCCCTCCGCCGTCATCTCTCTGCCCCCACCCCCTTCCCGTGGAATCTTCGCCTGATCCAGTTCGTTTCCCTCCGGTCTCCGCATTTTCCCTTCCAGCCCTCCACTTCTCTGGATCAATGGATAGTACAGCTCCAACTCCCAGCTCGCACACCGCTGGCGGACACCCCAGTAACAAGTGAGAGCGCTCCACCCCGCAGACCCCTGCCTCTCCTTCCTCGGTCCCTTTGGCTCTTGGAGGAAAAACGAACAGCATCCCCAGCTCTCATGCGGATTTAGCTTTTCCAACTTTACCCAGCCGCGGACGGGGAACCAGCCTCAACCTTTTAATGCACAGCCCCACCACAGGATTGCTTTCTGTCTCCTCTTGGTCCCTTCTGGATATTCTCTTTATTGATGACTCCGGAGCCCCGCGGAGAGCTGTCTTCCCTCTTCTCACTCCCTCTGTCTCCTTGAGTTAGTTTTCTAAGGTTTTCCCGGGAGCTCGGCATCTCTTGGACCGAATGGAACTTTTTGCTGCCTCCTTTGGCTGCTGATTCTGTCAGTGGACGAGGAAAGAGGCACAAGAAGCGCAGGGGAGGTGGAGAAAGAGGTGGAGGAAGAGGACGAGGAGGAGGAGGAGGAAGCCAAAGGGGCTCGGCGCGTGTGTGTGCATGTGTGCATGTGTGTGTGAGTGCATGTGTGTGAGTGCCGCCGCTGCCCAGGACCTCCGGCCCCGAAGGTGTTGGCTGAAATATGGAGAATAGTCTTGGATGTGTTTGGGTACCCAAGCTGGCTTTTGTACTCTTCGGAGCTACCCTGCTTAGCACACATCTTCAAGTCACCGGTAAGAGGTTCTTTCCTTTATTCTCCTCTCACCCACCCCCATAGTTACCCCCTTTTCCTTCTAATTTCATCTGGGGAGTATTACCATTGGGGTATCGGAAGAAAAATCAAGATGACCGAGCTAGCTCTGCTCCCCCTTTCCTCCCTGATGATAAAAGACTGGAAGACTTTTTCCCCCGCGCCGGGGTGGAGGATGTTGGCAATTGGGGAGAGGGGTGCCTCTTTGCTCTTTTAAATCTGGTGCTTGCATCTTTCATTTTGCAAATACTTGAGTTGGTTTGGAGAGCTCACTGACTGGGGCAGGGAGGAGGCAGGTGATGGATGGTAAGGAATTGGGTTGGATCCTTAAAGCCTTGGAAACCTACAGAGAAGGGGAATTGGGGCAACAGGACCGAGTAGGGAGGTCATTCATGGGGTGCTTTGGGGAAGTCTGTGCAGAATGTAAGTAGTGGGACTGAGTCGTTTGTATGTGCGTATGCGCGTCTTAGGTTTGGATTTTTAGCCCTGATGATTGAGAACCAAGAAAGGGACAACTAACGTGTTTGGGGACTTTGGGGGAGAGGATGGTGGTGCCCAAAGAAGCACAGAGTTGCCAGGAGGAAAGAGGCATGTTTTATTTTATTATATTTTATTGTATTTTATGCAGTTAGCAAGCTAAGCCTCCATATATCTCCAGGATATTTCCAAACTCCGAATAATTGATATTCTGGGGAACCAGCCCCCTGGCCCTGACATTTGGCAAGAGCAGTTTCTAATTAAAAATGTCAAAACTGGGATTGGATTGGGTTATAGCAGGAGAAAGGAATCTAAGGGATGCTCAGGGCTTCTGCAGTCTCCTAATACGGAGCTGGGGGTTTTCACGGGCAAAAGAAGGAAAAAAAAAAAAAAAAGCAAAATGACTTACTATAACATCCATTCATTTTGCTGGGCCTCACCACAAGTGTAGGTAGGCACTGGGATACAGGGGGCGGACCTGGCAAGGAAGGAGAGGAAAGCAGCCGACTGAGCATTCAAATCCCTTTGGAAACTACCTTTTCCCTTTTCTTTATCCGAAAGGAGAGGAGGGAGCCTCAGGCAGGGGCCGAGCGTTGGTTAAGAGCCCTCAACCCACGCCTTAGAAATTAACGGGGAATGGAATGTGAATCACTGCAAAGCGCCCTGCCGCCCCTGAGCCCGCAGCCCCAGCTTTCTTTTTCCCGCTAAGTGCTGCAGGGTCCAGGGTTGCGAACCCAGTCGAGAATGCGCCTCTCTCCGTGGCTAGGGACTCAGTCAAGCACGGGGCCAGCGGAAGGCTCCCCAAATCCTGGCATCGAGGAATCTGCGCATCCACACCAACGGGACTCCTCACCTTCCTTTGGCCTGACAGAGGGAGCTGAGCGAGAGAGTGAGGGGTGTGTGTGTGTGTGTGTGTGTGTGTGTGTGTGTGTGCGCGCGCGCGCGCGCGCGCGCGTGCCAGACAGATCGAGCTTGCGAGAGGGGTGTGTGTGTGTGTGTGTGTGTGTGTACGCGCGCGTGCTCACAGCCGCATCTGCGCTCCCGCTCCCTCCCTTTCTCCCTCTTGGCCGGTCCCCTCCTCCCCGGTTTCTCTCTCTCTCTCTCTCTCTCTCTTTCTCTCGGAGCTTTGTCCTCGGCAATTACTCCCTCTGAAGGTGGGGGTGGGGGGCATCCTCGCAGTAATGAATAGGTGTCTTTTTAAAATTCCCTCCTCACCAGACGCTAGAGGCTGCTGCGAGGAGGACCCTTCTCCACAGAAGACAGAGTTGCGCTCTTTCAGGCAGTTTTTGGGACACCCCCATGGAAGGGAGAGGGGAAGTTGAGAGGGGGCATCCTTCAATGCGTAGAAAGTCTACTAGGCTGGGCCTGAAGTACCTTGGCTGAAAATATTGCAATAGACAAAGGTGTGCAAAAATGGACAATGACGTTTTGTCAATTACACTGAAATATCGTAATACTGTTACCCAAGTGACTTTGGCCAACGGTGGGGATAAATAAATAGGGATTTACATATGTTTTACTTATATCTAAATTAAATATTCCCTTCCCATTTATTTTTCTTATTTAGAGATCTGGGGCCATACAGTATTACTGCTTTATTTTAATTTCATCCTCCCTTCCACAGACAAGTCTATGCTTGAAGAGGCAGACAAAAATATGCATATACAAAGGGATATGCCTGTAGATAGGCTTGTGGGTCTAAATCGTCACGCTTTTCTATACTTCTGAATCTATTGCTTGTTAATTGCAAATGAATTGTAACGCATTTTTGCAGAGGCCCTGAGAAAGTAGATGGTGCAATTTTGAGATATTGCTAATTCTCATCAGTCTGGTCTTTGCTCATTAATCTGTTTCTCCTGTTTTAGTAGCAATTTCTCCTCTTCAGGAACGTAGAAGGGAATTAATGCTGAAGAAAGCATGGTTCACACTATGAAAGGACCAGTAGGAGGTGCCCTTAAAAAGGCCAAATGCCTAGTTTACCGGTAGTGAAATTCCCATTCAGCAGGATGTTTCAAAGACTTTGTTGATTGGTAACAAAGGATTATGGAGACTAGCACAATAGCACTGGATATTTTCTCACTTCCTAGATAAACTCTGAAGCTGCTGTAGATTTTTATGAAATCATTGTGACATAACAAAGGGCATCTTGGAATAGTGTTGGGGTAAGACTAGATGGCAGCTTTTCAGTTGGCTTTTCTAGATGCCATCTCCTTATATATTTGACTTGAGTCACAAGCAAAAGTACTAAGTAGAGTCTCCAGACCTCCGACGAGATGAAAATTTTAGATGTTAGATGTTAATGAATGCAATAGCAGATATATACGTTCATTAATGAATTCTCTATATAGGACGCACCCCTTATAATCCCCCCACCGTAGCAGATCAGACGTCCCCTTCTGGATTTTTGTGTT
Source organism: Enhydra lutris kenyoni (assembly GCF_002288905.1). NCBI lineage: Eukaryota > Metazoa > Chordata > Mammalia > Carnivora > Mustelidae > Enhydra > Enhydra lutris. The sequence continues at coordinate 44,308,966 of NW_019154092.1, forward strand.
GAGTGGAGCTTGGCAGTCCCTGTGGGTGCCTGGGAAGCCTGGGTGTCCACTCCTCTGTGAGTGTGGCAGTGTGACTCGCCAGCGACCTGTCACAGCATCCATTTCCCACACAGCAGCAGTTATCCTCTGAGTTATGAAGCATGTGAAACAGCCACCACATGTGTTATATGTGAATATATTAGACTTAGTGCATTTGCTTTAATGCTCTTAAAAGCTGGGCTGGCTTGAGCTGCTGATAGGCATTTTTTCTGGGGAGAGATTTATAACTTCTCAATGTGTATGACTTACATTTATTCTCTGGCAAGTTAACCTCTCAGCAAACTTCCTTATTGTTTTCATTGAAGAGGAAGAACTTTAATCCTATCTAAATTCCTGAATGCAGCCCTGTTCAAAGTTTCTTCTGGAGGACGGGGTATTTGCAGGCTGTAGAATGGTTTTCTCAGAATTGGGAAACTTGACAAGCGATATGAGGAGGTAACTTGTGAGTAGAAAAGGGGTATTTTTATTTGTTTCTGGAGACCAAAGGGATGGCACCACTAGAGGAATCCCAGCACTCTATCCTCAAAAGGAATCTTTTCTGAGGGGAAATGTTTTTTTCCTCTCTGGCTTGAATCTCTACTTTCCTACATCCAATCATCTAAGATTCTTCCAATGCATGTGATTTGTTCCTGGAATGTTTTCTGCTGCACACAGTGGGGTCATCTAGTACCATCTCCCTCCTTTAGAGACCAGCCCTGATTTAAATCTTGACTTCTCAGCCAGACTACTTGTTCATCTTTAGGTGATGCCACATGTTTACAGGCAGTGCTGAAGTTTCCACACAGTATCTCTCTTTCCATGGAAGAGATTATATTTTGGGCCCTAAGATTATATTTTGAAGGAATATTCTTTGGAGAATTTTTGCCGCCCTAAACTTTGCATGTAAATCTTCCTCCTCCGGCTCCTACCAGACAGGATAACTCTAATAGAAATGAGAATAGTTGTTTTTGGCTTTCTCTTCAATGAAAACACAATCATAATCATACAAAAAAAGGGGATTTCCACCTCCACATGCCACCTTTCCAAATGTGTGACATTGGGCTGAATTCACATGGTACCAGTTACATAAAGACACTTCTGGAAACCGTCATGATTTCACTAGTGCATGAGCTCTTCTTGCCTGGCTATAGATCCTCCCACTTTCTTTGGGTATGACCTGTATCGCTCTCAGGAACATATCGCTCTGTTTTGGTGTTTCCTACACAACAAGAGATAGAATGATACATTTTTTAAAAAAAAAGATTTTATTTATTCATTTGACAGAGATATCACAAGAGGACAGAGAGGCAGGCAGAGAGAGAGAGAGAGAGAGAGAGGAGGAAGCAGACTCCCCGCTGAGCAGAGAGCCTGATGTGGGACTCGATCCCAGGACCCCAGGATCATGACCCGAGCTGAAGGCAGAGGCTTTAACCCACTGAGCCACTCAGGCGCCCCAGAATGATACATTTTTAGTGAATTAATCTACCTCAGATGATAATCTCTTAGATGAGCTGTATACCTAAATCTTAGGAAGTCTTAGTTTGCCTATGTAAGGAGAATAACACCCACTGAGGATTACTTGATCAATTAACTGAAAATAAAAAGTCACTGGGTTCTGGAGACATACTGTGATCCCTAAAGTGGAGTGATAAGCACTGCGTACATTGACAGCTCACAAAATGTGAATGTGGCGAATTGTTTTTTCGTTTTGATGCTTCAGAGGAGGGTTGAAGAGTTTCATGAATTGTCCCAACAGTTATACCTTGAGTATAGGCTGGGATCACTCTAACTCTTGACTAAAACACACTGAATGGGGGCACCTGGGTGGCTCAGTGGGTTAAAGCCTCTGATCCCAGGGTCCTGGGATTGAGCCCTGCATCAGGCTCTCTGCTCACTGGGGAGCCTGCTTCCTCCTCTCTCTCTCTCTGCCTGCCTCTCCACCTACATGTGATCTCTCTCTCTCTGTCAAATAAATAAATAAAATCTTAAAAAAAAAAAACAAAAACAACGCACGGAATGGAGTACCCACGTGCTGCCCAGCACATGGCTCTGTAGTCACCAGTGGCCTGCTGACTTCTCTCCAGCCAGCCTTGAAGAGTCACAGCTCTCGTTTTTAAACCATATGGCATCAGTCCTGCCTCTGCTGATGCAGCCCAGGAAAGGCTTTGTCACCGTGAATCCTGGCCCCTGGCGCATAGGCACTGTGTTTAAAATGCTGTATTATACTTTGCACGGTCATGGGGATTTGTCTTAAAAATGAATTTTTAGAATTTTCATGAGTGTTTCTTTTAGTGGAGAGTGAAGTTGTACTCTGAAGACAGCTGAGTAGTGCTGTTAACACAGGAAACTCTGACTAGTGGCCTCTCAGCTAGTATTATTGAAGTTCTAGAGCTCATCAACATTAAGGAGATACAGGAGTGCGTAGTAGAGGCTAGTAAGCGATGCCAACCCAGACATGCTGTTGTTTTCAGGAAGCTGTTATTGGGTTGGAATAATATAAGTTTAATTTTCTTCCAAGTTACTACTTATCAGAGGTCAAAGCATCTCTTAGTAGTAGTATAATATCTGTAGCATGGCAATGACCCATCTTTTTCTTCAAAACAAGACCTCAAGTAAAGCAAATGCTAAACCTGTCGATAAGACAGGATGAACAATCCAGATTATTTTCCCTATAGACCAATTTAAAAAATGTGCAAGATAAAATTATGTGTTACATATGCCAGGTGGTTAATAGCAAAAAATAAAATGCAAATTTTTGTGCACCTTTATAATTGCAGCTCTCAGGTAAAATTACAGTACAATTTAGAACCACACTTTTGCTTCCTCCCACAGTGGAGTTATTGATTCCTTATCTTATATTTCTCTAGCTTAGCCCCGTACTAACACGCAGAAATATAGGTCAGCTGATTGATGATCAAAATTACTATAGTGCTTTAAAGTTCTTTGACAAATTTTAGCCCGAGGTTAACAAAGCAGCCCCCTTTCACTCAACTGTTCAGCAAATATGTTTTCCTTAGTAGTTTAGAAATGCCTGAACTCTGTCTGGTGGTATGGTTTAGAAATATTAGTAATGCGTACAGTTGAGTATTCCTTTTTTTCCCCACTATTGATGTTGATTTGCCAATGGTAATGCTAGTACATGCTGCTTTTTGTAAATAGCTTCAACCAACCATATTATTCACAGCTTTCATTTCTTGGGGGGAAAGTTCAACCAGAAAACACACAAATCATTTCGTATTTATTGATCATATTTTTAGAGTCTATTATTATGACATGTCTTGGGTGGGAAAATTTCTCTTCTTTGCTAAATTCCCTAAGCCCAGTGCCTATAACTCATGTCTTATTTTCATGATGTACTTTAGTTTAATTTCACAGATCCAAGTTCTGTGACTTCTTGCTTGCTCATTCATCTCACAGTTTCCAGGGAGGAGGCTTCCTTATATCACTTGTGATTCTTAACGATGGGATTTCTCCAGCATAATGCTTCAGGGGTATGTGTTACAATTTGGGGGTTTTGCCTTTGTCCTTTGCTCATCCTTTAAAGCTTGGTTTTTGCTAGAAGTCTACTCTTGAGAGTATGTAGGACAAAAATATTCCACTGAATTAATCTTTATGATGCGGTCTAATGAAAATACCAACTCATTCGTGCATTTTGACCTAACAGGGCTAATGACGCCAACATTATTCTAGCATCAAAAATGCTAGACATGCTTTGACATTTTTATAAGAGAACAAAGGAGTTAAACAGTTAATATAAATGTTATCTACTCATGTCAGTTTTCTCAGTAACAGAAATTCGTGGTTAAATGGGAACATTTTTAGATTTCCTTATTTTTCCAAGGTCTTTATTAACTCACTTAGCTGTGTTTTAAGAATGTTAGGATATAATATAACCTTTCTTTAATAGATCCAAGTTATCACTATGGCTCCATTATTATGTTATCTGATACTATAGCAGTGAATTCTGAAGATATTACATCATGCAGGGCTGTTTATTTTTCCATCAAGTGGCCATGGATTGCTGCTTTTCTTCGTACTTTTATTCCTGATTTATAAAATGCATTTTATCTATTTGATTGGGTCCAGCTGGAACTTCTTCCTATTGTGAGACTTCTTCAAAGTAGTCCTTTTCTTTTCTACTTTTGATTTTCTAAGAAATAAGGGACTCGGGTTTTTTCTGCAGCTCTATCTAAAAGAAGATTCTAAATCAGGACCTGAGTCCTTCACTAGAGGAAAAAAGAGCTAATTGGTTTAATCTAATGGGTTTGTAAACATTTCTGAAATTCCTTATTACTTTGGATGTCATTTTTCTTCATGAAGCATGTTTTTCCTTATTATATGAGGGTGTAGACTACATAACTTTTAGTTATGACATTATATGATTTATTATGAACTACCCTATATATACAATGCTTGCTAAAATTAATAATCTGTTGATGATCATGATAATAATTATAATGAAACAAATAACCCATGTACCCACCAGTAATTTTCTTAATTTTATGTTAATTAGCTTTTTGCCTTCTTTATAGTTTTGTTGCTTATGTATGCATCTTTAGTATATTACTTTGCTTTACTTGTACTTAACCATTATGAAATAAATGTATGCATTCTTCTCTGATTTACATTTTTACTAAACATTAAATATTTGAGATAGATGTGAGGATTGAGGATGCATACTGCTGTATTTCAGACTCTTTCTTTGCTTTATAATATTCCATGATATTAATTAATCAGACTTTAATCTACCGTTGATGGACTTTTAAGAAGTATTTTCCTTTAGCCAGCAATGATGTTATGAACATTCTTATGCATGTCCCCAAAATCAAATTTGCCATCATGTCTAGGGTGCATATATAGGAGTGAAATTGTTGAGTCATAGAAAGGACATCTTTACTTTTTTGAGGCAGTGACAAGTTTCATCTATTGAAACTCCCACCAAGAGCATAGGGAAATCCCCTTTGCCCCATGGGAATTAGCATCTCACTGTGGTTTTAATTTGCATTTCCCTGATTGTTAATAAGGTGAACATTTTCTCCCCATACATTTAGTGCTCATTTATGATGTGAGCCAGATAATTCTATTATTCTGTTTCTCCAGCTGAACAACCGTCTGCGTTGGAGGTATCGATATTATCAGTAGTTATTCTGCTTTTCCTACTAAGCAACCTTCTGCTTTTAGGCATAGATGTTATCAGTAGTCTCACTTTTAGGAAGTTGTTGTCTGATACTGTATCATGCTTATTTTCGTTTAGCCTTAAACACCTTCCATATGGAAAACAGACACTTAGCCACTCTAAGATTATTGGTTATCTGTAGTAACTCTTGCCTTGTCAGTATCCTGCCTTATCCTGTTGATTTTGTCTTTGTAGCATATGACTTACAAGGAAGCAGGGTGCTGGGGTACCAGGCTTAATCTGGTAAATAATCCCCCAAATAGGATGAAACCTAAAGACAACCGAATCGCATAAGTAAAAGGGGAGATATGAAGACTTGGTTAAAAATCTTAGTCTGACCTTTTGAACTTGGGTATGTTTCCAGCATGGTAAAATACCTAGACCCAGGGTCACTGTTACATATATGACTGTGGGTTTCAAACATTACCCGTGCTTGCACACCTCCCAGTTTTTGTTTGGGTTCATAATTGTTTCACCTGTTCCCATGGGGAAGACTAATGAAGGGCCCCGGATGAAATAAAGCAATGGATATGCCAGCAGTGGCTTTGCTGGTGTGTTGCCTCTGTGTTGACTCATTAGAGACATGAACCAAGGCTGAGACATCTGAGCAAACCCTCTGGACCCAGAGTTCTCAATCCATTGTTTTCTCAGCCTCATGGGATCCCAGAAGAATATAAATTAGAAAATCTGCAAAGCCTTCCCTTTCATGTCTAACGTCTGGGCGAGACTGTTCCCTGTAGGACAATTTCTAGTTATTTTTTCTCTCTGGTTTGAGACATCTCCAGGGATGGTTTGTTCACTGTTTCCCTTGGGAAACTTTTCAGCAGCATATCAGTTCTTACTGTTAAAAATTTATTTTATACTTCACCCTTGATAGTCCTGTTCTAAATGTGTTTCCCATTGCTCCTGTCACCCAGCTCCCTGGCTCCTATTTTCCCTTTTCAGTGACATTCTGCCTCTTCTATGCAGAAGCATGTTAGGTAATTCTGGCCTCAAATCATTCTTGTTTTCCCTTCTTAGTCTTCGCTTGATGAGACTATAAATACTTTATTTAGTCTTTCTCCATACTCCTCCAGAAGCTTAATCATGTTTACTTTTCTTACCTGAGCTCCCTCTAGTTTGTTTATATCTTTCTGGCCATCAAGGGCCCCCAGTTTAATGTGCTTTTCTAAGTAGGCTCTCCCGAGTCATATATTAGAAACTACAGATTTAGCATAGTCTTTGACTTATTGTATAGTCATTCATGGGTACACATTTGTCTCTCTTCAAATCTGTGTTCTCATCTTTTAGATAGGACTGTCAGTGCCTAATAAAATCATTGAGGTATCAAAGGATCAAGTAAGATCAAGAGGTTGATTCAAGATAATAGTTACTGAGCATTTGCTATGAGTTTCAGAGAATCAAATGAAAGTCTTAAATGTGTTTCTGCCCTCCAAGGGTTTATCACCAAATGAAGGTGAGAGGCACAGACATGGCTAAATAGAATATGGGGCAGAATGAAGTCCTCACTAAAAAAAGGAACACAAGCAAATTGGGAGCAGACTCTGAAAAATATCAACTACAATATTTATGCATTATAGCATTAATATATTAATATATTAATATTACCCAGATGGGCTGACAGAGCCAATTCATTCATTCAATTCATTCATCCTTGTATTTTTAGGTTGATTGGCCAAAACAAAACAAAAATAAAAGGAGGGAGGGTGAAAAGTTGTCAGCCATACTTATCCCAAGCTATAAGTATGCTAAGACTGAAGATACTGGAGGTATTCCTGGTAGATCAGACAACCTGTTGCTATAAATCCATCCCTAGACTTCTAAGACCCATTTTTTCCTTATTTGTTGAGTGTGTGCCAGGCCCTGTGCCAAGGCCTTATGGAGTTTTGAACCTAGTGCATGGAAATGGTAATCACATCAATATGTTAATCCATAATTTTTAATGAGAAAAAGCATTGAAAAAAAAACATGTAGAAGTTTGACTTAGACTGTATATTAAAGAAGCTGTCCCTGAGAAAGTTGTGACGGACACCTGAAAAGTGAGTTAACTTAATTAAAGAGGGGATGTTTGAGAGGGGTAGGGAAGAGAATACTAGGTAAAAAAAAGTGAGTGCAAAGACCCTGTGGTGGGAGAAGCATAGTTAAGTCAAGGAAGATCAGTGTATCCGAGGCCTGAAGAATTAAGCATTATGATGGCTCAGCTGAGGCTGGAGAGTACTTTTGGATCCTCTTTCTCATACTCAGTTTACTGTTTGAATGGACTGAAATGAGTCCACAACAAAGACCTTCCAATCTCAGCATGGTCATTTAAAAATTTAAGCAAACTACATAGGCAGTCTTTGTTCTGATTTTCATATTAACTATCAAGTGTGAATTTATGAACCTATCCTTTGGGTCTAGAAATACCTTAGGGGGTTGTGTGGACATACCTAATGTGATAAAGGAAAGGAACTTCGAAAAGTGTAAAAGACTAGCAAATGCAAATGATTATTAACAAGCGTGTATAACAAGCGTGTATAACAGGCTACTCCCCCCTTGGAAAGCCATCACCGTGTAGAGGGAAACAGAGCTTCACCTTTTCTACACAAGTAGGATTGTCCTGGTGATGTTTCTTTTCACTATGGTTGCCTTTGAAATGTGTGCCTGATCACTCTTAGTAAATTAAACAGAAAAACTGAAACTAAGATTTTTTTTTTTTTTCGGATTATGTTCCCAATATGTTCACATACATTTTCTCTCCATTACTGTTTCTTAAAAACATGGATGAGTATTCTCTTAGCTTTAAGTTACAGCTCAGTTAGAAGTCACTGAGCTTGCAACAGTTCCCACCCCTTGCAGCAAAGTCCCCACAGCATCCTGAGTGTGGTGTTTGGTGTGATGAGAGGTAGTACCGCCCGTGGAGGAAAGCTGCTAGCTAGTGGGCCTCACCTTGGTTTCCTCTTCCGTGGAATGGAGACAAAACCAGTCTCTCTTTTCTCACTCTAAACTGGAGATAAACTCACTTCAACATTTAGATAAAAAAATAACTAGTCTAATCTCTACAATCAGTATTCCATAAATGCTATTTTTTTTTCCTTCTTATGGGCTAGATTTATGCTGGGATAATCTTTATAAATAGAAAATTTCCTAAGCATGGGCAGGTCATCCTAGAACCTTCCTCAATTTTATTATTGCAGTTGAAGAGATTTTAAAGACTTAGAAATAAAGATTCCAATAGTGGTTTCGAAAGCCAGTCCGTGCTTAGTTGAGGGCCCAGGGTTTAGCAGGCCATGGTCCCTGCCTTTGCTGCAGTTAGAAGCTAACAGGTTCTGCTGAGTTAGACCTGACACAGTGCAGTACTGCTCAAACCCGGCACCATATAACACACCTCCTGTGGATTCCTCATACAAATTAACCTCTTCCATTAACGCTTTCTGATTAACCACTTTCATTTCCCACAGACGCATCGATTCTAGCCTCCACTTAGCATGAACTCTTGGAAGCGAGCACTTGTTTGGTTAATGTGTAGCGCTAGGTATAATTTGTCCCAAAGGTCTTCTCTCTGAAGGAGGGGCTCTCAGCTTGGCTGTGTATCAATGCCCAGCCCTCCCTCTTAGCAATGAACTTAGACTCTCTGAGATGAGGCCTGACATAGGAATAGTTATTAAATCCTCCCCAGGTGATTCCAAATTACAGCCAGATTTGAGAGCCAGTGTCTGCAGGCCTTGCTCTCTTTAAAGGGCCATCCAGGGACTGGCAGCCTTTGCAACTCCTGGAAGCTTTTTGGAAATGCAGAAATTTACGCCACACCCAGACTTACTGAATTAGAATTTCTGGTGACTGAGAAACAGGGGCCTGGGACACTAGGAAAGGATCCTTGCTCTATTTCCTTGTAAACAGCTGGTGAATGGGAAAAATGCTCCAGCCATACTGGGCTAGTTTTACTTAGGTTTGAAGCCTCTTTGTAGAGCTTTGACTTCGGAAGCTGGTCTTGCAATGGCAAATGATGCTAACATCAAAGTCTTCTGGCTTTTGGTTTTGTGGCTAATATGTTTCTTGAAGGCCATGACATATTTCATTTTCCTTGAGATGAAAAGCCCTTGAAAATGGTCTGTAGGTGTTCCATCTGCCTTTCCCCTTCTTTTCTCATTGATGCTCAAGATAAGAAGGCACATTTTAAAAGGGTCTGCTGGTTTTCGTTCCATATTTGTCCCCCACCGCTGTCCCCTTTCCTCCTTAAAAATACTTAAGCCCAGGGAAGAGGCAGGCACTTGAAAGGGATGGGGGAGCCCAGGATGCTTCTTCAACCTCCCTCCTCCGCTTCTCAAGTCTGATGCTAAAAATGCATCTGTGCTCTATGTGAGACTGTTGGTGGGGGGGTGACCCCATGGTGAACCTCACCCTGTGATTGGGAACTGTCTTCAGGCCATGAAAAGACCCAAGTGCTCCTCTGCCTGGGCTTCTGTGACAGGGGAAAGAGGGCAGAACTGAGGTTTTTGAAGAGGAAAGCTGTACAGGCAGAAAGCTCAGTGCAGGGTTTTGAAGCTCTTGCCCTGCACTGTTGGCAGACAGAAGAGCTTTAACCAGTGCGCTCCAAGTCAGACTGTACGAGAAGAGAAGACAACGTGGGGGCTCAGCTGTGCAGACGAGATCAATCTGAATGAAAATCACTAGTGTTCCTCCCGGTAAGAGAAGTTTCTGCTTAGCTCATGAACTGTAGGCCCTTTTCTGGTCCCGGTAGAGAATGAGTAGGGCTTTGTGAAAGGTTATGTAAGGCTGCTGGTTCTCTTCCCCCTGCCAGAGTAAAATTCTATTCATAGAGGGGTGACACAGCCTCTCGGGGGAAAAAAGAAATGCATTTCCTACCTTATAGCTTAGGAGAGATAATTTAATCAGGCTTTAGGAAAGAATTAAGGAAGAGAGGGTGAACAAAATCATAGGCAGTGAGAGTGGGGCATGGGGAAAGAAATGGGACTGTGAGAGAGCATCACGGCCCTGGTCCTGATTCCTGCAGCATTTATGGGGTGCCATTTGTTCCCGTCCTTCTGGGACTGAGCGGTTTCCCAGGAAACAGGACTTTCATTGTTAACAAGAAGATGGACCCAGGTTAACTGGAATGGTTGGTCACCCTGAATTTCTTATCTGGAGTAGGGATGGGCCTGGGGGATGTTTTGAAGGGCATTCAACAGTACAGTGGTAGTGTAGACATCATGCTGTTGGCCAGAAGGAGGAAGAATTGGGGAGTGGAACAAAAGGCATGTTAAGGGGAGCTGTTCCAACAGTCCAGAGAAGATGGGTGCCCATTTGGAGGTTTAGAAACAACTTGTACCCTGGCCCATTGTATTTGGCTTATCCAGACCTTACCTTCTAACTCTATACTAAAGTCAAAGTTGACGTCTAAAACTCAAGGCATGTGTTTGTTTGTTTTGTTTTCTTTCAGCTAACTACCTGGCCAAAAAACAAACAAACAAATAAAAACCAAACGAAAAGCCCGCACAAAACAAAAACCAAACAAGAAACTGATCAAACCGCTTATTTTCATTGTCAGGATATCTTTTAGACATAGTAGGATGATGTATTTATTGGTGAAATCATGTCTAAAACCTTTGTGTTTCATTGTGCTTGGTGCATATTAATCATTCAATAATAGTCATTAATGAATTGGTTTCCATATAATGATTATTCTCAGGTTTGCAGGGAATCTGAAGTTATTCTTGTGCATAGGCCATAAAAAGTTTAGCTAAGGATATGTTAAATTTTAGAATACTCTGCTTTTAATTCGAGAAATTTATTCTTTTTCTTTTCTCCTTCTTTTTGCTTGACTTTTTTTGACATGACACTATTACTCATTTTATTGACAACATTACAGATTTTGTGAAAAAATCTAAAATCAAGGAAATCTTGCAAATATTAAAACGCTAACGTGTGTGTGGTATGATGTGATGAGTCTATGGAATTTGCTCTTATTAGGCCCCATTACTAATGCATTTGGGGCATTTGTCAACTCACATGTATGAAAATGGAACAGAATAAAATAGGTGAATAATTATTTCCTGCATCATGTTCCCAGAGATAGACTCTGTGTTTTCCCTAAAAGAATCATTCCTAAGGATTGGGATGAGTCAAAGAGTTAAAATGCTATTTTTGTAGAAGTCAGTGGAAGCCAGGACAAGACAACAGAAATAAGAGAGTCACCCAGAATGAAAAGGTCAACACTTTGTGTGTTTCAGTGCATTAGTTAACCAGGAAAGGACCTCAGCATTTGTTTAAAATGGCCCTCTCATTGTACTGATGACCAAACAGGGTTCCAGAGAAGGTAACTGAGCCCCCGAATTTTAAATCCAAGAATGAGTGCCCTGAGACATTTCTGTACACATGGGATTGAATCTTGGCTCTGCCAAATTTAACTCTTTGACACTTATCAATCATATTTCAGAGTCCTCATCCTTAAAACTGGTAAACCCATTGCCATATGGGTTTTTAAATTTTATTTATTTTTTATTATTTTTAAATTAAGTTTTTTAATTTTAATTCCAGTGCAGTTAACATATGGTGTTATATTAGTTTCATATGTGCAACACAGTGATTCAGCAATTCTGTTCTGCGTGGGTTGTTTTTTTTTTTTAAACAAATTACCCTAAAGGATTAGCGTAGTTCTTGAGAACAGTGTGAACTTTGCTGTTTCTGTGTTTATGCATTCATTCAACAGACCTTTACTGAGATCATGCTTGGTTTACCCATTTGTTGGCTCTTGCGGTAGATGTAAGTAGCGTATGACACACTGTCACTCTTCTTACAGAGAGAATGTTTGGGGAAATAAGATCTGGGCAGATTAAATATAAAAAGAAAAGGAAAGGAAAGGAAAGGGAAGGGAAGGGAAGGAAAAGGAAAAGAGAGAAAAGATGATTAACCAAATGTATGAGGAGTGTAGATAGAGAGGACAGGAAGAGAAATACTTTAGAAAGACTTCATGAATGCAGTGGGATTGAGCCTGGTGTGCAAGCTGGTTAGAGAAGAAGAGAGGGTATTTCTATATGGACATTACTCTTTGCATATTCAGGCTCTAGGAGAAAAGAGGAAGGATGGTGAGCACTTCACTTCCAGGAGCCAGCCACCCCTTTGCCATAGGCTCCAGTTCTCATCACCAGCAATGGTTCCTTGACTAGTTTTTTCCCCAACAGATTTGTAATAGCCTAGGAGAAAAAGGGAGAGAAAAGTGACAAGGTCACCTGAGAAATATAGTTGTATTACTATATTAGAAATATAGTTGTAAAATTACATAAATAATGTAATTTTAGAATGAAGAGGTTTTGCCTGCAAGGCTTTACCTAATAATTTTAAGGAGGTCAGAAGGACAACTTGGTCAGGAGAGGATAGATGCCATCACACACTACATTTTGAATTTGAGATCTAGTGGCTGAAAAGCATATTTAGGCTCTGGAACTCCTAGAATAAGTCAGTGCTGGAAATCAGTGTTTTCATCTTTTCTTTTCAGCACAGCTTTAAAACGTGTAGCAAACTTTGGTTCAGGATGCCAAACTCTCCTTTATTACTGACATGTAAAGGTTAGCTAGCCCATACAAGATTTTCTGTTTATTTAACAGTCAGAAGGCAAGTAGCCCAGCTCAGCATTTTTAGCTTAAAGAGTTCTTCTTTTGTTCTTTCTAGCAAAATGCTCAGTCGTACAAGGTTATGATAATTGATCATTGCTGATCGTGTTTTATGTCTGACACTTACATTTTCTAGTGGCTTTCCTACCCATTGTCTAAATTCATCTTTCACTACCTCTAAAATGTAGGCAAAATACTCACACATGTTTTGTAAGTGAGGTTTGAAGACTTGTGATCCATGATTTGTTTCAGATCACACAGAAGTTACAGGTTCTGTAAGAAAAACCCAAGTGTCCTTACTGAATCTGTTACTCACTAGTACATATCTGACACCTTCCAAAAGCAAGAGAAAAACAAAAAAGCAAGGCATCCCATGTTTTTGTTTCTCAAAAGTGCATGTACTTAAAAAAAAATAAAGACATCCAGCATCAAAATCTTGACTTTCAATAGCATTCTCCAATAAAAGGAACAAGAGTCACTTGGAGAAATGGTTGATTCTAGGACTTAGACTGGAAATATATGAGAAAAGTCTGAAGCATCTAATAGTGCCAGAAAGTAAGGAAGTTCTTTAAAAGAAATGCAAAACCTACAATGATGAAAAAAGTCGAAGGGACATGGGAAACAACTGAAAGCTGTCAAAGGCCAATGTTGAAACAATCTGAGAAACATGATAAATCAAGTAATTCTGGATTATTACCCCAAATACAAAGTAAACTCCCATGAGTCCATACTGCTATAAATAAATGATTGAATAGATAAATGGGAGAGCGTAGACAAATCTATGCTGAAGGTATCCAAAAAATTTATATAGATTATTCACCCTCAGGGAGGTGGAGAATAACCCCCACTCTTCCATGTGGGCTGTGAATAGCGACTTCTTCCAAAAAGTACAGTATGTGTGCAAGGAGGAGAAGGGCAGTAACTTGAGAGAAGAGAAACCTGACAAGCACTATGTCAGCCAGATGGTCAGAATCATCATCAATAATGATAAATCATGTAAATAGCATGTACCTCTGGTATGGGATGAGAAGGGCACTTCATCTCTGTGATTTTTTTACCCCCAAACCCATAGCCCTACTCTAGTCATGAGAAAAACAGCAGACAAATCCTAATTGAGGAGCATTCTACAAAATACCTAACCATTATTCTTCAAAACTATTGAGGTCACAAAAAAGAAGGATGGTCTGAGAAACTGTCAGTGCCAGGAGAAGCCTAAGGAGATGTGATGATGAAATGTAATATTCTATCCTGTGTCAGATCCTGGAGCAGAAAAATGACTTTAGGTAGAAACTCAAGACATCTAAATAAAGTATGAATTCAGCTAATAATAATATGTCGGTATTGATTCATTAATTTTAACAACTGTCATATCAATATTTTATTAATGGGGAAACTTGGTGTGAGGTAAATGGGAACTTTTTAAACTATCTGCACAAGTTTTCTGTAAATCTGAAACCATTCTAAAAATTTTTATTAAATATTAAATGAATATCTTATTAATGAGTTGCTAAGCAGAGTATTTAATCCCACTAAACCCATCTCTTCCTTTTAAAATAATGTCACTCTTGTATGGTTATCTGAGAATTAGAGATGATGTCTGTATAACCCTTAATATCTCTACATCTTTCTCAGGGTGCGGTTGCATCCCTCACAGGTCTATGTCTTAAAATGCAAATGTTCAGGGGTGCCTGGGTGGCTCAGTTGGTTAAGCAACTGCCTTCAGCTCAGGTCATGATCCTGGAGTCCCGGGATCGAGTCCCACATCGGGCTCCCAGCTCCATGGGGAGTCTGCTTCTCTCTCTGACCTTCTCCTCACTCATGCTCTCTCTCACTGTCTCTCTCTCAAATAAATAAATAACATATTTTAAAAAAATGCAAATGTTCAGATCCCCCTCACACCACCTGAATCAGAGTCCCTGGGCAGCCCAGGAGGGACTAGGAAATAGGAATTTTGGCATGCCTTGTAGGTGATTCTTATACGCATTTAAGTTTGAAAACCACTGTACTTTGCTGTATATTCTCTTTAAGCATTACTCATGGTAATTCTCTACTTACTGAGCCAGTGTTTGAGCTCAGGGTATGGTTTTGAGTCAGGTGGACTTGAGTTTAGATCTTTCCAAGTGGGAGAACTAGAACAAGACACTCTACCTCTCTGTGCCTTAGTTTGGGCAAATTAAGGATGAGAAGAAGGAAATGAGAAGAAACTTGAGATCCATGTTGACTTCCTTGAACAGCAATGCCATCGTGGGGTAGTTCTTCTCCAGGCTTTTTGTGATCGTGAGAAATTAAACCTCTGGCTTTGAACCACTGTAATGAGGTTTCTATCATGTGTGGCCACACTCAGTCCTAACTGCTGTGTGTTCCTAATATTGAGTTTTGTACTCCTCATCATAAAACAATGAGGAACTACTATTATGTCCTGTTATAAGTGACAAAAGTGAGACACAAAGAAGTTGGCTAATTTTTCAATGGCTCCATGATAGTCAATTTCAGACCTGTGATTCAAAACCTGCTTCAAAATACATGTTCTCAAATCCATGCTATAATTCCTAGATAAATAGCACTTGCTATTATTTTTATATTGCTGTTATTTTATAATATTCACCTTTCCTCTCCAAATAGGCAGCATTTTCCTATGAGCCATTTATTATTTAGACACTCCTAGATTATTGAGTATCTAAATAAAAACTCAATTTTCTGTTAATCGTTTTCAAATGTCACAGTTTTCACTAACAAGTTATAAGACAGCTTCATGCACTTTAATTTCCTCTGAAAAGAAATTCACTGCCACCTTATAAAAAACTAACATTCAGACTACAGCTTTGGAATGCTAATGCCCTACCTTAACAACCAGGCTAAGCTCTGAAAGTCACATATGTGTTGTGATTTCTCTCCCATTGTCGTGTAAGGGAATTTCACATAGTTTTGATATATCGTATAAATTAGGCCAACAAAGTGCTGTGCTATGTCTTCATTAAAACAGGAGATGGTAATAATGCAACCATGGAGCGTGGTCTTGCAGCCTTTGAGTTATGAACATTCAATAGCATCTCCTTACTTGTGCTTAAGTTGGCATTTGTGAGCAGCGTATAATCAATTAATCAATAACCCAATTTTCTGTTAAGGAGATGGTGCATTTTTTTTTTTTAAATCAGGGACCATTGTATGATTTTATGAAAAGAGCCGTGTCAGCAAGGAAACTTGTTTGGAAAACATTGAAAGCCTTTATTTGGGGATGATGATTTTGCTTAACTAAGCCAAAAGTGAAATTGGATACAAATGTTCAGTTCCTGAACCATTTCATTATTTTGCAACTGCTAGAAAGGAAAGTACCAATTTGGGATTGCTGGTAAGAATGCATTGTTTTTACTCATGATTAGATATGGGTAAGCGGATTCATTTATGAAATGCACAGTGAAAACAAACTATTTCTAAAACTTAAAAGTTCAAAACTGATGGGTTCTGTCTTATTTGTTACAAATGTTGAAGTACATGCACAGCCCCCTAACTTGGCTTCCATAATGTCACAGTGGCATAAGGTGGTGTTTCCAGGATGATAGAGTGGACAGCCACGTGGAGATGAAAACCTGGCTGTCTTAAAGCTTTATGTATGTTTTTATCATTATCTTTATTATAATTTCTGGTGAAAAAGATATATCTGCTCATTGTGACAATTCAAATATTATGGAAATGTATGAGTTAGAGAGGGGAACTTCCCCATAACTCCGTCCCTCCCTGGGGAAAACCACTGGTCAGTGGTTGTGCTCAGTCCTTTATAGTTCTTTTTCTACATGTCGTATAAATACTATGAGAATTAGAGGAAGAGATGTTTCTTTTTGCATCCCTTTAAAATATTGAGCTCTGTTGTTGTTGTTTTTCTTAACCATGTTAGCAGACAGATAAATCTTAAAACAACAAAACAAAACAAAAAACTCAAACATTTGCTTTGTCATGGAGAAGACGCGCTCAGGATGAAAATGGTCTCCACAAGGCAGCTTCAAGAGAGAATCAAGTACCAGACATGGCTGTCGTCTTCTTTCCATTTGGAAGGAAATAGATGAGCTCCCAGTTCTCAGAAATGGCCAACTGTTCTCTAACCGCTTGCCTCTCGAACCGTGGCCTGGGCACAGCAGCAATAGCATCACATGGGAGCTTGTCTGAGCTGCAGAAACTCAGGCTTCATCCCAGATTTCCTTTGGGATCAGCATTTTTACAAGATGTCTTTGTGATAGTGCACAAGTCAAAGTTTGAGAAGCATCATGGTAGTGCTGGTATGCTGCCTACTCAAACTTCTGTCATGTTCTAAGTGCTGGTGTTGCTTACAAATTAGCAGTGTTGTTAGGGAAACAGCCAGTGTCACCACATCTCCTTCATGTAACATCCAAATGTGCTCCACGGGGACTACCTGTGGTGCTCATCAAACACTGTCAAGATCAGAACAACTGTCTCAGGGCATTCGTCCTCTTCATGAGGCCACTCCACATATCCCTCACCTCTACCTCTGAAGTCCCAAGGCAGTTATGGCTACAGCGGTTTGAAGAATTATGCTTCTTATTCCAATGATTTTTTTTTTCTAGTCCTGTACAGCTTGGTGTCATTTTGCTAATGCATATAGAGACTCATCATAATGAAACCACTAGCTGTGTGAAAGAAAAGACCAGGAATATTTTTCCTTTCTTCTTATCCCTCAGTTACTGCTTGATTTTAGTAGTGATGATGTAATAGTGCAGAAAACACCAAAGAAATGGTTGACACGCTTCCCTTGGAATGTAGGTAGAAATAAATGTGCGGTGGCTTTTTCTGCTATGATAACTTCATAGGAAAATAGTGCATTAAGTCAAAGATTCTATCACCTCTCTATAGGCAGGAAAACAAAGGCATAGCTAGTTTTCTCTTTCTTTCCACTCATGACCACATGCCATTAAGTCGTCATTTCTCTTTGATTTTTATCAAACAAATTTTCAAGTGTCACAGATTTCTTCTCTTAATGCATGAGAATCGTTTGCCCTTTTCGGCACCTTGACTTTGTCTTGTTGGAAAGTATCGTCCAAGAGGCCAATCAGAATTAAACTGACAACATCAAATCTAAATATTATCAGAGGTGAATTAGTGATGAGAAATAAGTTGAGAAATGTTAAAAGGAAATCTTCATTAAATTGAACTTCAACATATTTTCCTTTTCCAAGTCACTCTTTCTTTTTGATTCACTAAGTTACCATTGCTAGTCCAGCATTTAAATGGATTAGATGATGAGCAGTGTTGCTGGAGACCTTATAAATGCATTAAATTTGATTGATGTATCATCCATGCTTGAGAAATGTGGTTTTGAGTTGAAACTTGGGTCCCTACTTTTCAAGCAGTCTTGAGGTTTTTTTTATAGTGAAGTCAATGGGAAACATCAGATTGATGAAATTTTGTTTCTGGTTTGTTGCAGAAATATTGGGGAGGAGGTGAAATCATATCTCACCTTCTGTCATTCCACTGGCTTGACCTGTAAAGATGATGAATATCAAAGAGTAAAAACTAGAAGGCCCTGGATTTTCTTTTTAATGAATCAAAGCTGAGTTTCCTATAAATAATGCATTTGGGGGAATTTTTCATGGACTTGACCACCTTCTAAAAGTTTTAGGCTTTGAATTTCTCTAAGCTTGAGATGTGTGGTTCGACTATTTTATGATATCATTGCTTTCTTTCCAGGAACAATGTAATTAAACTCTTGAGTGAATGTAGAAACATGCCCCTGGCTGTGAATGGCATTTTGATTTTGAAAGCCTTCTCCTAGCTGAAGCTAATCTGTTTAGGATGGAAAGGTCAAGCAGCATCTCAAAAGCTGGAACTGTTAGACCCAGCCTCTGAATTCCTTTCTTCAAAGATGGCAGCCCTCTCTGTAGAAGCCTGGCCATTCCTACGAATGGGCAAAGGATGGTTTTTAGTTATATGTTAGTTACATTATCCAGTCATTTCTGCTTCCCACAGATCATTTGATGGTTATGTTTCCTACTGGGAGCTGGGATGTCATTGCCTTTGATAAGTGGTCAATTCCTTCCATGAAGTTATACCAAGATCTCCCATAGCACATCTCTCTCTATACTCTAATTTTGAGCACTGGTTGCTTATCTGGTTGAAAACAAAATCATGGGCAATGCTAGGAATGGTTCAATTTACAATAAGTGAGATTTCCTAAATTGCTAAGGGGAGGCTAGGGAAAAAAAACATTTGAATTCCATAATGGTTTTTATATTTAGCTCATAGTTTTTATTGTTTTCTCTTAGCATCTAAAACCTATAATTGAGTTTCTGTTTTGGGTGTGTGTTAACCCTTCAAACTAAGCCTATCAGAAGAATCTAAAAGGAAAATGTAATGCTGTAATGTTATCAAATGCTGAAGAAGAAAATTGGAATCTTCCCTTATGCTCTTTGGTATGGGCAGGATGGAGAATAGGAACAGGATCAAGCAAAACTCTTTGTTCTTTTAGGCTTCTACATTAAAAAAAAAAAAAAAATACTTAGGCTGCTTTATAGATGCCTTTCTAAGGATTTACTTTGCTGGTGTACAGTCTAATAGGAGACTCAGAGCTCATCATGAGGTCTGTATTCAGACCAGTTTCAGCTCAGACCAATTAACAAAATTGTGCAATCAATTGGTTCTGTTTCTATTTGTGGGACTCTTATATTTTGAAATGAGAACATGAAAGTGGCAATGAGGTTCACAAGGACACCCTTCAAAACTCCTCATTCTCCTTTCTCTTATCTTGCACAGCCAATGAAGAATACAGCACATTTTCTTTCCTTGAAAGATTCTTGCCCTTGCCCACTTCAGACTGTGAAGTCTTTGACTTTGACTAAGAAGACTCTGTATCATTGGGGATATTTGTCAGGCAAAGATGCGATTCCCAGGAAGTTCTAGAACCAGGAGATGGATAGTTTTCTAAAAAGGGCACAGGGCAGAAGCAAAAGAATCAGGTTCTATGGGGAGATTAAACAAATTATTTAAACCCATTGTTGGTATTCAGCCTGTAGGTACCAGTATGGATGTTCAGATTGCTAAAATACTAAAATATTTCTTCATCAACTGATATTTGTTTTCCACGGCCTCCCATATGCCCTGCCTCATCCATTCTGATTAGCCACTGCCCTTGCAAATCAGCTCCCCAAAGTCTCACTTCGGAGATACCAACATTGGCTTTCCCCCAGTGACAATGGAAGGCCAAATGCACCCTCACCGGGTCCTGGGTCACCTTTGAATTCTCTAGTCTGCCAGCTAGATTGGTTGACATGGCTCCCCCGTCTGCTGACCTACAACAACCCCAGACCCCTCCTGTGTTCTCTCTTTTTGAAATGGTGACCCCTGAGCAAGTTGGTGTTCCCTGAATCCCTGTCCCATAAATGTCAGTGGTAACTTCAGCTCTTAGAGTAGGTGAGACCAGCTGGAAGGCTAAGTCTCGGTTCTATTGCTATTTTTAAATATCATGCATGCTTCATTGCTTCTATTCTTTGGAGAGAATATTAATCGCCCTAGTGACCCTGAGGGGTCTTTGTAGAATAAGTTGCAAAATACGTGATGATTGGTTTTATGATTTCTTAATGATGTTTTAAATTTCTGTTTCTATCTTATTTACCAAAGTGATTGTGTTCAATGTAGAAAGATATTTTTATCTTTTTAAAAGATAAATATTTCACTTATATATTATTTATATATTAATAATTATTAATATATAAATATATAATTAATATATTACATATATCATAAATATATAATCATATAAATTTGATTATATATATATATATAAAATCATCCATTGTTATGTGACCCAGAGAATTACTGTCAAAATTTTGATATATATTTAATAGCAAATGAATCATACATATCTTTGTAATTTTTTAAAAAAAGTTAACAATCTATGGCGGACACAGTTCCAAGATTTGTAAGAGTTGAGTGTGTATTTTTTTGATTTTTTAATTTTTTTTATAAACATATAATGTATTAGCCCCAGGAGGACAGGTCTGTGAATCACCAGGTTTACACACTTCACAGCACTCACCATAGCACATACCCTCCCCAATGTCCATAACCCCATTGAGTGTGTATTTTAAGGTCAACTAGTTTAGCTTTCTGGTCAAGGGAAAAAAAAATCCTTTATGTAACATTCTTTTCAAAGGTCTTCCAACGTGTTCCTTGATACCTGTAGTGACACGGGCCCACAGCCTTATTATACCTCCCTGTTCACTTTTGGATTATTAATTATTCCAGAAAGTTCTGTTTTACTCTTGATCAAAATTCTTTGTATCCTTTAACCCTGATCCTAGTTTTGCCCTACTTAGTATGCATAAGGGGGTAGAAGTGGCAGAGGAAGGGCAGGCTTAGAAGGCAGTAAGAGTTGGCTCCTCTAAGGCAGAGGCAAGTGTCTTTGCTGCGTAGTAACACCTGGGATTGCATGAGTCTCTTGGGTGATCCTTTTAACCTGGTGTTCCCATATTTTCTTTTCTACAGAAACTTAGGGGCTTGTGTCTTTTATGTCAAACTGGAAAACCTTAGAGGTATTGAAAGTTCAGAAGGGAAAAAAAAATGTTTACCCATCCCATGAGGTTTTTTTTGGGGGGGTTTTGCTGGACACAGTACATTTTAGAAAACAAAAACAGGTAGTGTTTGAAAATAGGTTGAGTGGGCATATATCTAGAGGTTAATTTATTATCATAAGTTATGTTTAAACGTGTTTCCATGTCATCTTCCTTGTTCTCTGGTCTGGGAAAGATGAATAAGATGATGATATTCAGTGCTTGAGGATTTGCAAGAAGAGTGCTATGCAAATGTCAGATATTACTGTAACCCTGCATAGCAGTGTCTGACCATAAGGTGGCTCACATTACTGTATTCCTTTAATGACGTCACTCATGGATCAAGTATTGAGGCAGGGGGGGATATAGTAGTAGGTCATAGACACATTCTTTGATTATTGTTTAGTGGAAAAGATGAATGGGTAACATGTGATGACTGATTAAGTCAAATTTAGTTAACATGGTGCTAATATTCTTGAAAGGAGAGAGTTCTTTTCTCTATCTTAGAACATCCAGAAATGAGGATGTGGGGAGTTCTAGGACCAGTGAAATTGCAGTCTGGAATGTGACTGTGAATCCTGATTGGGTGGCTGGAATTTATGGTCCGAGGTGTTAGAGGGAGAGCATTGCAGTGGAGGAAAGATGACAGAGGACAGTGAGTGACAGGGGGCATGGCAAAGGGGGTTCTAAGCCGGGCTGCAGCTGACTCCTTCTTTCCCACTGTGGTCATCTGTTACTCATCTGTGAGAAAGTGCTCATTTTCCAACGTTTATAGCTGTTCTAGATCAGGGGTAGCAAACGCATTCTGTAAAGGGCCAGAAAGTAATATTTTAGGCATTGAAGGCCGTACCGTCTTTGTAGCAGCCACTCCCTTCTGTCATGTGAGCACTGAAACCACCACAGACAATAAGTAAATACATGAGTGTGTCTTTGTTCCAAAAAACCATTATTTACAAAAATAGTCGGATTTATCCTGCAGGCCATAGTTTGCTGACTCCTTTTCTAGGCTTTCATCTCTTTATCACAAATGAATCTATGTACACAACCTAAGGTATCACCTTATTGAATTGTTTGCTCTGAATATAGCATCTTAAAAATCTATGCATTGTTTAAATTTTCTATATCATCATCGAAACCCTTTGTGTAGTGTCTGTCCTTTGTGTCTTTGTGGGGTGGGTGGGAGAGATTTTAGGCTATGATTAATATGCCATTTGACTCATGATTTTGCTCCTCTAAACTTTTGTTTAAAATATTAATATTAATTATCAAATAATAGGATGTTTTCCTTGGAAGGGATCGGCAAGGCGGGTGGGGGGTGTGATCCAGTTTAATCCCCTCTGGAAGCTTATCTGGCATCCCTGTTGTCCTATTATTTACTTGGCTCTCCTGAGCAGAGCTGGTGTTCCTTTTTTCTTGGCTCAGTCCTGAAGGTGGTGATTATGTTCCGTCTTGGGCTGGCTTAGCAGATCCAGTGCCCAAGTCTGGCTGCTTCTCCCGGTTAACACAAACCACTTCCAGTGAACATTGACTGGGAGCAGAGAACCTGAAGAGGTCCTCTGAATCCAAACCAGCAAGAAGGTGGCATTGACGGATAGAATTGAAGTTGGCTGTAACACGGAGAAGTCTGTGCGTGTGACAGCATACTGTGGGAATTATAGGGATTCCTCCTGTGAGGGAGACCCATCTCTGCTGCTCAGAATCACAGAGGTATTGATCAGACAGGCTTTGTTCCTGCCTCCCTTTTCTTTGGAGGAGTTGTTTCAGTCCAGATGGTGGGCATCTGTGAACTTGCTAATAAGCAAACAGGCTGTGGTAGTTATGGGAACTTTGCAATTTCCAGACCTTTCTTTTTACTCAGAAAGACTCTGCTGTTTGAGACTGGGTTAAATCTGTTCTTGACTGGAGCCAGAAGAAAAGAATTTATGACAGATTATAAGTCTGCACACCCTGTAGCTAGATTATATACATGTCTTTACACACATGAACACACACGTTGGAGGAGTAGTCCTGAAAGTGCAATCTGTTTTATTTCTAAAATTATTATTATTATTATTTCAAAGATTTTTTTATTTACTTGAGAGAGAGTGAATGAGAGAGAGCACAAGCAAGGCATGGGTGGGGCAGAGAGCGAGAGAGAAGCAGGTTTCCCACTGAGCAGGGAGCCTGACATGGGGTCGATCCCGGGACTCTGGGATCACAACCTGAGCTTAATGGGTTAACGAGCTTAACATAAGCAAATGCTTAATGAATGAGCTACCCACATGCCCCTAAAATTGTTTTTTTTTTAGTGTCTCGAGTGATTTATCTCTATTGCTTTGTTCTATATGGTTGTGCCCTCAGTAATGTAGGGTCTGTGTTTCTTTATATTTCCTTTAGAATTGCTTAGTAGTAGTTTGGTGGGTTAGAGATCAATTGGGACTTATGGATGGGGGAAAGAAGACAAATTAGGTTTTAATCTGAAAGTGTGCTCTTCTCTATTCTTGGTTGTTCTCTCCCTCCTGAGAAAGACTGGCAGGTGTCAGTCCCTATCTTTAGTTCTTGTGTGTGGTTCTGCGGGACCAATGGTCCTATTGCACTGAAGTGTCTCTCACAGCAAGGATGTCCTGAGAAAATACTGTCAAGTCAGAGTCTTGGAGACTTACAGGTACTTCCCGGCCAGTGCTGGTGAGAGACCACTTTCCACTGTTGGGAATGTGGCACGTGGGTTGTGGAAGCATGAGACCTCGGGCAAAGTGAGGAGCATCTTTCTACAGTTTCTGCTCCTTCACTCTGGAAGGTAGAATAGAAAAAGGCTCTAGTCTTGGTTCAGAGTCTGGTGCCTCCCAGACTTGTACACTGTGTTGTCCAGATATTAGAACTTGCAAGATGAAGATGCTGCTGTTGGTCCTGCCTCCATAGTAAGGTGGGCATGCGAGACAGGTGAGATAAAGTTTGGACAGTGTCCAGAAAAGCAGACATCATCATGTGGATACAAGTTCAGTGTTGTTGTTGATCCCTGGCATGGCAGGAAGGATCTCATTTGGTAGGGCCAGTTCTGAACGTGTTTCCACCATTGGACTACCATCATTGAGATCAAGAATGACAAGTCTTTCTCTTAAGGTTATAATGCAATTTCTTTACGTGAATAACTGAAATAGAGTTTCCTTGTCTTTCCCAGGATGAATTTGGTGGTACTAATGAGGAATCTTCCTTCTCAGAAAACTATCTCAATATCATAACAGAGAATGTCAGGGTCTTCCCAATTCTGTTTAAATTTTACTTCTGGAATTCTTTGTTTTTGTTTGTTTGTTTGTTTTGTTTTTTAACTTTGCAAATGGACTTTTCTCCTCAACTTAGATCCTCCTAAGTATTGTTCTATAGTAGGACTTCTCGGAATGCCAACCTTCAGTAATCTAGAAATTGCTGAGTAGAGACCAAAAGGAGTGTACATTACCATTTGTGTTGAGTGTGCATATGTGAAGGAGCAGACAGAAAAGAGTGAGTGAGTAATCGAAGGAGATCGAAGGTGAAGGCAATCTTGGGTGTTTCCATGGCGTTACAACACTGACACCAAACACTTTGCAAGTGGAGGAAATCACCAGGGTATAGGTGTGAGACCTTTCTCCTTGGCTTGTTACATTTATTTTTTTCTTTAATCATCAGTGCTGAAAAAAAAATGTGTTGAAAACAAGGTCTGTATTGAAATATCAGCATGGCACTTACAACCCAAGGGTGATGCTCTTTTAATGATAAGTAATTTATTTTCATGCATGAGCCTGTTCAAAATTGATCCTCCATGACCATATATCTCAACAAAGACAAATATAATTGCCTGACTATATATAAAGAGTTTTTGTGGTATATGTGTTCGGGACAAACATGCACGCATTACACGAAGATGATTGGAATAATGGAATCCTAGGATTTTGGATCTCACTTCAGTTCCCTCGTTTCACCCCAAGACATAGAGATAATTATAGGAAAGCAAATGCAGCTATACAGGAAAATTCAAAATATAACAGATGAGACTCAAAGTAGGAATAAACTCAAAAAGCAATAATGAAAGGAGTAATGCTTGGTGAAAATCACTAAAGAGTAAGGGAAATTGGTTGTCCATTTTAAACATCAGTTTTGAGGGTAAAGGTGAAAAATGAGATGACAAAATGTCTCAAGAAACCACTGCTTGTGTTTTTTGAGATTTCTACTCCCAAACAATGTTTCAAGCAGCTGTGTCAGGCAGAGGTAAACACAAAGACCATTCCAGAGTGTGGTGGAAGGAGGAGTTGAGTTAGTCAATGGAACGGTTTTACTCAGATGTGAACTCTGTTATGGAAAGAACTCTTCCTCGGATGATTGGCCACCTTCTCCCCAGCTGCCCCCGTGCCAGAGTCCAGGAGAAGACTCTGGCTATGTTCAAGGGACCAGAGTTTTGATGACTTATTTTTTAATCTTATTAGACTATTGCCCCTTGAAACATGTATTTTAACTTATTTATTTTTTAAATTTTTTTAAAAGATTTTATTTATTTATTTGACAGATAGAGATCACAAGTAGGCAGAGAGGCAGGCAGAGAGAGAGAGAGAGAGAGGAGGAAGCAGGCTCCCCGCTGAGCAGAGAGCCCGATATGGGGCTCGATCCCAGGACCCTGGGAACATGACCTGAACTGAAGGCAGAGGCTTTACCCCACTGAGCCACCCAGGCGCCCCTTAACTTATTTATTTTTTATGTTTCCAGCAACTGGAGGAGGGCCTCCGTGCTAAGTAATCTGTGTGTGTTTGCTTTATATGAATGACTGAGCGAATAGAATCTGGCAATGCCGAAGTAAAAATAGTGCTTCTGCCTCTAGAGCTAAGTATTCAAAGGGCTACTTAAATTGTTCAAGTTTTATTAAATACTCCGGAGCTAATTTATAATTTGTGAACCGTGTTTAAGTGAGGAGAACTCTGGATACCTCCTAAAATATAATCTAATTTTTAAATGAGAAGTTTAATTTGTTAATAGTTGTTAAGAGCTTTGAGGAAGAAAAGTACTCTTTAATTGCTAATGGTTTTAATTGTTTGCCCTTTTTCATCATCTTAAATTCTTGACATTGTTTAGTAGACCCAGGAAGATGGCTTCCTAATAAATATCCTTCTCCACGTGCTGTTTTCTGGATGTGTACCAGCCATGGCCATGTATGAAGTTCATTCATCATGGAGTCTTGGGAAAATAGGATGGATCTGAAAAGAACCGTTTAATGAATCTAACAGGTATCTCTGTGCTTTGTACTAGTTTCCTCAGGCATGATATTTTGGATCTGATGGAGTTTCCAGGGAATGAGAGTCTCCTTAACTTTTACACCCTGGGTACCAGACCTACTTTAGACTAGTCCCACACTGGGTGCAACCCAGGCCAAGCTTTGATGATGCAGTAGACCAGACTGAAGAATAGGAAGGTACTTGCCTGGAAGGTCCATAGTTGGGCCATTTTCCTTCCTGATCATGCTCTCCTTCTAATCATCTACTCATTTGGGGATATTTTTTTCCATTTTGCTGAATTCTGCACTAAGGGATGGAAAACAGAGTATCTCAGACATATTCCCAAGCTCTAAGCCATTAAGTACTAGGATGAACTATACTTCAGTTATACTCACTTGTTTTTTGCCTTCAACTACCAAAACGGCTCACACTATCTAGCAGACCACTGGACATGTTTCTAATTGAGACTTTTTACTACCTCATAAAAGTAAGCTCTGCATAGTACTAGACTCTGTTTACCTATAACACTGAAGAAACCCTCTGAGTGTTGGTTGGGCAGTTGGGTTATGCCATTTAGGGCTGGGGGGATTTTATTCCTTTTTGTACAACACAGATGCAGTGTTTGAGAGTTCATATGTTGACTGGATTACTGTGGGGGCCATGCTTTAGTCTAACCCATTCCACATGGCTTTCTGTCTACCCTGAGGGATAGGTAAATGTCCTTGGGACCTTTGGAGTTGATAGCAGCCATTACATATGGAGGCTAGAGCTATTTTATAGTGGTGTATAGTGGCATATACAGTTTATTATGTGGTAGTGAGCCTAAATATAGGCGTATGTGTATATAGGTATGTTTGCAGCAAAACTTCTTGACATTTATTAGCAAGTGTGAGACATGATATATTTGTGTGATTTAGTTTTGAATAAAGGCACGCATAGATATTTATTTGTTCCACCCTCGCCCCATCCCCAGTCGTCACCCTCTGGTTTAGATGTCAAAGTGTTTTGACAATATAGAACCAAAAAAGCAATGTGGCTGCTGCACATGCACTGAATTTAATTTGTATAGCTCAGGGCAGCTCTGGGATCACTTACAGGATGGAATGACAAAAAGCTGAGATGATGAAAGAAGAGGCAACCATTGGAAACAATTTGTTGTCTGTATGGAAAATGCAGTGCATTTTGCTAAAAACCTGTACTTAACACCATTATCTTGTTAGGGATGCAGGAACCTCTATTCCCACACTGGGTTTGATTGTGTTGACAACACACCTGTGGCTTATAATCAATGACCCGGCTCTCTGGCAGTGGAGGTTTGCTTTTCAGAGAGAAAAAGATACAGAATTTTAAAAATGTAAACACAGCCAGAGGAAGAGTTTCATGGGAGAGGATATATGAATTCAGTATCAATATCAGTCTGGCTCAGAAGGTGGATCGAGGCAGCTTAGTGAACAAGAATTTTTTTTTTTTTTCCAAAAAATGTGCAAGTTTTTTACCCCCCAAAATAAAATGCTTCATGAAAGTCAACTTCTGGAGTGAACTAACAGTTTTGTGACAGTCTAAAACAAATAAAACACATGGTGTGGGCCTCAACAATGCTGTGTTTTATCTTGTTCTGCTTTCAAGGGGGCTTTCACAAATAAACAGGGGCAACAAATCAGCAATTTTTCAGCTGTGTAGAGGGATTGCAGAATAGAGATATGACTGCATAACCACATGGGCTTCTTCAATGGAGCAGTTTGGTTGTATTTTTTAGGCTGTGAATTTCTTCTGTGATATACATACCAAGGATTACATTTTGCTTCACGATTCAAAACTTCTATTCCTCTTATCTGTACATTTTAGTGAAGCTTGCCATGTTGGATTTTATCTTCTGAACAGTGCCCTCAATCATTTCCCTTCTCCAATCTTAGCTTTTGCTGGTTAAATGATGTTAACACCATATTAACTCCTTACTTCAAACATTCTTCTCTTTTCCCCCCAAATAGGTGACAGACTTCACAATAAGAAATCAATCACCGGGGGGGCACCTGGGTGGCTCAGTGGGTTAAAGCCTCTGCCTTCGGCTCAGGTCATGATCTCAGGGTTCTGGGATCGAGCCTCATATCGGGCTCTCTGCTTGGCGGGGAGCCTGCTTCCTCCTCTCTCTCTGCCTGCCTCTCTGCCTACTTGTGATCTCTCTCTGTCAAATAAATAAATAAAAAATCTTTAGAAAAAAAAAAAAAAAGAAATCAATCACCGGGGTCATTGAGGCACATTTGGTTGCATCAGATTTCAAAATTTAGATCATCCTTTGAAACTCATAGAGTTTACTGAATAGAAAATGGGAAGAGTAAATGCATGCTTTCAAGTGGGTATTTTATTTCTAGTGAGGATATTCATTATTAGGATTTTCTTCCTACTTCATGCTACAAAGCCAAACATTTCTTTTTTTTTTTTTTTTTAAAGATTTTATTTATTTATTTATTTGACAGAGAGATCACAAGCAGGCAGAGAGGCAGGCACAGAGAGAGAGGAGGAAGCAGGCTCCCCTAGAGAGCAGAGAGCCCGATGCGGGGCTCGATCCCAGGACTCTGAGATCATGACCTGAGCCGAAGGCAGCGGCTTAACCCACTGAGCCACCCAGGCACCCCCAAAGCCAAACATTTCTGAACTCTTTGCCTTAAACTCCAGAAGCTCTTCAAGGACAGATACCATGTTCATGTCATTTTCTATCCTTCCTAGTATCTTAGAATGTTGGGAATGGGCTGGGTATTTATGACATGTTTACTTGAATAAATATAAATGCTGTGTAAATGCATGCATCTTAATCAAACATTGTTAATGACAAGACACAAGAGAGGAATCTAAGAATATGGATAGGGCCAACACTAGAATGGGTGGGCTTGGGATTTTGAAACCAAGGAAATGGAACAATTTGCCTGTAGTATAAATAAACATGACAGACAATAACATCAGATTGAATTTGAGCTAATCTGAATGATTTGCCTTGTTTGAACAGACCAAGATTCTCTTGGATTCAGGAGTCTTGACTCAAATCCAATGCTTTGATATAGTCTAGAAAGATGAATACACAGAATGTCTTGTTACCTAAAATGCTAATTTCACACAGCCTATGGGTAGGTTTGTATGAGAGAAAATTGAAAGGCAGAAAAAAAAAATGTGTATTACTTTATTTATTTATTTATTTTTTTGGTCCTTCCCATATTGATTTATCAGCCACTTGGGACACTGACTTTGTCTAACTGTCACAGCCATCCCTGGAATTAACAATCTGGTAGAAGGCTGAGAGTTGCTGAAAGGGACTTTGGACTTTTTAGCTCTTCTTGATCCCTTTGTACTGCCTTTAGATATAGGCATGTGTTAAGACCTTGATTAAAAATAAATCTGGATTTTTAGCTCCATATAGCCCTTAGTTCTGCACAGACTAAGAATTACATATCAGTAGCATTAGGATTGCGGTCCTCTTTACCATGAGAAGAATCCAGATATCAAAACCTATCAAGAGGAGATCAAAATTATGAACAGACTTGGAAAAGTATAAAACACATGTTAAAGATTCATCCAAGGTTAAATAAATTAGCAAACCAAATCTTCTCTCTATTTTTTTATTAATAATATAGAAAAATAATGAAATGCTGGTCCTGGTTTAGCTCTTTTGAGACTTAACTAATCATATCATATAATTAATCTTTATCATTCATTTTGAAATTACATATAATTCTTCAGAACAAGATTATGAGAACAAATCTTGGCTTGCTGCTAAGTGTTTAACACAAGAGTGTCATTTCTCAGTGGACCATTCGTGGAAATCTTGAACTTTATATGGCATTCTCTTCCTGACTCAGAATGTGACTTTGAGAAGTTTGTGCGTAGAAATCTTGTCTCTCTGTTTTAAATGGAATGTAATGGTTAGAAGTCTATGAACCTAGTCATTTTTGCAAAATTCAGGCAGTGCTTATGTAAAGTTGTCTCAGGGAGACAGACGGTAAAGTTTATTCATACTATAAAATTTTAGATAAAAGTTCAGTTTTCCTAGTCCTTTAGAAACAGTTAATTTGGAAACAGTACTGTATTTTAGTCCAGAAAATCTAGGTCCTGTACCTCACTTGGCTTTTAGCTGTGACTTTGGTCAACCCTTATTCTCTTCTTGAGTTTGCTTCTTTCATCTGTAAGAAGATGGCTTGGACAAAGCCTGCTAATTGTCAGAGGTGCTGTATATAAAATAACTAGATTATAAGTCACAATTTAATCCCTTATCCCAGATTTATCTTTTCCTCAGAACATTATGGTCCTCTCTGTGCAATAACATGTTGCACAAACTCCAGTTAAAAATCACACTGCAGTGTTAAATATGAGTAAATGAAAGCATTCTGATTCATCCAAAGTGTTGAGCTACCCAACAAGGCAAATCCTTTAATAATTCCAGCAGAGAATGAGGTAGGGATTGGTTCATTTGTCTTGTCAAAATTGTCATTGTGCAGTAAAAAATAGATAAGAGGGGACTGAATTTCTTAAAAGTGATAGGATGTTTTCACGTGAGTATGTACATGCATGTGTGTAGAACATGCACACTGCTTACCCTCTTGACAAAGAGAATACTCTGGGCTTAAAACAAATGAAAATACTTTCACTCCCCTGATGTTCTGCAGTTGATCACTTCTATGCTTTTGTCTGTGATTGTTCCCACTGGGAATGGCTCACTTTCTCATCTTCTCCATTCCTTTATTCATTCATTGACTTTCTCAGCAACCATTTAGTAAATGTCTGCTGTGGTTCGCATTCCAGTCACTTTACATACATCATCTCAGTTAATTATATGTCTCCTTGTCCCCTTTAGCATCTAGCCTATTCCTTAAATAGATATATGCTCAGTTAATATTCATTAGAGTAAATGAAATAGTAAAGACAGTTACGTACGAAGGGTCAAAATGTGTAAAAGTTGAGGATGGGAAGGGAGAAGGGTCAGTGTGGTGGACATTACATGTAAAGCTGTCAAAGAAATTCCTGGAGTATTCAGTTGTTAGATCAGATCTTCAACTATCCCTGGTCCTGCTGTTCCCTTCTGCAGGTGTCAATGGAAGACAACCCCTGTCTTTAGACACAAAATCCTTTTGAGAAAAGAGCTGTTATTGCAGTACTCTTTGAATGAGAAATTTTACTTAAAGACATTTTACAAACAAGTGCTTAACTTCAAGCTTCCCCCCTTTCTCTAATTGATCTAAATGTGAAATTAAATTAGCTGCTGATGAATAGTTCCTGTGCAGTTAAAATTATGATTTTTCTAGAAGAGAGGAACCAGCATACATTACTATCCTTAGCATTTTCCATTTAATGGATCACTTAGAGAGATGCCCAGCTTGTCTTTTCTTAATGGTGTAAGTAGTGCAAGTCAGCTTGTGATCAGAGATGTTTCCTTGTAAAGCCTCTACATGTTCACATGCTCTTAAGTAATTTATCCTGTAACTCTCCATGATTGACCATGAGCTACCACATTATTATTTTGTTCCTTATTGGTGAGCTTTTGAAAAAGCCAGAGTAGCTGTTTAGATATTGTTGCCCTTTCTCTTAAGCCAGGAGAAGTGACTGAAACATTCACCTTGCTTTAATTTAACTAGAGTAAAAGTGGAATCTTTGCTACCTGTTGTAGCATGTATGCTTTTTCTTATAGAAAGTGCAAAAAACAAACACTGTAAAATACAACAAAACACAAACAATGTAACCATTTTTTTTTTCTTTTCCTCATTATCTGGAATTCCATAGTACTTTATGTCAAGAATTCCAGCATCTTGATTTTCACATAGACTCCTTGCAAAGTATGTTTCAAGGTACCATAATAAAAAGAAGATGCTAGGTGAATTTAGAAGTGTAGGTCTAAGCTATTCATACTTATTCAGGAAGGCTGATGTCCTTACTGTTTTTCATAATTTTCTCAATGGAAATAATTGGTGAAATTTGGTTAGACATTGAGAACACCATACAACATAGAAATCTAATTTGTAGAAGATCACATGAAAATAAAAAATTTTTAGAATTTCACATTAAGAAGATTCAGCAAAGTGACTTAATATCATGATTTAAGCATCTTCTGATTTTAATACAATAAGCCTTGACTGAGCGGGCACCTGCTGTATACTTCAGCACTGTTGAGTAGCATAAGACAGATATATAAAATGAACACTTGTAGAAGTCTTAACCTTGTTTGTGAGGCAAGATATATAACCATGAACCAGGTAGTCGATGGTTTAAATACATACCACTTTAATATAACAGTGTTATAGGATAGTCATTCTTTAAACGATAGTCTTTCCCTCTTCAAAAAGAAAAATATTGTAGTTTGCTTTCTATCACTGGGATTTGTGTACAATCTCTTGTAGCAAGGCTAAAGTGTATATAAAAACCAGTTTGTTTGGAGTCATGACAGTAAATAAAGTTGCTTAAAGCATTTTGTGGTCTCATTATTATTGTCCATCAGATGTTGCATAGCAAACCACCTCTCTCAGGTGCCAGGGGGAATGTGTTGTTTCCCTTAATTGTTTCTTCACAGATTTTTTTTTTAATAGCATTTTGAATAAATGCCCATTGCTTAGTGAGGGATCAAAGTGTAGTAGATAGAACTGAAGCTTTGGCATCCCAAAAATCTGGTTTTTAAATCCTGGCCCCACTGCTTATTGTCTCTGTTGTCTTAAAATGGTTATTTATTTAATCCGAGGACTTTGGCCCTTTGAAACATTTCACTGGTAGAAAAGACTTATGTCTGAGTATTTAATTTGTTCTGTTGTTCAACACTCTCATTTCTGCTGCCATGCCTACTATGACTGTTTTCAGCTCTAATTATTATTAGTGGTAATGGCCCTTTAATTCACTTTCCCAGCTATACAGTTCATTCAGTATTCATGCATTACTTAGCAGCAAAAGGTTTCCCAGTAATTTTATTACCTTTTTTTCCACTACTTGTGGCATAGGGATTAAGCCCTTAAATTTAACTGGAAGTTGACAGAGTTCTTTTCTAGTTTCTCACAGTTACTAGGTCCTTGGACAACCTTGGGGCAGATACACCTATCCATCGGGGCAAGTTTCTTTAAACATAACATGGGCGTGTTAGTCTTGGGAACTGCCAAGCATTCTGTGAGGTGCAAATAAGATTCTCTTTGGCTTTGAGAACTTCTGTGGCTAGAAACAGTGTGTATGCATGCATTGAGTGTGTGGGTGTGTGTGGGTGTTTGCGTGTAGGAGTTAGTGGAGGTTGGGTGCTGTTGAGAATTTTGGGAGGAGACATAGTCTAGTGAGGAAGAGGGTTTGGGGAATCAAGTCAGACATGATTATGAGTCACAACCTTGGGCAAAGTAACTCAATGTCTCTGAATTTTAGTTTTCCTTTCCATGAAATGTGAATAATAACAGCATCTCCATCACAGGGGGATTACATTTGTCCATGAAATTTATGCAGAGTATTTGGTATAGTGTTTGGTAAGTAGCAAGCACTCAGACCATTATTGTTTCTGTTACAAGAAAAAGGATATCGAAGATAGACTGGGGAGAGGGGCTGATACCAAAAGTTTAAAGAACACAACAAATAGCAAAAAAAGCTATTCTCCTTTTAGATTTCCTGAATAATCTTGTATCGGGGGGTGAGAACGGAATACATGAGTCCGAAGCAGTTAAGAAATCTGGCACTTTGACTTTGAGTTTCTTTCACCAGAGGATGTGAACCTTATTTGGTATCCCTCGACTTGATACCTTTTTGAGGTACTCAAATTTTGTGATTGTATATTGTTCTCTATGAACAAAGTTTCTACTATTTGAGATAAGTGGGGTATTGTTCAAAACCATCTAGCAAATTAGTAGAATACATAATTAAATTTCAAGTTGATGATCCCTATTACATCATCTTGACAACTGAATCAAAAGACCTTTTTAAATTGTAGCTTATGGTGAGCAAGCACACAAGCAATCAGCAGAGAAAAAACTGCTAAATTGTCAGAACTCCCTGCAAAGACTATTTCCTCCATTCCACATTTTGCAATTTTTAACCATTAGTGGTCATTTGAGATGGGTGCTTTGAGTCAGTGGAAGAACACTGGCTTTTGCATTAACCATAGGCTTTACATATGTCTCTTTGAATTTCTTGGATAAATTTAGAAACTGTGTAGACTGTCCTCGGACATTAGTTTCCTCCCCTGTAAAAGGAGGACAGTGAGTTATATAAAATGGAAACAACTTATAAGATCTGTTTCAGATCTAAAATTGTGTGAGCTCAGGATGTACATAGCTTTTTACACCCAAGGTTGGAAATGGTTCCCCCCTATTCTTTCTCACCTGGCTGTAGGGGCTGTCGTTGGGTCTGCAGCAGAGGAAAAATGGAAATCTCTTTCAGCTTGGATAAAATAATCTCAGTGCTTGCTGGACTTGAAGGAGCTGTTCTAAGGCTAATATGCCTACCATTAGGGAATATACTCGGATCAATTCCTTTAAAAAGAATTATATAGAACTATTTGGCATTGTAACCTTTGCTAGCAGCTTGAATACTAGGTATTAATTAGACAAGGAAGAAGGGGGGCACTAATTATTTCTTAAGTGGAATAATTAGTGTTGCTGAATTCATAAGTTAAAGGGTTTCATTAAGGAAAAAATCAAATCATGTTTGAACTGTAGTGATATCACTGTGAAATTATAAATTGTTTCGTGCAGACTGTACCTTGATACTACAGTAAATGCGAAATTTCTGTTTTAGACCATGTGAATTGACTAAAGGGCAGATGATGCATGAATTTGGTGTAGCATTACAGAAAGGACAATTTTTCAGGATTCAAGGGTAGAATCTTGTTATGCTGAAATAAAACCTTAACAAGTAATACACTATTTCTAAGGATAAAGTCTTCGGGCAGCTGATTTATATATATTTCACTGGGCACCGGGTGTGAATTCGACATTGGAGGAGTTCACTTTGCAGAGCAGGAGCATAAGCAGCGTTGAAGAAACTGACCAGGCAGGAACTGGGCCTCCTGTGCCTACGTTAGGTACTTGATATAATCATATGCTAGTCCTGCTCTTGGTATGGTCACAGGACTGACTTTACACCCTTCGTCCCAGCAATGAGGAGGGCTTCAGACCTGGGCTGAGATGCTAATGACACAACAGAGGGACGGTCAGTATTTGCAGATTCTCAACTCCATTTGGCCCAGCCTCAAGGTGTGCTTTATGTAGGGGGCTGTCCACTGTCTCGGCTTTCTTCTGCCCCAGCCGGCTCATTCTTTGATGATGCTGATGAACAACAGCAGCAATAACAACGTGTCTCATGTTGTGGGGACAGGACGTTTTGTAGGACATTTCCAAACCAATGGTTTAATGTTGCCAGAATTTTACCTTAGAAATTTACAATAAAAATTTGGGGGCAGAGTTAAGAAATGAGGTACTATTCAAAAGTCTTGGCATAAAGCTCTCTCCCCAGTTCATGCAATCAATGTTTAGGAAACAGATAATGTGGTTTATTAGGCCCTTTTGGAACCATACGCCTTTGGATGAGGATCTAAGATCAACTCAGTATATAGCCCAATTCACAAAACTCAGTGCTTGCTGCGTGCATACTTTCCTCTAACATGCGTTGAATGGTCATCTGAGTTAAGTATGTTTTCAGCTGTAGTCATATTCAAAAATATAAAAATGAGCAGGAAATTTTTTTTAAACTTTTTTTAGTCTCTGACCACACAGTTCAGTAGATGAAAGAGATAAATAACCAGACACATTAATCTAGGTGTTATAGTAAGATTATTTACAAATTACTTAGAAACTCAGGGTAGTGACTTTCAATTTTTTTTCTTGGATGTGGCCCACAAATCATTGAAACAAATTGTTTAAAAAGGCAATATTCACCATAACTATGTACAGTGACTGTTCTTCTTTGTATTGTTTTTGTGTTGAACATGCTTGCGACAGATAGATTCATGACTCTCTAATGGATCACGTTCTACAGTTTGAAAGACCTAGGAGGAGAGGATGCTAGATTTTTTTTTTTTTAACATTTTCTGTGAGGAGGGTGGGGAGGACTTAGTAATGAAGGTAAATTTCTTCTTTCCTTTTAAAGTAATAAACTAATAAATGATTCATACACACTATAGAAAATAGAGAAAAGCATATTGGCTTTGAGGAGATGAGACTGAAATGGTAGGTATGGGCCAAAAACATCAAAAGCATTTAACAAGTGTACATATTTTGAGGTTATTCTTACAAACGACAGAGAACCTCTTTAATGCCTTAAGCAGGAAAGTGCCATCAGTAGATTTCCATTCTAGAGAGAACATTCTGGTAAAATCTATAGGACAGATTTTACTGAGATAAAACTGGACTCAGAAACAGTTTGAGGACTATTTCCAGTATTTAGGTTAGAAACTTCCTGGAGGTGAACCAACATGCTAGTGAATCGTAATGGTGACGAATTAGAGAGAGACTTTGGAGACAGCCAACAATGACCAACGTGACCTAGGAGATGATAGAAATTAAGAAATTGAGGATGACATCCAGGACATTGTTCTTGGTCTGTAGGTAGATTGATGGTGACTTTAATGGAGATATGGAACACAAGAGACAGAGTAAATTGAATGGAAAGCAGATACTAGATTCTGTCTTTATATAACATGTAGTATTTAAGTACCTGTGTAGGAGGCAAATCCAGAGTGGAAAATCAGGCACTTAGACTTCTAAGCCATTATTCTTCACTCTTATAATATTTGCCACTCATCATTATATCAAAATGATATCCTTATGTTTTAAAAATTCTCTACAAATAGAATTTAGATTTTTCCAGAATATGCTATTTTATAGAGGTGTCATAACTTATTTAATCATTTTCCTAATTTTGCACATTTGCTCCAAACTTTTTACTACTAAGCATGATACCATGATGAACATCTTTGTGCCAGATCCTTTTTTATACCTGATTCATTCCTTAGAATAGATTCCCCCAAAATAAAATTCTTGAGTTAATGTGATGAACATATTACAGGCTCATTACAGATATGGGCAACTGGTTCTCCAGAAATGAACTAATTGATCTCTGATTCTAAGCTTACAGGAGTAAACAATATTTCACCATATCCCATCTGTTAGTAGTTATTACCTGAAATGTTTTAAATGGCATGTCTTTTATTATAAGAGAAATTCATGCCTTATATTTGTTATATTTTTCATATGTTAAACTACTTCTGTGAATTACCTATTATGTACTTTGCTGATCTTTTTTTATTTATATCTGATTGTTTCATTGAATTTTATGTGTTTATCATATAACATTTATTTTTATACGGTAAGGCTATTATTTTTGCCATATTGCTGTCAAATAGATTTCTCATTTTTCCTGGCTAACCTTTTATTTTTATTTATGCTATTTTTATTTCCTGGAGTTTCATCTTTTTATGTGGTAAAGATCTATTTCTTTATGATTTCTTTCACTAATTTCATACTTAGAAAAATATTACTTCATTCAAAGTATTTTTCCTCTAAAATCTCCTTTATTTTCCTATTTGTATGTGTGTGTTTCATAATGTTACTGGAATTTTTCATGTTTTTCTCTTAAATTGGTAGTTCATTTTGATGTATGATATAATTAAAATTCAAAACTCATTGTCCAGTTTTCCCTAATTTTGCTACATCTTATTCATTCAGTCTCCAGAGTTCTATATATTTACCATGGAATTTTCCATCCCAGTTAATTCTTCTCTTGGTTTCCTTTCAGCCTCATATGGTACCAAGTCATTCTTCCATGTGTATCTAGGCAAATCCTATCTATCTGCCATATAGTACTCCCTCTGAGAATATTTTTCTGATCAATTAAAATCCCCTGACCTCTAATCACTTCTGATTTTATAATCTTCTGGCATTATTTTTAAAAAATAACATTCTAAACTGCTGTTAATATTCTAGTATTGCCTATTTGTCATCTCAGACCTACATTTCTTGAGACTACAAACTGCAAGGTGTATATTTTTTTAAACCTCTCAATTCTAGCCAGACCCTGGGCAGGCAGGGGATCACGGGGCTTCCTGGACTAGTCTTGACTGATCAATGCCACGAGACCTCTCATAATCATCAGAAACCTCTTGCTACAGGGCGCCTGGGTGGCTCAGTGGGTTAAAGCCTTTGCCTTTGGCTCGGGTCGTGATCCCAGGGTCCTGGGATCAAGCCCCTCATCAAGCCCCTCATCAGGCTCTCTGCTCAGCAGGGAGCCTGCTTCCCTTCCGCTCTCTCTGCCTGCCTCTCTGCCTACTTGTGATGTCTGTCAAATAAATAAATAAATAATCTTAAAAAAAAAAAAAAAGAAAGAAAGAAACCTCTTGCTACAGTGGTTGCTGGACTTTATTTTGGAGGTGGAGTTGGAATTCTGGCAGTTCTTTGCTGAAGCTCTTTGTGTAAATCAAAACTCTTTCTTTCTGTCAGCCATAATTTAAGTTTGTAATAACGCTGTGAAGTCAAAGTCACTGGTAAGTGAAAGTCAGATGTGATGACTTGGTCATTAGACTCCTGTGGAGACCCTTCTCTGCAGTGGGAAGGAAAAGTCTTCAGGTTCCCCCAGAGTGCTTAGGATTTGCCAAGGATTCGTCACATGAATAAGGGTCATAAAGTTTTCTTATGGTCACTGGGCATGGGGTGGGGGAGGGAGGGTCTTGGCGACGGTAGACAGGGGTGAAGTATTCAAGAGAGACTGCCTTATAGGCCTGTTTTTAAAGTTCCTGGGTCTTTTTTTTTTCTTCTTCTTGCCAACTTTTATATGTTTGATCCAGAAGTTGATTCACCCAAGTTCATGTGGAAAACTAGTAGAAATGCAAGATAATTGCAAAATAAAACTAAAAGTGTATGTTTGGATAGTCTACTCTGACTTCAAAATTATTGTATTCATATTTGAGTAAAACTGCTCATTCCCCAAGGAAAGGAGTCTACTCTCCTTCTCATGTAGATAAGCAATAGTAATGAAAAGAGATATATATCAGTGTGTGTGTGTGTGTGTGTGTGTGTGTGTGTTTTATTTTAAGATTTTATTTATTTGACAGACAGTGAGAGAAGGAACACAAGCAGGGGGAGTGGGAGAGGGAGTAGCAGGTTTCCCACTGAGCAGGGAGCCCAAGAACCCTGGGGTCATGACCTGAGCCAAAGGTAGATGCTTAACCATTGAGCCACCTAGGTGCCCCCATATCAGTGTTTATAATAACTTGAAGAATTAATTTACTTGAAGAACTAATTTACTAGTATAAATTTACTAATTTACTAGTATGTTCTTCAAATAATAAGTTTGTGGATCAGCTCTCAACACAGTGATAGAACACACAACTGAAGCTTAGACAGTTCTTGAGAACCAGAGGTTTTTATAGAAGCACATGGGCCCTCTAGGATGATAGTGTGTAGAGCAAAGAAAAATGAAATGTAAATGGTTCAGAACCATTGCTTGTATTTCCCTGAAAAAGCAAATGTAGAGGCTCAAGGAGAATGCACTTGACTGGGCCCTCTTTTGTGTGTTTGTTTGTTTGTTTGTTTTTTGTTTGGTTTTGCTTTTTTTGGTCCCAAGAGAGAGGCATTCCATGACATATCCAGCAAGGCTTCATTCTGAAACTATGCCCTTGTAGATCAGCTAGTTTATTCTCAGATACTTTAGTCTAAAGTCTAACTGGCTACTCACCAAACAAATTAATATCTTTTTCTTCCAAGGAATTCTAGTCCTCTGTAAGGTTTTTTTATATTTAAATAGGACTTTGTGGTGCTTGCTTTAGTTGCCAATTGGTTTGTCTCTTTTTAAGTGATCACTCACATATTATTACTGCTATGATAACCATTTATAAGCCAACATAAGCATATGTACATACACATATAGATACGTATATTTATACACCCCTCCCCCACACACACACTGTGAAAAATCTACGTTCTTGTTTAATTCTTACTTGAGGTTGTTTGTAGGTGCCTGGTAAGTTGTCAGAGCTCAGTATTAGCCAACATTAAAAATGTGATTTTCCCATTTCACAGATGAAAAACAGAGGCTGTGGGAGTTGAAGTAACTTTCCCAGGTGGCAGCCATACATACAAACCAAGTCTGTGTGAACCTCTGTTTCAGCTGGCTTTGCACTTGACAGGTTTTAGGCTGTTTCCCATCTTCCAAAGACCTGTATTCAGTTCTAGCTTTGAGATCTTAACAGAGAACTAGCTTTCATTTTTCCCTTTACAAGTGATTTTAAATTTGGACCAGTAATAGAAAGCCATTAAGGCATTTGGGCGATCCTCATATTAGTTTTCCTATAGGTAAATTATGTTTTTTTCTTGAGTGATATTTTCCTAGTCATGCATTTTCATTCCTCTTCTGTTAGACCAGCAGGCCTTTTGTGAGCATAATAAGTTTTGAAAGAAATGGAATGATATATTAATTAACCAAGCTAATTAGCTTGAAGAGCCTTGATTTTTCAAACCCCAAAGCGTATACATTATTTCTGGAAATATGTGTTAGGAGATCTCAGCTGAGGTGGTTTAGGCAGAGGGAAAAGCAATCCAGCAGAACTTAGTAGGAGAAGCAGCTCTTGGTTTTAGAAATCATGGGAGTAGATTTTTGGGGATTGAATTCCCAGTGACCAGGTTTTTGCTCATGGACAGTTTTTGATATGTCAAAAATCACGTATCATTCGTGCACGATGCACAGCATGCACCACAGAGCAAAACCACCTTTCACTGTAAGCCCAGTGTCCCCACTGAAACTCACTCCAGTGGAGTGGTTCTGGTTTTTGATGCCGTCAATTGTAGCTAATTAAAAACCAGTTGTTTACTTCAATTTGAAAAAAACAATGAAGCAGAAAGTGAACGAGGTCCAGAAGTATGATGTTTGATTTCATCAGTAACAAACAGTATCAAATTCAGCTGAAACTATCTTTTCCAT
Organism: Enhydra lutris kenyoni; assembly: GCF_002288905.1. NCBI lineage: Eukaryota > Metazoa > Chordata > Mammalia > Carnivora > Mustelidae > Enhydra > Enhydra lutris. Next base: position 44,350,427 of record NW_019154092.1, read on the forward strand.
ATTTTTAATCACCATGTCAACTAAAATCCATGTATAGAGGGAGATTCTTAAACTGTATGAAATGTCGTTAATGTTCTTCTCTGCTTAATATACTACGTGGTTATTTGGTGCTTTATAGTAGACATGACCCTGTCCACAACCAGTCCGAGTTCTATGATGTGACGTCTTGAAGTTGTGTGAAAGCCAATGACATAATGAATATCAGACATGGGATGAAAGATATTGTGCAAAGGAAGGCAGAGTAGTTTGGGGAATGACAGGAATTTGGATGATTGTGTTTCTTCCCAGGCTCTTCTGTGCACCAGAATGGTGTGTTTGCACACCTGTTAAAGTTGCTGGAGTCTCATGCTGCAGAAAGTCTTGCTTTGTGTTTGGACAAAACCATCCCAGCAGCAGGAGCAGCAGGAGAAAAGCTCCTTTAAGATCTTTCCAGTGTAGGGGAAGACAGAGCCATTTCATTCTGGCCTCATGCTTTGAGGCCCTTTGCATACCCACCTCCCTCAAACATTCTATAGCAGTAGACAAGATCCTAGCAGGTTAAATCCAATAGGACACTTTTTTATCTCTATATTTTGCTTTTTTTTTTTATGAAAATAACACAAGTTTATAAAAATTCAGTTGCTAACTAGGCTTCAAAAGTAAAAGGTGAATGTCTTAATTTACTCTCCAATACAGGTCATGCTCCGTAGTCCAGAAGTGATCTCTGGCAACCCTGGTAGATATTTTTTGAGGGGCATTTGGATTTGGCTCCCCATGGTACACATATTTCAGGAAAGGCCACTCACATCATTGTGAGCGTCTGTGCAAGAGGCTGTCCCTGGCATTGTGCCGAGGTCATCCTGTGCTGGGCACGGCAACTTGTAGTCATACCTACATCTGTGGACTAAGGCAGTGGGGGGCGTTGGAGGCCTGTTTCTTCCATCATCAACTTGCTCCATGACATTGGATGAGTCACTTGTCTTCTCTGCTTTTTCAACTAGTTGAGGCATCTGGAGAAACCGACTTTTTGTGTGTTGGGAGTGGATATTGGAAAGGAGGGTTTCTGAAGTCCTTTCCACCTCTAAAATTCTTTAAATATGCTGTGCATTTTCCTGGCAACTGGTAGTTTTACAGCCACAATCCATAACACAGGATATTGGACCACAGTTCTCAAGATTCAGTGATCTGACAAGAGAATTGATTTTTGACTTATTATTTAGGTTTTGCCAAATTATTGTTTCCTAGTTGCAAATTAAACTCTCACCACAGAAGCATTTTCTTTTATGAGGGCACTCATTTCCTCAAAGCAATCCATACTATATTTTATACAGCGATCTCCAATATGTTAGAATGTGTGAAAACTGCCCCTTTGGTAAGAGTATTTCAGTACAGCTTTCATTTGGGCTGTCAAGATTCTGTCGGCTTCCTGCAGATGAGCTGGAAAAAGGGAGAATGTAACCCTCGGGTTCTTTTTTTTCCTGAAGGACTTCATAGGATGATTTCAGCAGCCTTCCTAAGCACACAAAAATATGTAGAGGTTGACTGTTTTTTGTTCGTTTTGGGTTTTTTTTGGGGGGGAAATGAGTTTTCCAAGCATTTTCACTTTGTGTTTCTCAATGCATGCTCCGTAGGGAAGAGGAGAGGGAGGTTTCGGATATAAAGTGCTGCCTTTGGGTCATCTTCGAGCAAGAATGTCTCCACACAATTGGAGTTTGGAGAGGCTAATATTTAATAATAGCCAGAGGTCATTTAGGAATAAGGACACCTGCCGATCACAAGCTACATTACTTTCTAGGTGTGAATTGTGTTCTCTCTGCCCTCAGTGTACAGAGGACAACATACGGTTTCATCTTGGTTCCTGTGTTCTTAGAGAACTCAGTCTCTGATGTGTACGTGCATGGTTAGCCCACCTCAAGAGTTCCTCTGTGCTTCTGTTTCATCTTGTAGATGAATCCATTTTTACAGTGGTTCATAAGTAAGACCGTTTTTTTCCCCCATAGGACATTTGGTAATATCTAGAGATATTTTGAGTTGTCACAATAGGGAAGATTTTACAGTAAATTTCCAGATAAAATAGAGGGTTCCCAGTTACATTTTAATTTTAAAAAAAAACAATGAGTAATTTCTTAGTATAAATATGCCTCATATGTATACACCTACTAAGAAATTACTCATTGTTTATCTGAAATTTAAATTTAATTTAAATGTGTTTTTGTTTTCCAAATCTGACAGCCCTGTACTATTGAGATAGAGTGGCTAGTCTAGGGAAGTTGCTAAACATCTTATAGAGCAAAAGGCAAGAAAGATTAACCTGACCCAGCATACCAAAAGCGATCTGGTTTGAGAAACCCTAAACTATTATAGTATCTTATATTGTAACACAGTAAATAGCTATGTGAAATACAGTATGGATTTCAGTAAGAAATGGGTGGCTTGTCAAAGAAAATGTTCCTGTTGTGGGACTTTGATTTACAACTAGGAAACAGAGCAATTTGGCAGATCCTAAATAATAAATCAGTTCTCTCGTGAGGTCACTGAATCTTGAAAACCATGTGCACCTTCTGAGGTCCTCCCCCTTTTGATCTATTTCACTAAGACAGGGAGCACCTTCCCTTCAGGGAAGTCTAGTATATGGCATATACCTAATTAATGATGACTGTGGGTTGATTCAATAATTAACAAACGATTCCTTGCATTGAGAGATTATTAAGTGCTGAACTCTCTGCTAACTACTTCCTACATATTGCTTCCAATCCAAACAAGGAGATTATTATCCCAATTTTTTCATATGGAAATATTATCCCATTATTTTATGATTATCCCAATTCATTGTCATATTCTAATTTTTTTCAAAGGTTACTGCCTTAACTCATAGCCATAGAAGATGGCTGAGATGGGACATGGATAAAAGATGTTTTGCTCCCAAAGCTTCGATCCTTTCATTACCAGAAACAGAAAGCCCAGGCAGCAAAATGGCTTCAACAAGGGAGATCTTCTTCTATGAGGCATCTTTGTTTGATTTTCAAGTTTTTGACTCCCCAGTAGACTTTTTTCCTATCGGTTTATTTCTGATTCTTCCCTGTTTCTCAGTAGTTGAACAGTGACTGCAGATCACTTTGGAAGTAGGTGGATCTATTTCCAAAACCTTACCTGCTGTGAGACACCCCATCATTTCTCATGCTGCTTCTGTCACTCTTCTAGTGAGCACACTAGGGTCAGCAAGAGAGGAGGAACAGCTGTGGCCATGCCGGGCTCCTGGGGAGCTGCTAGAGGCTGTTCTGCCCACAGGTACTCCAATTTGTTAGCAGTCATTGGGGTTTATTTTTTTTCTCTAAGGAATTAAAAAAAAAAAAGTTTGCAAACAGTTCATTTTAAATCTGTGGATCAGATTTGACTCTAATCATTTGGTTTTGTTGATGAACAGAATGGCTCAGTCTTTCTTGCCCTGCAGAGCCCCAGGTTGTTCTCTACTCCTCAGCATATGCAGTAGGGGCTCAAAGAGCTTCAAGGAGACCTATTTCCTTTTAGGCTGATAGGAAGATACGGAAAACAGTATCCTGACTCCTGGCACCTGCTTAAGTAGCCAAGAATCATAGTCACTTGTCACATTAGGCAAAATATTATATAAACGAAGGATATACCTAATTTGCCAAGGTCAGGAAATGTCCAGTTGTTTTAATTATTATACTTCCTGAGCAGAGTACAATGTCTCACACATAGTGAGCACTCCGTGTCTTAGCAACTGGAATTTATACAGCCCATTTTGTGGATTCTGTCCCTTCCTTTGATATAAGTTTTATCATCTTGCTTTTCAGCCCAGTATAAGAGAACAACTTATCACTCTGTGTGTGTGTGTGTGTGTGTACACATTTATTTGTACTTTTAGTCTTCCTTGTACAACTATCCCATTATTCAATTCTGAAACCAGTAGTGTAGAGTAATATTATTTCCATCTAGCTGACGAAGGAACAGGTGGTTGGAGATATTAACTGGCAGATCCCAAGCTTCAGTAGTTTGTGAGTGGCAGAGTCAACTTGGAACTCAACTTCTTTTCCAGAGATTTTTCTTCTCTGTCCACAGCTAATGGGCAATTATAAGAGCTCTCAAAGCTTGCTTCACCATTATGGATCTCAGTCCCTAAAGTCAGGCTGTAATTATTTTTAAGGAAAGCCAACAAGCACACAGGTAGACAGTAAAGACAGATTCAGTTCTGTTGCTGACTCTGCAACCTCAACATACATATATAGTTTCAACACATTGGAAGAAGTAGAAATTGTTTGACTAGAGGTGTAGGATATGGTTTTAGTTTGAGAATACAGGACTTGGTAGGGATGAGGAATTCAGACTTGCCTTTCCTGCTGAGACATGAAGACAAGATAGACTACCACAGTTTTTGGTCTGCTTTGGCCATTAGTTGTCAATGAATGCTGTCAACTTGCCAGATTCAGAATGATCCATAGATTCCAATACTTTCTCAGTTTGAGGGCCTAGAAAGGAAAAAAGTACTTGGGTTATTTATAGAAGGCACTGCTCAAACTTTAATTGATGCCACATTGTGATTGAGAGTAATATCATGATGAAGCAACTCTGCTTTCTTTGGATTTATCTCTGGATCCATTATGGGTTGGGCAACTGGAAGTATACTTACTGTGCTTATGCTGCCACACAGTCATGCTTCTTTGTCACCATATCTTTGGAAAGTGACTTACAGATGCATGGGTAGGGAAGTGTTAGATGCTGCTCCACTGAGATCCTAATGTCAGATACAAATCTGTGTATCAGCTTTAAAGCTGCCAATATGGTGCTATATGTCAACTATTGAAGTCCTCAAGTTCTTGGCAGAAACACTAATAAGTCAAAATCAAATCTGCTTTATGAGTCATACAGATTGCCTGTTAGAGCACACATGCTCATTTGGTTATGTGTGAATAAGGACCCTCTCGGTCTATTAATTATGCTTTAGAATCAACGTGAAGCTCCAGGTAAGTGGCTGGTGGAAGACAGATAGATGGGTAATGGAATGAAGTAGAGTAATTGTCTTGGGGTTCTTGATGCACAATTAGTAAGCTGAAAAATGGTATTGTTCCGCCTAATAACAAACTCCTCCACCTGTGCTGGAAAGGGTGGCCATTGCCTGAATCATTATCATGTGCTAAAAAAAAAGGGGGGGGCTCAACTGATTTGAAGCTTGGTTGCTACATTTCCACATATTAATGTTATTAACAGGATGACTGTGCAGGACTTCTGATAGAAACGTTATAGTCAAGTCTGATGACTTATAGTTACAAATAGTATTGTCACTATTTGTTGTCACTATTTGTGACTAGAAGTACTATCTGGATAGTATGTGTAAACACAATTCACATTCACTTTGCACAGAATGCAAATTGATGGGAGAAGAAGAAAAAATTAGTTCTGATCGGCAGTGGGTTCATTATAGGCCATCATTCCTCAATGATATCAGGGGTTTGAAAATTTTATTATGTGTGCAGCAGGGAGGTATCTTACTGCAGTGTTGCTCTTTCTATCTCTGTTTTTGCTGCCCTTATTGGTGATACATTCTTTAATTTGGCTTGCTCCATTTGCTCAGCTAACAGAATGACACTTGATTTTGTTTATGGAAATAGAGGAAGACAAACATGATAAAATTATAAGGTGGGAAGACCATAAAGTTGTCCTCCATTTTCCAGTCTTTTGCAGGGTTGGAATCAGACTATGTCATATGGTAGCATCTGCTTCAGGCATGGAGATCGAGGAGGAAGAAAATCACGTCATCTTCCTTTAAGGTGTTCTTCCAGTCTTATGTCACTGTTACAATTTTTCTTTGCAAGGGAAGCTGTTTGCCTTTTATTGACTTATCCATGCTAAAGTCAGCACCAGTCCCAGGAGCTAAGAAGTAATGAAATCAGTTTTCCACCTAATGCCTTCCCTCTTTTCTTGTCCTTGGAATTCTTGTCGGGGCTTTTGCTCTGAGATGGGATGTATAGCAAGTGTTGAGCATAGTTTTACTCTCGATATCTGTGTGGTCATGGATGAGTCATTTCCACTCTGAACCTTAATATCCTTATCTATTAAATGGGAAGGCTGACACGTCTCAATGTAACAGAGAATCACTATATCACTGATTCTTAACCTTGACCATATGTGTCCCACAGAAAGTTTAGAGCAAATGCAGTTTGGAAAAACAAACAAACAAACAAACACTTTAAATCGTTCTAAAATGTATTTATTCATCCTTGAATGCTCCAAATCAGTGGTTCTTAGAGTGGAGGTCCACCTAGGAACTTACTAGAATGCAAATTCTTGATTCAGAAACTTTGGTGGTGGGACCCAGAAATTCACTTATTAACCTCTGTTTTATTTTTATTTCCATGGACAATGAAGTTTGAGGACCACTGGGCCAGATGTGGACCAAGACTGTGGTCCCCTAACCACCTAGATCAGTACTACAAGGGAGCATCTTATAAATGCAGATTCATGGTCCCCACCCAAGATCTACTAAATCACAGTCTCTGGAGCTGAGGCCCAGAAATCTGTATTTTAATATACTCCCAAGGATATTCTGAAACATGTTAAAGTTAGGGTGGGGGAAACTGTTCTAGATAAGTGGTTCTCAAAACTGAGTACACATTGACATCTGGAGGAGTTTTAAACAATTCCAGTGACTGGACCCTACCCAAAGACCAGTCATCTAGATTTGAATGTGCAGCCACGGTTGAAAATTACTGGATTGGATTATCTTTAAGGTCCCTTCTAGATTCAGGTTCCATAAGTTAACATACTTCGGCTGTTTCCCTAAATGTTCCCAATATAGGGCATACTTCTCAATCTGCACCATACTTGTTTCATTCAACTCATCAAGGCATCAAATATATCCTCATTGACTATACTCAGCACCTCTTATAAGGCTACAAATTGAAACTAACAAATGCAGTCTGAGACGCTCATCTGTATTAGAAGGACTTGGTCCTAATAGAGCTACTCCTATTCTAAAGTCATGTGGACCTCATCTTTCTTTTGCTGTGTTGCATTACACTAGCTCAGGATACTGTTTGCAACATATTGAGAATTATAGAACTTCCAGTTTAAAAAAAAAAAAAAAAAGTCAGCATCTGTGGACAACAGGCTTTGGAAGCCAAGCTTTTAAGAATTATTTCCCGCAGCTTCCCAGACCTTCATCCTAATGATGAACACCTGTGTTAGGTCAAACTGGCACTGTTTCCTGGTGATCACTGGTTTTCAGGTAAACCCAAGGAGCCCTCATAACACAGGTTTTCAACCTAAGTTTAGGCTGCACAGTGGCATCAAGCGGAGAGCAGCCCAAATGAGCTGTTGCAGGTGAAAATTTGAAAAATAGCGAAAATCTTTGGGAGCTGCAGGGATGTCTGACAGATTGGCAACTCACTTTGAGAAAGAGACTACCCTCCCTTCCAATTCCCAGGCACACAGCCTGCGGCTAAGTCATCAGAAATAAAATAAACAGGGAAACAGGAGACGGGAAAACAGCACCCTCTAACATCCATCAGCAGTGTGAGCCAGAACTATCAATGCAGATAAATAGACAACGGTCCTTTGTGTTTATTTTTTTCTTCACTGAGGTTGCCAGCGTGAGCTTTCAGAGGACTCCCACCACAATTAAAGGCAGGCAGGTTCTGGGGAAACATGATAAAATCCAGACCAAAACAGAGTATTTTGATGTTTAGATTGAAATCTACTGTTGGCTAGGAGAGGGGTATTTATTGTGTCTGAAGACAATAATACTATTATCCACCCAACAATTATGGTTACAAAACTGCTCAGACAAGCAGCAGGCTATTTCAGTCAGAAAGGACTGTGGCTTTGCCTATGGCGTTGCTGGGTATGTGGACTTTAGTTTTGCATAGTTTAGTGGAGTTTGAGCTTTCGCTGCTATCATACAAGGAGTGAAGGGACTTTTTTGCTCCTTCAGGGTTGAGAATGTGTATCCTCTAGTCTTTTCAGAAATGCCACAGATATTCAGGCCAGAAATGCAATCAGGAGGGGATTTGCTGAATGGAAGGCCCAATTACGAGAATACAAACTTGGTGGGCATTTCTAAGTAGGAAGAGCTGGTACGACGTCTAATTGAGAGGCCTGTCGAACTTAGACATCTCCGGGTTCTCTAGCCAGCTACCTATGGTCTGTCCATCCTGAGCCAAGGCTCTCCTTCCTGTTATTCTGGCAAATGAGAACCAAAGCTGCTGTCTCAGATTTGGGGTGCCATGTCTATTGTGCGTCACAACTCACACTGAACTGAAAGGCCTTTTTATTTCCATCATCAACACTGATTCCTCAACTGGATATCTGCTTTTTCTCCTTAACACAGACAATTCCTCAACGCAGAGCTCTTTGTTTTCTCACAGGCTTCTGAGCATTTCCACACATTCACGGAAGTCAGGCTATATCTCTAGGTGGGCTACGCTCCCTGAGGAAGTCTGAGGAAGTGCTTCGGGTGAGGCAGCCAGCTTTCAGTGAGTTCTGAGGAAGGAGCCAGGCCTTGGCCGTGGGCTGGGAGTCAGACCACCTCAGATGTAAGCACCAGTCCTGAGACCGAAGACTGTACCACTCAAGACAATCTGTGAACCTTCCTGGGGTTTCCTATTTACTGACTTTTAAAGCAGAAAATAGAAGAAATATTACCACAGTTTAATTGTATTCTTCTGTTTGGGACAACAGAGTGCTACTGATCTGTGTACCTCAAAAATAATAAGACAGCCTTTGAGAAACCTGCTGCCATCCCCTGAAAACATGTGGAAGAACGACATGGTCACATATCAAGGGCACAAACCCCAAGCCACTGAAGGAGCTAGGGCTTATGGCAAATCAGAAGAAAATCAGTTGAAGAGCTCCCCCCCTGATTTTCTGGCAATCAGGTGATCGCGGGATGCTGCTTCTCAGCATTACAATCCGCCCACTAGTTCCTCCAAACCTCTTCTGTGACCTTTTTACAGAGAAAACCTAGAGGTTAATTAATAAACAATTGTTCGTTCCCAAACTTTGGCCTGAGCCAACTGAAAAAAGTCCAGAAATGGCCTGAGCTTCTTCATTCCTTGTTAGGAAAAAGCTCTGTGGTTCAGTATTAATTCCGGTAGCTCTTACAACTCCCATTGGGATGAATATTTAATCAACAGAGCAGTTGCCTTTTGATTTCATTATGGAAAAGTTTCAATAAAATAGAATAGTGCATTATATTGTAATGAATGGCAAACACTGGTGAATTTTCATTTAAAATCAATAAGTTGAACCAGGCCGTTGTTTCGTAACTGATGGGTCATCTCAATTTAATGAACAGTAACTAAAAACATATTAAATAAATGCCTGGCATGCTGAGCCAAAAGGCTATTCCCCCATAAAGCTTTGTAATCCTCAAAGAGAGAGCTGTGTTTTGTTAATTTTTCCTGAGCTGATGCCAAGAACAATACCAAGCATGCAGTGGGTACTCAATAATTGTAGGTCAGATTGAACAAATGAATAAATAAAATCAATGTATAGAAAAACATATTCCTGGGTGGCTCAGTGGGTTAAAGCTTCTGCCTTCAGCTTAGGTCATGATCTCAGGGTCCTGGGATCGAGCCCCGCATCGGACTCTCTGCTCGGTGGGGAGCCTGCTTCCCCCCGCTTCTCTGCCTAGTTGTGATCTCTCTCTCTGTCAAATAAATAAATAAAATCTTTAAAAATAGAAAAGAAAAGAAAATCATGTCCCTGTGTAGAAAAGGATGCAGCACTTTGCTAATTGTAGCCACCTCTCAGTGAATGGTGATGATCACAAGGGAGTCTGTGGTCTGGAAAGACCTGTTCTTTTTTTCCTAAATGCTTATAGCAGTGATTCTCAAACTTTAGCTTGCACCGGAATCACTGGGAGATTCCTGGGCGCTACTCCCTGAGTTTCTGATTCAGCGGGTTTGTGGATGGGGCTCCAAGGATTTGCATCTCTAAGTTCCCGGGGATTAGATGCTGCTCTCCTAGATGGGACACTTCGGGAATCATTGGCTTATAGCATCTACCTCCATTTTGTCATCTGCAGGTGAATTCTTCCTTGGAGCACAGATCCTCACACTGAGAAAGCACCTGGCAAACATTTGCCGACTACATAACCGGTTCTAGCCTGGCCGCAGGAATGTAAATCCATTGCTACCGTACGCCTTCATGGCTTTGGCTCATTGGGACCCTTCACCTGTGAAGGGCAGCACATCAGCTTTTCCGTTGGCCTTCTCTTTTTTTCTTTTACTTTACGTGATGAAGAATTGCAATGCGAGGTCTACCCAGCTGTATATTAATTTCTTTGGGAGCCTACCTCGGCCTGTTGCTAATGCTGCCCGCGGTTGCTAGAGCTGTGTATCTGACTCATCATGCCTTCGCGCAGGGTGGCGGGCAGGATAACACGATGTACTGGCGTGAAGTCCTGCCAGTGGCCTTGATTAGCTCGCCGCCTTTACATTTGTATCATATTTTCGTTTCAATTAAGTTTTCCCATCTCTATTTGCTTCTAGCTGCAAACTATTAATTCTAGGTGGCTCTGGATATATCTGATTAGGCAGAACATGGAACTGCTGTCTATCTCCTGGAAAACTGTAGGAAAAACAAAACTGACTTCTTATGGAAAGAATGGATAAAACTGCCAGGTATTTTGACTGGGGTGTTTGATTTGTTTACTTTTCAGTAAGAAGAGGGGCTGTAAGTCCTCATCAACAACTTCTCCTCTGCTTTTCTTAGCAACAACACTGATTCTAGGGTAATTTTGTTGTTGTTTAAACTTTCTGAGTGCATAAATTAGTAATTAGCACAAAGCTAGTTGATTGATCTACTCTGGTAGGTGGTGGATTTTACAACCTTGACCCCCCCCATAACCCACGTTCTTTTTTTTTTTTTTTAATATTTTATTTATTTATTTGACAGACAGAGATCACAAGTAGGCAGAGAGGCAGGCAGAGAGAGGAAGGGAAGCAGGCTCCCTGTGGAGCAGAGAGCCTAAAGCAGGGCTGGATCCCAGGACTCTGAGATCGTGACCTGAGCTGAAGGCAGAGGCTTAACTCACTGAGCCACCCAGGCATCCCAATAACCCACGTTCTTTTAGCAAAGTTTTTGTTACATTAAATGAGCCTGGTACTTGGAAATTTTCTTCCAGACACCCTAGAGCTCCTTAAACTGATCTTTTCTCTTCTTTCAAAACTTGACTCATTCTTCAAGGAAAAGTTCATTTTACCCTCTTCAGTATGTTTTTTTTTCTCCCATCATGGACCCTTAGGTCTTATTATCTCCATCATTCATTTACCACTCCATTATATACTTCTCTGTGATAGCCTCTGTATTGTTTTTGAACTTTTTGTGTGTGTAAGCAATGTCTCCCCCATTAAATTGCAAACTTATTCATCTCTTCCTTAAGTACACAATTATTCAGAATCTACTTTGTATAAGGCACAACAGTTGATCCTGAAAGAATACAAAGAGGCGGAATATATGGTCTTACATTCAGACTCCTCAAGAATGAATGATCTAGTAGAACAGACAAGTTGTGTACGCCCCCCATGCACACACCTACCACAAAACAACTTTCATTCACAAAAATACATCAGTAAGGAATGATATAGGTAGACTTATATAAGTCTTTGTGTTTCTACTGGGCTTACACTTCGTTTTAGAAACAATAGGTATTGAATAGTTACTTATTATCTTCATATCTACATAAAGTATGCCTTTATGTAATTACCTGTTGGGTGAGTGGGAAGGGAAGACCTATCATCATGAAGCACAACATACTTTTCTAACTCCTTTGGCTGTTTCTTCATTACGCCCCATCCCACATGATCCAGTGTTGCTGATCTACTCATAATTCCTAAAGCAATAGGTTCTTTGAGAGTCACACCTGACTCATCTTGCCTGTTGAATCTCTGCTTCATCTTCAAGGCCCATCTCAAATGTCAAACCCTGTGAGAAGCTTCTTGAACTTCTAGAAACAGATATTTGTTCTCAATTTCCTGTGTTGTTAGAATCACTTTATATGGTTATATTATAGAGGGCTTTTTTGTTCACTATAAATCAATTATTTACACCTCTGTTAATGTTCATTGGATTCTAAGTTCCTTGAGGTTGAATGGCCCACTGCATGTTTGTGGATGAATGCATGAATTAATTTATTAAATAAATGAGTGAATTAACACCTAGCCCAAAAGCTATAAATCAGTAAATATTTGTTGGATAGATGAATGGATAATAAATAATTACAGATGTGCCAAATACCATGCTGTGGACTTTCTTCTGATCATATTTTCGTGTTCTGATGGAAATGTATTTGGAAGTGACATACCCCATCCATAGCAGTTCAGAGCTCAACCAAAATGTGTGAAATTAATTTCAAAGCCAAATATGCCTGCTTTTGTTTTGGCAGTTTTCAACCTGACTTTAGTATAAGTAACATCAGTCCTGGTTTCGGTTCATAAGATAATGAGAAATATAAAATATAGAACTACATTTTACTAAAAATGGCCATCTTGAAATCGGTAGTGTTGGCAGACACTAAGAAAGTGTGCATGACTTCTCTAGCACATTAACATTTCCTAAACAAAACTCCTTATAAACAGAGTTATAGTTAAGGGAAAAATAGAATCTGCGTAGTCAAAAAGCAATAATGTATCATAAACTTGTTGGTCAAACTGAATAATGCATGTAACTCAAAAGCAGATAAATTCTGGTGGCCCTTGGAGCTCCGAAGATAGGGTTATTGATTGGTATTGGAAAATTTCAGCAGGATATCATCAATGTATCTTCCCACAAGGTGTTAATTCTGACCACATTCATGTCATGATTGCTGTCTGAATTTGCATGGCAAAGGATATGGCAGAATCAAACTTCCCCCTTTCCCCTCTTTTACTAAGTAAGCATTTATAGCATCCAACTTGTTGGACCCTGACTTGGGACCCTTTGCTTTTACAAACTTCACAATAAAGATAGAGCAAAATTCACATTATGATCACTTGATGGCTGAGCAAAGCTGAGCTCATCAAGTTAACTGGCAATGTAGACAAGCCATTGAAATGCCCTAAGAAAAGGCCATCCCAAGCTATGACTTAAAAATTTCCAGGAATTATTGTTGTTTTAAAGATTCATTTTAGAGACAACTAGAGAAGAGGAGATGGAAAGCGAGACAGAAAATCCAGCGCAGACTCCCTGCTGCTGAGGGCAGAGCCAGACGCAGGGCGGGATCCTATGGCCCTGAGATCATGACCTGAGCTGAAATCAAGACTCAGATGCTTAACAAACTGAGTCACCCAGGTGTCCCAAAATTTCTAGGAATTATTGACTTCACTAACCCAGCCTACAGCTACCATTAGAACAAAAAAGTTAGTGGAAATGGCCACTTCCTCTGCAGTTCTCTTTAAAAGTTTATTCTCAGGTACATTCATGCATATAGACCAGCAGTGATCATTTAAGGATCTAATTTTGAATGCTGTGTTAAGTCCTAGAGTAGTGAATTATGTCTGTTCTTTCAAGAGCGAGATTTACCAGGAAAAGAACAAGGTTTCTTCAATTAAAACTTCATTACATTCAGTTTTAAGAAGGCTTAACAAAAGTGGCCATGCTAAAGAGTTTCCAAAAGGGAATATTTATGACAGAGCTTTTCTGTCATAAATTATTTTGCCTTATTCTGTAAAAGAATGAAATTGTGTTTCCTTTTCAATTATTTTACTCATCAGTTTTGTTAAGTTTATAAAATGAAATATATTTTCAGGAAGGAAATCCTAACATAATAATGATAACATAATTACAGGACATGAAATTTGCCTTAAAATAGTTGGCTTGCTTTTGTCTTCTAGTAAGCAAGTGTGTATCTTGTGAAGGGTTGTAAGTGCAGTTCAGGACACCTGTGAGTATCAGTCTGGATTATACTTTAGAAATCCTTTTAGCTTTGGGGTTTTGTTCTTCCATACCAACTGGAAATAACTACCCAGTATTAATGGTATATATATGGCAGAGTGCGCCTTGGGGGTAGGAGACACCCTCTGAACATTTTAAGCAGATTTGGCACTCTGTATCTGTCTTGTTTGTTTGGACTGATCAGAATATTTCATTGCATAGGCAGGAATGGTTTTTTTGTTTGTTTTGTTTTGTTTTTTTTTGTAAATGATGTGTAGACGTGTGCCTCTGTGGCCCATTTTCAAGTCCCCGAAGTCCATTCTACCAATTGATTTTATCCATTGTATTTGTTCTCTTTGTCTTCCTCTCTATTCTCTTGATCCTGTAAGCACCCCAGAGAAGTACACATCAAGCTGCGACTTGAAAATTTCATGGAATTATTATTCCACCTCCTCTTTTAAGACTTGGCTCTAGTCCCAAATCTTCCTACTAAAAGGTTTTCTTTTTGCTTCTTTCTTTTGTAAAATAAGCTGATTTTTTTCTCGGTTATATTTTAAATTTTGAAATGTGTAACTAATGAGACTAATATTCCTATCTCCTTCCCTTAGCACTCCTTTATATAGTGTACATTTGGGCTAAAGTCACCATTCATCAGTTAATATTTGTAAAAGAGTTTGCAAGACAGAATTCAGTGATAATAGGGAAAGCATAGAAAACTTGGGTTGCCAGTAGGAAGAGGAATACTAATGAATGTTAATCCTGGGTGCTCACACAGTGCCTTTTGTCTTCAAAGTAGTTGAAAGAAGCACTAATTAATTACCATCCTATAGGATTATGCTTAAAACAGCATAGTCAGTGTCCAAGTCTGCCTGGAGCAAACACAGAAGCTCAGTTACTGAGTTTATAGGCTATGCTGCTGATGTATGTGCTTCCTGTGCAGAGGGAGTGACATAGGACCATATCATCAAATGGAAAGTTTTGGTGGAGGAGTCTGACATGATTGATCATTTGTGGCCATCACTTTGGACACTGTTCTAAGTTTGGGGTGCAGCATAAGTAAAAGGGGGAGTAGACCAGTAGCCTAGGAGTCAGAAATTAGATTCTGAGGAATGAGACTTGAGGGTCTAGAATTATATTAAGAAAAGCTAGTAATCATCCCAGTTGTGTTCTAATTCATGGTTAGAGTGTATTTTAAGGTCTCTCCTAAAGAGCCATTGATCAGAACATGTAGGGTATGTTTTCCCGAGGAAAGAGTATCATAGAAAAATGCTATTTATTCTCCCTGATTCTCCTGATTGCTACCCACCCACCCCCTGCCCCATTCCTTATATAATTGTTTGCTAGACTCTATGGGAAACTGATGAGAAGCAAATGAAACAGAAAATTCTTCAGGAAAGACCAACTAAGGAGGGAGGGAGAGAGCAATGCCTTTGCGTTTTTGCCGATGTTCAAAGTATCACCCTACCCTAAATAATGCATTTGCTGCTAATTCAGTAACATAGTTCACACTTGGGAAGAGCCTCCTCAGCAGCACTTGATGCCAACCCTCGTGCTCTGAAAAAGCAGGCTTCCTTTGATGTATATTTGATTACTGCATGCGCACCGAGAGATGAGGCATTATTTGGAATTCTCTGTGTCAGTAGACATTATATGGGGCTTTAGTCATGGACAATTAGTAAGCATTGACCCTCACTGTGATTTACACTGTTTTTTTTTCATGACCTCCAAATGGTTATCTTCCTGGAAGAACAGAAGTATTTTCCAATAGGCAGTTCCTCTGGGTAGACAGAAGGTTCTCCCTGCCTTTGATGGGTAGAAAGTGGGGTCCTTGAAGACAGAAGTTCAAGGAGGCATGGACGGATCAGGCAAAAATATGATGTCAGTTCATGATTCCTCTACAATCTAGAGACATAATTTATTATGTATTAAGGAAGACAGTGATGATGTTCATAATGTAGAGTTTTAATAAATTGAAAAGACACAGACATCATTAGGCAACTCATCATTTCATAGGTCAGGCATATTGTGCTTTTGTTGAAGAGGATGGGTTTAGTACTATGAAGAACAATCATCCTCAGAGGTAGGAAGCATCTGGCATTCAACCTGAAAGATAACTTAAGAGTGTATGTGATGTATTTTGATTGTGTCCCTCTTTCTGCTTGGAGAGTGGGCATTTCTGTAATGCAAGCAAATGTTGAGATCATATTTGCATAACCATGAAATTGGTAAAAGAAAGAATCTTTCCTAGAGCATACACAGAAAACCTGTGACATTCTGTGCCTCTCACCATAATGCAAAGATAAGGAAAAAAAAAAAAAAAGTTGACTGTCTCTTGCCCTTGGATTTTTGGTAACAAATGGATAGATATCTGTTTTGTGGCCTGCAGTCAAGATTAGAGTTGTCAGAATTTCCTCTAAACTTGTGACAGCATTATTACCTACTTTGGCCTATGGCTGGCGGTTACTGCGGATTCTTACACAGTCTGGATTGATCCTATGTGCTCTTTGTGTCCTTCCAGTAGAAATAAATATTCAAACATGATAAATGTGTTAGATAGTCTGGTCACTTTTTACCATCTTCTTTACAACTTATATGTTCATAAACATCATACAGGGTCTTGTAAAATTAAACCAAAACAGCAGAAATGTCTTACTATTTGAGAATCACCCTAGAGTTTCATTTCCCAAAGCTCCTTGAGACCATTTATGATAGTGGCCTGGTGTTAGAAATCCACCTGGATGGGATGCCTGAGTGGCTCAGTCTGTTAAGCATCTGCCTTCTGCTCAGGTCATGATCCCAGGGTCCTGGGATCGAGTCTTGCATCAGACTCGTTGTTCAGTGGGAGAACCTACTTCTATCCTGCCTGCTGCTCCCCCCTGCTTGTGTGCTTGCTCTCTCCCTCTCCCTCTCCGTCTCTCTCTGACAAATAAATAAATAAAATCTTTAAAATAAAATGGAAATCCACTTGGGTGGATTATGGTTTAGAACAGGATGAACATTATAATAATTATTTATTTTTCATTTAATGAACTCCTAGTGTGAGTCTGTGTGTGGTTACATTCTATGCCAGGTTTTTTAAATTTTTAGATGGATACCTTCATTGGGAATCACCTCAGTTTTTAAGAAATGTCCATGTTCATTTTCTTTCTTGATTTCTCCAGTAGGTGGGTAAGCTTGATCAACTATCACCCTTCTCAGTGTTTTGGCTTCTATTGTTTTTCCTTTAAGAGCATTTGGTAACATAATTGCTACTTCTACAGCCAGAGCTTGATTGGTAGCAACCAATTATTTTTGCTGCATTATTGCTGTCATTTATATTCCGAGACATTGAGACTACCTTGATTCTATCCTGTAGTCAGTGTTATTTGAGGAAAAGAGTTAAGAGAAGCTTTACACCTTGCTGTTGAAAATGAAGAGCTTTCCTGAGCTGAATATGGGAGAGTTTTACTAGAAATATAGTAAAATAAAGAATGGGAGTGATTGGAGAATATGAATCTGATAAGAGAGAAATGGGCAAAAGGTATATTATTATCTCCAAAAAGAGATCTTTAGCTTCAAGACCCACGTCAAAATCTACAAAGAAGCTGATCATAATCCAGTTATTTCCTCGATGTTGACTTTCTGAGTATCTCCAAACATTCATGCACTTATTTGTAAGATCTTCTTGAAACAAAAATGTTCTTTCATTATTTCAGTTTTTTATGTTCTCTTTCAATTAGATTGTGAAAAAGAAGAACACTTCAGGACAGAAATTCCTTTTATTTTGGGATTCTCCCAGATGAGAATCTGTCTGTACATGTTAGAGAGGCTCCTAGTTAAATGAATGAATGAACAGTTATTTTTGAAAGCAGACATTTAAACATTTTCTCCAAAATCAGAAGATAAAGCATTTCTAGAACAGAAAGTTCTTTGCTTCTAACCTAGTAGTGTATCCTGGGTTCAGCTTTCCTTTCCATATCTTTTGAGTCCAGTTTACTCATGACCTACATTTCTGTGGAGTCCACATTGGGAAGGCAATGAGCTAAATTAAAAGGATTTTAAATCTAAAGTACTCATTTAGGCAAACTTTGTAGCTACTTGTAAATCTTTGCAGTTTCTTTGAGGAATAAATATTAATAAGCTTTCCGTCTTAATAAAATGAATTGTTCATCTAATAAAGTTGTGAAAAGTACATAAGCCACCTAGTATTTATTATAAATCATATAACCACATAGTGTCTATGACATTCTAAGTGATATATAAATATATTATGCATATAGTTTAGATGGTCTAGGGATCAAAAATTCAAAGATTTTTTGTTGTTTTTTTTGCTTGCATCTGAAATAGGATTAGATTCAACATCAGCTGTTTATATAGAAAAGTTGTTAGGATATATTTTAATTCTCTTTTTTTATTTTTTCCTGGGGGAGAGTCTTTAAAAGAGAAATTTTTCATTGAATTTTCACAAGGAGCATCTACAACAACAAATGCAGAATTCAGAATGCATGAAGAATTATGAACTGAAATTACAAATTTTGAATTTCATCTTAGAACTATGAGATAGATTTTTATGAGCCCCTATTGGCAGTGAGAATTTCTGATGTGGACCATAAAACAACTGGGGCTTGCAAATTAATTTGTATATAATTGTCCCCCAGGTTCTCAGACACTCAGTTCAGATGAAAAAGTCGACTGCACATTGATGTTTGGATGTGTAGTTTGTTATTTAATACTTCCTTTGAAGCATCAGGCGTCTAGAGCTCCCAGAGAATTCTGGATTCACTATGTTCTATGGTCTTAGCAAAAATTTAATTTCATACTCTAAGCATTCCTCAGCCTAACTGATCACTTTAACAAGTATTGTATTTCCCTGTTTTCCCCCAAAATTGTGCGTTTTGCACATTTGTGTAATTGTGCATTACAAGTCCATTGACTTGTAAACAGTTTTGTGAAGAATCTTTTCATTTGAAGCTTAAAAGTTTTCTTTAAAGGGTAGAGAACATTATTTTGGAGAGTGTGGGGGCTGATATTTGTTTTTATTGGGTTGAAATATAAGGCTCATGTCATCCTTATGAGGTAGATCTAAAAGCAGCCCACCTTTGTTCATTAAGGTCAAATGAATGCTTGAAGTATGTCTCTGAAGACAATTCTGAGTCATTGGCTCAAAGTACTTCTTGTTATAGAGAAAATGTTTTGGTTCATCATTGCAGGAAAGAGTGCCAGAAAAAAGCCTTCTGCTTACACCAGCAGTTTGCACATTTCCCGGGCTGTTGGAAGGTGTTGTGTATTTTATTTGCATTGCACCTGCCTCAGATATAGAATATAACTACATAGGAGCAAATGCACATGTTGGCAAGTAACAATATGGTGCATGTAATTGTAAGCGGAGAGGCTGTTCAAAGGTAATTGATTCCATTGTAAGAGTGGTCTGGAGATGATGCTAATCGGCCACAATTTGGCGCAATAGCTTGTCTATGTATAAACCTTTATATGTTGGTGAAGTATCAAGTTTAACTATATGAAATTGCTGATATTCAACTGTTTTTTTTTTTTTTTCCTTACAAGACAGGGATTTCCTGTACTTCAGTCTAATTCTTCCACATTTATTATTCCCCTTTGAAAGGCCACCTGCCATGGTTGAAAGCACATAGGATTTAGAGCCAGTGGCCTGGGTCCATGTCCCGATGATGCCTCTTGCCTGCTGGGTGACCTTTAGGAATCCATTAGAGATTGAACAGTGACATGTGGGAACAAAGAAGAATCTAATTCATGAGATATTTTTTAGTTTTTTGACTAATATTTACTAGATGGAAAGTCTTTTTCTCAGTGGTAATATGAGATTATAGTACTATAATGTATACAAAAAGGCTAATAACAAACCATTTCAGTGTGAATAATTGCTAATATTACTACTGATCATCAGTGAGCCATTTTGAGGGTGGATGGGCAGGCACCATTCTTTTTATTTTATAGTTGGAGAAAATGAAATGTAGGGAAATTCCATAAAGGGGTCTGAGGTGAGTCAATGGCTCAAAGCAGAAGTTAAATCTCTAGATAGTATTACTCTTTTAAGGGTACCCTATGGTGACTTTCTTAGTATTAGGTGACTAGAGATAGTTCAACAGATAATGGGAGCATTATCACAGCATCAGTTGGTCAGAAAGCTCAGCTCTGTAACACTACACCATCGCCCTGTGAGGTCAGGAGGATGGTGGAACACCTGAAAACAACTCCCTTCAAAATCTTTTTCCTCCCCTCACAAAATGTATTAATAGCCAAACTCTGGAAGACCAAGGTGACCTTTAGCAGATGAATGGGTAAATAAACTGGTTCATCCAGATGACAGAATGTTATTCAGTACCAAAATAAATAAGCTATCAACCATGAAGAGACATGGAGGAAACTTAAATGCATGTCACTAACTGAAAGAAGCCAATCTGAGAAGCTACATGCTTTATCTTGCCAACTATGTGAGATTCTGGAAATGGCAAAACCATGACTGTGGTTGTCAGGGGACAGGAGTTGGGGAGAGGGATGAAAAGGCAGAGCACAGGGGATTTTTAGGATCATGAAACTCTTCTGTGTGATACTATAATAGTAGATACATTGCATTATAAATGTGTACAAGCTCATAGAATCTGTAACACTTAAGAATGAACCTTAAGGTAAACTAAGAAGTTTGGGTGACATGTTGTAGGCTCATCAGTTGTAATAAATGTACCACTCTGGTGGGGCATTTTGATAATGGGGAAGGCAATGCATGAATGGGGACAGGAGGTATATGGGAAATTTCTGTACCCGTCACTCAATTTTGCTATGGCCCTAAAACTTCTCTTATAAAATGAAGTCTATTTGAAGAAACCCACTAAATGTTTGAGTCTCTCTTCCCCACATTGCTATCGTGAAGAGTAGTTGCTATCATTCCCGTTCTGTGGCTAAGAAAACAGGCTCAGCAAGTGTCAGAGTACAACAGGAGACTCACAAATAGGAGGGCAACAGGTTTGAGGAAACCCAGCTCCATCCAAGTCATTTCTGCTGAGACATTAAATTCATTCATCTTGGACTTCAAGAAACTCACAGCACTGGATGGGGCATTCAAAATGGAACATTATTCTGTGGTAACATACGTATGTGAGTAGGATCAAAACTGAAGACGGTGAAATTTAACACTTAACATTGGATAATAGAGGAAATGGTCAGTTGGATAGAGAACACAGTAAAATTTCAGTATAGACAGAATTCAGAAAAAGTTATCAGCCTTAATTCTCACTAATGTATTATAACTACTTATATTGCATTATTTCTGGTTCTAGACTATTTTCTGGAAGGGTAAAGTAAGTTATGGAGAATGCCATTTTACTTTGGAATTTACATATGACACTCTCTATCAACTTTCCCCTGCCCCTCACTTGACTTACAATTTTCCCTATATTCTATAGTATTACATTTCCTTTATAAGACTTTGAAGGTTTATGATGGTTTGTTGGCAATGTTCAAGGATTTCATTCAAGGTTCTCTTTAAGGGAATTCCCATGGCTTTCCTCAGGACCACTTCTACTCTTTTTTTTTTTTTTTTTTTTAATATTTATTTATTTATTTGACAGACAGAGATCACAAGGAGGCAGAGAGGCAGGCAGAGAGAGAGGAGGAAGCAGGCTCCCTGCTGAGCAGAGAGCCCGATGTGGGGCTTGATCCCAGGATCCCGGGATCATGACCTGAGCTGAAGGCAGAGGCTTTAACCCACTGAGCCACCCAGGTGCCCCAGGACCACTTCTACTTTTAGCCAATTTTATTGTGTCTCTGCACCAAAATAGTGAGAGAAATACGACACCTCTCAGGAGGTCGCCAAATGCTGGCCCTTCTTTCCTTCTGACTGGTTGGTTCTGGGTAAAGACAGCTTGGTTCAGCTCTGACACAGAGAGAAGATGTTGGACCCTGCACGAAATGAAAACAAGTTACCCTGAACCTGTCATTACCTGGGCAATCGGTGCCCTCTGGACAGAAGAAAAGAGCCTTGACTAGCTTCCCATTCTTGTTAATGGGAAACTGTTCCCAGAATTTAGAC
Source organism: Enhydra lutris kenyoni (assembly GCF_002288905.1). NCBI lineage: Eukaryota > Metazoa > Chordata > Mammalia > Carnivora > Mustelidae > Enhydra > Enhydra lutris. The sequence goes on from NW_019154092.1 coordinate 44,372,319, forward strand.
ACTATTCTCTCACCTAAGTGTTAGTCCAAGGTGGAGCCCGCCTACTGGCTTGATGTTGCCTCTGGCTTTGTTCAGTAGCTGTGGGACCTTTCCTTCCCTCATTTATTTATAATATTAGCCAAGTACTTAATATCATGGATCCTGCATAAGACTGCCTAGTTTTGAATTCAGGTTCTACCTACTACTTAAATGACCCCGGCAACTTTCTGGGCATCTGTGTATCCATCTGTCAAATGGGAGTAATAGCTCACATCCTCATGGGAATTTTGTGAAACTAAATAGATTCATATGAAAAATGCTTAAATATTTGGCTTACCTGCCCAAGTCATTGATAACCCAGGAACAACTGAACACTAATTCTGTAGCCACATCAGGCCCTAAATAGTAATGCACTTATTGTTTGCTCCAAGTATCCCAGTAGCTTGGAATTACCTCCTGCTACCTCCACCTGTTAAAGCCTTTCTTGTATTTCAAGATCCAACTCAAATATGACTTCTTTGAAGTACTTCCTCTTTTGTGTACCTCAAGTTCTTGTACTGCAATAGCACTTATACTGTAATGCATAATGGCACTTACATACACCTAAGTATAAGTGTATGTAATTATACTTATATGTACCTAAATAACTATATATGTGTCAAGTGTGTCTATAATTGTGTGTTTGCATAGGTATGCATATTTATTTATATACTCATTTAATTAAATGACTATCATATGCAGTGTACCCTGTTACTTGGGAGATATAGGATGAATATGACATATTCCCTGACTTCAAGAATTGAACAATATAGAAAGGAGATCTTTTATCTTTTTTATTTTTTATTTTTTTTATTGACATATAATGTATTATTAGCCCCAGGGGTACAGGTCTGTGAATCGCTAGGTTTACATACTTCACAGCACTCACCATAGCACTTCCCTTCCCCAGTGTCCATAACCCACCGCCCTCTCCAACCCCCCTCCCTCCAGCAACTCTCAGTTTGTTTTGTGAGATTAAGAGTCTCTTATGGTTTGTCTCCCTCCTGATCCCATCTTGTTTCATTTATTGAAAGGAGATCTTTTAAAAGTAAAATATACTGGGGCACCTGCGTGGCTCAATCGGTTGCACATCCGTCTCTTGATTTCAGCTCGGTTCATGATCTTGGGTCATGGGATCAAGCTATGAGGGGCTCTGCTCCTAGCAGCAAAACTGCTTGAGATTTTCTCTCTCCCTCTGCCCTTCCCCCTGCTCGCACACTCTCTCTCTAAAATAAATAAATAAGTCTTTATAAAAAAGTAAAATATACTATGATAAATGCTGAAATAATAATTTGGATGAGATGCAAGAAATAGCTACTCTTGTATATTAACACATATTAAATACACACTAATACAGACATGTATTAACAAACACACCACTGAAATTTGAGGAAAAGCCAAAATTTTAAGACAATTACCAAAAGCTAATTTTATTTTAGAACCAATATCTGCTATAAGGATTAAAAGCAAATCACGATCTCATTTTTATATATTCGGGCAGAACCAAGCACTGCACCTCAAAATCTTGATCCCTGAGTACTGTGTGGTTCTAAAGTTATATTTTCTAGCTTTCCCATTCTGATAGCATCTCCTGCTTTCTGTTTCACTCCTAAATTCTTCAAAGTTTGATAGACTTTGTTGACTGAGATTATTCTCCGTAACCTACCTTTGCCATGTTTTTCTTCAGGGTATTTTTTTTCCCCTTTTACACTTAAGAGATGATAACCCAATGTTTTTTTCTGTGAAACATTGTATCCAGGAGTACAACGTGCCACAAATAGTTTTAGAAGAACTGATTCATCCAGGTTTAACTAAATAGAATAGGATTGTTACAGTGTATTTATGCACAATTCAATTTACTTTGGAATAAACACTATGATGGATTGACTTTACCTAGATTGTGTTATTTGACATTAAGAGTAAGAAAATAGCCAGTAGTTATTTCAGTGCAAACTAGATTTTTATGTTTTCTATAGTCATGTCTAAATGATTAAGACATTACTTAGTATAAAGAACATGTATGATATGATTACAGTTTGTAAAAATTAATTTGGTCTTTCTTTTTCTTCTTTCTTTATATTTATCATCTATTTATTATCTCTTCTAATTGTAAATATGTTTGAGAGATTATTTTCATCAGATGGTAAAGTTATTTCTTGCATAACTGTGGGTAATTGTTCGTAACTCTGAATTAATCCTCTGTTTTGATAGCTTTGGTTATTTTATATATAATGAACATATATTTAATTATTCTAACAAAATTTAGTCTATTTAGCTTTGTTTGAAGATTTGCTTAATCCACGTTGGAAAAAACATGCATACTCCTTTATAACATGATAATACAGATTATAGGCACACTTTTAGGCTTGAGCATATGTAGTCTCTGGTTTTGGTGAGAATTTGAGAGAAGTGTTTGTGAGTTTCAGTATCTTTTCTCTTTAGAACAGTATTCTTTTACCATTATAATTATGTACAAAGCACAGGATGTTTATGTACAGTTATACATATTGTTTGGTTAAGCAGGTGCTCCTCAAATAGAATGATTTGTCATTACACACATGTGCATCTCTGGGCTTAAAAATAGCAATTTGTGTCTCCTATACCTTTTTTCTTTTAGATACTTGAAGATACTGATAATACAATCCATCCTTGATTTCAAATCCTTACCTCTGCCTTGAAATGGATTTGGAGTGAGACTTTAATATGACTTTTCTTCTCCTTGACGCAAAGCTTTCAGTGGCTCTTAGTCCTTTTTACTCCCCATCCCACTGACTCGCTGTCAGGGGGCATAGACTCCTCTTTGCCTCCCTTGCTCTGGAATGGACGGAGCAGATGGGCCAGTGCTGCCCCCCCAGCCCTTCTGAGTCCAGCGGGATTCCCAGTTCCTTGTCTTTAGTGGGAGAACAGCGCACTGGATTAGCTGCATAGGCAGCAGACCCAGACCCCAGGATGTTTTCAGTGAAGCCAGGAGAGTCCTGAAAGGTAACAGAATATTTGTATGTTATGGTCATAAGAACCTGCATGACTTACAGGCCTTTGGGGAATCTGTATTCATTTTTGTTAACTTTAATTATAGGAGCACTATAAAATCTTCTCATTCTGTGTTGCGTGAAAAATGCAGAAGTTAATTGCTCCTGACATTTAATTGGTTTATGCTTTTCTCTAACACAATCTTGAACTGCAAAAGACAGGGAAAACTAGTTGGCATGTTTCTGCAATTGCCGAGGATTATACACCAAGAAATTCGTCTTTTCGTTAGTTCTAGCAGTGAATTACAAATGCAATTTCAGAAGTGTGGAGAGAGAAATAAAATCTGTGAGTCTACATTCTACATATGCTGAAAGACTGACAAGGGCTTCCCCGAATGCTTTGTCTCACATTGCCAGAATTTCTGAGATTTTTCCATAATTATTGTACAGATTTTAAAAAATGACATATTTTTATACCTTTGTGGACATGTCAGGTTGTTTACAGCCCTCTTACAAGCCATCTGGACCCTTCATAACCTTTTCAGATATTTTGTCAAATATCACCCCATCTGGCATAAAAAGCATAAGGTGCCTGGCTGTTACCAATTAGAATATATGATGGTTTTGAAGAAGTTGGATTTCAGTGTGGCACAGCGCCTCTGATTTCAAAAGTGGTGAGAATCCCTGGAAAGCATCCATCTCCTGTGATGTATTCTGAGCTCCAAGGGAGAAGTGATAAGCAAAGTACAAAAAGCCAATGCTAATTTCCATTTGACACACAATTATGGAAAATGTACCATAAGCAAGACACCGTGCCAGCATTTCATGGTGTGCCAAGACAAAGGCGGTGGGGATTTGGTCCTCAAGGAGTTTGTAATCTAGAGGGGAGTGATGTCCTTATAAATGGTCGCTGAGTACAAGGCAGCCTGGTAAGTGCAGACACTGGAGGAGGTGCAGAGGCAGAGATGGGTGAGAAGAGGAAGAATATGGAGGCTGGTGGTTAGGGAGACTGGTGCTGCCCCATTGCATAGCAGAACTGGACTGGTAGTGTGGGGACAGTTCTTTGAAAGGTAAAGCCCTTTCTGGGGATAAAGCATCCATGCCTGCATTTTCTGTCCTTAGTTCTTTCCTCCTAGGTTTTACAGGACTTGAGAAAACTGATTAAGGACAAATGAACAGAAATAAAGGTTAGATGCTGTTTTTAGTTCATGACCTAAAAGTTTTTAAAAGCGAAAATATTGTCAGAGGCTGAACACATTGGTCCAATTTTCTTTATTTTATTCATTAACTATTCACAAGGTAGCACTCATATTACTGCAAGGTTAAAGAAGGAGAGCAAAATCTTAAATTCATCAGCCATTGGTTCCACAAGGGAATATATACCAACTAATGTCTCCTGAGAATGTAGTTCCTCTCTATATTTATGTAGTGGAAGTGATTAGATCTCAGGACCTGGATGTCTCCGTCTGTTAAGCACCTGCCTTCGGTTTAGGTCACCATCCCAGGGTCCTGGGATTGAGTCCTGCATTGGTCTCCCTGCTCAGCAGGGAGTCTACTTCTCCCTCTGTCCCTCTCCCCAGCTCGTGCTTGGTCTCTCTCTCTCTCTCTCTCTTTCTTTCTCTCTCAGAAAGAAAGAAAGAAAGAAGCAATTAGACCTCAAAAATAAATTAATAGTACAATAAATATGGGAATGCATATAGCAGATGCCGTAGAGGTCATTAAACTAGTGTAAGTCATGTCTGTCTACTGCTGGAGCAAGCTGGGTGGCACCTCTCTCAGGAGGTCAGTAGAGGCAAAATATTGGTTGAGCTGAGTAGAACAAGAGGAAACTTATGGACCGCTATTTGGGAGGGAATTTCCAAATGGAGCAAAGGTGCCTGAAACAGGAGGCAGGCCCAGGTCTTGGTCAGGGTTAATGAGGAAAGTAATGCTGAGTCAAAACACCAAGGTGAAGGGGTCACATAGATTGAAGAAGGTGGTGTAGATGTAAAGTAAGAGCAACGGAACACAGGGCAAGGCCCAGACCTGGCACTCGATTGCAAAGATGAGCAGAGCCCTGTGATGTTTCTGTTGAGAATGGCCAGACTGCTTGCCAGGATGTGTGGGCTGCTTAGGGATACATTGCCAGGGAGGCCACATTATCCTTGTTATCCTTGTTCTTTAAAAGTTTAGGGTCGACATGAGCATTTCTCGAACTATGGCCCATAGTTCTCCTGCATCAGAATACCAAAGTGTTTGTTAAAAATGCCCAGCTCCGGGGTGCCTGGGTGGCTCAGTGGGTTAAAGCCTCTGTCTTCGGCTCAGGTCATGATCCTAGGGTCCTGGGATAGAGCCCCACATCGGGCTCTCTCTCGGCAGGGAGCCTGCTTCCACCCCCGCCTGCCTCTCTGCCTACTCGTGATCTCTGTCTGTCAAATAAGTAAAATCTTAAAAAAAAAAAAAAAAATGCCCAGCCCCAGGTCTGACTGGGTGCCTGGGGCTGCGATTTTAGACAGCTTCCCTGTGAGAATCTTGAGGATACTAGAGTTTGAATCTCTCATTTATATCATCAGATGAAATCAACACATGAAAATCAATGACCCAGACAAGGCCAGAAATACGGCATGAGAAATGATTGGGTCAGATAGTAATTCAGTAGGAATTCAGGAGAAATAAAGATTAATTTGAGCTGAAGAGGTCAGAGCACATTTGAAAATATGTGAAGAAGTTTATTCAGTGAAGAAGTGAGAGCTTTTGGGAAGGAGGAAAGGCCTAAAATGACAACCCTTAAGGAGAAGTCAATGTGGCTTAATGGAAAAGGCCATGAACTTTGAAGTCTGAATCCCATTCTAGCTATTTCCTATTTATATAACCTTTGACAAGTTTACTATTCTGAATCTCCATTTTCTCACTTGGAAAGTGGGGACTGATAAGGGCTAATTTTTAAGGTTACTGTGAGGATTAAATGTAATATGAAAACCATCTAGTGCTTAGTAAGTACTCAATATTTGTAATTTCCCCCATACCCAGGACTAATATTCTATGCATATAGATTTCAGCTTAGTTTGGTTAGACCTGCAAATCAATGATTCTCTGAGGGTGAGGCTCCGAGTGCCAAGACAAAATGGATAAAAATTAGGTTTGAAGAGGATTAGGAGGGAGAGGGTAGGAATCTGGTATGGGCAGAATAAACATGGTAGAAATATTTGAAGTCAATAAGAAGTTAAAGACTCTCATTCAGATCAATTTCTGTTCATTGCTGCATATTTGTAATCCCTGAAGTCAGTGAATTCAGGGCTTGGTGTTGCTACGCGTATATGTTGCATTTTCATCGTATTGAATAGTGACTCTATAGTGCATTGGATAGCTCTCATATTAGTGCTATGATGTGAAATGAGGGAAGAGACACAATAGTTATTGAAACTGCTGCTTCTGTATCATAAATTTCATGTTCTCATGCACTACCATAGCTTTTTAATTTAAATGTTGAAGCAGATAGTCTGCAAAACAGAGAAGGGGAGAGGGCAGACATTCCTCTAAGGAACCATGGAGTCAGTTACAGGAAATGCCCAAATACAGAACCAAAACAGGAAATGGGTGGGTGGCTGCCCTTATTGCCATTCAGGATGAGGGATTGTAAATCAGGTTACATTCCTAATGACAGCTGTGCGTAGCTAAATATGACAGCAGCTCTTCCCTAAATGTGAGCACTGTGGAGGTTCCCAGAGCCCAGGTGCCAAAAGTCCTTTTGTTGTAATCCCTGCCCCAACCCCTGGACTTTCTTTTGAGGTCTGGTGTCCTTTTGGCACAGAGCATTATACCTGCTGTACTTTCTTAGAGCCCACCCTGACAGAGGGAAGGAAATCAGGGTGTCTTGGTGCCTGGGGTTTTATTGAATGTACTTTGAAGAGTTACCAAGTGGTTCTGGCAGGAGAAGCATTCTTGATTAATCCCCCAGATTGGTGGTGTTATGCAATTGCCATAAACAGAAGAGGGAGATCAACAGAGTGGTAAAAGTTTTCATTCAACCTGTGGGGCCTCTTTCCCTGCTGCCCCATGATATTCCCTCTACTGTTTGTCAGGCCCTTGCTCTAATCCTGAGTACCCAAGGCCTCTGTAGGATCCCCCATGAGACCCTGCCACCCACGAAAGGGCAAGGTATTTCACAACATTGTGAAATATCTTCTCTGCATCAAATTTTTAACAAATTTGTATTATCACTTTTCATTACAGAAATAATTGGAAAACAGGAAAAATGGGAAAATCTTTATCAACATATTTATAATACATTTCTTATTTCAATGTAAATTTTTCTTCATAAGATTAAAAAGAAGCAAGGAATAAACAAAAGTATGAGTGAATGCATGAATGAATACACAGACACAATTACAAATGAATGTTTGATTTCATGTCCTTAAAGTCCTACTAAGCAATGTTTTGGCTAATTTGAGAAAAAAATAATTGACCTCATTTTGAGTAACAGTATTCTAATATATTTTCTCAAAAAGATGCAGAGATCATTCCAAGCCTTGTGACAATCTCATATGTAGAGATATTTGCTTATATTAGTCCCCTGAAAATCACATTAGAGTTGTCCCCTCTTTCTTATTGGTGCAGATGTCCAGACCATGGCCCAGAGCAGAGGCTGAACCACTTCTCTGTTTTCTTCTTCACACTTCACCTGTAAGATGATAGTTGGGAAGGCTATAGATAGCTCTGAAGTAAGGAAGGATGTACAACTTGAAATGAGCATCCCTAATAAGATTGCTCACATTCATTTCAGGATGACACAAGTTCTTATCAGAATCACAATCCAAGGCACCTGGGTGGCTCAGTGGGTTAAAGCCTCTGCTTTTGGCTCAGGCTCAGGTCATGATCTCAGGGTCCTGGGATCGAGCCCTGCATTGGGCTCTGTGCTCAGCAGGGAGCCTGCTTCCTCCTCTCTCTCTGCCTGCCTCTCTGTCTACTTGTGATCTTTGTCTGTCAAATAAATAAATAAAATCTTAAAAAAAAAAAAGAAAAGAAAAGAAAAAAGAATCACAATCCAGGCAAGTGTTCCATGAAGATGATGGAGAGGCACTGGGAGCCAGGCAGAAGAGAGAGGCAATGGAGCCCCATAATTAATAACTAGAACATGGGGATATCCTGTAAAGTGGAATAATGAAGAAGGTAGAGAAGGATAGAAGGAAGTGAGCAGATAAAAGAGATAAAAGAATATGGAAAGTCAACAGCCAATTCCAGACTAGTCTGCTTTCTAGTGCATCTCTTCCCTGCTGTTTGGAGTTTTTGCCTAGGTGGTAGTAGGACCTTAAATTTGCAAACCTATGTTAGATAAGACAGAATTGAGCCACAAGGATGAGCCTCCTAGTGATATGAATTCATTTAACATGCTGAGTCATAAAAGTGAAAGTTCATCTTGATCCTATGAATTTTCTAGGATGTGTGGATTCCTTCCTTCATTTATTCTATTAAAAATATCTATTTGGTACAGATATGCATAAAAATGCATGTGGTACACAGACTCTTAACCCCCCAGTGTATGAGTGCAGCTGATGAAATGGTTGAGTTGAATTCTTCTGAGCTCCTCCTGCTTCACGTTCCCTCATGATGTTCTTTTCCCATTCCAGGGGGTGGGGGAGGGGGCGGAATCATTCTGTCAGTGGACAAGAGGGGATGAGAGAACAAATTCTGGTTAATAATAATAATAATAATAATAATACAATTAGTTTCTGCTTATACATATGTGCCATGGGTTGTTTTTACAGCAGACTTCTGAAATCTCTCTTCCGCTGTGATGGCAAGTAAGAGCTGCTTCTGAAAAGAAAAAAAAAAAAAATCACTCACAGCCAGAAAGTTAAAGCAAAATGTATTTTGGGACTGAAACACAGTTCTTGAACATGTTTAAATTGAGACCTTCTTTTTTAATCTTTAAAAATGAGAACTTTTTGAAGAGAGTAATATGTTGCATGTTAAAAATCACCCTCTGGTAATGCTGTCAATGGCAAGAGTGATTTTCCCCCTGAGACCCTTTCCCCTCCAAGACTTATTTCTTATTCACCCTCTCTATAAGGTCCAGATGTGGCTCAGTGGGTGGTGAGAGTTCAGTAGATTCTTGTTCTGGGCTCCTTTATATATGTTGATTAACTTTTATGTGTATGTAAATTTGTTTGCTAATTTTATTAACTTTCTAATTGGATTTGAGTTGCTTTGGAGCCCATTCTAGACAAATTGGCTTTACTACTAAGGACTATATAAAAGACTACCATCTATTAAGCACTCACTGTGTATCAGATACTGATAACCCCTTCTGTTAGGTACTATTTAGGACTAGTTTACAAATAAGGTGATAAGGTGGGGCTGGGGGTAGGGGGATAGGGAGGATTTGGAGCTGGGGCATTTGCCTCTACCCTAGAGCTGGTGACATAGCAGTGACTGAACGGACATCTTTCTAGCTCTAAAGTTAATACTCCCCAACCACTAAACCATACTGTCTCACATCACTCCTAACCCCCATCCCTTCTCTATGGGATCAAGTTTGTAGGGAAAGGGGCAAGTCTGTAGGAAGTTTACAGGAAGAGACAAGTATCAAAAAGGAAAAGTCATGAATTGATTTACATGTGTTTAATGAGAATTAAAAAAAAAAAACGTATGGAGTGAAGTAGGGCACGGTTTTTCTCTCAGTGTTCAATGTTTTCCTGCTTAAGATATAGGTAACCTGCTTTGAGGCATATAGAGTGATATTGGTGTTGGAGGCAAATCAGAGCTTGCCAGCTTCTAATCCATCACTTCAACTGTTAGCGGGTTGTAGGATCTGCCTAAGTCTATTAAAAAAATGGCCACAGTATTTTCTGATGCAGGCAGGCTGGGTCCTTGGACTCAGAGAGGGAGTCCCACAGGGTTAACCAAGGGAGTCCTTGGCTTCACGCAGGATGGAAATATGTGAGTCTGCAAAAAGTGAAAGCAGAGCTTATTGAAGTTTTAGAGAGAGAGAGAGAGAGAGAGAGAGATTGAGATATGGGTAGAGTGGACTGTTCTGGAAACTTACAAAGGAAAAGAACATGAGTCTCATCTTTGCTAGGGGTCTGGGGTTTTTATTGGTGATTGTGGTCTGGTGCATGTGTCTTCTTAGGCATCCAGGAACTGGTCAGAATAAGGACAGGGTCCAAGAGTCCTTCCTAAGTCATTCCTTCCCTAAAGCCAAGGTCCTTGACCTCAAGGTGTTTGGAGTCAATGGTCCTACAGAAGGTTTATGATGACCCCAGTCAGTTACTCATTAGATGCTATCTGTTGTGCTGGAAGACTTCAGTGTTTATTTTATCTCTCTGTCCCTTATAAGGAGGACATAGGCTATTTGCATTATAAGGCAAATATAGAGTGGGGTGGGGGTGCAGGTCCTAGCAAGAATAGAAGATGGAAAAGGAACGAAGGGCTGCCCCCCCCCACCATGGGGTCCCTTCAGTTTCCCTCTTTCACTTCTAAATTGCTCAAAGTCCTTACCAGGCTACCCATGCCAATTCATAATGGGAAAATAGATGGTGAGGAAATTGGAGGGCTTAGCATGGACTGCCTAAATGGGATTGTATCCAGACCCATATGTGGAAAGATCCCTTCTGTACATCAAACCCAAGATCATCGTCAACATATTGTGTTTTTTATTTCTATTTTTTTTCTCATGCATCTCCCATTACCTCTTATTTCCTGTTTCCCTTTTCTTCTCCATTTTCTCCCCCACCACTCGGATAGTGCTGATAAGTCTAGATGTTTCCAATATCAGAAAGTTAAGAACCCACTAGCTCACACTAGGTTATAAAATAATATACTAGCAAATTACATGTACTTCTGGTGTTACCTCAATTCTCTCCCAAGGGGTAGTGATGAAATAGGCAGCCAGATGTGGCTAAACTAGGGTCTTCTTCTCTTTTTGCTTCTTCTGTCTTCATCAGATGAATCTCTGAATATTATAGGGCTCTAAATACCATGATGATCTATGGCTCCCTGCGTTATATTGGTCCCTTTTCTAAATCAGAGCTAATGCTTGAATTGCAGAGAGTTCCAGTTGCTGTCTGCAGTGATTTTAAGTTTAGTGTTATAATGGAAAGACTTTCGACCTCAGCTGCATCATGTATCATTAGCAGGTTCTGTGTTCCATTGCACATACATTTACACACTTCGATTGCTATCCCAGAAAGAGAAGCAGAATCTTTGGAGGTCGGTAGCCTTAGTTTGAATTGCCGCTCCACAGGCAGGATAGCAATTGTGTGATTTTGGACTTATGGAGCCTGAAGTCCTTATACATAAAAGGGAGATAATACTTATCCCCCATGGTCCCTGGGAGGATTTAATAAATGTTTATTGCCTATGCACATACAGTATAGTCAATAAAGGTTAATATTCTCCCTTACCATGTGGCTTCTGTTTCCTGGTATCAAATGTCACTTTAAACATTGGGCTTACGATCTCCCACTTGTTATCTCAGTGAAGTTGTTCTCTTTACCCGCTTCATACTCACACAGAAGTACTCAACAATTTGTATTTCTCAGATTCATCTTAGAGATCATCTAGGATTAGAGTTAACTTTTAAATGTACTTGTGAAACAGCCTTTCATGAGCAGCGTGCTAGCCTGACTATTGCACTAATGCCCTATGGTGTTGGTAAAAAAGCTCTGATCCCCAGCCCATCATGTAAACCACATTCATTTCCATTGTAAGAAGAACAGAGACAAAAGTAGTAGCCAGGCTCCTTACCAAAGCTTGCTCTGTTGCGGGATTTCTTTTTTATCTGTATCATTTACTCCAACTTGACAGCTTGAGCTAACACCATGCCTCAGCTGACATCTTTGAGAATCTTCCTTTCTCTTTTGTAAACTTGAACATAAAGGTCATGGTAGAGGGGACCAGTGGGGACAGGGGACATATTTAGACTGAAGTGATGAACAGAAACTATGGTCAGTTTTATTTATACCAAGAAAGAGTCTATGCTTTCTAAGAAATAAATCCCAACAGGAAAGTCAATAGTTTTCCAAACAAATCAATAACCAGAACAGCAACCATCAACAAAAAATCCACATGGTGAATATCTGTTTAATAGACCTTAAAACATCTAACATCCACTGATAGTTTTGAGAAAGGATTTTTTTGTTGATCTGTTTTATTTAGACTTTTAAGAGGTCTGAGTTTGTAACATGTGAGTAGTGAGAGATCTGTAAATAGCTTGGTTCTTGTGGTATTTCATATTATATTTTCAAATGGCTTTTGGAATATAACATTATTTACCTGCTTTTGAAGAAACAGAATCTGTAGATGAGGAACTACCTCTGACCATAATAATAATAAAAATATCCATTATGGTTAAAAATAACAACTAAGTTTTATTGAGAGCTTACTATGTATCGGGCAGCATTCTAAATTCTTGACATGATTATCTCCCTTAATCCTGACAGTAATTCTATGATGTAGATGCTGGTTTTATTCACATTTTATAGATAGGGAAACTGAGTTTCTAAAATAGATCATAAAGCAAATTAATAGTGAATTTGATACCATAATCTAGTTCTCAAATATAAGTGTTTAACTGTTTCACTAAGTAGTTACAGATGAAAGGGAAATTGAAGATGATCTCATATCATCTCCTCATTGTAATGAAGAGGAAACTAAAGCCCAGAGAGCTGAAGTGATTTGTCTAAGGTCACACAGCCTTGGGACAGATTGAGGATGAAAACTCAGATCTACTCTTGCCCCTTAAGGTCAATGTATCCTTGGTCTTTTGTTCCGCCCATAGTTATTTCTCCCTGGTCATTTTCTGTCATTTTTTGAGAACTTTTTAAAAATGATGTTTTAAGAAAAAAGAAGGAAAGAGAAAAGGGAAGGAGCCAAGGAGGGAGGTGACAGAAGATGGAGACAGAGATGGTTGGCGGTGGTGGGGCAGGGGTAGGGGGTGGGGCAGAGTGATAGAAGGCAGGAGGCAGAAAGAAAGAAAAGAAGAAAGATTCAGATTCAAGTCAGTTATATCAAAGAAAATGTTAGGTTTACCTGGTGGAGGACCTGAGTCTGAGCCCTTCGACACAGCTTTATGATGAGCCAAAGGTTGTGTGGCTGCGGATATTGAAGAGAAATACACTCTTGTTCTAAGAAATAATTTGCTGTTAGGCACGATTCCTTTTGTAAGGAGCAATATTTGTGTTTATCGGTTAGTTCCCATAGGTCGCCTACTTGCATCACGATACCTTTACCCTGTTTTTCTCCATCTTCTCATAGTTCAGTGTCTTCTCTTCCTCCTGCAAATCAGGGAACATAGGAGCTACTCTTTTTCCCATCTGGTAAAGCACTCAAAGTATTATCTCACACAGCTGATATGGAACCAAGAAGCAGATACTCAACCAAACCTGCTCTTGTTCATCCAAGTCACGTGTCTAGGACCCAATTGTCTCGGCTTCTTTGCTTCTGTCTTCATTCCCCTTGGCCTGGCATTTGAATGCTATTGCCCTTATCACTCACTGTTTAGAGTCTGCTTAGATTTCTCTTTTGTCTTTTTCCTCCACATCCCCTTCCTCTTCCTTAAGTTGTTTCTACCACCATTGCCTCCCTGCATATGTATCAGCTCTCTCATTTATTTCCCTGAGAACATCCACTCTGCTGCCCTGCTAATAATGGCAGGTTGGTGAGTAGAACTGTGTTTAGTTCAAATCATTTCCACAAACTTATTCTTTGACTCTTTGTGAAGATTTCAGAGAATGGGTTGGCAATGTTAATGCAAGAAAAGTAGAAAAAGAAATGTCTGTTTTTGTGCCATAGCAAATTAAGCAGAAAGAAAAAACCCAGAGTTTATTATAATTTAGAGGGAAATTCGAAGTTTTCTACATACATGGGAAAAATGGTCTTAGGCAGAGCTGAAAGCCCATGCACTTGACTTAGAAAAGATTTATATTTTAATGTGGAGGATTGAAGCTAACAATAATAAACTATACACCTGTTTTTAGAGTGTAATGGAGGATTTAATCAAATGTGCTTTTAATTGAGCCATTTACTGATGCAAATTATTATTGTCATCATTAGCCTTATTGTTACCAAACTATTGCAGCGCATAAACTTGGTACTAGTTGTCACCAAACTACTGCAGAGTAAAAACCTGTGGGAGACAGAGGAAGCCACGATAATTAATTATAATTAAAAAAAAAATCTTTATTTTGCTGAAATCAAGCACCGGAGTAAAAAATGCTCTGGCTCTTCAATCATCAGGTATGCTGTATCAATCCAACTTTGTTGTTTCTTTATAGTGCCTGGAAACAGGCATGAAAACATCATGGGATGATGAGTGTATCATTGAACAATGGGGTTAATGCCGAGGCTGTAAACCTAGGAAGGTGATGGAAGAGACAGACAGTCTTTGAAATGGCCTGCCCTGAACTGTCCCTGTTTTAGAAGAGAAAAAGGTGCAGATAGGGAATATTTTCCAGTCTCTTCCTGCCATCATTGCCAACTCCTGTTCTCTCTTTGGCTTTTTAATCACACTTTCTGAATGTCCCCATGCCTTTCTACATTTATCTCACAAGAAGAGTGACTAATTTTCACCTGTGTCCTTGTGTCCTAGGCTCATCACTTCAGTGCCTTAGCCACCGCACCAAGCCCTTCCACACATCATGTCATTTACTCATCATTCACCTGTGTGGTAGGTGTTACTATCTTCATCCTACAGTGAGGAAACTGAGGCGCAGGCAGATTAAATAAATTTCCCAAAGACACACAACCAGAACGTGACAAAGCTGGGATTCACACTGAGATATATATGAACCAGAAGCTGGGGCTCTTTCAAATATCATCCCTTTAACTTTCGAGGAAACAGCTGCTGCTTTTTAGGATGCTAATATAGCACTCTTAAAATTTGATATTAGAGTGATAAGAGCATATTACTGAGATTTCACTATCAAAGTAATTTTTTAAAACTTCCTTTATTTGGTGGTATGAAAACTTTCCCCATAATCAAATAAATTTACCATGGGTCTCTTTGAATTTATGGTTTGTGTGCATTAAAAACGCATACCAACACAAGGCTCCTTTAATCTGTTTTGATCAACTAAGCCTAATCTAAAACACAAAATGGCTGTGGTTTTAGTCTCAAATTTCAGAATACTGTCATTCCATCAGAATAACATCCATCCAGACAGAGCTCAGTTGTGACAAATCTTGATTTCATTCTATCCAACTCTGTGCAGCATCGGTTTATTACCAGCAACTGTTGGAGATAGCTACAACATGTATTACTTTTGGGAATCCAAAAGTAATTAAAACTTGGTTCCTGCACTTAAGAAGCTTATGGAGTAGAAAGAAAAGCAGATTTGGTTCGACCAGTCAAGATGTGAGTAGGGTATTGGGGCTATGAAGGAATAATGACTTCTGGATGGGGCATGGGAGGATTTATAGGATTTGAGAGGTGGATAAGGTGTGCAAGAATATTTAGAGTAGAGGAAAAGGTGCAAACTCTGCGGAGCATAAAGTATATGTAAAATACAGTTGACCCTTGATAAACATGAGTTTGAACTCTATAGGTCCACTTTTATATGAATTTTTTAAAAAATAAATATGGTACAATACTATAAATGTACTTCCCCTTCCTATTACATTCTTAATACCTTCTTTTCTCTAGCTTACTTTGTTGTAAGAATATGGTATATAATATATCTAACATACAAAGTAAGTGTTAATGAACTCTTTGTATTCTTGGTAAGGCAATTCCTGTCAACAGTAGGCTATTAGTAGTTATTAGTTAACAGTATTAACTACTAATAGTTAAGTTTTTGAGGGGGTCAAAAGTTGTACATGGGTTCTTGACTGCATGGGAGGTCAGTGTCCCTAACCTTTACGTTGTTCAAGCATCCATTGTATACATGGAACAAAAGTTATACCTGAAAAGGTGGGTTGGGGCCACGCTGAGGTCAAAGTGCTTCTTGAGCTCCTAGAAGAAGCCCCAACTTAATTCCCCAGGTAGCAAAGATCCTAGAGGTTTTTAGGGATGAGAGTAATAAGAATACATCTCTTAGAAACATAATGCTGATAGCAGAATGAAAGGAAAATGAAAATGAAAATGGGGCAAAGGTGGGAGATTGATCAGGGGTAGGTGTAATATATTCTTGGACTAAAACAGCAGTGGTGAGGGAGATGAGAAGGTATGCCCGTAGCATGCTTTAAAAGTAAAATTTAAAAAATACTTTGACCAATTGGACATGAAATGTCAGATTGGGGGGTGGTACAGGGGAGTCAAGTGTGACTCTGAGGTTCTTGCCTGATGACTGTGGGAAGAGATAGCTGGGAACAGTGAACAATCTAGTAGGAGATGAATGTTAGGTGCTTGGATGCACTGGATGCATGAATGTGATAGGTGGTTGGATGCGTTGGGTTGAGGTGGGAGTCTGTGGAGGATGATAGTAAAATTCTCCGTTAATTCTCATCTCTAATGCATAATGCAGGTGACAAAGAGGAACCTTGCCATAAGCCAGGCTATGTGTGTACCTTCCCAGTTGTACAATATCCAATAGGGCGTCTTCAATTAGAAAGGAGCACCATTGTTCAGGAAGAAATAAAACAATGCTGAAAGAACTCATACAGTGAATTTAATGACAGGGAAAACACTTTCTCATAATTAATCTTTGCACGGAGGACATGCCAGGCTGTAGCTGAGAGTACCACTGCTTTAGCTGGATACCTCAGAGCACTTTCTATGAACCTTCTTGGTCACCTTGGAATGCCAAACTCCTTTTAGAATTTAGAAATTACTTATTCATGTGGTTTCATCAGAATGAGTGGTTTAGGTTCATCCCATAAAACTAGGGGAATCAGCCCACCCAAAGGTGGACACATGCTGAAGTCCATCTTCGAAAGATAGGTTGACTTGCAATTGATATTCTAGACTGGTGGTTTTCAGTGTGCTCTGGGGACCAGCAGCACCACAGAACTTCTTAGAAATACCCATTCCAGCCTCCTACTCTAGACCTCCTAAATCAGAAATCTAAGTCAGTTATGCTTGGGAAATCTGAAACCAGAAATGTTGGGGATGGGACCCAGCAATATTTATTTTTTATAAGTTCTCCAGAAGATTTTAATGCTTGCTAAAGTTTGTAAACCACTGCTCTCTACCTAAAGGTAAAAATTGGTGAAAAAAAAATGTATGTGAGAGGAAACCAAAAAAGGAGAAGGAAGAGAACTTCAAAGAAAGTCAGGATTCACTTTCTGTGTGAACAATGAATGAACAGTCTTTGGGGCCATGTGATTATGTTCCCATCTTCTTCAATATCTGTTCAATATTCGTTGAGGTGTGTTTGTTTTTGTTTGTTTGCTTTTTGTTGTTTATTTTTAATGTTTCTTGAAAATTCAAGGGACTAAACTAGGTATGGAATATTTAAAAGAAAAAACTCTTTCATTTGTGTTCTTTAAAAAAAAAAAAAGAAAGAAAGAAAGAGTCATCCTAAAGCTAAATACTGTGGTTTCAGAGAATTAGAGAAGTCTGACTGTTCATGGTTCAAAGTCCAGTTGAGAAGCCCACTGAGCACTCCCGCAGAAGCCTTGGTGCGAGGGCATGGCTCTGCTCAGCCTGACCGCACTTCCTGAATTCCTGGGCCCACACAGTCTTCCCAGGACAGAATCATATCTTCGCAACTACCACCCATGAGACATCTCACCAGTGCAAGCCGTGTAACAGAAACATCAAGGCCCATTTGATTCATTTCGTGCTGCCTATTCTCGTTGGAAGGGGGACAGCATTCAGTCCCTCCATCTGTCTCGCTTCAGGATCCCTTGGAGCTCAGCTAGAGAAATCATCCCTCAGACTCTGACATCTTTGAAACCCAAGTGCATTTCAGAAAAGTGCCGGAAATGTCAGAATGTCAGAACTGCCTCTGCTGATTCCTCTTTCTCCTATTTTATCTCTAGCACACCCCTTGTTGGACTGTTTACCACTTTTTATCTCCTCTCCCTGACAGCATTTTTTTTTTTTTTTGGTTGCCCAAGCTTTGAAAGCATCACTATCCCTTTCTGTTGCCCCTGTCCTTATATCCCTGGCTTGCATTGACCACTGCTTATCTCCAGCGTTCCGCACGTGTCTTGTTGCTTCTTTAATAATGCATTGCTCCCGTGATCAGGAGTGGAGAGGCCCAGCTCTGGCCACAGAAGCTAGAGGTTTATCCTACTGACGTGGGTCTCCTTTGATGTACGAGGACATTTGTGGCTCAGCAGCAGATTTTTTAGCTTCTTTGATGTGCGCTCCCTATTCCTATTCCATGTACATGGTGTCCCTTTATATTCAAGGGGAACTGAATAAAGCAATGTCCCTCCTGCTTCTCACATCTAATTTTTGCCTAAACGCCCTCTCTGATGTTATTAGCGTCAGGGAGCAGTTCTTTCGACAATATGTAATATAATTTCACTAAAGAAAAATAATATCAGACAGGCTGACTGCAGTCATTCATAAGGTCTTGGGCGGCTTTTTATCTCTCCCCTTTGCCTCATGTTGCATTTACATAAATGGTTCTTTATTGCAAGGAGAATTGGCTGAGGATAAAGACAAGTCAAGTTCTGAAAGAGGTTTAATGCTTGATAATCACTTATGTACATTATGATTACACTTATGTACATTATGATAAATATACTATTAATCTACTTTTCTCTTAAGCTATGTAGTCAACACCAAGTACTGAGTGGATTTGTTTCAAAGCCTGCAGTGTGCGGCGTGCCATCAGAACTCACCTGTGGGTTACACTTTTCCAGATGTTGACTGCCCTGGAGACTTGAGAGCGGGGGACTGGCACGGTGTAATTTGGCCCCAACTGTCCATCTTTCAGCTTCCTCTGCTGCCTAACATCTGGCCACTAACTGCAGTTTAGGCCTTTCATTGGGGTTATTGGCAAATAAATAAAAATACAGAAGGATCTGAAGCGAATCATAGATTTATGCATTTATTTATTTATAACTTAACCCTACTGATGAGAAAATTAACTGAGCTATGACTGTTAATGAAGTTTATGGATGATACAAGGATTTTTTTCATTTTTAATATCCCCAAATTTATGGAATCAGATATTTGAGAGAGGTATACCTAGAACCATTTGTAGAAAATTTATTAATTAGAGTTATTTTACACTCAGTAGTATTTTTTAATGAAGCTCTTTTGCCTTCCTTAAGGCCCTAAGGTAGAGGGAAGTTTTAATTGTAGAATCATGTTTGAATATAATATCAATTTGTTATATGTATACAGTACTCATGTTGATTTCATATGTGTCCATTCATTTGAAGCTCATTTGGTAAGAAGGACAGGGTAACTATTATTAGTCCTATTTTAAAGATGAGGCAGTGGAGGCTCAAAGATCAGGAGAAACTGTGACAGAGTTTGACCTGATTCACTGCTCCTTATAGCATATCAAGTCCAATTTTGCATCTCTTGCAGTGCACAACAGCTGGGTAAAAATAAATTATTTCTTAGATACCCTAAAAATTGCTTATCTACCGCAAAAAAACCCACAAAGAGAATCCTGCATGAATTATAACACTTTAAGAATGTGTTTTTTGGTTGTTAATAAGAAAGCAAAGCTATAAAAATCATAGAATAGTTGTAAACAGTCAAGAGGTTGACTTAATCTGTCCTTTAAAATTAAATTCTGGATTTCTTTTTCTAAACGTGATTATTTCATTTTGTCATCAGCAATAATTAACACTCATACTTGATCTGTCCTATTTTTGTCCCTTTCACAATGCATCAAACAAAAATTCTTTGATATTTTAGGATATAGCCTTTGATAATGCCTGCATGCTGAGACCCAGGTGTTTCTGTGTCCCCTGCGATACGAGCCATGACAGGTGAACCTGAGTGTGGCAATCACATGAGACTAAGGTGAAATAAAGGGTCACATATGTAGGTCCAGGAAAACAGGGACCTACAGTGAATTGAAATCAGGGGCTACTAATCAAATGTGTGTTGCAAAGCCATCCTGAAGAATGAATAGTTAGCAGAGTTTCTTGTACAATCAGATAATCTTAGAAAATCCTTAGAAGGTAGTAAGTGGTCATATAGTCTATCTTCGGACCAGTGCATAAAATTCTTGATATCTCCACATCTGTGATTCTTGGATTTACCTATGTAGCTAGACTTTACTGATTCTCAAATGGGAGTAATTTTGCCCATCCTGGGGCTTTTAGCTATGTCTAGAGATAGTTTGGGTTATCGCAACCTAGGGGTGCTTCTGGGACCTGGGGAGTCGTGGTCAGAGAGGCTGCTACATGCTCTACAATGCACAGTGAGCTCCTTGCAACTAGGAATTATCCAGTCTGGGGCTCCTGGGTGCCTTAGTGGTTGAAGCAGCTGACTCCTGATTTTGGCTCAAGTCATGCTCTCAGGATCAAGAGATGAAGCTGGATGTCAGGCTCTGTGCTCAGCACAGAGTTGGCCTGAGATTATCTCTCCCTTTTCCTCTGTCCCTCTGCCCCCTCTTGCCGAGAGTTCTCTCTCTCTCTCAAATAAATAAATAGGAATTATCCAGTCCAAACGGTCACTTGTGCCTAGTTTGAGATCCTCTGATTTAGACAAAGTATTAGGTTGCTACAATTACTCATAAAATTCAACTCCCTGCCAAACCATGTTTTGAGGAAATATACCAATAAAATAGTGGTGATAGGCTCCATGAATTATTTTAGATAATTAAATTCATTCTCCGTTTCACTTTGCACTTACATGCATGTGTGGCAATGTTCAGATGTCAGCATATTTCAAAATTTTTCTGACTAGAGACCCTTTCAAAAGGCACAATAATTTTAGGGGACTTGTAACCATTTGGTTGCCGTAAGCCACTTCCATCACTAAAAGATTTTGTATAAATGTGAGGTGACACCCAGTTACTTTCTTAATACCTGAAGCATCAGACGCCTAGTCACTGCATGGCCCCTGCGGTCGCTTCTGTCTGCCCCCTGCCCCCGATTCTGCAGTAATGTCTCCTTGCCCTGAGTTTGAGAGCATGGCCTACCCTAGCCTTAGCATATAATCCTTAAACCAGGAAATCTCTGCATGTAGATATTTGTCCTCCTAGGGTGCCATCCATTTGCACTTATTTTTAGTTTTCCTCCTGGAGAATCATGGTGCCTTGTGAAGACTAGCTGATTTGGTAATCTTGGACTATTTCCAAACTTGAGTTTGTTTGTCTGCTCTTATTAGCTTTTTCCTATGTGTGTACTCAAATTCTGGCCTCATGAGGCCAGTATTAATGCCTGCGCCTTTTCATGCCTCTCTAATCTGCTCACCTTCTTGCCTGGCTAACCTGTCAGGCCTTTGCCATTTATAATATTTCTCCTTCAGTAGTTTTCTCTGCTACCTTGCTGATTGCTTTTCTGCACCAAGAAACTCCCAGCCCAATTTGCCTCTGTGAGTGTGTGTGAGTGTGTGCATGTGTGCTGTGTGCGTGAGAGAGAGAGAGAGAGCAAAGAAAGAGCGTTAAATAGCTCTGTCTTCCTTCAAAAGCTTCCCTCGCACCCCCATGTGGCATTTTTCTATCTGCTTCTGAGCTGTCTTGCTCTTGCGCCGGTCAACAGTAAAAGGCACGGGTCTGGCTTTGCCTGGATGCAGGCGTCCCAGCCGCAGGAGGACGGGACCACACACGTTCATGCTGTTTAATCCCGACAGCTTTGTCACTGCACGGAACTGCTCTGATGCCTACCCAGCTCTGACTGGTTTCTCAACACCCTCTTGTAGAGAGCTGAGCTGCCTTTCCCATGTATCAAAGCCATGAGAGCCACCCACCTCCCTGGTCTTCGCTCCCAGGCCACCTGCTCTGCTGCCAGTGTTCGAGATTGATACTTGCCATTTCCGTGGCTGGCTTTGCTCTGGCCTCTGTGGGCATGTTCACTAAAAGGAGCATCACTCTTGCTGCCTGTGGTGGGGCCGGAAGCTGCATTATCAACTCGTGGTTGATCATTCTTCTCCCGACTCCCTGTGCCAGCCTCTATCTGTGTGGGAGAGAGCATCTGCCTGGGGGTGTGCTCACCAGGTTCCTCCCTCCAATAAAATACTCTCATTTCTGTCAGCAGGGCCAGACAAGCCTTAGCAAAGCAGGATGCCCCATGGCAACCGTCTTCTGCAAGAGAATTTTGTTTCTTTTCTTCCTCTTCCTATCCAGCCTGGGGTACTCTCTGCAAACCCTGACGTGTCCATCATGCACAGATCATACCATCCACTTAGATCTTATTTTTAAGGCAACCAAGGATTCTCTACTTCACACTCGGAGAAGCTAGCTTCAAGAAGAGAAAATGTAATGACTGTCTTGCTGATGCCTGGACACGAATGTCACAATGCTCTGCTGGACAGAAGGGAGAAGGAAAGGGCTAGTGGAGATCTCCAAGTAATGTGTGTGGATATTTTTTTATAGGGTCTTCTGTAAAGCCTATTCCCACATTTATTATTGAACTGAAAACACACTCAGAGACAGACATTAGTGGTGAACATGGTAGTAGAGGAATCCAGAAATCCTTCTAGACTCTAGTGGAATGACGAGCCCCATTGTGACAGGTCTTCTACACATCACTCTTCATTTTTGCTCCTCAGTGTACTGGCCATAGTCGTCAACATTGGCCTCATGTGGGTGTTGGTTACAAATGCAGTCTGGGGACCGAACAGGTCAGAAGCTGCATCACAGTTAAGATTCTCGAGTGCTTTATATGGACATTAAAACATGAGCTGTTCTGTTCTCTTATGACATTTAATCCTCAGAATGATCTTCTGAGGTAAGTCTTACATTTCCTATTTTACAGATGGGGACACTGACGCTCCTGAGTGATGAAGAAGGGCCTCTTGTCACTGGAAATTGAATCCTATCTATACAAAGAGCACATTCTTTTCACTATGTACCCCTGCTGTGTAGGTGTTCATGATGAAGTCAGTGTCACTGATTTTTTCTTTTGGAAACCGTTTTAGACGTTAGGAAGGTGAATGTTCTAGTCTCTTCGAGATGTCAAATTGCCAAATGGGAAAGGGATTTTTCGGAGATAGGGCTCTTAAAGATTCGGCTGAGCAGACGCATGCCGAGATAGGACGTCCTAGCTGAGATGGATGGCTCAGGTTAGTTCGTAGCCATGTGGCGGAGGGAGAACACACTGGGGCTCTCCACAGAGGGGCAGACCAAAGATGGTCACAGCAAGATAAATTATGTGTTAAGGAGATAATTACCCCGGCCTTTCCTCTGAATAGCAGCTGGAGATAGGCTGGAACAGATGGAGTCAGAACTAGTGAGAAGGTTGTGAGACAGCCTCAGAAGAGAGACAGTTCTCCTCATCCTCGGAGCAACAGTTTAAACAGGAAGCCCTGGAGAATTAAGGTATGGACATACATTCTGACAGGACTGCAGAGGGCTTCTAACCTTTGCTCTGACTTGAGTTTTATAGTTACAAGTAGAAGAAATGAATTGGTGTTATTTACTTTCAAATTGTATTTTTGTTGACTTGTCACAGGAGATGGTTTATGTGTTTTACTTTATGTTGGTCCTTAATTAGCTCTTCTGGGGCAAATTTGAACCGCTGGGTCCAGATGGTCTTAAACAGGATTGTCTGTCCACCTGTATTCAAGAAGAGGGCTTAAATTCAGAATCTCTTTTTTTCCCCTTCCTTTTTTTGTGTTAGCAAATATAATAGTGCCTCTAGAATTCACTTCATTGAGAAGGTCCTGTATTTGAATCTTCATCTCGTCAGCTTTAAACTGAGTATTTTGGTGCCATATTGTAAGCTGGACTGGCCCTCACTCACTCCTTTTCACAAGTCTTAAGAGCCAATTTAAAAATGAAGGCTCTGCGGGAGAATGGTGACACACACAGATTCACTGACTAGATGTCACTTTCCTTACCACTGTTAACCATCTCTAATTTCAGGAAACAGATCCCAGGGCAGGAGTTTCCTCCAGCTTTTGCTGCTGGCTTCTCTGCTCCCACACCCCATACACACAGCTTCTCAGGCTTAAGTGAGTTCCTGACATACACACACAGTTGTTGGTAGGCAGTTGCAACCTTGTGTCATGCAAAAATGTTACTGAGCTGCATGGATTTCTGTCACTCAGGCTAGTCTCTTAGCTCTAATCAAGAGAATCCTATAGCACTCTTTCTCTGTGTGGTGTTGCAACAGATGTTAGGTTGGGTTACTAAGAGTGTTGTAAAAAAGATCATTTCAGTTCTGATGGCCCACCTGGAACCATGAAGTAGAAGTTTATTAATTTTTCACATTAACACAATCTACTTAGTTCACAGACTACCTTCCCTTTGGAAAAATCTGCAGGATTTAGTAAGATGGCTCAAAACACTGCATGCTGATTGCTCCGTACAAGTTTTAACATCTATGAAAATGGAACCTCTTGAAAGTTTCATTTGGGTGCTGTTACAAAGAACTCTCTAGAAGCTACCCTGTATGTGTTGATTGAGATATATATTAAAATACAATCTTCACACCTGAATAGACTGAGAGTACAGTAATAAGTGGAGTAATAATAAATAATACAGTAGAGGTGTGCATTTTCTTTTTTTTTTATAAAATTCTTTTTTTTTTTAAAGATTTTATTTATTTATTTGACAGAGATGACAAGCAGGCAGAGAGGCAGGCAGAGAGAGAGAGGGGAGAAGCAGGCTCCCTGCTGAGCAGAGAGCCCGATGCGGGGCTCAATCCCAGGACCCTGGGATCATGACCTGAGCCGAAGGCAGAGGCTTTAACCCACTGAGCCACCCAGACGCCCCGAGGTGTGCATTTTCTTACCACTTCAGATTTCCAAGTGGCGTCATTATTTCGTTATCGTATGGTACACTCCACCTCTGAGCTTAGCAGATACTTTACTGCTAAAATGCCAGAAAGTGTAGTACGAAGTAAATGGGTTAAGGGGGTACATTCAGGTACATTACTTAGGGTCTTGACTGAACAGCAATGAACCCAAGGGACTTGTAATTTCCACCCTTCAGACGCTACGTAGACTTGGAAAGATCAATTGGAGAGGTGTGAACAGTGGCTAAACACTTTTGCTCTCTTTTTCAGTGAAAGGAATAACGAATTTTCTGCACATTTATTGAGCTCCTATTGCTACTACAAAGTGTGGGAGCCAGATGGGAGAGAGCAATTAGATCAAAAATTAATATACATTTCCTTCCAGGTTGGGTTAGGGAAGTGCAACAGGGAGAAACACAAGTAAACAGAGCACTCTTTGAATATTTTCAGAGCTGTGCCATATGTATCTGTACAGTTTTTATAACCACAGGACAAAATGGAGGTGGTCTCTCACAGCACTGACTAAATAGTATAGATGGAGGGTAGGTATCCATAAGAATGCTTCAGCTCAAAGTGAAGAAATGTATCATCCAGAATATAGGAACACATAAGTGGTAGTTTAGATTGGGGCATGTCACTAATCCCCTAATAACCCATGTTTTCTTGCCTCTAGCTCAAATATATGCTGAGATGAAAAATGGCTTTATTTCACATAAGGCATATGGGCCAGTACTAATCTTGCCCACTGTGTTCAGGGTTCCCACATCAGTGATTTCAGGGATATGACACTGAATTCCTTTTAAGACGTACACAGAAGATCTAGGTTGGGGTTGAAGTTTCCTGGCGTTTTAAGATAGCAAGGTCTCCTGAAACTTTAACACAGATTAATCAACCTATTAAATTGCCAACCTCAAAGGGACATGACCTAGAACAGGGTCATTCAATAGAGTAGAATTTTTGTCATCTCTGTCTCCATAGAATCTAACCGAGTGCTCAGTAAATTAGCCTGTGGATTAGAAAAGTAGTTG
The DNA here is from genome assembly GCF_002288905.1 of Enhydra lutris kenyoni. Taxonomy (NCBI): domain Eukaryota; kingdom Metazoa; phylum Chordata; class Mammalia; order Carnivora; family Mustelidae; genus Enhydra; species Enhydra lutris. Next base: position 44,398,072 of record NW_019154092.1, read on the forward strand.
TTCAGTTAATAAGTGAATGAGCAAGTGACTAAATGGGGAAGAAGTTTAAAGGAGGAACTGGGGCACAGAGCTTCGCCCAGGAAAGAATAGACAGCATGAGGTTTAGTTGGGACAGGTGTGGGGACTGAGGCATAAACATGGCTGGATTTAAGTGAAGAGAATGTGGCAAAGTGGGGTGAACTAAGCCCACAGATTTTGCTCTTTTATGTGGCTTGTTGCTAGCCCTGATAAGAGCAGAATTCTCAGTAGACCCCAATTTGAATCATACACCTCTTCCATCAGCGCCTTTCATCAGCGCTAGTTACAGAGGATGGAAACTTCAAGAGCATTCCTTGAGACTAATATACACTCTCACTTTAAAAAAAATCTCTCCTGAGAGGGCATTCATGCTCACCTGCTTCAGGGTGAGAATCCACAAGGACAGTTCTTAGAAGCTTGGTGAGATTCTCTTGGATTTTCTTTCTTTTTATAATTTTTTTTCTTTTTGTTTTTAATAAGTGAGCTGGATATTTATAGTGCTTCTACCTCCATTCTTTTCAGGCTTGTGAAAAGGGCTGTTTGCCTGCCCACTGAGTGTGAATTATAGGGCTGACATTTAATGGTGCAGTTTCTTTTGCTCAGTGCCCTCAACAATTGAGAGATGAGTCGGAAGAGAGTAATACTGCATAGTAAATGCCTCTCACACAATGGGAACTCGCCATTTTGATTTGATTTGATTTTTTTAAAAGTAAGGTTTAAAAAAATAGCATGTGGTATATTGACATTATTCTAAATTGCACTGTTAGGAGAACATTAAGTTTTTCATTTCACACTTTCTGAGTCTTAAGCACTATTGCTATATGGGGAAATCAGTCATTTTCTGATGATTCATGTGTAGATTTGTACCAATCAGAATTGACTATAATTATGCCAAGGCTCTTCTTTCAAGGAAGTTCATTGAGGGCACAGAAGAAGGAAAGCTAAAGGCGAATCATCCTCTGTAAGTGCTCTGTGTAAATTCACAAACCGTAAAGGTACAAGTAATTTCATAGTACAGTGGGAATCTACTTTGAATAGACTACTGTTGTTATAAACCATGGATACTGATACTACCATCTGGGGATCACTTGATAGGGACTTAATGGCAAATCTGTGGGCACATTTATCTTTCTCAAGTTTGCCTTGAGGCTGTGGACATAAGAAAACAGTCAATAACATCTTCCTATGATTAATTTCCTATGAAAATCACTGAGAATTTGGAATCACTGATTTTTATCACTGACTTCTAGAGTAGCTGGAAAGTCATGAGAGATGTTCATTTGTCTGAGACCATTTATTTTAAGAAACAGCAATCCTTACAGCATGATACTGAATCGGGAATGAGAATGACGGGAGGCCCACACCAATGGGATGAGTGGCTGAGATATTAGGAATGAGAAATGTTTGTATTGATTTGTGCATGAAAAAGAGGACAATGTCTGTGTTTTATCCTTCCCTGCTTCTCAAGGTGCTCTTTCTTCCCAGTCTATGAGGTGTTGTTATGGATCTGCTGTTACTTATTTTATTTTTACCTTAATTTTAGTCTAGAGTACATTGTTTTAAATCCTACCACCATTCAAAAAAAGAAAAGAAAAAAGAAAAACTACCAACCAGGACACAATTATTTCTCTTTGAACATTCTTCTGTCTTTTCTCCCCTAAAGAGCTTACTGTTGAATTTTTAAACACTAGCATTTTCATCTTCTTCAGCCTGACATCGTCGTTTTGGGAAATTTGAATCCATAAAGGTATTTTCTAGCTGGGTTTGATTTGATTACTGCCCTTCTTTAACCTTAAAGATACGAAAGGAAGTACTCCAAGCACCTAAGGGAATCTGGCAAGTAATAGCAAACCAAAGTTCCAGATGGGTCAGGTCCCACAAAGGAAAATTAAATGTATTATTCTCATACAACAAGATTAGCAAATCATCCATAAACCTCAGCCACTCTTTCCTTCTTTTTATTCTAATGAGTTTAGGGTGCAATAATGATGGTACAGGCTTCATCAGAATTCTGCCAGTGAAGGGGAATTTTCAAACTCCGTTTGCAAATGAGATCTGCACCATAAACCATAGTCATCCATCATAGAGAAGTAGCTTGTGCCTGATAAAAGGCTGTTTGGGCAGAGTCAATCAAATGAGCATTATTAGAGCTTGGTATTACACTGTCCTTTAGGTGATGGAGAAGGAATGTAATACAGTTATGGAATGTGATTTTTTTATGCCTCTGTCCCTTTTGGAAGACTAAACTCTATTCTAACATGAACATCTCGGAGTGATATTCATAATCTTTGTTATAAAAGCAGACTTTCTCCTATTTCTCATCTGTCAAGAGCATTTAGAACTGCATAGAGTTTTCATGATATACTTAACACTACAAAGAAATCACTGGTCATTCATGAAAGGTATGTTGGGCATCGTGTTAACTAAGCAAAGGCAGATGAAATATTTAACTTTTAGCATACGTTGGCTATGATTAAAATCATAATTAAAACAATAGGGTTTAAACTGGCAGGTCCTTTAGATACCATCCAATTTGGTGGTTTTGTAACTCTAATTTACTATCAGCCCATTTTTCAACCAAAGATGATATGGCCCAGGTTATAAAAAAACAGCCTCCTCAGCTTTTATAGCTCTCCCCACCCAGCCCATCCCCCTTGATGGATATCTCTAATACTTTGAAACATACTGATCCAACCCATTATTTAAACGTACAAACTAGGATGTTAATGGCCGAAAACAGTAGATTTGAACAAGGCTGCAGATCTTACTAATTGCAAAGCAAATGTGAAAGATTCACAGGTCCTTACTTCTCCACACATAATTTCCCACTGTGCACTTCTCCATTACCTTGGTCTACATCAGGGTCCAAAAGCAAAGGCCTATAAGGGCCAGGCAATCAGTGAGAGGAAAGCAGGTGGTAAGCTGAGAAACTTAGTCCCAAGTACAGAGAACAATTGTTACACATTTTCGGGTGATGTTTGTTGCAAGGAAAAATGGCGCCCAGGATTCCTTGGCCTTTTTTTTTTTTTTTTTTTTTTTTTTTTTTTAAGCAGAAATGGGAAAATCAGAATTGTAGTGTAATAATTACAATAATGCAATGTTTTAATCATCATAATAAAAACCCACTATGTAGTTTGATACTAAACACATTTACGAGCCAAATTCAGCTAGTACCACTAGTCACTATAAATATTGGAATATTCACTCTTGAGATGTTGCAAGGAACATTAAAAATCAGAACATTTTTGGAATTAGTTTCAGGAGGTATGCCCAGCAATCACCCTTATAAGCAATCCTTAATAAGCTCTTATTAATTTATTCAACAAATATTAATTGAGGACTTGCTATGTTCTAGGCTTTATTGCATGAGAAGCTCATACTCCCATACTTTGAAGTGCTCATAGTCTAGTAGAGAGAGCAAGTACACAAGAGATTTTTAAAAGAAAGTGAAAAGAGCACCTATGGTGTTGGGGCACCAACAGCAGTAACAACAAAAATCTTGCCTAGCTCAGCTCAGAAAAGACTTTCCTAGGGAAGTCGTGAAGAATTCATAGATGTTTGCCAGATGGGCAAGAAAAAGAACATTCTAAGTGGAAAGGACAACGCACATACAAAAAAGGGACTAAGGAAAAATCAGGTCTCAATGAGGAAACTGCAACTAATTTGGCATGACTCGATAGCATGGATAAGGGAGAGAAAAAGAAAAAAAAAAGAGAAAAAAATTCTTCACGGACTACCTTCTGTCTACAGACAGAATCTCTGTCTTTTAGTTTGGATATGTAGACAGAAGGAGATTAGTTTGGATATGTAGACAGAAGGTAGTCCGTGAAGAATTTTTAAATCTGTGCTAAGGAGTTTGGACTTTATTTGTAACTGGAGGGATGGTATTTAAAGATCCTAACCAGGGTGAAGGCATCACATTTCATTCTAAAATGATGATTTAGATACCTGTATGCATAGGGAGAGATAGAGGCAAGAGACAGAGGGACCAGTACAGAAATACTGCAGGTTATCCTTCATGAGGGCGGCAGACATAGTGAGGCTGGAAGAATAAAGGGCCTGGAATTGGGGCAGTAGAATTCACAGGGTCTGGCTTCTGATTGGCTGACCGGGAGAAAGAGGAAAGTGTTGAGGAGAAGGACACCCAGGTTTCTGACTGGAGAGTCTGGAATGACTGTGGCCCGTTTAACCGAAGAGAAGACCACGGAACTGGTGAATCCTGGCCTTGGTCCCAAAGGGCTTGTGGAAAGTGGGTGCCTGCTCCAGGGCTGGAAAGTCAGCCAGTCTGCCTTGTATCCAGTCACTGGCCTGAGGAACTCACCATTAAAATGAAGTGTTTTCTTTAGCACATTTTCCAAGGAGACACTGAAATATGACTTTGAAAATGCAGATGTGATAAGTTTAAAATATACTAATTTTATCAGAAATAGCCCAGTCATTGGAAGACTTTTATGCCAAGAAGCTTTAAATCAACTGAATTTTTTTTTTTAGCGTAACACATTTTAGTGCTGAAAACAAACAATAGCAAAGCCAATAAATTCCTGCCAAACACGACCAACAGTATTTCTCAACTGGTTTTAACAAGCACTGAGGTAGAAGGTCGAGACACAAGCAAACAGTCCTTTTTTAAAATTTTTTTTTTAATTTTTTGAGTATACATTTAACATGTTTGGCATTTTATTTTGCATTTGAATATGGAATAACTGACTTCACTTACAGTAGAAGGAAAGGTCAAAAGACACGTTCCCTCCTGCTTTGGCTTAGTGTAGTATTAAACCACATTCTTGTGTGTTCAATTGCTTTGAAATTTAATCTTTTTTTTTTCCCCCTCCAAAGTGTGTTCTCTGTGCTCATCTCAAAAGCTCATTGAAACCCTTAAGCTAGACAGTGAGACTCAGTGGCAGAATGAACTGGGAGTGATCTGACCACCTCAATTTTTAAATTAGAGTAAGTCCAGACCTTGAGGTTGGTCAAGAGGAGGCAATGTCTCTGGTCAATAATCCAGCATTTACGAGCACACGGCGCATCACTGTATAATTCAAAAACAACGTGCCTTGGTGAAGGCAGTGGGTTTTATAGGCACGCTGTGAATTTAATTTATAAAAGCAATGCATTTTTTTTTTTTAAAGCACTGGATGAGTTTAATGGGGGTGGGACATGCAAGGCTGAGACAAATGCAAGAGCTATTGAACATTGTAATAAGGACATAAGGACATTATCTCTGGGGAGAAGAAAACAAAACAAAAAAAAACAAAGAAAAACAAAAAAAAGAAAACCAGAAGAAATAAAATAATAATAACAACAAAGCCCACAAAAGAGGAAGCTGATAAGTTCTAGTTCAACCCCTAAACAATAATGTCTTTCAGGGGAACTTATGGTTCTTGATAACTGATAAGTGAGAGTACGCGCCACCACACAGAAGAATAACAACAACAACTAATAATAATAATAATTTCCAGTGAATGCAGTAGTTACCGCAGCCTCTGATTTAAAATGTAAGCTTTGAAACAGCAGGAGTGTTACCGATGATATTCGATTCTCCAGGAAGATTATCCATAAAGATTTTTGCAGCTGCACTTACTTACTTCTCTCTTCATAGCATCATTATGCAGACCCAATAGTGAGAAAAAACAGTGTAACGAAACTTAAGCGACTGCATAATTCTTTATAAATACACCCCACTTTATATATTCACATATATTGTGTGCTCTTCAAATGCAAATTTTAAATGTTGTTTATCTGCTACTTCTCTACTTGTGCCTCTGTGTGCATTCTCTCCTTGAGGTAATAATATGTTCAGATGTTCAGTTTTTCTAACATAAGAAGAGATTTTGAATATGTGAGTAGGGAATATTTCAATGAAATAAAAGGAAAAAAGAGACTGAAACAAAGTGATGATTTGCTTGGGAATTAAGATTCAGTGCAGCCTTGGGGATGTTTATCCAGGACCTCTGATTTTCTAGTAACTCGCCCCTCATTTGAGAATCTATTATTTCACATCTGTTAGGGGAGGGTAGTGGTTAAGACATGATCACTCTTGAGTGTCCTACAGTGGAAGGATGCAGAGACCATAGCCTCTATAACCTCCTCAATATTCTGTAATCTCAAAATTTTTTTCTCCGTAACAACTGCCTCAATGTTCATCTTTGCCTAGATTAAAAAGGGAAGATGAGGGGCGCCTGGGTGGCTCAGTGAGTTGGGCCTCTGCCTTTGGCTTGGGTCATAGTCTCAGGGTCCTGGGATCAAGCCCCGCATCGGGCTCCGTGCTCGGCAGGAAGCCTTCTTCCTTCTCTCTCTCTCTCTGCCTGCCTCTCTGCCTACTTGTGATCTCTGTCTGTCAAATAAATAAATAAAATCTTAAAAAAAAAAAAAAAAGGGTGGGGGAGATAGTGGGGCACTTGGGTCACTCCGTTGGTTAAGCTTCCAACTCTTGGTTTTGGCTCAGGTCATGATCTCATGGGTCAGGAGATTGAGCCCTGAGTCAGTGTCTGTTCTCACTGTGTGTGGGGGGGTCTGCTTGAGATTCTCTTTATCCCTCTGCCCTCCCTGTATTTGTGCTTCTGTGCTCTCTCTCTCTCAAATCAATAAATAAATCTTAAAAAAAAAAAAAAAGATGATAACATTTTGCAGGGTATTTGAAACTGTATCCTGCTCATCTACAACCTGTATGATCCTCCAAGTCTACCGTGCCAGATGAACCTGTGTCAGGTATACGCTTCACTGTCTTTCTTGTTTTTCTGACTTCAGTAACTCCATCCACCTCCAATTCAGATCATATTGGATCCTTCATTGGTTCTGGCCTTATATTTATTGGCTCTTCTACAAAAATGTATCTGAAATACTGCTTTTCTTGTTTTGCAGATAATTCTAAAGAACACTTTTTGTAGAGCTTCATAATGTGGGTATGAGACTTTCATTCTGCTTTCTGTATTACGGCTGATTTGTATTCATGTGTCATTGATAATCTCATCTGGCATTCTCCTTCCTGCCACTGTCTTTTGGTACTGATGTTATTGTGACAATTTACATACAGGTGTCATGGAATCATCTTCTTTTGTGCTTACTTCTATCATTAAGTGGAAAAGGGTACCAGAGCAAACTCACCAACCCGTGGAGATTCCTTATCTCCTTAGCAGTTCATTTTGAGGTGAGTTAAGCAGAACCTTATCTCCAATTTTAAATTGTAGGGTAATATTAGATTCAGCATAATGCCCAGAGAGACATTTGAATTCAATTGATTGATTTTTGTGTGATATTCTCAGGAGCACTGTTTGCCAGTTTCCATCCTCAGTTCTGTCTGAGTAGTTCTGAGAGAGTTACGCTCTTCCACAGTAATAACATCAGAACAATTTTGAAGCAATTCTTTTCTCCATATTCTTAAAAGAATCTCAAAGACTTGAGGCCTCCCATGAAAACAAAGTATTTGTCACAGATGGAAGAGACACAAGGGACACCTTACAGTGCCTAAAGATTTAAAAAAAGAAAACCAACAAAAATAACTTGTTCATAATAAAGTTCACTTTCATTTTGGTCTGTGGTACTCTCTCTCCTCAAACGGTTTGATATGGTCATCAAAGACATCATCAACAAATAGCCAGTGCTAAAGATGGTGAGGGAATCAAAGAGGTCTGAGATGGGTTTTGCCTTCAAAAATTCTTCAGTGTAGTTGAGAAGATTGGGCATAAATTTTAAAAAGATTTATATTAAAAGGCCAGAACAATAACTGAAGGGCTAATATTCAACTGGGAAAAGAAACTTACGGAAGACAGAACGATTTCAGAAACAAGCTTCCCTCTAACAGAGACTTTGGTAGAGTAGATCTGCCTTCAGTCCATGTAATTTTCTTAAGTGATCTTTCAAGAGTGTTGGCCAGTGGCCACATTATTTCATCATTTTTATGGTAAGATGGGTAGGAAGTAACTAAGATTTGATTGAACATGCTTATGTGGATGATAGAATAAAAGGTTGGTCAAGGAATAATTGCTATTTTCATTAATAATTTAGTTGAATGGTCCTTTTGATTCATGCCTTTTTAACCTATTTAGTAAATGCTTATTGAGCACCTACTATGGGCCAGACATTGACCTAGACGAGGTGACCCTCTGTCTGGTTTCCATGGAAGGTTCAGCTATATGCCTAATGACCTTGTGCAATTATTCACAATGCCATTTTATTTCTCAGAAGTGTCCTGTTTTGAATGATAAATGAGATTATTTAGGGAAATGCCACCTCAGGGAAAATCTACTCAGTCTGGCCAGATGTGCTTTACTAAGCTACCCAGACCACATCATGAATGTTTGTAGTATAATGTAAGCCTCATAAAGACAGGAACTTTGTTTTGTTCACTAGTATATCCCAATAAACTATATGTAGTTTATTGTTAGAACATACTAGTTACTCAATAAACATCTGTTGTTGTTGTTGCTGTTTAAGATTTTATTTATTTATTTGAGAGAGAAAGCATGAGCTGGGGAGGTGGGGCAGAGAGGGAGGAGAGGGAGGGGGAGGGGGAGAAGCTGACTCCCTGCCCAGCAGTGAGCCCCACATGCAAGCTCAATGATCTCAGGACACTGGGTTCATGACCTGGGCCAAAGGCAGATGCTTAACTGACTGAGTCTCCCAGGCGCCCCTAAATATGTGTTTTAAATGAGTGAACCATCTAACACAATTTTACCGTTTGAGAAAATTACCGCCAGTATATTTATCTAGAGGATTAAGAACAGCTTCTGTGCCCATTAAAGCAGGTTTAATTTGAAGAGGATCAACAACAACAACAACAAAATTAAAATTATTTTAACAGTTCAAGGAAATTATTTGGTTATCTGATTTTATTTTACAAATATGATCTGAATGTATTTGGTTTGCTTTTGAAATCAATTTTAAGTAAATGAAATATAAATATATTAACATAATTTTCTCAGTTATTAAAACTGGGTGGCAGCATCTTTCACTGAAATAACCGTGCACATCATTAGAATTTTCCTGTGGGAATGTTGTGAGGCAGGGATTAAATACGTGGGAGGGAACTGGTGAGCAGCTTCTTAGAACAGTGCCAGACCCAAAGTATGTCTCTTCTCCCTTCTTTCCATTTGTCAGGATATTACTCTATGTAGATACCGTATTTTGAGGAGGTGACCTAGGGTGTATGAGCCGTATTCTTATTTCACACAGAAACCCATCGAGCTTGGTTATCCTGTTTCCCAGCCTCCAGAAGACGTGACACAGAAAGTTAGGAAGAAAGCTGTTAGAAGCAAAAGCAGATTTATGGTAACGGGAGAGATTGGAAACTACAGAAAGGAAGCCAGGGATTCAGAAAGCATCATTTCTGAGGCTATTTGGGGAAGAGAGGGAGAGCCTTACATGCCCAGCAGCCCAGAAAGTATCACTGTGTTATACCACCTTGCAGCAAGTTGTCAGTAATGATGGCCCTGGGCTATCAAGAAAGGGTTCAAGTAGGTTTACTGTGCTCTGTTCAGTAAGAAGACATAGTTTATAATCCATTTCTGTAAAACTGGTGTTTTACTTCAGCTCTTTGGTTGCAAGTAGTAGAGTCTCTAAATACATCCTAAAAGAAAAGTGTGTGTGGGTGTCATGTGTGTGTACATGTGCTCGCGGGGCACACGTGTCTCGGGATTATAGATTGCAAGCGAAGTATGAGTGGTTGGGAACTGAGCCAGCCCATGGACTGACTGCTCTCTCTCTCTCTCTTATGTAGGCCCCTGGTACCTTTTTTTTTTCTTCTTTTTTTAGGTGCTATCTCTCTTTCTGATCCTGATCCTACATCATGTTGGCCTGCCATCACCCCTTTGGACTGTCCTCTCAAAGCCTCCATTCTGTTTGAACTTTTGCTTCCATCTTATTCTCTCTGGGTTTTTCTGATAAAATTCAAAGAAGGAGGATGCTGTGTTTCTAGTTCATCTTTTCACAACTGGCAGTGTCCAAATTTGCTGATTATTGTATGGTTTGCCATCTCTGAAGCCATTGCCGGTTCCTGCCCCAGTTTGGGTTTACAGGAAGCAAGTAGATAGGATTATCTGGTTTATTCTAAAAATCCACTAAGCAGAAGCTGCAGATAAGCTGCTTTTACAAGGACTCAACTAAGGTATAGCAGATACCTAAAACAAAACAAAACAAAACAAAACAAAAAAAGGTAGATAAATGTTCAAAAGTTTTGAAGTTTAGCACAATGAAGTGCTATTTCCTGGAAAATTTGCTTTAAGTGGAAATATATTCCATCAATGTTATACAAATAAAATCCTACTGTATTTTTAACTTCAGGCCTGTTCAGAGCTCTAACAAGATATTCTAACTGTAATGTGCATTGCATATTTTTCATCCCATTGTCAGCCTCCCATTCCCTAAATATTTGAGAGTAACTTAACCCATTCTTCTTAGCCTGTATTGCTCCGTCATAAACATGTTTGCAGCGACCCCTTTTACACGGAGGGTGTAGAATGATCCATCACCCTCACCATTTCCTTCTTGGCCACGAATTCTCTACCCAGATTCAGGCAAACAGGTACATGCTTTTACATCTGAAGCAAAGGGTCACTGTCCCAAGTATGGGAAAATGTGGGCCGCCAGTGTGACCAGTATTAGGTTTTGCAATAAGAGTCTAAGTGCTCAAAACGGGGATTCATAGCACAACACATGTAGAAAGTTAAACGACTGGTATGGCACTCTGAGCCCCAGCTCACCTGTCACTGATTCACAGAACATTGATATGACACAGCACCTGCTCAGGAAGTTCTGTTTTTGTTTGTTTTGTTTTTTTTGTTTTTGTTTTTTCAAGAGAGGGAGGGTGTGGGGAGGGACAGAAGGAGAGGGAGAGAAAGAAACTTAACTGTTTCACTCAAAGTCCTGATTTGTGCCTGGGTGGTGATTTCTTTCACACAGGGAATTAAAGGCCACAGGCCAGGTCTGATCCACTTAGAACCCTGGAGTCCTTGTCAAGCTACCTCATTTTCCATATGCAGAAACCATTATTCATTGAGACAAAGATGTCTGCTTTAGGTCATGTAGTTGGTTAGGGACAGAGTCTGAGCTGCATGGGCAGAAAAAGAACTCCTCAAGATAGTAGTAAGTCTTCAGTAAAGTCCCTGTGGCTCAAGAGCAAGATGGTTACAGGTGATGTGAACAAAGAGAGACCAGCTGAAATGTTGAGAGAAAGATTACATTGAAACATGTTGATAGAGGTTCCTGTATTTGAAAAACAAAACAAAAAAAATAAATGAAATTACATTAGAATTATCTCTCAATCTGTGCTAGTAATAAAGTTTTAAAAAATGAATCAAAATGAGCATAAAAATCATGACAGGACTTAATAACCTAATAAAGGAATTTTAACTTTACTTCATACATTCGTAGTATGGGTTTAATGGTTAATGCTACAACAAGAAAGAAACTAGGATGAATAAAATAGAATGGAGCATACTTGAAAACAATTGCACTAATGCAAAATGAATCATTTGAATGGTCTAGTGGTATTTTTAGTTCATGTAGGAACTGTATGCTATGGTACTCTAATACTAGCAGCTTTGCCATTACGAGGCGAGTGCAGATAATAAAGTATGGAAATGCTTTTTCTCTTCATGGGGATTGGAAATATTATGGCCAAAGTTAGTGTCAGGGTCCTTAAAAATATTAGAAAATGAAATTAAAACGTCACCTTCAAAGCTGAATGTTTGCTGAGGCTTTAATTGCAAGGCACACCGGAGACTCAGTAGCATAATCATAAAGGATCAAAGTCATTACCAATAAATGAAACTAATAACATTACAAATAAAAGTATTTTGGACAAGGTGAGGGTCAAGCTTCCCATTACATTAATATAGTATGTTGATGAACTATATGTAGTAACCATAGTCGATAGAAGTGGAATTAATTTGGGACACCTGGGTGGCTCAGTGTGTTAAAGCCTCTGCTTTCAGCTCAGGTCATGATCCCAGGGTCCTCAGATGGAGCCCCACATCAGGCTTTTTGCTCAGCGGGGAGCTGCTTCCCTTCCTCTGCCTCTCTGCCTTTTTGTGATCTCTATCTGTCAAATAAATAAATAAAATCTTTAAAAAAAAAGAAATGGAATTAATTTAACAGGGTAATTATTTCTGCTAGTGATCACAAAATAAAAATGGTTCATAGCAGCATTAGGGACAAAAAATTGACTTGTTGCCATGATATTCTCTGATATTCTAAAAGTTATCTTAGACACATGACTGTGGATACAAATTACACATATATATATTTTACCTGTAGTTAACAAAGTTATATCCTCGGATGACTTTGTGAGCACTAAGACCACTCTTTGCATTGAGTGCTTTTCATGAGAACCAATGTATCAAACTATCTGGAAAATGATTTTTTTCATAAATCCCTACAAAATTTACTGACGCTGTTTTAGAGTTCTTTTGCTCTGAAATAATGTTCATGTGAAAAAGTCATAGCAAGAAAAAAATGCCAGGGATTCCTTTCATAGTGTATTTTTCTTTAAAGCTTTAAAGCTGATACTCTAAGAAGTCTTTCATTTTTCTTGCTGAAAACAGCTAGAAAGGGAACTATTCTGTGGACATATCGTATTCCAAGCATGCTTCCTGACCTCAAAATAAAGAAAAGTTGGAAATGTTTGAGCATGAATGCTTCGTTAATTTCCTATGTGCGAGTCAGTGACAAGAGAATAAAGGGTTTCTAGTGACCCGTTCAGTGGCCACTGATTCTCTTTTGAGATTCAACAAGTTATTTCATTTCTGTAAGTACCAGCCCATCTATAGCTGACCTGGCCATATTCTGGGATTATGTTCCTTCAAGGTTGGGAATATGTTCAGGCAGAATTTAAGGTGATTGAATGAGAGAAAAGATAAACAAGTTTATCACGACAGTCGCAAAGGAAGATGTTAGGAGAAAATATTCTTCTATGTGAAGTTCAGTCGTATTTAGCAACACTTTCAATTTGGTTGCTGTACATTCTCAAAATAATAGGGGCCTAAAGACATGGAATAAGGATGGAATCTATTTCTGCAACATTAATATTTTGTGTCATTTAAAAGCTACTGCCCATTTTATTCAATTACTTTGATCTGCAGAAATGCATGCTTAATTAATAAAGCTAGGCCATAATCATCTGTCTTGTAATGAAAATCTTTTATGGATAGCCACTAATGAAGATCCAATTTTGCCTTTCCAATTGCGCCCATCGTGTGGTGGAGGGGCAACCTGCATGACTGAAGGACAGGGCGATGCCTTGTGCTACAACATTTGGAATTGCCGCGAAACTTATGTCGCACCGAGGTTTATTAATGATGTACTTATCAAATATTCATTGTACGGCACTAACATTTGAAGAATGTGTTCGACTGAGCCTAATGTTTCTGTGCTTTGACTGCCTGCTTTATTTAGTGAATTAATTCCAGGGAATAGTTTGAAATACTGAAATCTGAGGTGATACAGTATGTCAGGTTGTACAAGAGCTTAGCTGCTCTCTTATTTGGGTTCAGTTACCTGTTTTGTTGATGAGGGAAAGTGGCAGGTGTGCCCGTGCACACCAGTGCCCACAAATTCATTGTACACGCCATACATACACATACATACACACATGTGTGTATTGCACTGGCCCCCCAGTTGGGTTATCATTATTTATTAAAAGGTACTAGTTTTGTTTTTGTATCTAGACCTGTCATCAAAATCACTTGTCACTATTCAAATTAGTAGCTTCAGTCAGGGTCTCTGTGTAAGTCTTACTGACCTTCTATACGCTTGTCCTCCTGGCTCCTTTCTGTCATGGTCTGTAAGAAAATTGCCACTTTATTCTTATTCTCCAGTGAGAATATATTTTCAGTTTATATTTATTTAAATATATTGTCAATGCTTATTTTGAAAGATAATATTTATATAAGGATAAAGCTTTAAATACTCCTGGAGGATTTAGCCTGAAGACTCAGGTTTAAGATTTAAGCGAGTAAGTTATTATATTATAGTACTAGTGAAAACATTAACAAACTATATTAATTTTATACTAATATTAATTACTACTACTATTATTATTTATTAGTGTTTTAAGCAATAAATATACATTATACTGTGTTTTCCATCAGTCATCTCAAGTAGGCACGCAGGTATATATAATGAATATTGTGAATGTTCTGTTGGCCTCATGTGTAATAGGTGAGAACCTGTTTTCTAGGATAGTAATGGAGGACAGTAGCCTCTTGCTCTAGCACACATTTGAGATAGAGAAAAGATCTTTCAAAATACCAGATATTTTCATGCAAACCTTATTAGTGTATCAACAATTATTTGTGAGGTGAAATGTATGTATAATACAGTTTTAAGTCTATCTAATGATACTCAGGTTTTAAAAGAAAAATCAGACTTTCATATCTAACCTTTAAAAGGCCCCAGTGTATGACATGGTTTTGAACTTATCTGTTGTTTGACCAGAAAAACGTTGACACAAAGAAGAGGATATTGAAAAGTTACTTATAACTGATGGTATTTTGATTATATATATAAAACATAGAATTCCAGACCTTAACTTGACTCAAGAAACAGCTGGTATCACTCTTTATTTTATAGATAAGCTGCTTCAGGGTGTGAATGACCATCCTTAAATCATGTATCTGGAGACAGAATCCACTGTTTCCTAATACTGAGTCTAAGGTCTTTCTGATGTACAAAACTAGTTCCCAAGAGTATTAGTACCAGAGAGAATTTATCTGGCATTTTCATTTTTCAGACTTGTTCTTTTTTTTTTTTTTTTTTTTAAACAGGATTTCCTCACTGATTTGTATTGAAGTGAATAGAATCCCTATTATTCTGCACTTTATGGAAATGCAAAACACGGAGGGCTTTTTGTACTAGCTTTTCATTTCTGGTTCTCTTTGTCACAAAAGGCTCTTCACTTTTGTAGTTGAAATCATTTGTAATTACGAACTGTGCTTTTAAAAAATTCATCAATGAAATTTTTGATTTAAAAATGAGCTACCAGAAGAAAGGCAGAAGAGGAAAGACTGGAATTTAATGCAAAAGAATAGTTAGAGAGAAATCACAAAAGGAGAGGCATCTCACCTAGAGCAGTGTCTCATGTAATGGCAGGAAATGAAGAAACTGCATTCTCTCCTATTTTGGAATTTGTTATCCAGTGTTATTTGATGTAGCAGTACACAAAAAAATACCTTTATGCCATATATTAAAAATTTTCAATACATCAACTTTATCTCCTGCATAAAATTTAGAGATGGTAGACACCTGTGTCACCAACAGAGTAAAAGAAGATACAAATATTTAAATACCCCAACTTTATTTATTATTTTTTATATATTTAATTATGACCTATTTCATAGGAATTTTATTTCATAATCATAACTGTACCAACATCTATTAATAACATCCTCAGAGTCTATATCATTAAGCAATCAAATAGGGAGGACTGAGTTAAACATATGCTTAAGACAGTGAAAGTGAAGAAAATGTGGACAGATATTTTTTAAATGTGGGTTTGATATAGTCACATTTTTGTTATTAATTTTTAAGTGATTTGAGTGTCACTATACAACAAAGTTACATTAGTTTCAGGTGTGCAAATAGTAATTCAGCTTCTCTGTACTTACCACAAAAGTAGCTGCTAGTCTGTCATCATGCAATACTATTATTATATCATTGACTGTATTCCCTATGCTGTGCCTTTTATTCCTGCCAGAAGGGTGATGATCCCCTTCCCCCTTCACCTTTTTTTCCTTTTCCCCCAAACTCTGGCAACCATCATTTTGTTCTCTGTCTTTATAGCCCTGATTCTGCTTTTTACTGTTTGTTTTTTCATTGGATTTGCTTTTTGGATTCCATATATGAGTGAAATCATATGGCATTTGTATTTCTCATTCTAGCTTATTTCACTTAGCATAATACCCTCTAGGTTCATCCATGTCATAGCAAAATGACAGGATCTTATTCTTTTCAAGGCTGTGTAATATTCCTATGTGTGTGCGCGTGTGCGTGTGTGCAGCCTATCTTCCTTATCTATGTGTCTGTTGATGGGCATTTAGCTTGGTTCCATATCTTATCTGTTGTAAATAATGTTGCAATAAACATGGATGTGAATGTGTCTCTTTGAACTAGTGTTTTTATAATTTTGGGCAACATTCCGGGAGTAAAATATTGAGTCATGATATTTCTATTTCTGATTTTCTTGAGGAAACTTCATACTGTTTGCCAGAGTCCCCGCACTAGTTTGTATTCCCACCAACAGTGCCCAGAGTTTTCTTTTCTCTAATCCTTGCCAACACTTGTTATTTCTTGTCATTTTGATTTTAGCCATTCTGACAGGTATAAGGTGGAATCTCATTGTGGTTTTGATTTGCATTTCCCTGATGAAGAGTGATCTTGAGCATCTTTTCATGCGTCCATTAGCTTTCTGTACGTTTTCTTTGGAAAAATCCTGTTCAAGTCCTCTGGCCCCCTTTTAATCAGATTTTTTCTATTTCTGGTACTAAGTTGGACAGGTTCTTGATATATTTTAGGTATTCACCATTTTTGGTTATATCATTTGCATATATCTTCTCCTCATTCAGTAGGTTGCCTTTTTGTTTTGTTGATCATTTCCTGTACATTTTTTTTTTATTTTGATGTAGTCCCGAAGTTTATTTTTGCTTTTGTTTCCCTTGCTCTAGGAGACATATCTAATTTTTTTTATGGTCAATGTCAGAGAAATTGCTGCTTATGTTCTCTTCTAAGATGTTTATGGTTTCAGGTCTCATGCATTTTGTGTGAGTGGTTACTCTCAGAGTGGTTACTTTGAGTACATTGATAAATCTACTTCTTTACTGAAAATATTCAGTTAGTTATAGCTCATGTGACCTGTTTCATCAACCAAAAGGTAAATATAATCATACTCACTTATTTAATATGTTATCATTATATATATATATTCACATATGCATCATTATATCTATTTATATATAACTATTTATACATATAGCTGAATACTATACATTCAGCCCCCAGAGAAATATTACTAGGAAGTCAAAGCTATTCTCTTAAAGATATTTCCCAACCACTGCCAAATCTCAATTGTTTAGAAAGAAAGAAAAAGGGAAGGAGGAAGGGAGAGAGAAAGGAAACAAATAATTCAGGCCAAAGTGGCCTTTGTTCTAAAAGTTAACCTTGGAGAGATCCATAGTCTGGTCTGTTGACTTCTGCTACAGACTTTGGATAATGCCACACAATGACAAAGGCAAGTCTACACCATTTACAGAAACCTATTCTTGATGTCCTTGATGGTCAAGATCTTAGTTAAGCCATAGTGCTCTCCACAGCAAACCCCGGGGTTTTATTAGGCTTCACACCCCCACATCAGCTAAGATCCTCCCCCTACCCCAGATCACTGCCTTGGCACTGGTTGATCCTAGGGTATTTCCACTACCAGTCATGTCCTGATACCAATTTCTGCCATGAACCTTTAGCCCTTTTACTGAGTAAGGGCCACTTACCTCGTGTACTTCAAGTGTGTGATTTCAGGAGACTCATTGACCTTCCCGAACAACATGTCTTAGAATGTCCTCTACACTCTTCTGTGTTATTGAATCTTGGGCTGCAGAGCTTGGATTTTCTTCTTTCCAGAATCCTTACACTTCTTATCAAAATAGAACCTCCTTATCCCTTGTGACCAACTTGAAACACCAGGGAAACAGAATCTATGAGATCTTCTCTTACACACTTTCTTTCCTTATCCTCCTCTCCTATGCTTAACATGGGTCCCTTCTTGACCAAGATTTACATAATTTAAGGATACAACAATAGTACTTCACTCAGGATAAAGAAGATATGCTTCAGTGAAATGTCCTGACTTTATTCCTTAATATCCAAGGGGTGGCCATAAAATTTTAAATTACCTCTACTTATTAGTTAATCTTTGCTGTAATAGGTTTCTGGTTACATACTGGTTTGTGTGTTTGTTTTTTAATTCCTTGTAAAGGAACTTAAAATATTTTAAAGTTAGATTACCTAGTGTGCTATTTAAAATCCCCTCACTCCTGAAAAGGAAGAGAGAGTATTAAAAAATGAAAACACTTAATTGTCCTTTTAATACTGCTTTTGGCTAGAATAATTATGTTACTTGAGCCTTAAAAATGAAAAGGGAAGTTAAGACACAACTTCTGCTGTGCTGTGATTTGCACACCGATGAATGTGGTTTAACTATCTCAACCTTGAAGCAGTCCATAAATTAGTCATAATCTCTTCTTACCCTGTGGTTATAGAAGGTTCATAATATCAAAACCTTATTTTGGCCTCTGTGCACAGTTATGATCACTGTCATGTCATCAACTTACCCTTCCTACTGGACAATTCTTATCAATACTCAGCCTGTGGGTATTTTCCCATGCTAATAAAATCAAAATCATCTTCTTGATCCCATTTCTCTCTCGAGATGTTGCCCCATTTCTCTGCTCCTCTGGGCATTAAAAGTTCTTAAAGAAGTTTTATCATCATCATCATCTCTAAGTCCTCTCCTTTGTCCTTTTGGTTTTATTTATTTTTTTCTCAACCCAACCTATCACGGTTTGTCCCATTCTTTGCATCAAAACTGCTGGTGTTTCCAGTGATCTACATATGGCTAAGCCCAATGTTCAAGTCTCAGTTGTCCTCTTGGCTAGCTTCTCCACACATCTGATCCAGCAATTTACTCCCCCTTTCTTTGACCATCTTCTTCCCTGGCCTTCCATAATAACCACTCTTCCTTCCTTGTTGGTTACTTGTTAATTTATTGGAGGTATCACTTCATCTTTCTGATCTCCAGCATTGTAGTACCTCAAGATACAGCCTTAGGACTCTTCTCTAGCCATCTTTACTTTTTTGCTGATCTTATCCCATCTCATGCCTTTATGTTAAGACACGCCTGTTTTGGTCCCCAGCTTAGACTTCTCCTCCAAACTCTAGATTCTTTTCCCCCCACCTGCCCACTTGAATGTCTAATTGACTTATCGGTCTTAAGTTGCTCAAAACTGAACGCCCGATCTCCTTCCCTTCTCAACCTGCTCCTCTTGCATCCTCTCTGGGTGAGTAGAAACTATCCTTTCAGTTGCTCAAGCCAAACTGTGGTGTCATTCTTGACTCCTCTCTTTTTCTTCCTACCCCATACCTAATCTGCCAACACATCTTACTGGCTGTACTTTCAGGTTATACCTAGGATCCTTTTTAGTGCTTGTACCACCCTAGCCAGTGCTACCCTCATCTCTTACCAGAAGTATGGCAGTGACTTCCTAACTTGTCTGTTCACTTCTGTTTGGGGCCCACTGCACTATACTCAACAGAGCAACTGCAGTTATCCTGTTTTTCTGTAAGTGGGGTCCTATCATTTCCCTTTTCCAAACCCTCTAATAGCCTCCCATCTCAATCAGTAACTACCAAAGTCCTTCCAGTGCCCTAAAGATGTTGCAGAGTCTGTGCTCCCACTTTATTACTGAGCCCATCTCCTATAATTCTCACCCTAGCACACTCTGCTCCTGACACACTGACACACGGGTTTCAACCCCAGGGTTTTGTATTTGCTTTCCTTTTGCCTGTTATGCTACTTCCCTGATATTGTAACATCACGCGCTTCTCACCACTATCAAATCTTTGCTCAAACGTCACTTTTGCCATGAGGCCCTCTTGGACCTACCTTTCTAAACTTACAGTCCTCTTCCACATCTCTATTCCCCTTCCCCCTTCCTTGATTTTTCTTCCTAGGACTGAAGCCATCTAGCATACAGACTTTTTAAGGTATTATTTTGATGATTTATTGCCTTATTTACCCCCCACTAATATGTGAGCTCTCTTAAGATCAGGATTCATGCCTGTTTTGTTACTTGCTTTCTACCAACTGCCTGAGCAGTTACTGACACAGAGTAAGCACTGAAATTATTTGTTGAATGAATGAATGAATTACAGGAACAACCTCTTTACTTCAGTGTCTCCTGGTTATTTCTGAAAATCTCTAATTGTAGCTCTGAAGAAGGCCGTGGGCTTCCTTTTCTTCTCCCATACCTGGTCGTAGATCTGTAGACTCTCAAGAAGCCCAGAGGAGTCTTGTCCACTGCTGTGGTTGTCGTCTTCTCTGTCTGTATTCTCCACAGGAGTGATCCTAATCACAAACAATCTTAAAATAGTAGCCCCATTCACTGAATGTCAGCTCTGCCCTAGCTGCTGTATTAGGCTTTATATATGTCGTCTGTTTCAACTGAATTCTCACAACCCAGGAACAAGGTAAGTGGAGCCCATTCCCCTACTTCTGGGATTCTTTAGTGTGTTTGACTATGACCTCATGAGTCAAATATTGAATAACTTCCAGTGCAAACCACAGTGGCCTCTCCTGCTGACTTCCTGAACTAATATCCTTTTCTGCTGTGCTGCCCATATTTTGGGAGCGGGCGTTCAGGAACAATGACCTCAGAGATAAGGAGCCTAGAAGAAGGATCAGATTGATAGAGGGATTGGTGTTTTGTTTAGGGACATAAACGTAATAATTGTTTGCATATATTGAGTACTTACTGTGAGTAGGACTGTGTTCAGAACTCTATAATAGCAACTCATTTAGATGCTATGACTATATCTATTTGAATAATGAGGGGACTAATGCTTAAAGCATTTAAGCAACTGGTCCAAAGTCTCACGACTTAGTATTGATTCAAGGATTTATTTATTTATTTTGAAAGATGCCATTTATTTATTTGAGAGAGAGAGAGAGATAGTAAGAGAGAGAGCAGAAGCAGGGGGAAGAGGAAGAGAGAGAGGTAGGCTACCTGCTGAGCAGGGAGCCCTACGTGGGGCAGGACCCTGGGACCATGACCTAAGCTGACGGCAGACACCTAACCGATGGAGCCACCCAGGTGCCCCTTGATTCAAGGATTTAGATCTTGGGATTTGAATTCAGAACCATTAATCATAAGCACCAGGGTCTCAGCTGTATTTTTCAGTTGTATACACAGTGCCAGGCACTGTATTAAGTGCTGACGTTGTAATCCAAGGAGCAGAAGGAACAATCGTTTCTGTATTAAATCCTCAACATAAACCAGGTGGAAAATACACAGTCATAAGCAAACCTGGAAATTTCTACACTGACCGAGACATCGGCCTTCTAATACTTTTGGAAGTGTGCCTTTCCACCGTTTAGTGCTTTGTGCTTCCCTTCAGAATAGGCCAGTTTGTAGAGTGCACGTGTTTAGCACTTATAACTTTAATTTCTATGAAATGATTACTATGTGATTTGAAACTCTGTATTCTTTATGTACATGTGTTTGGCCTGCTTAACCATACTGTATTATCTGTCTTTTAGATGCAAAGTCTTTCTATTTATTTAATTACATTATTCCCCTAAGATTCTTAGCTTCCTCCCTTCAAACAGAATGTTCTCAGTATACTTTCATTGAATTCCTGCTAGGTAGGGAGATGCTTTTTTTATATCCACTTCTTTTGAATGGAAAGATGAAGGGTACCGGTAGGTAGAGTAATTTATCAAAAGCCATGTCTCTGGGCACGGAATCAGAACACCCAGACTTCTGAGCTTAGGCTCTAAAGTGTGTGCTTTAGTCCCCTGTGTCCTTAAGAAAGATAGTCAGCAGTAGATAAATTTTAATAGAAGAGGTGTAGCTAAGCTCTCTGAGTGGAGAGCCGGGTTTGATGGAATCGAGCAAGCATTTTCATTAGGAGTCCAGGATTGCTGAGTTGCCCATCAGATCTGCACTGAGCATGGGGAATGACACGAAATGGCGATTTTTAATTTGCAATTATCTACTTTACACATTCAACAGGTGAAAATGTAGATTTCCCATCACCAGCAGGGGCCCAGATGTGTCCTGGCAGTTCTAAAACTTTGAACACAAAACATTACTTTCAACTTGAGTTTGAAAGAGGCGACGGTGTGAAGTCAGAGGGAGACTTTCTGCAGGCAGTTGGCACTGCGTGTTGGGTTTTGTTGTTTTTGCTGTTTGCTCCCCATGGAGATTTCATGTCTTATCCTTCAGTTTGCTGTGTAAAATGGCCCTTTCCTGGAGCAACAGAAATCCTGTCTGTGCCACCACTGATCTGGGGAGGAGGCAGTTGTGATGGAAGGAGGCTTGTGTGTTTGTTGGTATCTATTTGTTTTGTAATCATTTCAGGTGAATGCATAGAAATCCGTAGACTTTGAAAAGAGGTTATCCTTGGTCTGGGTGTTAATTTGATAGTCAGCGGCTGTTTTTTAGGAGTGGGGAGACCAACTGTCTCAGTTGGCTCAGGGAACACCAAGGGAAGTAGTGGGCACCCCTGTGCAAGGTGGTCACTCCATTTAGATCCCTTCCACTAAGCTTTTGAATAACATTGCCCGCCTAGTTAGGAGAGACCCTCACCTGCACAGTGAGTACTAGAAATCGCTAAATACTTGAAATTCGTCTGCCTTTGAGAGACAGTTTATTTCCCAAAAGTTGGTGGTGGTTCAGGGGGTTCCTAAAGATGAGGGGAAATGATAGAAGTAACTCTCAGCCAAGGAACGCACATCTGTCGCTGACTTTTTTCTCCCTGTTTCCCTTCCTCAGTAAATTTCCCTGTGTCTAAGCCGAGGAACACTTCACAGCAAGTAGGCCCATGCTCCCCACCCCTCTTTATTTCCTGAGTCTCACAGTCATTAGAGGAACAATAGCCACCTCATGTCACTGGGAGGCCTAAAGTTTTGTGGAGATGCCCTCAGGGACTCGGGTATCACAACTGATCTGAAAAAGAGGCTTTGGCCCCTCATCCTGACAAAGGAGCATCTGTTGAAGGCCTTTTGCCTTGAAGTGGCTCCATTCAGGCTTAAGCCAATAGCCTAGTCCTTTAAATCGCCAGCCCCATTGTTCAAGGTATTTCTTGAAAAGGGGAATGTGTATGTCCCTTAAACTCTCTTTCTTTAGTTAATGTGCAAATGTCTTGCCTAGAATCTGCCACCACAAGACTGGTCTCAATAAGGACCCCCCTCCCCACCCAAACACCAGCTTGAATTGATATAGCTCCTCCTGTGCTTAACTGAGCAGGATTTCTGTTAAGGATCATGGGGACACAGAGGAAACAGCTATGACCATACTCATTTTACAAATGATAAAAGTGTGCTTGCCTCTTCAAGTCCATTGAACTGGGTTTTGACAAAAATTAGTTCAGTGCTGGTTGATAAATTGCATTACCAGAATAATTACTGAATTTTCTTTTCTTAGTATTTGATTCAAGTAGTTTCATAGTTGAATGCAATAAAAACAGCTCTCGAGATGTCATAAAGCATAGCTGGCTCCAAGTCTGTCTCTGAGCGCCAAACCTTTGATAGAGCTCCCCCGCTTTATAGACCCTACCAGCCATGCTCCATGCTCCTGAATTAGAGATAGTCAGTAGGGTGCTAAGAGACACCAAATAATACACCTATCAGTTTCCTAATAATTCCATTATTTTTATGTTAGATCAACCATGGACATGATAGGAAAATTCACATGCGCTTGTAAAGCAGGAAACTTCAGAGAACATTTAGTGGTATGGGGCCCTCTCTTCCCCACCCCACCTTCTTAATTGTCTATCTGTGGGAGTAAACTATTTAGGGGATATCTGTTCAGGAGGTGTTTCACGGAAGCAGTTTAAGAATCACTGGTTCTGATTCATTTCTGCCTCTTGCACACAGATGCCATATTCTGTACCTCTCAAAAGATTTGTTGACCTTGATTGAGATCCTGGTATTTGTCTTGTCTGTGAAGCAATATTAGCTTTATAGAATTCAGTGATGACATTTCTGCTCCATAACTTAGGCTGAAGTGAGATTACATTTCATCTTCAGCAGGTTTCAAATAAGAACACACTATACAGTGAGCCTTCTGAGTTTCCACAATAAAAAGAAAATGTGTCTGGTATTTACTGAATGCTTACTCTGTGCCAAGCACTCAGCTAAGCACTTTACATACATTTGTAAAAGCCACTGTAAGTTGCTTTTATTATTGTCCTCATTCTGGAGATAAGAAAACAGAGGCTTGGAGACCGCCAGTCATCTTGGCCAAGGTTACAGGGGTAGTGAAGAATGGAGTGAGAATTTCAAAGGTGGGTAACCTGAGCTTGAGCCCATGATCTGAATTAGCTTCTGTGGTTCCTCTTGCTGTTGGGAGTATTTTAAAGATTTTATTTATTTATTTGACAGAGAGAGAGAGATCACAAGTAGACAGACAGGCAGGGCGGGGCCGTGAGGGTGGGAAGCAGGCTTCCCGCTGAGCAGAGAGCGGATCCGGGGCTTGATCCCAGGACCCTGAGATCATGACCCGAGCTGAAGGCAGAGGCTTAACCCACTGAGCCACCCAGGCGCCCCGCTGTTGGGAGTATTTTAAAAAAACAGTTCCTGTAGAGTGGTTTCTGAATGAAGAGCTTTATTGCTTTGAGAATTTTATATGATCAAGTTCTAGAACATAGATGAAGTTCGGTGGAGTGAGCTCCAGAGCCAATGACCAAGAAAGAATTCTTGAGACATCTTTGGTGCAAAATAGTGGTTTATTAAAGCACGGGGACAGGACCCGTGGGCAGGAAGAGCTGCTGCCCTAGGTTGTGAAGGATGGCAGGTTATGTACCCTGCAGTTGGGTGAAGGTGAGGGAAAAGGGGGGGTTTCAATGGAGCTTTCATATGCTAAAGAGGGCCTACAAAGTGCAGAGGTCTTGAGACTTGATCAGTGTTGTCTTTTGGCAAGCCATTAACATCAAGATAGTTGGGAGATTCCTGGTGGGATGTCACATTTCTGCTATCAAGCATCTTTGTTAGTGAGATTTAGGTTCAGAAGAGATTTAACTTGATTTACATTTCCTTCTACCTCAGCCTCCTTCAGTTTTGTTTATGGAGGGGAGGGTGATATTAGGGCTTGAGGAACTGAGTTATTTGCCTGGAAATTGTGATATTGATAAGGTAACTTCTTTGTTTGTAGATCTCTAGGACATTTTTAAACCAAGGAGACTCCTATCCTGCAGGATTGTGATATCTGCAAGTTAACTATTTGCTTTTCCTTTAGGGCAGCCAGGGGTGCCTGGGGAATGTCACACACATTACCGAGGGGAGCTGGTGGAGAGGGGTGCAAGGTGCCAGCTTTTGCTTTGTCCTCAGCCAGCCACCTGCTCCCTCATCATTATATATGTGGTTATTAATCATAAATCAATACAGAAACCTAGTTATGCTCATTCACTCAACAAAGATTTTTTTTCCCCAATAAATACTTTTGAGCCCCCTCTCTATGCCAGGCTCTGTGGATGGGTATGAGTAAGCAAAGATCTCATCCTTGGAGTAGCTCACAATGTAGTGGAGGAGACGGGCATGTAAATAAACTATGAAACGATCATCTCATGACAAGATGAAATAATCTGTGTTGTAAAAGAGGTGCACAGAGGATACAGCCCAGGAGTACTTGACCCCATAGAATTTATATGGAGAATTGAGATGATGTAGTGACCATAAAAACTGTTCCTCAAAAACATTCATTATAGTGAAGGTCAAGATAGAACAGAAACAAAAATGATGGTAGAATAAATCTCAGATGAGTTTTTCAGATACAATGGCTTATTTCTCTGGGCTCTTGGAGACATTTAATTGCTAATTCTTATTAGTTTCTGAAATCCATTTCATTGACCAAACTCATCCCATGCCTTCAAGGAAAACTTGAAGTTAATGGTAGGATTTGTTTCTCATTAATTTCTTTGGCTTTCTTAATGGCCAATTTGAAGTCTTGTTAATAGTTAATATGTTTAGCAATGTAAACTTTTGCATTAATAAAACAGATGCAAAATTATCATCCCAGCCAACCACTGCCATGGGAAAGAGCAAGGAGTCTTAAACAGTGGTAGAGTTGGACTGAGCTGACCCTCAGAGGACCAATAATGTCCTTCCAATTGTCTTATTCTCCCATGATTGCGATCTACACACCTATTTCAAGACTCATAGATGTTCCTACAATAAACTTTTGTTAGCTTTATTGTTTTGTTTTGTATTGTTTTGTTTTAGTAAGTTCATTCCCAGTGTGGAGTCCAACACAGGGCTTAACTCTGAAATCATAACCTGAGCTGAGATCAAGAGTCAAGTGCTCAACTAACTGAGCCACCCAGGCACCCCAGGTTTTCTTTTGTTTTGTTTTTTTTTTTTCGTTTTGTTTTGTTTTAGTAAGCTATAATTTTAATAGTAAAGTGTTTTCTTATTTAACTGCTCCCCTCCTTATTTTAGGACTATACATATAACCAGTATAAGTAGTTTATGATTTTTTATACTTAATTTTTGACAACCTCCATTTTTGTAAGCTGACAACCATAAGAGACCCACTATGTGCTGGCTTAGACTTCCGTTCACCATTGGAAAAATATTTTGAAGTCCTCTGCTAATGATGCTGCTATTTGCCAAGTTTAGTTTAGGCAACGTGACCACGTTTGCATATAGAGACATGTTTATCCAATTATCTGAATATTAAGATATACATACTTTATTCTATACTTTATCCATATGAATGGAAAATGGGAGACTGATACTTACCTTGGAAGTAAGAAGTACAAGTCTTGTAAACTTTGATAATAATGGAAAAAAAATTAGGTTTGACAAAAATGGTGGAATTTTACCTTTGATTGGATGCTCATTGGACTCAGGTAGTTGTGTTAACCAGCGTGTGCTAAATGCTGTAACAAGCAAAATCTCAGCGGTTTAATTAACTAATTAATAAAAACCAATTTAATTAAGGAAAAGTTTTAAATCTCGTGTTAGAGTCAGGTGTGAGGCAGTAGGTGTCTCTTCGTGTTCCCTGGTGTCTTCCTATGGGGCCGTGCTTAACTCAGGCCTCACAGTCCTCCATCCGATCCCCTGTCTCCAGCTGGCACATTTGGGGTGAAGGAGCAGGTGGACATCACATAGGGGATCTTTCAGAGAAAGGCCTGGCAGTGGCGCACAGTACATTGACTGACATTCTTTGAATAGGATTCAGTCACATGGCCCCACACTTAATTGCCGAAGTGCCTGGTCAGGTGCTCAAGAGGGAACAGAAAAGGGATTCTATAATTACATGACATTGTCTCTGTCACAGCTAGTCAAATGTGTGTCTGTCCAGAAACAGAAACAGATTTAGGGACATGTATACAATGCTGGAAAGTTGATCAAAAGTTGTCTATAAGAGGCAGAAAATAATCAGGGATCTGGTGGTCTTTGGCACTTTAGGAACAGACCTAATTCTTCTGCCACTGCTCCCTGGGTCAGCTGCAGGTAGGTTTGCTGGGGACTTAGGCAAATATCTGCAAACATAGAAGATTTCCAGTAGGATTACAGGTAGCTTCCCCTTCTGCAGGAACTGGGTTCTGGAGAATTTAAAGAGGTTATAAATTGTGAACATATTTCCTAGAAGACCTAGAATGTACCTGATGGCACCCGACTTGTTTTTCAGTATTCTCGATATTTCTATGTGACTTTCAAATCTCTGGCAACATCAAGGAAGGGAATCTATGTTTTTTAAAGTAGTCAATATGCCAGGGATTGATGAGGGTGGTCACACTAGAGTAATGCCTACAGAAAGGCAGGAGTGAAATTACAGAGTTACGGGAGGGAAAACATTTCGTTTGAAGGGTTTCCAAGCACTCAGCAAATAGGAGACTTCCAAATACTTAAGTCTGGAACCCCAGTGATTTCCCGTATAAGTGTCCCTTTGCGTTTGCTACATCTCAGCACAAGACATAAACATTCCCCAGTGGAAAACAAAATATCATATTCCCTGACAGCTTTAAAACAATATAAAGCTATGAATTGTCTGTTGATCCTTTTATCACACTTATTGTTTCTAGAATCAGATGCCGATCTCCTGGAGGGCAGGGGCTCTAACCTTCAAATCTAATTTTGTGTCACAAACACAGTAAAAGTTAAAGAACTGTCCACTTACAGTAACAAATAGGCAGGGTCTGCCATAAGACACTTAAGAAGAAGAATCTCTCCCTAGTGCTGACCTCCCAGTGCTGAGGCAATCCTGAAGTCTTTTTCTGGGCCATCGGGTTCTGTGGGTTCTACTCTAATAACTATTCACACCCTGAAAATAGAATGTAGTCTCCCTCGCCGCCTGATTCCTTCCTTGATGTATAAAAAAGAGCAAGTATAGACCTCTATTTTTTTTTTAATCCATGTGTGTGTCATTATAGAGGGATCTCACTTAATGCTTCAGCATCTTAATTAGACCAAACAAGTCATCTGTGAAAGATGGTATGCTATGGACTTAGATAAACCCAAACAAAAACAACAACAGGAATTGCTCTGAAAAAATTCACTTCAGCAGCACCTCGTTCTGGTTATGGCAGGAACTTGAAATATACTCCTAACCCCAAAGTCATGCAAGAGGGAGAAGAACTTAGAGCTAAATGGAAGTTAACCTGAGGTAAATGTGTATCAGGATAATGACCAAGAACACACGGAGTCTCACGGGTCTTTCTAAGCCCTGCAATCAGACGAAGTCTACAGAGGCTTTTTTTAATCATGGAAAGGACTAATGAAAAATTGGCTTTCTCAAAGGTTTTGGAGTACATTGTACGACCTTGCTGAACCTTGAATTTTCATGATTGTTTCTCTCATATGGAAATGTTTGCAATTCTGTCTTACATGAAGGGCAGAGAACCGAAAGGAAGTTTGCAATAATGAAGTCAGTTTTCACTGCAGAAAGATGACCTCATTGCTTCCCGAGGCAGCAGTGAGGGAGGGCAGGGTCTTTCCTAGGCCCTCTGGAGGCTTTCCTGCCAGACGGGAGCTACCAGACTGAAGTAGAGTTACACAAAGTATCCTGAAGTCTTTATTAACTAGATTGTCACCCACACGATTTCCTGAATTCATACCATCCTGCTGGAAGAAATTCTGTAAGAGATTGTTAAACAAGGTGTGATAGTCTTTTTCAGGAGATATTTTAAAGTGGGTCTTTTTTTTTTTTTCAAGTTTTTATTTAAATTCCAGTTAGTTAACATATAGTGTAATATTAATTACAGGTGTATAATAAAGTGATTCAATCTGAACATCACCAGGTGCTCATCACAAGTATGTTCCTTAAGGATTCTTTCACAGTTTGGTGAAGTAAGTCAGAGGTAGCATGAAAGTCATTCTTTTTACTCTTGTGGACAAAAATCCCTGCTATCTTACTCCTTTATCCCCACAGTCCCTAGCCTTGGGACCTCAGTCGCCTGCTCTCTTCAACCCCACCATCTGTAGTCACCTGACTTCTTTAGGGGGCATGGTTCCCATCACTTTTCAGTCCCTTCAGAAATTATTTCTCTAAGCACCTTTACTTCCAATGATCTGCTTGGCTAACCAAAGCGAATTCGATGACCATATATACACTGTTATTGTTGGAGTAGACTTATCCCTTCCATTTATTTCACTGATACTGACTGTACACCTAGTTTCTATGAGATATCAAGATGAATAAGGTGTAATTTGCTTTCAAAAAGTTTTTTTGTATGTATTTGTATGTATTTTTTTTTATGTATTTCTCTGTTAACATATTTTTGTTTTAAGGACCATGTAGGATCCTAAACCAAAGGAACAAATAGTATTTAGAATTTCAGGCAGAGCTAATGGACTAATTCTTTTGTTTGGGGTCTAGATGAACAGAAGTAGTTTGGAAGCTCTTAGGTACAAAAATAGAGATAATATGATTATATATGTCATAGCTTACAACCCAGACTCTATGGGTATTCATTTATAGCACTGCTTAGTGACAATAGGGAAGACACGATGAAAAAAAATATACATATATGTATATGTATATGTATATTTTTTTCTTTTTTTTCCCCCGACACTCACGTGCAGAAGCAGTTACCATGTAACATGTCAAAGGGTCTCTTGGGATGTCCCAAAGTGCCAGGGACTCTCTTACACATGGTATCTCTAGAGATTTGTGAAATGCAACTTCGGTATTCCTGATTCAGTGGACCAAACTTGGTGGACGAATCTAGACAGGCAAATTAGAAACCCGACACTGAATTCTAGTTTGGGCTCTGGATCCTGTTAACCTGATGTTGAATGAATTTGTTGTTTCCATGAATCACCACTTTTAAGAGAAAGGGGGATTCTCTGGGTAACTTGACACTAATAGTTGTGTGAATGGCCTCAGTTTGGGAGGGTGGAGTCAGGTTCAGGTTTTCAGCCCATCATCAGGTTACTATAAAGCTGGGAGTCTGACAAACCACAGATGGACAGAGGTAGGAGGTGATCACAGAGGCGGAGGCTTCTATGGTAGAAACTGTTACAAAGGGAAAGAAAACAACAGAACCCTCTTGATTGGATGAATTGTTTACCTGAACTCCAGGCCCCATCTTCCAAAATAAAAGGATGTGAGCCATTCCTGTCCACACCAGGAAAGCTTACAAATCACAACTGAAAGCTATGTTTT
Source organism: Enhydra lutris kenyoni (assembly GCF_002288905.1). Taxonomy (NCBI): domain Eukaryota; kingdom Metazoa; phylum Chordata; class Mammalia; order Carnivora; family Mustelidae; genus Enhydra; species Enhydra lutris. The sequence continues at coordinate 44,428,461 of NW_019154092.1, forward strand.
TGAAATTATTCTTTGGGAAAACACGCTACAGATGAGCAAACAATGTTTTGAAATACTTAAGTTGTTTTCAAAGTCACCTGCTGTTCGAAAATCTGATCCATTGCATGGTTCAGGTCTTTTTAGAAGCTGATTTCTGCTCTGATGGTTAGGGGCTCATGGTTTCATGGAAAGAACACATCTGGACTTTCAGCACATGGGGGCCCTGGACCCCACTTCCAAGCCTGTTGTTGTCTAAAGTCCCCAGCCATTCATTCCTGGCTCTCAGGCAGTTCACCACTTAGAGGAAGAACAGGGCCACGTGGCCCTCAATGTTGTTGCTTTAGTTAAAACTCTAGGATTCTAAACACTTGGCTGGCAGCTATGGTCTCTGAAGTTCATCTGAGATGATAGATTTAACAAGTACATGCCCATCTCCCATAACACATCTCCTTTCTCCATGTTTAACTCAAGGTCACTTGTCTTCCTCCAGGGCCTTTGTTTTATTCCTCAGCAGAGTCATTCTGACCATAGTCTCAGTGCTTCTTATCAGTTTTTCTTGATATGGTGAGTGTGCAAGCTCTAACAATGCTTCCTCCACTTTCTTCTGATGTACTTCCCAGATTTAGCAGTGACCTGAACTGAGCTTAATTTTTTTTTTTTTTAATCAGTTGATATAATGCTGCTGAAAACTTGCCTGGATCTCTAAGGTCTTTTAGGATTAATCATGTTCAGCCTTCAGGAAGGTTGACAACTGTATCCCAGCCTTAAGCCCCTGGAACAACTTAAGCAGGAGAAAATCACTTCGACTTTCCATCCTTAAATTCTAATAGGCTTATGAGAAAGGGGAAAAAAAGACAATTCATGCAACATTATCATACTTGTTTAAAAAGGTCAGGGGAGTGGAAGGAGAAGGAGGCCGGCTTTGGTGGTGGAGAAGGTACGAGGCTTGTGAGACTCGTTAACAGGGGATAAAAGGAAAAACTCCACGATTCCAAATTAACCAATTTTCCACGCTTCCTCTTTGCCTCCTCCAAGTTTCATTTGCTGATTTCAAGCCTGTCAAGTTTAAGGTTTGAGACAGTAATGGATTTTAACATCAGGGCACATGGTCTCTAGACCTGGGCTTCGCTCCTTCTGGTGTGTAAGCAGAAACTTCTGTCACCCCCTGAACTCACAGAAGCTGACTGGACCTGTCCCTGCAACTGTACGGGATCGTACCCTCCGTCTGGACAGCCATTCATGTAAAGATGCAGAATTTCCTAGGTAAAAAACAGAAACCTAGAGAAGCGAAGTAAATTCTCCAGGATGACATGGCTTGATAACAACAGACCCAGGAACATACTCTGATCTTTATCTGTTTCATTTGGTTTTTCCCTTCACTCACGATACTTGCCCATGTCAGAGAGCCAAGGGCATGACTTTCTGACTGTTTTATGGGGAACAGTAGGATGGGAGCCCCAAACTGGTTATCTTGACTTTGTTGCATAATGGGTTTCACTATGTGGTCTGCAGAATTCTTCTCAGTCGCTGAATGGTGTCTGTGTGCAGTTAAGGAAAATCAGTCATGCCGCTGATAATAGTTATTCTTTAGACTTTCTTTCTTTGATTTGAATTAGAAAATATAGACAAATCCTAAGAACCGATGGTGGTTTTAGTCATCCTGGTGCCAACTGCCCATCCTCGTATTAACAAGAGGCTGATGTCTAAACATAGACATTCTGGGTAGAAATCCAGGAAACACCTCACTTGTCTGCATTTTACTTTCTTCATGTCCAGAGATACATAATACTTGAGCAACTTTATGGGGATCTTTTAAGGTCTTCTTTCTACTGATGGTCGCATGGAAAATAGAGTGTGTTCTAAAAACACTTAAATTCAGTAGGTGCCATCAGGATAAAGCTAATATGAAAATAACTGCTTATAAGAAAATGAACACGAAGCTCTAATAGTGGCAGGAAATAGTGTGTCCGAGGTGGATAATAAATAATGCTGTTAAACCCCTGTATCATTCCTGCTTTCTGTCAAGGTAAAAAAAAAAAAAAAAAAAGGGTTGATGGTATAGAAAGGTATAAGCAAGTGGTTTTGTCTGTGGGGGTGAGGGCAGAGGTGGGACAAGGTTTCACCTCATCAAAGGAGGAGGGAGTCCTTATCAGCATCTCCTCTCTCCCATCTACCCAAGAAAGGGTTTTGCTATTTTTGCCATCACGAGAGATTACTGGGCTTTTGTGAACTTTGTGGTTGTGGGGATTGTAGAAGAGGGAAGAGGGGAAAGTGGGTGATCAGGATTAAGGAAAAGTTTCTATAACAAAGGATACCTCTTAATTTAAGGTAATAATTTTGAATTTCCAAAAACAATCTGTTTTTGTCTAGCCAGAGAGATGATTTATAACTCTTACAACCACTTAGATCTTGACATCAGGATTTCCATACCCATTGTCTTCATTTCCACCCTCCTTTGTCTTCTCTTGCCTTCTATACTTCACCAAAAATTATTTGCAACAATTTCACCAAGAAGAGGAGTTCTTTTCCTGAGCACGACTGCATGCACTATTTGAGAAAGGACTTTGATACCCTCTTGAAGCGTCTGAATCCTAAAACAACTGAAGCAAAGCTCTAGAGGTAGATACAAGCCAGCAATCTCATTAAAGTCAGCTTCCTTACCTATTGCATGAGCTCAATGAAAATCAAAATCTCTCCTCCGTGAGTTTCAAAGCTAAAAATGAGGTACTTGTAGCTTCAGCACCTGAGGGCTTAAATCATATTTTATATTCCATAAATGTAGCCACATTGTCTCTTTTCCCTTTGTTCTTTTTCATTTTTGACAGAATCCATTTGAAGTTTTATGTCAAATCATCTGGCTTGTTGGCATAATGTACCTCGGATTTAGATTTGTGATTGTTTAGGGATATGTATGTGTTTGTATGTTTGTGTGAGTGTTTAATTAAACTGAAGTGAAATGCTGTCTGAGCCAAAGGCGGTGGTTTTTCCTTTACTCATTTAATGTTATGGTGAGTTTTTCATTTGTATAATTTGTCATGTAATACCACTGCCTTTTAAGCATACTGGCTTAGTCAAAAGCACTCATTTAGCAGGGAATAAAAGTTTAATTACCCCTTTCACCTTTACACATTTGTTACAAATTATGTAGTGTCTTGGGGAGACGGCATTGAATGAGCAAGATTTCCATCCTAGTCCCAGTACTGCTTCTAATTAGCTGTGTGACTTTGGATAAATCATTTCCCATAGTAAGCAATGTAGGCTAACTGAGATCAAAAAGAAAACAAAAACAACTTACAATAGAATTGTATTTTTCACTCAAATAAAAGTAAAATTCAGGTGGTCAGATGGGCCACATAGTACTTAGCATATAAGCATGAGAATAATGTGAAGTATCACTTGTGCCTTGGGAGAAACAACAGGGAACAAAGTGGAAGTATGCTGTTCTGAAGATTTGTTTCTCTGTTTTAGTTGTATGTGACTGAAACCCAATTTTAACTAGTGTAAGAAAAATGTAGGCTTAAGAGCCAATGGTGTCCCAGGCAGTCTGAGCAACTCCAAGCCATGGGAAGAATCAGCAACACCTTGGCCTCAGGAACTAGGACCAGATATTTGTGGGACTCTGGGATTTTCATTCTCTGGCTCCTTCAGCATTTACATTTGTCCTCCCATGCCGATCAGCAAATGCTGCCATGTTGTACAGAGACATGATGGCTGACACTTCAAGTTTTATGTTATCTTAAATTTTCATCTTCTGGAGATGAACTGACTGATTGTGGGGGACTCCATTTCCAGAGTCATGAGAGAGCTGGGTTTTGATAGGGTTGGGTGTGGCGCACCCTATAGCAGAGGGATAGTCACCCTACAGGAATATGAAGGATAGGTGGAGGGTTAGCATCCTTTATCCCATCTAAATTACTGTCTTCCTGACTGGGTGTCAAAGGGTAGCTGGTATCCCATAATTGTGCCCTGCAATTATGAACATTATCTTTCTTCCTGTCTTGTATCAAATTTGCCTTTTCATTTATCCTAGACTCTCAGATCCCATGTTTTCTGCTGGGTTAATCTGATAAATGAATCTCTGCTGAAGGGTTTATGACTAATCATGATTTAAAGAGGTAATCCTCTCGTGCATGCCTTTTCACAGAAATAGCCAATGTCTTTAACTGTAAGAGAAATAGTCAGCATTTACTGGACTCTGATTATATGTAAGGAAGGCATCGTGCTAGGAAATGTAGGTAGTACAACATCCGTTGAGATATGGCTCAGCTGGTGGCAGGAGTGAAGCTTGTTGGCCCTGGTGTTAGATTCCTAAAAAGTTCAACCTTTGCCATCTAACAGGTGTTATCCTTGAACAAGTGACTTGACCTTTGTTCCTTATATTAAAATGGCAGGGACAATAGTAACTACCTCATAGACTTGTTTGTGAGGTTTAAATGATATGTACCAATATGCACAATGCTTAGCACAGCAACTGACTCATCACAAAGGTCCAATAATCCTTATCTTTTACATGATAACACATATATTAAGTATCTTTTCTTAGGAGGATGGATTTAGTCTTTACTCTCAAGCTGTGTTTCAAGGATAAACCTTCCTATTACTGCCTTGTATTAGAAAAGTCACTTACCACCCAAACCCATTTCATCATCTTGGAGAATCTAAGCCCTATGGGATCATTTTGTTCTTAGTCCCTTGGTCTTAATTTGAAATATTCATCTATAGCCTAGAGTTTATTTAGGCATCATTCTGGGGGTGTCTCTGGGCAATGAAAGCTAGTACATCTGTACAATCGTTCTTGTGTGCCAGTCTCCCTGCCTTCCCCCTGCACCCTCTCCTTCACATTCTGTGAGTTTTATTTCAAGTGGCCCCTCTTCTTCACACTCTAATTCCAAAATTATAGTTGTTAGCTAATCCATTCAAGTGTAATTTGCAGACAAATGCAGACAACACTTTTTGTTAAATTTGATCTTTTCTGTATCAACATGGCTAGACTATGAAGAAAATCAATGAAGAAAATGAAGATCTTCTATGCTAAAGTAAATCTCTGAAGAATTCTGGCTTGCGTGCATTCAATCTCTTGACTGGTAGCAAACCTTACACTTTGAACAGACTCTGCCAGTTATAGAGGATGCTAGCATAAATGGAGAATGAAGTCTTGCTATTCATTCTACATAGTTCTCTTCACATTCAAATTTATTATTAACCCCAAGACTCAGCAGTCAAGACATTTGCTCCAAGTCACATAGTGAATATAAGAACTGAGATTTGGACCTGAGTTAGCCTAAATCTAAAAGACTTTCTCTCTCTGTTCTACCATCCTCATGTGTAATACTACATCAGCTTAATATTTTAGAAAACAAAACAAAACAAAACAAAAACCACTAATTTATTAAATAGAAATAAACATGAATACTTCAATTATTGATTTAGTATAAAATTATATATATTATAATAATATTATAATATATATAATTATAATAATTCATTGGCTTAAAATGAGGATTCTTCTCATGTTTCTTGAAATTATTAAAATGAGACAAGGAGCATAGCTGTGAATGACCAGCGTAGATCCCTTGGTCATGCATTTTCTTCAGTGAAGAATATCTTATGAAGTCCAACTTCTTAAATTATCAAGCAAACCTACTCCTTAAGAATGCAGTTTTGGGGGCGCCTGGGTGGCTCAGTGGGTTAAAGCCTCTGCCTTCGGCTCGGGTCATGATCCCGGGGTCCTGGGATCGAGCCCCATGTCGGGCTCTCTGCTCCGTGGGGAGCCTGCTTCCTCCTCTCTCTCTCTCTCTCTCTGCCTGCCTCTCTGCCTACTTGTGATCTCTGTCTGTCAAATGAATAAATAAAATCTTTAAAAAAAAAAATAAAGAATGCAGTTTTGGAGACCCTGTGTTTTAGAGCTGTCAGCTCAAGTTGATAGTCCCAGTTCATCTCTCCATGGCACTTTCTATAAAAGAGTGATGATTTAGTGTTACCAATGTCATAAGCTTGTTGTGCAAGGGGAATGAGTCAGCATATTTTAGAGCAACTAGGCTGCTCTAAAGTCTGCATTGAGAGCCTTGTTTTTGATAACTAGTGATGAAGTATTAACTATCCCAATTATTAGAAATATAAGAAAGGTCTCTATGAGTGGACTGTCTGCTAAATTTACATTTTGGCAGTTATAAACCCGAAGAGTCTGTAGTGTTTGGAGATGACATAATTTAATTTTATTTAGATTTTGACATTGTCAACCAAATTAGCCAATTCACTACAGTATTCAGGATTTGTGTTTACCACCAAATATATATATTTTCAAATTCTTATTTCTAGACCCTAGCCTTCTTTTCATTTACCTGTTTTGAGTAGACCAAATAGAAAAATCTTCTTAAAATAACTGAGAGCAGTTTATTCCTTTTTCAAAAATTTCTATCACAATATATCATTTTAGAGTTTAAATTAAAAATCTATTACCTTTAATGAGGATGTCTTTGTATACTTCATTTACTCATTGCATATAGAATGGAGATAATTTTCTTAGGTAAGCTCAGGCACAACTAAAGAAAGCAAACATACTTACTGAGGTTTAAATATTTTGCTTCATTTTCATGCAAATTAATTTCTTCAAATTCTTCAACTTTCTTAGGATTAAATAGGTGTTGGCTCAATGTATGGGGATGGAGTGTTGACACAAGACTGCAAATATTGCAAGGATGTGTGCCAGTCTGGTGCATTTGGCTACAAGGCTGTCTTCCTAAAAACTTCCCAAGCTTCCTCTTCTTTTGGGGATCCACATCTTTGTCCACTGTCTACTTGCCACAGGCCGTCCTGGAGGTGGTACTTTCCAATTTTCACCATTTGATACCTGGAACAACAGAGAGTGGGTCAGAGTTTTTATCTGACCAGGGAATGTTCATCCCTTCCCATGGAAAACTACCCATTCCCAGTCCTGGATTATTCTGATTCATAGGCAGAGTCAACACACACACACACACACACACACACACACACACACACACAAAGGGCAGAGTAGCAGCTTTTATCTTCTGAGCAAGTATTTCCAGTGATTATTTTTCTAAAAATGTTTATTTATTTATGAGAGAGAGAAAGCACAAGTAGTTGGGGGGAGGGGCAGGCAGAGAAGCAGACTCTCTGCTGATCAGGGAGCCTTATGCAGGGCTCCATCGTCGGACCCTAAGATCTTGACCTGAGCTGAAGGCAGACACTTAAATGATTGAGCCACCCAGGTGCCCCTCCAGTGATTATTTTTCTTTTTAAATCAAAATTTTATGTTTACCTAACTTTTAAACTCTACTAGTTCTACATGACTTGTTAAACAGTGTGTCCATTTTCCCTCTAATATTTTCTTTTATATGAAATGGTGAGGTTAATGTAGGAACTCTAAAAGTGCCTCTTTGTTTCCAAATCTGATTCTGACACTGTTGTGTGACCACGTATCCTTAGGGTCCTGAAATTGAATATCTTCCCAATAAGATTGTGCTGAAGAATAAATGAGCAAAGTACCTAAAATATTATGAGTAATATTAATGTTTAAGTAAAATCAAAGTGCAATAAAATGAGTAATGTTAAAATTACTTAATTAGATTTATTATATTAAATACTAAATATTTTATTAAATTATTATAAAACATATTGCTATTCCCCCAGAGTTAACTGTTTTCAGTTATTTAGATGATCCTTCTGCTCTTTGTTATCATATCACCATTTATTCATTTTTCAGATTTAGGTATTCATTTTTATGGAATGAATATTCCCCATTTTTGCCCCAGCACACTCACTCAGCCACCAGCATATACACACAGCCACATACCCTTGTTTCCATCCTTCACTCTCCTTATACAGCTTTACCATAATTTTGATTAGGTCAGTAGTCATTCTTTACCCCCTTATGACTTTTAGTAAGTCTTATTTAATTTTCCATTCCTTTCATTTGTTGGACTATCTGTGTACTTGTCACTAACTCAATCCAAAGTGTCTGCCAGTTGTCTAAATCACCTTTTAAAACATTTATTGACACTAGGAAGTCACAATTAATGCCATCATTTTATCTATGTATCTGTCTGTTGAGAGAGAGAGAGAATGAGAGAGGATGAGCAGGGAAAGGGACAGAGGGAAAGATAGAATCTCAAGCCGACTCTACGCTCTGTGCAGAACCTGGAACCCAGCATGGGGCTCCCTCTCATGACCCTGAGATCATGACCTGCAGCAAAAGCAAGAGTGCAACGATTAATGGACTGAGCCACCCAGGCACCCCAATTAATGCCATCTTTTTGAAGAGGCTTCATCCAGAGCCATTCTGGACTGATTACATAGTTGTCATCCTAGGATCTCCCTTCACTTCCATCCTAATGACTCTGTCTGCCTTCTTCCTGTGTTGAATGACCATTTCCCATATCCCTTTGTATTTATGTCTTTGGGCTGCTGTAACAAATTACCACAGACTCGATAACTTAAAACAACAGTCATTTATTCCCTTACAGTTCTGGAGGCAAGGGGTCCCAAATCAAGATACCGGCATGGCCACACTCCTCCTGAAGGCTCTGGGGACAACGGACCCTTGTTTCTTCCAGTTATTGGTGGCTCCAGGCATGCTTTGTTTTGGTCTTACATAACTTCCATCTACCTCCTTCACTTGTCCTTCTCCCCTGTGTCTCACCAAATCTACCTTTCTCTGACAATTTCTTAATGACGATTTATGTTATTGGATTTAAGGGTCACCCCAAATATAGGATGACCTCATCTGAAGATCCTTAACTTAGTTATTTCTGCAAAGACTTTTTTTTTTCCCCCAAATAAGGCCACATTTGCAAGTTTTGGGAGGAGATTACCATTTAACTCACCATATTCTTGTCTCCCTTTCTTATCTTACTGCTTCAGCTTGGTAGAATGCTTTCTTCAGTAGCTTTTTGAGAAAAAGTGTATGGAGGTAAATTTTGTGAAAGTTTGCATTTCTGAGATGTCTATATTCTACTTATAAACATTATTAGTAACTTGTCTAGGAATAGATATCTGGATTGTATATCAACACTTTGAAAATATTACATTCTTATGTAGAGAGAAATAGGATGACTTTTGACCCCTTCTTCCTTCAAGCAGAGCAAGCATCTTCTGTCTGTTTTCCAGCTAAGTTTCTAAGATTGTGTTGTTTGATTGCTTTTTTTGGGAGATCAGGTTTTCCAGAACACCCTCCCCCATGTTTTTTAATTAACTGGTCTCGGTGATGTCAAAGGTTCTTTTTGCCTCTGAAAATCTGTGATTTAATGTGATACTTCTGTCATTTGAGATTTGTAACATGAAGGTCCCACATAGTGACCTTCATTTTATTTATGAACACAGTAACAGTCTCTTTCATAACATGACATGTGGTTTCTTCTGTGGTTCTGGAGCTAGACTGTACAGTGCTAGGAAGTCTTGGCAATCAGCTTAAATTAATACAGAAATATGCTAACAGACAGGAGGTCCTACATTGAAGGCTTCGAAAAGATTATAATAGCTCCAGCAGTTTGGAAATGGTTCTTAACTTTTTTAAAACCATAGAATATCTCAGCAGGCAAATGCTTATGGATTAATAATCACTTTACAGCGCTGTTGGAAATCAGTTATCCATCATTGCAATATGGACTATGTTGCCACAGAAAATTTCAGGAGGTTTGAATGCAGAATGTACTGAGAAAGCAGCACTAAAAGAGTTATTTCTTCCATCCCATGAAATGTATTTTAGTCTAGCAGATAAATTGCATCATTAGACATTTTTATGCACTCTCTAGCTGTGTACTGGCATCAATAGCTTTTACCGTCCCCCAAGCCCCATTACGAAGTACTGTAAAATAATCGGTGACTCTTGATGAGTATCAGAAGACTTGGGGAGATAGTAAATAAATGGGCAGGATCTCTTCGTACTGAAATATTTGTACTCAAAGAGACCATTTTAGCAGTTCTTGCTAACAAAGGAGAAGTAGCTAATGATAGAAAAATTAGGAAAACAATAGCACAAGTATTATTATTTGGTGTGTTTTATTTCAATGAAAATTCCAGAATAAATTAAGGTATAACAAATAATTGGAATCCAAAGGGCAGAACGCATAGCTTAAACATCGTAAAGAGAAAGTACTTAAACATACAAAACCTTCTTTTTCCAAACCAAAATGGATAATTCAACAGCAAATATGATCTATGCAATTAATCAAAAATAGGATGGACAATTTTCATTTGAAAACATACTGTATATTACAAAGTTATATAATTTTATGATACATAAGGCCATGACAAAGAAGAAATGTAAAATATTAATACTACTTTCCCAACTTTTCTCAGATAGTGATTATTTTGCAGGGTTATAGATAATGGTTTAGATCAGTTGTTCTTGAACTTTGGTGAGCATCAGAATCACCTGGCGGGCTTGTTAAAGCAGCAATAGGGGACACCTCAGCGTTTCTGATTTAGTAGACCCATGTGGGGTCCTATTTCCAATAAATTCCAGTAGATTTCAATATAACTGGGCTGCTGATGAGGGATTTGAATAACAAAGATGGGTTCAGGCTTACTGGTTCCCAAAGAATCATCTGGATCTCATGCCCTTATTACGTCCTTCTGATGATCCTGCAAAATAGAAATCAGTTGATTTATACCAACTAATCAAATAAGCTCATATTAGTTACCATAACAGATTGTGTGGTAGCAATGAAACAATCACTGATGCTATTCCTTTCCCTTTTAATCACCAAAGATGGAAGATCTAGTTATGCGGCTTTGGGAACCAGGAAAAATATTGTCAGGCCAAGAGCATTTCTCCCTGGTTCATTTTCTTTTCCCACCATGTTTTACTCATCAGAAAGATAGAGTATGCACCACAAATCTAGGAGTCTTATATCTGTTAATTATTGACTAGAGGAAAGCTTTATGGAAAATGGTGGGTTTCAGCTTTAATAAATAATGGGGTTGATTCTGCCCAATGACAGATGTGTGTAATTCTCATTAAAGTCAGTGGCAGTTACACAAGAGCATCAAAGCAAAACAGTGTCTTTTACAGAATGTTCTGATTTGGTAAATTATTCACTATCTCTTAAACAGTAGAGACATATGTTATTGTTCTCTATGGGGAACAAGAAAAACTCTTAGGCAGGATGTAGTTTTGTATTTTATAGTTGGAATGTACAACTAGGAAAAGACATAAAATGTATTCACCCAGAAACCTTTAGATAGAAAGGAATTAATAACTGTATTGAAAGGGCTCCCAGATACTATGCTATGGACTGGGAGCATTGGTGATACCTGGAGGGACTGGATCCATGCCGATCTCTAGATTTTCCAAGTATCAAGTGAGTTTAAGTAGTCTTCGTCAAAATGTGGCAATAATCCGTAGCATCACAACCAGTGACTAAGATATCTAAAGGGAACCCCATCATTGTGAAGTGTAGATGCATTTGGAAAGGCTAATTGGTATTGAATATTAAGCAGCATGTTAGAATCCTGTTAAACTGAACTCCAGTTCGTGTTTTTTCATCAAGGCACTTTGTATCCACAAGTGCTTCATCTATAAAATGAAGAAAATATTGTCTGCCCATTCTGTCTCCCTGGGATGTTGTGATTAACAATAATGAAAAACATGGTGAAATAATAAAAAGCACTAAATTAATTAAGAGAAGAAACATTAAGAGAAACATCGAAGTACTCACTGTAGCAGCTCTTAGACCCTTATGTAAATGTTCACTCTGATTACAAGACTGGTCAGAATATGAGTCTTCTTTAAGATACTCTGTTTTTTAGGAGCCTGAGATCTTTTCTAATGCCATTTAATCACTAAAGAGGGTGGGATGATATAAAAAAGATAAGAGACACAAAATATTAGTGAGGATGTGGAGAATAGGGAACTTTTGTATCCTGTTGGTAGGATTGTGAACTGGTGTGGTCACAATGGAAAATAGTATGGAGGATTCTCAAGAAGTTAAAAATAGAATTACCATATGATCCAGCAATCCCACTCTGGGAATATGTCCAGAGGAAATGAAAACATTTCAAATAGATATCTGCTATCCTCCATGTTCTTAGCAGCATTATTTACAATAGCCAAAATATGGAAGCAACTTAAGTGTCCATTGACAAATGAATGGAGAAAGTATACACACACACACACACACACACACACACACACACTGGAATATCATTCAGTCATTAAAAATGAAGAAATTATGTCATTTGTGGCAATGTGGATGGCCGTTAAGGGCACTATGCTACATGAAATAAATGGGACAGAGGAAGACAGGTACTGTATGATCTCACTTATATGCGGAATCTAAGCAAAGAAACTCATAGAAAAAGAGATCAGATTTATTGTTACCAGAGACAAGGGACAGGGAAAGGGGAAACTGAATGAAGGCAGCCAGAGGGTACAAACACCCAGTTACAAAATAAGGAAGTACTAGGGATATGACGTACAACAAGATGACTGTATTTAACCCTGCTGTGTGATACGCATGGAAGTTATTAAGAGTGTAAGTCCTAAAGTTCTCACCACAAGGAAAAAACTTTCTTTTCTTTCTCTTTTCATTGTATCTGTGTAAGGTGATGGACACTAACTAAACTTGTGGTAATAATTTCACAAAATGCATGAGTCAGACCATCCTGCTGTGTACCTTAAACTTATATAAGGATGTGCGTCAATTACATCTGAATAAAACTAGGAGGAAAAAGAAAAGACAATGGCAAAGGTTTGGTTGCATGGTCATATGATCAATTGTCCTCATCCCAAATAGACATTTCTTCAGTTCTTGATCAACGGTGTATCTTTATAGATTTAAGGACAAACAGAAAGACAATGTTAAAACAAAAGAAAAAGAGGCTGTTTGGGGTTTATTCTTCATTTGTCCACCACCAAGCTTGTTTTCTCTAGAATTGTTTCTCACTTTTTAGGGTCATTCTTCGGGTAACTTCATTTCCTCAGATACTCCAATACTCAGCAATTATTTATAATTCCTAATAGAGATTTTAACGGAAATTGCCAGTTAAATGTAATTTACTTAAAAAAAATATAAGCCTCAAACTCTCCTGAAGGAGCAGTACTTGAGAAAAAAGTGGAAACAAAGTCCCTGTGGGTTGTCTTGGTTCCTCTAGTATTAATGTGCTTTTGCAAACCATTGGTATAATGTCTGATGTGGGAGTACATGCTGAGCGCCTGAGTAAGCAGGAGAACATTCCCCGTGTTTATCACTGGCATCAGTGTCGAACAACCTAGAGTAGAAAAGAGAGAGGAAAATCCATACGTGAAACAAGATTTGACTGCTGCTCTGCCATTGCTCTAGAAATCTTCATGTGAAATGGCATCAAACCGACACTGACTGCTGCTTAATCTGTGGGACCCTCTGAGCTCATTCTGAAATGCTGTAAAAGTCTCACCCTGTAGACGCTGAGACTTGGTTATTTAAATGCAAAATTTCAAGTTACAGTTAAGCCACCTGCCACATATTGCTGTTTCTAGGCAGGAGGCATGTGTAAGATGCTTTATCAAAGCAGGAAACTTGAGGTCAAAGAATTTCCTTCTGTTCCCTGCATGCCCCAAATGTGGAAAGGATAAGAGTGTAAATTTGGCATTAGAGATTTGGTTCATTGTGGGGCAAATTTAGAAAGGAGGACTTTTTGGATATAATTTGAAAAGGTCACTGTCACCACTCTCTTCCTCCTGTTCTTCCTCTCCCCACCCTTTGTCCCCCTCTTCTTCCTCTTCCTCTTTCTTTCCCTCTTTCTTCTTGTATTTTCTCCCCCTCACCCCCTTCGCCTCTTCCTCTTCTTCATCTTTCTCTTTTCCATCTTTGTTTAGAGCTATGGACCTTGTAGTATCATGTTTAAAATTTCCTGATAGACGTACTGACTTCCCATAATCCTCTGCTAACCTATTACAGGGTTTCACAAACATTAATGTGCCCATGAATGCTCTGGTTAAAATGCCAACTCAATCCAGAAGGTCCAGGATAGGGAGGGATTCTGCATTCACACCAGCTCCAGACAATGCTGGTAGTTCTGATCAGGGGAAAGGCTCTGTGACTCAGGAAATGTATAGAGTTTAGATTCCTATCAGCTTTTGGTTAAATACGGGTAACTCAAAAAGGTCTAAGTTAAGGGATACATGGGTGCCTGGGTGGTTCAGTGGGTTAAAGCCTCTGCCTTTGGCTCAGGTCATGATCCCAGGGTCCTGAGATGCAGCCCCGCATCAGGCTCTCTGCTCAGCAGGGAGCTTGCTTCCCCTCTCTCTCTCTCTCTGCCTGTCTCTCTGCCTATTTGTGATCTCTCTCTCTCTCTGTCAAATAAATAAATAAAAATCTTTTAAATAAATAAATAAATAAATAAAGGAAAGGATACATATTCTAGTTCAGCATAATTTCTCTCCAATTATTCTTGTATAGTAGGTAGCCTTTTTTTCTGCATAATAAATAAGGTTTTGATGGTAAACGTAGAGAACAGAGAGATTGCATAAGGCAAAATAAAACTAAACACATAAAGATGGAAAGAAATAAATCTTACATGGTGAGACCTCAAAAATGTGAAGAGTAAATCTTTCTGTTGAATTAGAAGAATTGATTTCCAATAGTCTGCATCTTAGAAAAGAGAAGCAGTAATTCCTGGCCTTCATCCTACACACTGCTTGCAGAAGAACTTGCCTTTTTAGCTATCTCATTCACAATGGGTATTTTTGTTAATGGGTCTCCATGTAAAGGAATGCAGTTCCCCACAACTCCCCTCTTCATGTTAAAATCAGGCTCACCTGTCACCCTGCTAGAGGACACATAGGATACAGAAGCTTTACCCTCCAGTGAAATCCCTTCCATCTGAGTTGCTTGGGTCGAGAAATCTAAGACCCAGCACCAGTCATCATCCTGAGGTGACTTGTCTGAGTCCATTCCCTATAACATTATATGATGCTTCCACCGGCAAATGTGAAGCATGAGCATGAATGCTTCTCTTTTTACAAACATTTATTGTGAGCACCATAAACATTTTGACACAGTATTCCTCCTTTATAAGTTTTCTGTAAATACAATTAGAGTAGATATAAATCAAAATGATGGCAGTCCTTCTACAGTTTTTTGAGGTTCCCAGGAGTGCTCTTGGGCTCTTTAATTGCTTACTAATGTAAAAATATCATTGTTAGTAAAGCATAAATCATGGCAATTTTGGACCACTAGAGGCTAAAAGCAGCACAAGAAGTGGTAATTAAGATTTACTAATAGATCTAGCAATTTCTATAATAGGAGCTTTTAACAAGGTAGGGGAAGAAATGGCATCTCTCATGCTACAGTGCAGCAACAAAGAAAATAGGAAGTTTTCTTCATGTGAAAGAGATCACCTGTTCAAAAAACAGTAACCAGAGAATAGCGACAGTATGGTTTTTTTCTTTCTCTTTCTCTTTTAGTTTTCCTATTCACATGACAACTTATGATTACAACTTTAGGTGGAGAAGAGCTTTATATATTGCATGAACTAGAAGGATCTTTTCCTTTCCTTTAATGACCAGAAAACTGAAGCTAAGATAGATCAAGTAGGTGTACTTAGCTACTTACTTATTCTGGGAACAGAGTCTGGACCGGAAACCAAGCACCTGCTTGTCAGTGAGGGGCTCTTTCCATTCAGTTGCCTAGTCTTTTATCAGAGATTCTCCAAAGTTTTCAAAACATGAACATATTTCTGTTTTATTAATCTTCCTCTTTCTCTTTGATGTCTACCATAACTATTTTTAAGACCTTGGAGTTGAGCATCATTTGTAGGAAACCATTTGACATTGGGTGCTAGGGACAGGAAGGGCACTACACCCCATTTTGAAAGACAGGGAGAAGGTTCTATCCCTGGACCAGTACTGATGCTTCCTCATGGCTCCTAAAGTAAAAAGAGAGGTTTGTGTTGAAATGAGGAGTTGTGCCTTGCAGACCTGATGTTCAAGAGCTATATACAACAACCAAAAATTTCCTCCTTGATGCAGATTTAAATCCAATTAGTATTAATTAGAATTAAATACACACAGGATGGGGGCCATACTGCAGAGGCCAGCAACTTCAGATCTACTTAACACCTCTCCAATCTTACATGGAGCCTTTCATCAAAGGCTTTCAGAATGTTTTCAGACCATGATTTTTTTTTTTCTAATTTTACCAATTTCTTTTCCTCTTTTCTTTGTATCCTGCCTTATTTATTCAGTTATTCGTTAGCTGCCATAGCTGCTATATATTATTATATTTCAGTGCTCTATGCCAGGAAATAAGGATAGAAGATGATTGTGACCTATATTTTATCTTCCCAGTGGAACCTATTGTCTGGCAGAGGAGAAATACAGATGTCAATATGCAAAAAAATGCATGTGTAATTGCAAAGTGTGGTCTGATCCATGAAAGGAAATCCAGGTACTGACAAAGGACAGGCTTAGATATTTGATAGTGTAATCTGTGTGTAATATGTGAGCTGGGAAAGAGTACTTCAGATGAAGAGAAGAACATGCACAGAGGGGATGAGTTAAGGGCAAGGTCATCCCCTCTGTGGGGAAGTGAAGGAAAGCAGATAGTGAAGCAGGAACACAGAAAGTGAGGGACCCAGAGGCATTAAGGTGGAAAAGTGGGCAGGGAGGAGACCACAGAGGCCAGGGAAAAGAGTTTGGATTTTTGCTTAACTAAAATGGAAAATTGTTAAAGGACTTTACACAGAGAGAGTGGTATGATCATTTTAACTTTCAATAGATTTCTCCCCTGCAGTAATTATTACTTGAATCTGTGTTTGTGACACTTCTTTCCCTGGGGAAAGTCAGTGATTACAAGTTAAGGGAAGGAGGACTAACCATTAACAAAGGATGAAAAGCAGGAGAGAACAGTAGTATTTAAACCAAAGGAAGGGGGCATCTGGGTGGCTCAGTCAGTTAGGTGTCTGACTTGATATCTTCTCAGGTCATGGTCTCAGGGTCTTGACATCAAGCCCAGCGTTGGGCTCCATGCTGAGCATGGAGGTGTTTAAGATTCTCTCTCTCTCTCTCTCTCTCTCCCTCTTTCCCTCTCTCCCTCCCTTCCCCCTTCTGCCTCTCCCCCTACCCAGTTTGTGCTGGTGTACTCTCTCTCTCTCTCTCTTACTCTCTTACCAAAAAACAAACAAACAACAACAACAATAAAAACGACAACAAATAAAGGAAGAAATTATTTCACAAATGAAGGAGTGGTGAAATGCACAAACATTTCTAAAAATTTGAGTAGGAAATTAACAGTCATTAGATCTCACAATACAATATCTTGACTCTCTTAATTAGAGGATCTTGGGGTAGTAGAGTTGGTGAACATTTAGGAGAAGATATTAAATAAACAGCTCTTGAGAGGGGAACAGAGAAATGTAACCATAGGTATAGAGGTTGCTGTAAAAACAAAATACCTCTTTTAAGAAAATCAGAATGTTTTAAAATATTGATAAGAGGGGCTTCTGGGTGGCTCAGTCATTAAGTGGCTGCCTTTAGCTCAGGTCATGATTCCAGGGTCCTGGGATCAAGTCCTGCATCGGGTTTGCTGCTCAGCTGGAAGCCTGCTTCTCCCTCGCCCTCTCCCCATGCTTGTGTTCCCTCTCTTGCCGTCTCTCTCTCTCTTTCTCTGTCAACTAAATACATAAAATCTTTAACAAATATATTGGTAAAAATGGTTAATGAGGGAGTCAGAGCCTGATAATGCAGGAGAGAGGAGGAAGACACTCAGGTCCTTGAGAGGGAAAGATGGTTCCAGACTGTAAATAGAGAGAATGGTCTTAGAAGCAGGGATAATTTTCTGCATTGAAGCAGGTAGAGAAGAGAAGAGAGATGTCTTTGCAGGTAGTTTTGAGTTTTGTTTGTGGGAAGACAGAGAAATTCACATTGCATGATTTCTTTTTTCACACTGAAGTGTGAGAGAGCTATGAGGGAGAAGGAAGATATGGGGAAAGTTTAATGGGGGGGAAAGTACAAGACATAACACTTTATCATAATGACTGAAAAACTCAGGCTGCCACAGCAGAGTAGTGTTGCCAGACAATGTGTGTGATTTTTTTCCAGAAATGTTTAGCTACTCAGGTGAGATTGATGGAAGGTACACAGGAGAGTACATACACCCAGACCCAAACTTCTGCCAGACCAGCTTCTATAAAAGAAGAGAGAAGTGAGACAGTGGTGCCATTTGCAAAGTCATCATTATGATACGCGGTCACAGGCATGACCAAAATCAGATAGGGTTCAGTTAAGGCCCTGAAGTGGTGGGGGGGGGCGCATATTGAGAAAGAGGTTGAGAGGATAGATTAATTTGCTGATTACAGAGGATGAGTTTGAAAGGATGGGAAGGAAGGAAGGAAAGAGAAGTAGGTAAGTGTATTTGGTTAAAAGATAACCCGAGCCATAATGTTTGACTTATGGAAATGAAGTTTATAAAAAGTTTGGCAGGTTTTTTGGGCTGTGGTCATGATATGTGGTGGTTCCGCTTCTCTCCTTCTCCTCTAAGTTCATGTCAAGGTCAGGGACTAGCCCTGCAACCTGGGAGCAGCAGGCATTTTGGTGCTGTTCTCCCAGCTTGGAAAGCTCATCCATCTTCCTCCAAGAAAATATCAGGATCCCTGCTTGTCTCAATTTTTTTTTAAATACAGAGCACTAATTACACAAAACATAAGAAAAATTTAAGCCCACAAGAAGATAGGAAGTTCAATTTTCTTTTCTAGAATAAGTTTACTTTCCTAGGATCACCTCAAAAATACATCTGAAAGTGCTCGTTATTATAGACCTACTAGCTTATTTTGGTGGTATTTGCATGGTATGTCTTTTTGCATCCTTAACATTCCCAGCCTTCTGTGTCCTTAATGTTTAACCAGTGTGGTAATCTTAACCTTTTAATTGGAATATTTCACTCATTGGAACTTAATTATTGACATCCCTGGCTTTATATCAATCTTTTTTTTTTTCAATCTTTTTTTTTCTATTGATCTTAGTGATTTCAATACTCCCCTTTCTCTCCTTCCGTGCCTTTGTAAAATTAATCATTTTACAGCTATTCCATTTTTTTTCATTCTATTAACTTGTTAGTTATATATTCATTTGCTATTTTGTTAGTGGACACCCTAGAGACATCAACATGTACCTTTGATTTATTCCCATCAATTTTTGTTTTTCGATTTGTGTTATAATTTGATTGTAAAATCGATTATTACTATCGACGATGGTAGCATCTTTGAATACTCTAATTGTACTTATCCCTTTCTGTCCTCTGATTTTTGTTATGAGTTTGAATTCTAAATATGTTTGAAAGCCCATTAAGACATTACTTGCCATTGAAGTAGTTACCCATATATCTACCCTTTCTGTTTCCATCTGGCATTTCCTTGTTTCTTTCTGTTTAAAGAACTCCCTTTAGAGTTTTCTTTGATGCAGATTTGCTACTGACAAACTCTCTCAGGTGTGTGTGTGTGTGTGTGTGTGTGTGTGAGTGTGAGTGTGTGTGTGTGTGTGTGTGTGTGTGTGTGTGTTTTAAGGAAGGAGGCAATTTATTAACCCAGTAGTTGTTTTAATGCTTCTTGGCAGCTGCCACCTGTCCAGTGATTCTGTCCGGATCTCTTTGTCCCTGAGGTGTTGGTTTGCATCCCCCATCTTGGTCCTTTCCCACCATATTGAGCCCCTCTGGGGATTGGAGGACCCTTCAGGCCGTGCTTTTGGAGCCTCTGCTGAAGTGGCTGGGCAAGACATTGTTACTCTGATTTCCCCCATAGACCTTGGTCATGGAGCTGACCCCAGTGCTGTCCTGGAGGTACAGGTGTTGGGCCGGGGAAGCAGCTCACATAGAGAACCAGTTCTCATCGTGGGGAGCATGATCTTTATGTTTGGTCAGCTTGAGGGGGTCCGGCCACCCCTGGACCTGCAGCTTCCCAGACAGGTCCAGGAAGGCTGAGAGCTCTGACAAAATTCTGCTGGTTAAGGTGACTCGGGGCATCATGCGGTCTCCATGCTGCCAGCCAGAGGAAAGGATTCTCTGCTTTTGTTTATTTGAAAGTGTGTTTATTTCATCTTTACTTTTGAAGGATATTTTTGTGGGGTGTAGGTATTCTAGGTAAACTGCTAGTTTCTTTGGCTTCTGTCATTTCTTTTGAGAAGTCATTTATAAGTTTATTGAAAAAAAAAAAGATCTATTTTCTCTGTTTTTAATGTTTTTTTTCATGGGTTTGGCTTTCAGCAATTGGACCAGTTTTGTGGGGGAGTGAGAGAGAGAGAGAGAGAGAGAGAGAGAGAGAGAGATAGTGTGGTGAATGTGTGTGTTGGTATTATATTGCTTGAAGTTCACTGAGATTTTTCAGTCTTAATCTTTAATTAGTTTGAAAAACCTTTAGACATTGTCTTTAAAAACTGCTTTTGCCCCATTTTCTCTCTCAATAGTATCCCAACTACCTGACGTTACATATTTATATTGTACCCCGCCATCTCTTCTACGTTTTTCCTTTATTTTTTATTTAAAAAAATGCTGAGCTTTTCTGTTGACTTTGTCCATTCTATTAACCTTGTTTTTACAGTAACTAATTGGCTGATAAACTAATCTATTAGGTTCTTAATATTAGTTATTATGTTTCATAATTCCAACAGCTTCATTGGCTTCTTTTAATAAATTCCAGTTCTCTGATGAAATTATCCATTCTTTTCATGTTTTTTCAAGTTTGTTCCATATTTTCTGAACTTCTAATTAAAATACCTGTTCACCATGGGTCTACTTCTATTGCCTTTTAAATACTGTTCTGTATCTTTTCTTATTTAGTCACTTTTGGTTGAATGCTAAATACTATGTGTGTATAGGTATATTTGTATGTGTATATATGTACATATACACCTATATATGTGTGTATGTATATGTGTGTGTATGTGTATAATAGTTTATTCAACTTCTGTTATCTTCCTGGCTAGAGGTTTACTCTTTTCTCTGCTAGAAAGATGAAATGGGAGATGATCAGTTTAACCCAATAAGGGACTGAGTTGAATCAGACCAGGTTGTAGTTTCTCTCATTCATTTTATTCCTAGGGTATAGTCCTCCAAGGCTTTGAACAAAGAGCCAGTGTGATCACTGCCCCTGTTCCTCCCTCCTCCACCCCCACCCCCGCCCCTTTAATAGGTCTCACACTCCAATCCTTGTCTCCTAGGCAGCCAAGGACTGTCAGAAAACTCCATTCTCCCCATAGAGGCTTTGTAATTACCTCTTTATCCTCCCCTATAACTTCAGAATTGGGCATGTATCTTGGGGAGCAAACTGACGTTGTTTCCATTTTCTTTCCCTCTTCTCAGAGGCGTCCTGGTTGTTTGAGTCTCCATTTTGGTCTCTGCAAGACCACAGAAAACTTACTGGTTTCTCTCTTCCTGCCTATAGACCTGTCTGTTTGCCGGCATATAGACCTTATGCCCAGGCAAATGTTGGATTCTTAGGTTCTTTCTCTTCACTGAGAATTGGCAAATGCACCCAAGGAAAACATTTCTATAGAATATCAGCTCACTTTTATTGAAGTGTTCCTCTCTCTGAAATCCTGACTCCTTATTTCTCATTGCTTTAGCAAAAATCTGATTCTTTTAAAAAGATTTTTTTTTTTTTTGTATTTTTTTCTAGCTTTTCTAGTTTGTCTTGGCAGGAGTTATAGTTTGTCACAAGCTACTCTATCTTAGCTCAAAAAGCAGACATTGCAAACCAATGCCATTTTACAAAATAAATCATCCCAAGGGGTTTTGCCCTTTGATTGAGTGGGGTTGGGAAGTTTTAAAGCTTTGAATGCTGTTTCTTAGCTGTCTGGAGTTTTGGGATGCATTGTCTTGGGACAACATTGCTAGCAGCTGCAGACAGTGGCTTTGGCATCAGGGACCTCCACCCTTGCTAAGTAGCTTACCGTCTGTGCAACCTTGGCCCAAGTACTGTCTCTCTCTATACTTCACTTTCACCATCTGTAACATGGAGAGAGATAAACCTTCCTGTGTTTGTAAGGTCCATTAAAGAAGAATATATTTATTGTTTGCTTCCTTTTATTATACTAAATGCCTTATGTGTGTTATCTCACCTTAATATGTATGTACATAGTACAAGTAATATGCATGTACCATAGTACATAGTAATATGCTATATACATAGTACATAGTAAGGATTCCATAAAAGACAGCGGTATTATCCTTCATCTTGATTATAGCTCACCTCTATTTTGGCTTGAAGTGAAATAACTCATTATCCCCTAGTCTTCTTCCTCATTCCTTACCCTTTTCACCACGAGATATGGAGAATATAAATACAGGCCAAAGATAATTGTGTAACTTATGACACTTATATATTTTGTGCCACATTTAGCAATCAAAGATGTAGAAATCAACAAAACCCCTAAAAAATAAAGCTTCAGGGGCACCTGGGTGGCTCAGTGGTTTAAAGCCTCTGCCTTCAGCTCAGGTCATGATCTCAGCGTCCTGGGATCGAGCCCCGCATTAGGCTCTCTGCTCAGCAGGGAGCCTGCTTTCTCCTCTCTCTCTCTCTCTCTCTCTCTCTCTCTCTGCCTGCCTCTTTGCCTACTTGTGATCTCTGTCAAATGAATAAATAAAATCTTAAAAAAAATAAAAAAAAATAAAGCTTCATTATTCATAATGTTGAGACTTAGGGCAATGTAGAAATACACAGCATATTTGTCCATATATTTTACAAAATCGCATGACTAGTTTTCTCTGAGGCCCGAATAGACAGTCTATACTAAAGCATCAGAAAGTTGTTAGAGCAAAATCCCTGCAGGTTTTCCTTTAGGTTCAGATGACATGTTGGGCTTCTGCCTGATGAATTTACACCCATGCACTTGCATATGTGTGGTTCACAGGCTGGGACGCCCACAGCTTGGGGCTCGGTGGCTCCTGGGGTGGTATTTGCACTTCATTTCTCTGGCCCTGTAGATCTGATTCGATGACATCTGTTAAGGAGACAGTGGAGGGAAGACATGCATATGAAATCTCAGTGAATACAGGCTGCATTTTAATGAGCTGGGGCTGCTGTTACCTTACCATTTATTTTGTGGCCTTTGGGGCGTTGACAGGCAATACCCAATCTGTTTCTCATCAGTTTAAATCTCAATATTTACTTTTAGATGTTTTACTCTAAAAGCTTAAAAAAAGAGAGAGAGATATTGGCCTCTTTTCACATCTTCAGAAAAGAGATTTGGGTGTAACACAGAAAGGAAATAAGAGCTATTTTACACATAATGAAAAAATAATTATCAAGGGGGAAACATAAAAATGAAAAAGAAATCATTACATTAACATACATTAACATTAGCAAATGGTCAATTTTGACATATATTCCTTGTTACCATGGCTTTCAAAAGCAAATGTGTAAAACAAAGATTCCCTTTTTGTTTTAGTCCTACCCATCCCCTGTTTAGAACTGGTTTTTAAATTTTAAGGTGAATCTTAAATCAGTTTGTTAGTAGTGAGTGCTGATTATCCAGTCAGCAAGATCATTAAGGAAATATGTTTTACTAAATCAAGACCAGGATCTTTGATAAAGTTGATTTCTGAATCTTCCTAACCAAGTTGTAGTTCATATACAGTAACAGTAACATCACCTGGAGCTTATGGGAACCTACACACTCAAGCTCCAACCAGATACATTGAATCAGAATCTGCATTTTAACAAGACCCCTGGGTGATGCATGTATCCAGTAAAATTTAAGAAGTGTCTATCTAGACCAAGGGTTGGCAGATTTTTCCTGTAAAGGGCCAGCTGGTAAGTAGTTAGGTTATTCAAGCCATCCAGTCTCTGTCACCACAATCTAGCTCTCTTGTAATAGTGTTAAAGAAGCCATAACACATACAGTGTGAATGTGCTCGTGTTCCAATAAAACTTTATTCATGGGCATTGAAATGTGAATTCCATATAATTTTCATATGTCACAAAATGTTCTTCTTTTGGTGTTTTCCCAGTCATTTAAAAATGTAAAAATGATTCTTTGTTCATAGGCTAGACAAGAAGAGGTGGCGGGCTGAATCTAGTTTGTCTTCTCCTGACACACTATCATTTCCTTTACCTCTCGGGGAGCTGGCCATCCTCAGTTTCTATCTTGGGTTGGTTGGCTGCCATATCAGATACAATGAGTTGTGTGGTTTCAAATTATTGTTGACAGTTCTGGAGGTTGGAAGTCCCAGATCAAGGTTTGTAAGGACTGGTTTCTAGTGAGAGCACTCTTCCTGGTTTGCACATAGCTATCTTCTTCTCATTGTGTCCTCACAGAGTGGAAGAGAGAGAAAAGCTCTCTGGCCTGTCTCTCTTTGTAGGAGAAGTAATCTTACTGAATCAAGGCTTCACTCTGATGACTTTGGGTAGCCTTTGTTACTCCCATGAAGGCCATGTGTCCCAATACAGCCACATTGCGGCATAATAGTTCCACATATGAATTTGGGGGGACGCTGTTCAGTCCATGGCAGTGCCCAATGTAGTTCTCTCTCTCTCTCTCTCTCTCTCTCACATCTTCTCTTATGACACCACCCACAGTCATCCCCACCATCCCATTGTCCTGATTAACAGTGTCTCTTCCATATTTACAAGGCCTTATAAATTTCTGATAGCATAATCGGATTCCTCCAATTAAATTACAAGCTCCTTAAATGCAGATCCAGGAATTATAAGAAGTTCAGATGACTGGGTGGTGCTTAGTAGTTCATGATTGCCAATGGAAGTGGCAGCCTAATCTTTTCCTGCTTTGGAGGCTCCCAGTTTGCTGAAGGGTTTCAGTTTTCCCAAGCATTGTTTTGGTCTATTTCCTAATCTCTGCCATGGGAGAAGAGGTGTGAAATGCATCTGTCTTCTCTGTGGAGGGGTCACCAGTAAATCATTAGAGGCTTGTTTTGAAGAACTAGTGCTCTGTAGTATCCAGAAGAGACTTGGGTTCCAGAGATGGTCTGAACCGTATGAATTTTACTATTTCCTCTTTACTAACTGTATAACCTTTACTATTTCTTCTACTTTTCCGATGCCCAGAGACCAGCTGTGCCTTCCTGTCTTTGGAGACAGCATTCTTCCTCCCTTTCCCCACCCCTCCCCTAATGGATACCTATTTGGCAACCATCATTAACGCAAGGTCTTTGCTTAACAAAGACCTTTCCATGCATTTTATTTACTATTAATGTTTCAACATTGTCAACTATCAATCTTAAATATGAGGTCAATGTGAGTTTATTCTCTGGGGAGTCATTCTGTATTGTTCCCTGCTGTAGATTTTCTAATGCTTTGCCCACTCCCTTGTTAATGACTCCCAAGGCAGAGTTTCCCTCACTCGCTTTGGGAAATGTTTGCATTAGTGGTTCATGGTGCAAACAGATGGGGCCTCAAAAAAGTCCCCCATAAATCATTCTCAAGGGTTATCTATGTCCTATCACACTTTAAAGTCTGAGGGAAAAGTGCATGATTTAGGGATAAACCCTCCACGTTATCTCACTGGTTTTCTGGCTTTGGGCTGAAATTGGCATGAATTAACACCTTCCCTTGCCTCCACCCTTTTACTCAGTATTTTCAGTTGAGGCTATGGTCCCTGATTCCATATGACTTAAAGAATGCAGTGCTATTCTCTAAACATAATTGTCCCTAGATTTCCTGCTCAAACCGAGAAGAAATGCAGGTGACCAGGCACAGGTGTTCTTGACACATTACAAACATTCACCACAAAGTGGCTGCACTGTGCATTTCCTGCTCAAGGTGAGCTCTTGTCAAATGCCTGCAAACAATGCATCATCGGCCGGGGGTGCAAGGACGCATGTAAAGAATTCATGAATGGCAAATGAAGATGCTGAACAGACCCACTTTGAGCAGAAGCCATACATTAGCATCCAGAAGGAGTGATCTCTTAGGGAGGAATTCACCTCTTGCTATTTCATTCATTTGGATTTATCATGTGGGGAAGCAGGCAGTCCTGTAAGATTGAGTTTGGAATAAATAAAAAAGACAATTAGAGGCAAAGCAATACTTGTTGCAGGAGATGCCACACAAGCTTCCTCTGTTGTGCAGTTATTCTGATGTTAATGACGATGCTTTTTTATCCCCCACGTCGGTTTCTCAGAGTATTTTCTCCCTACCTTGTCTTTCCAGGCAAAAACTTCAGGTGAATACAATTTTCCACTAAAACTTAACTTGTGTCAATTAAAATGATCATACATTAACTTGAATAGCATTTCTTTAATACCACAGCTCTGGTAAAATGATTGCAAAATGATTTTTGTTTAATCCAGCCGCAATGAGAGGATAAAGGAGCTTCTGAGTTGGGAGATCTGAGCCACTCAGCCTCCTTGATCCTCAATTTCCTCAGCAAAATGGGGATAAAATATTTATTTCTCAAGGGGATCAAAGACATTAAGCAACGTATACAACACATTTAAAGTAACTAACACATGCACATATCAGATGATTGATAATTTGTAGTGTTCGCATTATTAATTTGAATATACAAAATAGGGGAATTAAAAATACGTTAATGCTCACTGACTCTAACATGTCACAGATTCCATCCTCCAAGTAACTGTCGCATTGAGAGGAGGGAAAAAAGCTCTTAGAGCATCTTTATTTGAAATCTTTGCACGTTGGTAATTTTGGATTAGAGACTTTGTTCATCAGTTCCTGTTCAGCCAAGTGCATGGGTTTACACATTTTTGCTGAAATGATGAGCAGCAGTTCTCTTATTCTTTAAGACTCTCAGCACACTTTTATTAAAGATGGAGCCGGTATCTGGCAAAGAATTGGAGTATAGTAAATTGTGCAACAAATGGCATGCCAGAATCAATTTACTGCAGTTCCCCAACTACAATCACTTTCTCTTTACCACTTTCAAGAATGAACCTCTAAGCAACCCTTATATGCATGTATCACACATCCCTCCATGGCTTTATGTTGTCTCTTTTAAGCAGAAGTTTATGCCACAAAAGGTAATGTACAAAAAGAGAACAGCTATCAAGTCAAATTTTAGTCTTCCTAACTGTTATCTGGGGAAGGGAGAGCAGATGGGATCATCGAGTGTCAGTGTTAACAGTGCGTGGTGATTGCAGCCGAGTCTTCACAGATGAGGGAACTGAGTCACAGACAGCCCAAGTAGCTAGCGCAAGAAAGCCACGTGAGGATGGAGGAG
Organism: Enhydra lutris kenyoni; assembly: GCF_002288905.1. NCBI lineage: Eukaryota > Metazoa > Chordata > Mammalia > Carnivora > Mustelidae > Enhydra > Enhydra lutris. The sequence goes on from NW_019154092.1 coordinate 44,455,570, forward strand.
CCAGATTTTAAACCCATGTTCATCATCTCTGAGGTCTCCTTCTCTTTTCTCTATAATAAGTCACTATCACAATTTCTGAGTGGCTATTTTTCCTTATTAGTTGTGGCTTAAGGCAATGTGATAGTCTTTTGCTTCTAGAGCGGTGTGACAGAGAACAGATATATCTGTGTTCATCTCCTCTGGGGCAGTTGCTTTGGAGACAGTATCTTGTTGTTTGGGGGCAGTCCATGGTATCTTGATTATGCAGATGGAATGATTTAAATTAGAGAGGTGAATATTATCTCCTCAAGACCCATGGTCTGTGAATAAGGAAGGAGGGTTTAAAGTTGCCTGATAATCCACTGATTCTTGGAGTAAGAGTGAAGGGCTGACCGAAGTCCTAAATACAGAAGCTAACTCACAGCTCTGCATTTTCATGTGTGTTTGGAAGACAGCACTTCAGGAATTTGGTTTTTCCACTTGATATTGTGCAAAGGGCTGATTTGCAGTCATTCCAATGGATAACTTGGTTTTAAGACTTTGTTTTGACAAGTCAGAATTAAGAAATTGTAACCTCGAAGAGCAATATCAGAGTAAATAAGGAACAAATGTCAGTTCACCTCTGTAGGAACAAGAATATCAAATATATCTCGAAGGCTTTGAGTTATAAATAAGAACATCATAACTCTTTTTCTGGCCTTGGTGTGGGTGTTCATCACTACTATCCTTTCTCATGGAACTATGCATCCTAAAATTTCTTTAATTATAAATACAATTGTGTAATTTTCCAAGTCTGCAGACTTCGAGGAGTGGGAGCAGGAGAAATCCTTGCCTATTAGAGGGGTTTCTATTTTAGTTTTTCTTACTGTTATAAGATAATGTAAGGACAAAATATACTGGGCCACTGCACATCTAGAATTAATCCTTCCATGCATTATACAGGAGTAAAGGATGCTTGCATCATGCCCGTAGAAATAGCAGTGTTGCAAATAGCCAATTCATTGTTGGTTCCAATTTGGAAGCTGACAAATACTTGCTTTATTGCCCTGCCACATGCGAAGTCTATCTTTCTGCCTACACAGCACAAGTCAGTAACCTACATAATTCTTCCAGGATATTCTAAAAGCCCTGAGGCTGACTTCATACTTGTATATATTTGGCATTTAGAATCAGAAATGGAAGTGAGTTCAGTGACATCCTGGGAGAATTTCCAAATATTCCAAAACCTTTTTTTTTTTTTTTCCAATTTCTCTTATTTGCATTCTTTAGTTTGTGTTGTCCTGCTAATGATGGCCTTTGCCAGACATTTGCCATACATTCGCCATTTGGAATTTTTTTTCAAATTTTATTTCAGTCTAGTGGACACAGAGTTAACGTTGGTTTCAGGTGTACCGCATAGCAGTTCACCTTCTCTATAGATCATGCTGCGCTCACCACCCATAGAGCTACTATCTGTCACTGTACAATGCTGTTGCAATATCATTGACTGCATTTGGAATTTTAATTCAGAAAAACAAACCACCACATTGAGCTGCTTTACTTCTGCGAGGGACCCATTTTATCTGAAGAGCCAAATCAAATCAGGGAGAGAAATCATTTTATTCTCTTCTGTATTTTACCTTTAAAAAAATAGGCATAATAACTTCAATAAGGTCCTATTTGTCTGACACCAAAGTGGAATACATTAACAAGACTGTGAACAAAAAATAGAAATTAAAGGTTGAATGACTATAGAATTCATCATTGACAGTGGAACACTTGAGAGTGGAAGGTCAACCCACCACATACATTCCAGGCACATTGGGACCCAGGGTTGTCCTTCCTAGAGGTGTGGTGTGTTGCTGACTTCACGATGTATGCCTAAGTTCTAAAGAGAAAATTAAGCAAAGTAGTGCTTTTGTGTTAAATCCAAAACACCTGGGAACTCAAATATCCCTGAGAGCAGAAATATGCATAAATATTTAGTAGGAAAAACATGTGATTGTCCTTCAAGTCCATGGGCCTGAGTTGAGCCTCTGTTCACATCCATGAACAACTTTGGAGAGAGAAATCTCTCCATGTTTCCATCTGCTGAGATGCCCATCGGTCTGTCTGTTCTTGGCTTTTGTAGCTCCTCCGTACTGATATCTGAGGTACTATGTGCTCATCTGAACCTCGGCCACCCCATCCATGCCTCTTCTGATTGAAGGAGCTCCCATTTTCATCAGAAGGACCCTCTTTGCACCTATGTGTGCTGTCTCATTTACACCACTCACAGTCACTTGAAGAAAATCTTTGGCTGCTTCTTGAGGCTTATTGTATGTTTGGGTTACTCAGGAAAGCTCTTTAAACTCATCTGCCTGGACATTCTATCCAGGTGAGTCTACTGTGCCCTTCTATGCCAAGGAGAAATGGGGAGCTCTTCAGAGATGTATATGCTGTGAATGTTTCAGGTGGAAAGCAGAATAAAACACCCTCTACTCACATTTTTAGAGGTAAATTGAGAGTCTCTGTCACTTTGATCCTGCCACCCCATGCAGTCTCAGAGATGTAATTGTCTTTAAGAGATTTTAACTTCTTTCTTGACTCTTCCCCCTTTAGCCTCCTTCCCCACGCCGGCTGGGAGACCTTTGCCTAGTATAGGCAGGGACAGAATGGGGGTGATGGCTGGGCAGACTGCAACTTTTATTCTTCTAATACTCTGCCCTAAATCTGGACTAAGTTTCTCCCCACCACCAATAAAAGCAAAGAATTTTACAAGTTTATTCTTTGATTCTACTTTTAGCCTAATGGAGCCCTTAAAGCTAGCAGTCTCAGTGAAACATGTCAGAGCAAAGTGAGAGGGTAGGGATAGCTAAGATAGCTCAGAACCACTGGTAACCAGCAACTGGTTAGTATTTCATTGTAGTGTCCCTGCTCTGAATTCCTGTGGGGAACAGGACATGAATTGCCTCTGAATTCTCCAAGGGAAGGGAGTTCACCTGTTATTATTCCTCTTAACCCCAGCACGTGAAGGACTGGGCAGCATAACTCAGTAAACAAATGAGTTAAACCAGAAGTAAAGCACAAAGCCTCTGGGGTCTTTCCTCAGATCCATGGTCCCTGCTAGCCCCTTGCATGGACTGACTCAGTTTTGGGAGTCCAGGGTCTACAGGAACATGTGAAGTAAAGTGAACTAAGCAATAGCCGGGAGTGGACTATCTCAACATCATAAGGAGTTTAAATGCAGAGAGTGTCACCTCCTTTCTTCCTCTTCCCCCACTGAGCTCTTCCCCACTCCCTCACCTTCTCCCAACCCAGCCCCAGTGCTTGCCCTTAGGATATGGTGGCCTACTTCTCCAGCTCTCCCACTCACTCTCTGTAGCAGTCTGACACCTGCATTTCTGAAAAACAAAACACAGAACAACAAGAACAACAAAAAAACTAGCCCTATTTATCCTGACATATGCTGGGCACCCTATAAATATCTATCAAATATTTGCCTTATTTTTTTGTACATTTCCAAAAAATTTGAAATGGTCCCAGAAATGCTCAGAATAAAACATTCACAATTTTTTTTTAAAGGTTCAACTAAAAAACCTCAGGAGTTTAACAGAATGTCTGTTTACATGCAGGGAGAAGAGAAGGGAGAGGAAAGATAAGACAATGTATTATCAACTTTCCATATGGGCAAACTTGAGCAAATTAAATTTCTTGAAATGGTCAGCACACAGTTCCTTTCTGTGTGTCTCTGTCTGGTTTTCAAGTGTTCTGTTCAGTCTTTATCTTAAAATGTCTTCATTTCATGCCCTACATTTTTCAAATAATACTCGTATTTAATTCTATTTTTAGAAAACGCAGTGAGTTAAGGAAGGTAATTTATTTCCACAATTTTACTAGGAGGTGAGCTGAATCAGAGAGAAGGTAAAAGACTTGCCCATTTCGTGTGGCTACAAAACAGTTTAGAGAGGATTTCAACATAGATCTTCTTTGTTAGGTTTTTATTCTTCTCCAGTGCATTTATGTTTTTGGAAGAAAATGTGTATTTAAGAAAAAGATTGAATTTTTCCCAAAGGGCATGAAAGAAGTTTTATATATAGAATCTCAGTATAAATTTAGATTACTTAATCACTTTTTAATTTCTGAAGGGATCAGAAAGAATAGATGGTATTACGATTAAAGAAAGCTGGTAGAGTTTGCCCTTTACCCTATCCTAATCCATCATAGAATTGAGTTCAAGCTGAAAGATGAAGGACGTACAAGACTTCTTTTCTGTCTATCTAGTAGACACTTTATTTGTCATGAGAGGGATTTACTTTTGAAAATTAAAATCATAAAACTAATGAAATGGAAATTAGAAGGATGACCACCCCTCTTGGGCACATCCGATCCTGCCAAGATGTCATCATTTATTTCAAAGAAATTCTGAAACAGCTGTGATATTTTTGAAATAACTTGTTAACGCACACCAGTTATGCTAAAAAGGTCATTTATAAAAATCTGCAAATTTCGTTGAAATACTTCTTTTGGTGGTGAGGAAACACATTTACACATGTTACCATGTTAACAGAACAGCCTGCCAGGGTTAAGAAAAGTGTGAATTTATTAATGTGATCATAGCTTCATCACTTTTTTATTGCCCAGGCAATACCAAATTCCCATAGGAAAAGTGTTAAGATAATATTTTATTTTCCCCTTTGTTTTACAGCTAGATATTTGATTCTCTGTAATTATAATTTTGGTAGATGAATTATTTTGCATAACTCTAGACCAGGCAACACATTTTCAGGACTAATTAACAAAGCTAAAATTTGAAGATATTCTGCTGTAATGGAATGCCATTTCAATGGCCATGATTCAGTTTAAAAGCCTTCATTTAGTGCTTATGATTTATAATTTATTAGATTTTTTTTTAACAATTTTAGGTTGACCTGTAGAACATACAAGCCCATATAAACATGGCTCATGTTATAATAGGGTTTAATTGCGTGGAAGATAGCAAAAAATAAGGTACACAATGCTTAAAATGCATACCATATAAATAGTTAATTTGCATTATGATCCTTGTCTTTGTAATAGATTCTGGCTGTGTGTTCTCAGGATGAATAAAATGATATCTATTGTCTGATGTTAAAAAAATCATTAAGCCAAATTTTTGTCTATGATACTTCAATATTAGTCACTATGATTAATATTATGTGATTTTTTTCTTTAAAATTTCCATTTAAGTCTATAAATCCTCTGTTTCCCTCCTCCCCTCCCACCCCCTCCCACATGCAATCTTTCTTTGGAAGTAGACAGTATCTTTCTTATTAAGGCATTGCTATTCAGCATTGCTATTAATGAAACCATAATTACTGGATATTGCCGTTTTATTATCTCTACTGTCACTTCTGGTCATAGATATTATTTCTCTATTTTAGGAAATTTTTGAAGAATGATTATTAGTAATAAAAGTATGTAGGGAATTTAAGTGACAGCTGTTATAGGTGTATCTTTCATAGTTTCAATAATTGCATTTAAAGTTCACATTGATGATGGATTATATTGATTAAAGAGAAGGAGATAGACATAAAGAGAAGTAAGGGAGAGATTTGGAAGCAATCCAAAGACGATACATTGCAAGATGCAAAGTGGACATTGAATAGTTAAAAAGACTAATATACCAAGGCTGTTTGTTAACTGGAGATAAGATGCTAATCCTGTATAGCCTAATAAAAATCACATATCCTTTGCTAGGAGTCTTATTCTCTGTTGGGCTTTATTTGACTCCCTCTTATTATTATTATTAAAGTGAGCCAATCAGGTTGAACTAATTAATTTCTGTCAAATGAATCAAGGTTTGGTGAATAGCACTGATATGTTATTTTCCTAATCATTTCAAATTTTTCAAAGTCAAATACATTAACACAGCGCTTGCAAGTATATTGGTATAGGGATGATTGCCCTGAAGGTTGGGGTAAAAAGCTTCTGACCATGAACGTGTTAGGCATTTGCATTCTTAATGTGTAAATCGTAGATAAGAGATTGAATAGCATAATGGCTGAAGCTAAATCAGACGTGGTTAGTTCTGCAAAAGAAACAAAACAAAACAAAATTTCCAATGAGACTGGTTTCTCTTGCTGAATTAGTTGCTTAACCTATCAGTTGCCAAACTGTACATTTAGCTGGTAGCAGTAGGAAGTAAAGGATTATATCCCCCGTGTTCCTAGCAAAGGGCACAAAAGTGAAACCAGCCCAAGAAGTATGTCTTTTGTCTGTCCGAGTGTCCCCAAATGCAAATTTACTCTTAGAATGTTGTTTCTAGAGGTGATGGAATCCTCAGAGAATCTTTTGGTATCAAATCTTACTTTATTCTTTTTCAGGTGTGCCTCACAATTAGAAGAAAAAAAATTGTTTTACCCTAACCCATGAGGGTCAGTATTTTGTTTTAATGGCTGGAACTTACCTCACTTCCTCGCATTCCAGTTCTTATAAAGGTCAATGCCCGCATGATAAATGGCAGCCGTCATTTCTCCTTTGTAGAATGGAGACCTTTATTTCCTACAACTCTTCTTTCCTGGCCTGATCTAGCTGATGCCGATGGCATTGTAGCTTGACTGACACGAGTCTGCCCCGTAGACCTTGCTACGTTAGTGCCAAGCTCTTGGAGAATGACCCTTCAGCTCATTGGGTCAGTCATGATGTTTTCTTTATTCCCACCAGATACTAACCCTGACTCCATCTTCCTTCCTCATCTGTGCAGAGTGAACCAAGGAAAGCTCTCATTAGAATAGCAAATGCCATGGAGTGCAACTACAGTATCTTCTTTGTGAAACATTCTTTTATGACTTTATCATAGGGAATATACTCTACTAGAAATGTCATCAGTCTACCTTGCATACTATTTTTGAGTGGGAGAGGATCTTCCTAGAGTCTCTGAAGGTGTCCCACAGAGATAATCACCTATTGTAGCTTTCTCTGTGGTTAATTCTGTTCTGATCTCAAATGATCCCTAAAATATTACCCATGCAGCGTGCCTGTGTATCAAGTTTTCAAATGACAAACGAGGCTAGAAGAGGAAAGAAGGCTCCCATTTGGTTTAGGTGACAATGATAGGCATGAAAATGATAGCGTTCACTTCTCTTATCCAGATGTAGTGTAAACTGTGAGCAACCAATTTGTCTCCAACTTCCTCAAGGTGAATGCAACAAACCATGTCTTTAACTATGAAGTCTAGAAAAGATCTTACATTCTGGTTTTATAGAGGAAAAAAAAAAGTGTAGATAGTAGCTTTGTAAAACAATTTGAAAAAAGGGAAGAAAACAGTGCTCAAATTTGGAGCACGTATCTCTTTAATGTAGAAAAGGAAAACATATCAGAAACATAGAACAGTTACCTTCAAGGGGCAAGGGGTTCATTCTAACCCCCCATGGAATGACAATGTCTATAGTTGTTTTGGGGTCAGGAAGATCCTACCAATAACTAATACACAGAGGCTAGAGTTACCACCAAATCTCCTCAGGGCCCAAGACAGCTCCTCTAATGAGGAATTATCAGCCCCAAATGACAGTGGTAGCGAGGTTGGGACTCTGCACTAGAGTTCATCATTTTTATCTCGCATATGAATAAGCTGGGCTCACAGATATTAAACGACTTATTTAAAGTATTAGAACTAACCAGAGCTGTGATTGGGCCTGAACACAAAGCTGCTCTTTTTCAGGGCTGACTTTTCCACACTAATACACTCTCTTTCTTAATGTTTGTATATGATTCTGAATTTCTTTTAGAAAGTTTTGTGAAGCACAGAAAGGGATGACCTTTTCTTTATGTTTTTCTGTGTGTTTATATGATGTGCAAAACTCCTTTTCATGAAACTAAATACTGTAAAGAAAGCTTTTATCTGACAATGCTGGTCTTATAGAATGCTACCGGAAGTCGAAGTTATCACTCTTAGCTTACCCTAAAGAAGCTGATGGCTGCCGTGGGGAGAACGTGGCCAGCATTATGAGAATGTGCGCAATTGCTTCACAGCTTGGGACTCACGATCCCAGCTATGAAAGTTGTGCGCTATTTCATTATTGGGGTTACTTAATCTTAGCCTTGTGTGGCTGCGTCTGCCGCTCTTGAGATCCGGTCCTGGATCCACCCGGACTTCTTCATTAACAGTTGATTTTACTGAGGAAATTATCTTAATGTCATTATTTCCTACCTTCCTTCCTCTGCTACATAATCACCTAATTATATATTAACAGGACTATTTAGAACTCTGAATGCAAGCTTTTAGGTTCTCCTCTACTGATGTTCTTTCCTTGCTCATCTGAAAACTTAGCTAGTTTTCAGGCCACAATAAAACATGTTTGGATTTTAAATTTTAATTAAAATTGCATATGCATATTTCCCTATTTTTTATTTTTTCATGGTGTGTGCCTTCAGAATGTACTGATGTATTTACTGAGCACACAGTATATGCCAGATTAAGTTGTAGGCACTGGGGATTCAGTAGTGAATTCCATAGACAGGAGCCCTGTCATTACAGAGCTTCCATTCTAATGAAGGACACAGATTTAAAAAAAAAATGTATATATATATAGAGAGAGTATATATATATATACTCTCTCTATATATAGAGAGAGTATATATATATATATATATATATAGAGAGAGAGAGAGAGAGAGAGAGAGAGTATAGCATCAAGGCATGACAGATGCTATGGAAGAGAAAAAGAAAAAATAGTGGAAAGAGAGAGGTTGACAGAACTTACCACTTTAAATGAGGTGTTTGGTGATGACCTCGCTTAGCTGCGGTATCTGGAGAAAAGAATATTCATGATGGGGAATAAAAAACCCAAAATAGGAATATTTTTGGTTCATTCAGGAGATAGCAGGAACGGCTTGGGTGGCCAGCATGGAGTGAAGGCATAAAGGTGCCACATGTAGGAGAAATCCATCTTACTGATGGATCCGGGCAGAAGGGCACCGTGATCTGGCTTACATTTTCAAAGAACCACTTTTCCTACCCTGGGTTGAAAGACGACAGGTGGAACAAGATTGAAGCAGAACATCAGTTAAGAAGCTATTGTAGTCATGTAATAATGTGTGATATTGATGATGTGATTGTTTTGTTTTCCTCAAAAAGCTCTTTATATGAATATCTTGCATTTGCTTTTGTGTTTGCCAATGCTGTTTCCTAGACTCTGAAATACAACTTCCTGTTTTTCCGTTCTGGATCCATCACTGGTTAACATGAGACCTCAGAGCTGTAAGTTAATCTTTCTGTGACTCAGTGTCCTCCTCTCTCAACGAGGTCAATACTGGTATCCCCCACAAAGGATACGTGTGTAAAGTTCTTTGAATTGTTTCTGGCTTATATTATATTAAGTACTATTCTGTTCTATTACTATTATTTATTCTTCAAACAAACCAGTGAGATAAATATTCTTTTCCCCTCTGGAACATGGGCATGTTTTAAAATGCTATTTTTCAAGAGCTGAATAATTTTGTTTTATAGATGAAGAACATGACCAACAACTAATAGATGAGAGAGTCAGAACCCAAACCAAGGACTTCTGGCTCTAAAACTAGGGCTTTCCCTCCATACTACATGATGTTCAAGTTGTCAATTCTACCTAAGCTCCTTTATGGACCCTGTGATTCTCTGTTCCCTAGTAACGCCTACAGATTTCCAGATTCTACAGATTTCCATCAAAAACCCTTGGGGGGTGCCTGGGTGGCTCAGTGGGTTAAAGCCTCTACCTTAGGCTCAGGTCATGATCTTGGGGTCCGGGGGTCAAGCCCCACATCAGGCTCTCTGCTCAGCGGGAAGCCTGTCTCTCCCCTCTCTCTCTGCCTGCCTCTCTGCCTACTTGTGATCTCTGTCTGTCAAATAAATAAATAAAATCTTTTTAAAAAATCCCTTGGAAAAACAAACAAAAATTCAGACAAATATCTGTCATGAATATACCTTCAGAAATACTTAGTTGAAATAGTGCAGTATTGACAGAGGAATACACCGATAGAACCATGGAATCAAACAGAAGACCCAGAAATAAACTTAGCTCAGTGAATGAATCTTTGTCAATGAATCTTTGACAAAGTTGCAAAACCAATTCAATGGAGGAAAGATTGCCTATGTAACAAATGCTGGAGTGTATTCATGGGGCAAAATAACAGAATCTTTACCTAAACCTTATAGGTTACACAAAAATAAACTCAAAATGGGTCATATACTTACATGTAAAATATAAAACTAAAAAAAAAAAAGTTTTAAAAAACAGTATCTCTAAGATCTAGAAATAGGTAGAGTTCTTGTATGCCAAAAGAATAATCCATCAAAGGAAAAATTGATAAGTCTACTTCATCAAAGTCTACTTCCTTTTTGAGAGACCCCTGAAGAGGTAGAAAGGACAAACCATGAAATAGGGAGGAATATTTTCAAACAGCATCTCAGAGAAAGGACCCAGAATATATGGGGAACTCTCAATATTAACAGTAATAAAAAGATAATAATCTGAACATGGTCGAGAGACATGAACAGGCTTTTCACTGAAAAGGAATTACATATGGCCAATAACCACATGGAAAGATGTTCACGATCATTAGCTAGTTGTCCTGATTTCAGATTGTGCTGTTGGTTTTCCTCAAAGCATCACACTAACTGCCCCAAGAAATTCTTGACTTTTCAAGTTGAGAAAAGAAAAAGAAATGCTTCTAGATATAGGAAGCTCTCTGCATAGCAGTACAAATAATCACTGATCATCTATGCCTTGAGTCCACAGGCTTGAAGTGCCAGAGTCTGAGAGAGGATGGGACATAGTATGTATCCTCTGGGTCTGTGATTTCACGAATCAAATCACTGCCATGAACTGGGAGTGGTCAGAGGAAGGCTTCCCAGGTGAAAGGTAGAACCCAGAATTTGGACTTTGCAGGTTGAAAAATATCTTATAAGGAAGGTTAGTGCTTTGCAGGCAAGGAGAATGTAAAAATATGGGATGGAAATATCAGTGGCTGGGGATGAGCAGGTTTGTGGAGGAGAAGCTGTCAATGACTCCTTATATAGTTGCTCTTAGGTTCTCTGAGGGATAGGTGGTGACAACACTGAAATTCTTCTGCCTTGGTCTGTCTTAAAAACAAAGCAAAACCTCGCTAGTCCCAGAAAAAGTTCAGTGAAGGAGGTATATATCTGAGTAGAAGTGAACAGAGCCCAGCGTGACATGCAGGTATTTTTAGTTTTCACTCTTTTCTCTGGCTCGTGGGCATATGTGCAGGCCAGCAAAGTGTGTGGAGCTGGCAATTATTAAAACTGTTCTTTACTCAAGAACTGAGAATGTTTGACAACAGGGCCGAGGGAGAGAAGAAACGACTGGAAGCCTACAGTGTATTTTCATTCTGCCCACTTTTTTTTTTTTTTTTTTTTTTAAGATTTTTTATTTATTTATTTGATGGAGAGATCGAGCGAGCACAAGCTGGGGGAATGGGAGAGGGAGAAGCAGGCTCCCCGCTGAGCAAGGAGCCCAACGAGGGGCTCGATCCAAGGACCCTGAGATCATGACCTGAGCTGAAGGCAGACGTTTAACCCACTGAGCCACCCAGGCACCCGGTTCCACCCCCTTTTAAGGGAATTCTTACCTGCCCCTGCCCAGTGGCTTATAGCTCCTTCTTGCCTTACCTTTCTCTTAGGCAGATTAATCACCTGTCTAGGCATTTGAGGTACTGATTAATTTGTGACCCTGACTGAAGGCCAGGGAATTCTAACCATGCCCCTTGAGTTGAAACAGTTCAGTAGGTGGAGGCAGACTCATCTTGCTAATTACATTTCTTGGTAACCGATGGAAGTAATGTGGAAAGGTTTCCTTCTCTGATGATTGGATTTTTCTGAATGACAAGTGTTCCTATTTATTAGCTTCACGTGCCTTTGAAAAAGGAACTTGCGTGGGAGAGCTCAAGAGTGTGTTTGCCAGATTGGGAGCTGACCTTGGGTTAGCGAGTGACTTTCTGAAGCCCTTTGCAGCTCTCCTGGGTCTGTTTCCTGGGCCCGAGTTGTGCCCATAAAGTGGGGTCTTGCATGCTTTCAGGGAGCAGATTTCTTTGTTAAATGTGAACTGCGGAGCAGTGAGGATCTTTTTTATTTATATTAATTATTTAAAGGAAGCTGATAGAAGGAGAAAAGGCTCCAGGGATTGGCTGCTTGTGGGCAGATTCTGCTGACCATGAAGAATAAGAGATAACTGTATTTTAAAAAGACACGTGCAGTCATTTAATCATCACTACTAGCTTTACTACTTAGGATGTCTGGGTGAGTCGCAGTAAGATTTAGGGCAGGTAAGAGAGGAACAGATAAAGCAGGTATAAGAAAAGGGTAGAAAGAGAGGATTTGGCTACGTGTGCCGGTTTGTCGTGAATCGTCTGGCTCTGGTCTGAAGTTCGTTGCAGGCTGATAGAGTGGAACCCTAGTGGGTTGGTTTCACCTCCGCTGCGATCACGCCGTGACTAAATAATGTAGAACTGAAGATGGGGGTAATAGGAGGCTGACATCTGGCTAATTGCCATTCCAGTTGGGGGGTTGTCTGACAGTTGAGTGGAAATTGCTAGGTGATGAAGAACTTTCAGTGAACCGTGATGGGCAGAAGTGTTTGAGCAAAGAGGAAGAGGAGAGCCGAGGAGAGCCTGGCAGGACAGGGAGGGGAGTGCCCCCCTCCCCCTCCCCCGCCCCTTGTTTTCTCCTCCTGCAGTATCTCAGTAGAAAAGGCTACTCATTTAATGTCAAGGGGTTTGCAAAAGAAAACAGAATAATCTTAGAGGCAGAGAGGAGTTTGCAAAGCCTGGAGCTGCATTCGTTTATCTTCAATTTGACAGCACCCTGAACCTACCTAGGCACCCATCAGTCATCCCAAAAGACCCTTCCAGAACCAGTGCCTGAAAGCTGGTCTGGACCCAGGCCCTCCAAAGCATAACGCTCCAGTGAGACCCTGCACATCTCTGGCTCTGTGATCCTCCTACAAGCTCTGAGGCTGAGAAGTGACTTCTAAATCATCAAGCTTTTTCTCTGGCTAGTCATTTCTGGGTACCCTGCAGCGTGTGGTTGCTACCACAGTCAGTAAATCTATGTTAATTTACTTAAGCACATTTCCTCCTTTCCCTTCCCCCCCCCCCCCCCCCCAGCAGAGGCGTCTCAGGTACCAACTATACAATTTAGCTGCATCTGTGTGGGTCCAACTTAAGATGACTAAGTGGAGTGATACTAACGGCAGAGTTTTCTGGAGATTTCTGAGTTGGTGAGTAATATGTGGGTAGGCCATGCTGTATGACACCCCTTACATCTCCCCTGATTTGGGGAGGCAGCCTACTTACTGATCCAGTTCTTTCTGTGTGAGCTTTGGCTCCTATAATGATTATGGTTGTGTTGGTTGGGTTTAAAGTACCTTTTGTGCTATGATTATTCCTTTTTAAAAATTGTGATACTCCTTTTTAAAAATTTTTAAAAAATTTTTAAGTTTGGGAGTCACCTGGGTTGCTCAGTCGGTTAAGCCTCTGCCTTCTGCTTGGGTCATGATCTTGGGGTCCTGGGATCGAGCCCCACATCGGGCTCTCTGCTCAGCAGGGAGCCTGCTTCCCTCCCCCCCGACCTACTCGTGATCTCTCTCAGCCAAATAAATAGATAAAAATCCTTAAAAATTTTTTTAATTTTAATTTTTTTAAATTTTATTTTATTTTTTCAGTGTTCCAAGATTCATTGTTTATACACCACACCCAGTGCTCCATACAATGCGTGCCCTCCTTAATACCCACCACCAGGCTCACCCAACCCGCCACCTCCCTCCCCACCAAAAGCCTCAGTCTGTATAGGCAATGATTCTTCTTTAGAATTTCTTTGTAATTTTGAGGGTTAGGGGATCAAACTATTCTTTCTGTTTTATAACACTCTGTTTAAAAGTGCCATACAACAATAGTTTGTGTTTTATGGCTTTAGTTGGTGGTGTTTTCATGCTTAAGAGTTGCACTGATGGGGTTGAAATCTGTGGACAACCTATGTGGCCTTACATGCAGTTTTTAAAATTGCCATGTGCTTTTCCAACAAGTGAATGTCAGGTTCTGTTTAAATATGTGGACTGAAAAGAAACGTTTAAGCAAATAATGTATTTTGCTGGTATATTTCAAGCCAAAATATCTAATGAGAGACTTAGACAATCTTTTTATTCTTTTCCTACTTAGCACATAGGTGTCCACACTGTGATTCCCTGGTTTGGAGAAAAAAAAACAGAACGCGTACTTGATTTATAAGTATTTTTCTTTGAGAGTTAATTAAGTTAATACTTCAGGAGTAATTAGAATTTAATGAAATAGCTTCTGCATGTTATTTATAACTGTGTCCACTAGTTTGGGGAAGGTATGCAAGATTCTGGGTTACAGCATTCGAACAACGTTATCATGATTTTAAAACTAAACTGAGAAAGGTGGAGGGTTTGCCCCATGAACAGTTTATTAATAAACCACAGTTTTCTATGTTGACTAAAGGGGACATAAAACTTTATGTTGGCTTCCAGCTGTGCTCCAATCCCTCATCTTCATACTGCTTCTCCAGGCAAGGTAAACTGCAGAGTTAAGGTGGCACTCCATAAATATTTGTTGGAGGAATTAATGAATAAATGAATAATTTAGGCAAAACATATCTATCAAGACTTAAAAAAAAAAAAATCTTAGTCCTCAATCTTATTCAATACGTATTCCCTGGAAGCCTGCTTTGTAAAGAGCAGTAAAGTAGAGATTCCTAATTGTTAAGAAGCTGAGGGCTTTGTGGGAAAACTAAGGTGCGAAGGGAAGGATGAAACACTCATGAGGCACGAGCAAGTTGAAGGCCTACTGTTGAGTTACTTAGAAATAAAGACATATCCAGGGATATTTACCTCACACATGTCCATGGCAGTACCAACATTCACATAGTCCTACCATTTCCTTATCATTTTTATTTTATTCATGTATCTTTACAGGTATGTTGTCTAGGTCTAGAAGCCATGGCAGTGCTGGATGTGCCCAACGTTAGACTAGGCGACAAAGACAGATTTTTTTTCTCTTATGCACTTTATTTTTATAATTATTTTTCTGGTCAACTGTATTGAAGAATAGTTTATAAATAATGAATGCTTACATTTTAAGTGTACATTTCAACAAGTGTAGACAAACGCATGTACTTGTGTAAACCACCTTGGTCAATATGCAGAAAATTTTTATCTCCCCAAAGAGTTCCTTGTACCACATCCTAGTCATCCTTCTTTTTATTCTCCACAGTCCTCTGGTGTTCATTAATTTCTTCTTCGTGCTACCCAAAAGTTACATCAAATTCCCAAATAAGGTCCCGCCTACATCTGACCAAAACCCCTCTTTTTCTTTCTTAGCTTGGGTTGCCAAATAAAATAGAAGACACTCCGTTAAATTTAAATCTTGGATCAACAATAAACAGCTTTTAGTATAAGGAAATATTACAGTGTTGTAGTATTTAGGATACAGGATAAAAAATTGTGATTTTCTGCAATTTAAATTTAACTGAGCATCTCAGATTTTTATTTGCTAAATCAGGAAACCCTACCCCAACTGCCACTTTATCATTGCATGTAATTTCATGGACACTTTAGAAGATAGGAGTCTAATTGAAAAAAAAAATCATATTCAGGTATAAATGCCTGGTAACTAGATTAATATATGTTCATTAAATGAAGTATATTCTTATAGTCCAAAGAGGAATTTGTTTATCCAGAGATCAGTATTCCTGAGGTAAATTATGATCAGAGATATTTTATGTAGTGTTCTACCTCAAGAGAGCCATTAATATCTGCTTTTCCTATTGAATAGCCAAAATGAGGTTAGGTAAGGTGTTTTTGTTGATTCCCATCTGGGAAAGTGATCATCCTATAACACCAACGGCAAGTTGCTTGACCTCTTTGTGCCTTATTTTCCTTACTTATAAACTGGAGATTATAATACTATAATAAACTGGAGAGTTTTGATGTAAAGATTAAGTAAGCTAATATATTTCTGTGCTGAATGTAGGATGTGACTCATTGTAAGCATGTGTTAGCCATGGCCACCAACTATTTGCTCAAGTAATACCCATGCAGACTGATCATCTACTGCCATATGCAGTATATGTGTGTGTGTGTGTGTGTGTGTGTGTGTGTGTTTATTTTTTTTTTTAGAATTTTTTTTTTAAAGATTTTATTTATTTATCTGACAGACAGAGATCACAAGTAGGCAGAGAGGCAGGCAGAGAGAGAGAGGAGGAAGCAGGTTCCCTGCAGAGCAGAGAGCCTGATGTGGGGCTTGATCCCAGGACCCTGAGATCATGACCTGAGCCGAAAGCAGAGGCTTTAACCCACTGAGCCACCTAGGTGCCCCATATGTGGTATAATTATCTTTCTTATTTTTTTTACTGTTCTTTAAAATATGGAGAAAGATCACTGGATCAGGAGTAAGGAAGAATGCCTTTTAGTTTCTGATCTGCTTCTAGTTTTTAGGTGACCTCAAGTAAAGCAGGCCTCCTCAGTTTCTCATTCCGGGGCTCCACATAGTTGAAGTTCAAGTACATAGAACACATCTGAGGTGCTTCTGGGAAAGTGTAGATTTCTTGGCCTCTCATCAGACATCTTGATTCTGGAAGCCTGGGGATGGGCCAAGATGAAGAACATCTTTAATAAGCTCACTAGAGAATCAAATGCAGGTGGCCAGTGGACCACATACTGGGAAACATTGGACTAGATGCCCTCTCAATTTTCTCCCATTTAGTCCTCAGATCTAAACAATGTCATTCAAAGTAACAAGCAAAATTGTCTATCTGGAGGTTTAAGTATGTCTTATGAATGTCCTACCAAACGTATGGAGGCCAATTTCAAAAGCTGTATTAACTCTACGTTGTGAATACCTGAGATTTCTTGTTTATTGGGCAACTTAATCTAGAAAGGTTCTTTCATGAATTTTCATCAATTTTTTAACAAAGCTCTGTTGCAAATGGTGAATTATGCATTAACATATGTTCATGCTAATTTATACACTGGTGACAGATTTTTGGCATGGGATCAATAATTAACAATAACATTTTTTATAAGTTTGTTTATTAATAACATCAAGGTATTTTGATTATCATTTAGATAACAATGCATCATTTGAACCCTACAAAAAATGAACAGGATTTGCAGTTCTCAGATGTCTGCATACTTGTCCAAGAACAACAAATGAATCTGAAACTAACAAGATAAATATCTCCTGCTCTTCTCAGTTAATAGTTTTTAGAGTCCTGTCGGATTCTACAGCCTTGTTGGACAAGCCCCAATGTCTTGTCATCAGATGGAAATGCAGGGTATTATTATACCAACTTTTTCTAATATCAAAATAATTATAGGCTAATGTAGTTGAGTCATGAAACAAGACAAAAATTATTTTGACTATCCTCTTGAAAAATTAACACAATTTGTACTTTCTGCATATTTTTCAAAGTTAAGACAAAAAATTCCGATAAAGAAGTAAACACAATCCTATTAAGGAGCTTCATTAGTGTGTTTCTATCTCCCCAATGTACCTCTATTTAAACACACATTTGGAAATAAACTTTGTTTTGAGAAGTCTTTTTGTAGGAAAAAAAATTCTAATAAATAAGTAAATTAGAGGATGATTGTATGATTAAAAATTTTTCTGCTTTCAAAATGTTGTAGATCCCTTGAAGAAGATCATGCCCTATTATACTTAACTGTGATGTCTCAAATAATTTTATGCTTAATTTTTTGGAAACGTAATTGTTTTGTAAATAGAGGTTCAGCTTTTCTATACACAGCAATCATTTTATCACTTATTGCTATTAATTTGTAGAGAAGATCAGCTACCAGATATTATAATTGTATTCCAAATATGGTTGAAGGAAATAAAGTTACTAAGACTGAATCAATGATATGCTCCCTTTATCCCTCTGGGACAGAGAAACTAGAGGACTCAGGAGATTCAATTTTGCATGCTATACTCTCATATTAACACCTTTGCAAATATTCTTTGCTTGAGTGGAAAAGGTGGAGAAGAAGAGAACACCCTTTTAAATTAGATTTTTAATACCAGGTAATCCATTCTAGTAGAAGGCCAAGGCAAATTATTCCTGTGGTCATAATAGGGGTTTTTAAGTATTTTCAGTTTTTTTTTTTAATCATAGAAGGAACATAATTCTAGTTAGCAAAGAGAAATGATTTTCTTGGTTCTCTCAATTGATATTTGTGTCAAGTTATATAACTTTGCTTTTCATCTTTTTAAAATAAAGATTGTAATGCTCTCTTTATTGGGTTGTTATAAGAATAAAGTAAAATTATTTTTACAAGTTCCTGAAACAGTATCTGGCATTTAGAAGTCAGTCAGTCAAGATTTAAGTGTGCATTTCCTTCTACTCTGATGTAATAAAGACATCCCTGTCATACCGACTGAAGACCAAAGCTTTCCGTCTGTCCCCTTAACCCACTTCAATATTTAGTTTATAAGATATCATTCTGCATCTGTTGGTAGGTTGCTTTGGGCTGTTTGGCAAATGTATATGTCATTCAGAAGATTAGTCTCTTCCTAACTCATCTACTTTTTACACGGTCTACTTTCTCCCATCTATAAAAATCTGTTTCAGGGGCTGGCAAACTATGCCCTCCTGCTCAAATCTAGCCACTGCTTGTTATTGTAAATAAAGTTCTTATGAGACACACAGCCATGCCCATTCACTTAAATAGTGTCTGTGGCTGTTCTTTTTTTTTTTTTTTTTTTTCCCGCAGTTTAAGAACAGATTTGAATAATTGCGATAAAGACTTCGTAGCCCGCAAAACCTAAGTTATTTACAATTTGTGCACTTGGCAGAAAAAGCTTGCAGACCCCCTAATCCATGATAGGTAGACTTTTAAAATTCAGATGATCAGAAATTAAGTACTTGTTGACAAATAGATGCTCAATGAATGGAGAATAAGGGAGAAAAAAATGATAGTGCCATCATTGAGATTTCTGAACTCTCCTATGCATGGTGACAATGAGGACAAAGAAATAATGTAATCGAGGAGAAATAATCCAAAGGGGATGAGTTCTGCCATGAACTTCAACTGGACCTTATTTGAATTAAATGCTGTCTCTGTGAGCCTCAGTTTTTCTGTCAAGTGAAAATAATTTCTGTGAAACCTAACACCCTAAGTTCATTTCACACCAACATATGATACTTTCACATCATATAACCTTATTTTGTTTATGTGATAATGATCGTAATTAACATCCCCTACCTAAAGACAGAGTTCATATTTCATTCATTCTTTTTAAAAATTTCAGGGTAAGTGGTGTCTGTAAGGGAGAGCTGGGTGTGAGTTCAGCAGAGATATAGAATTTATCCTTAGAAAGCATTCAGGGGGCACCCGGGTGGCTCAGTTGGTTAAGCAACTGCTTTCGGCTCAGGTCATGATCCTGGACTCCCGGGATCGAGTCCCGCATTGGGCTCCCAGCTCCACAGGGATTCTGCTTCTCCCTCTAACTTTCTCCCCTCTCATGCTCTCTCTTACTGTCTCTCTCTCAAATAAATAAATAAAATCTTAAAAGAAAGAAAGAAAGAAAGAAAGAAAGAAAGAAAGAAAGAAAGAAAATGAATTCAGGGTTATACGAAAACTTATTTGGCATGGAACAGAGTTTCTAGAGGGCCCAATGGAGAGGAAAGGGAGAATGAAAGGGAAGAAAAAACACAGAGCCTGGGGAGAGAGGAACTGAGAGGAAGTAATAGATGGCCAGCAGTCTTGCAATGGGGATATCAAGCATGGTGAATTTAATGGACATGTGTTTCTAACCAAATTGGTGGTAGCATTCCCTGGCACATGAGAGAGAAGAGACAGGCCTTCACATACTGCTGGTGACTGCAGTGTCAATGATGTGCTGCTTGGTAAATGGCCATTCAGAACACTCTGATCTTTAGGAGGCTCCTTATGTCCTGTGAAATGGTCCCTGACCTCGGATTCCGAAGACCTAGATTTGAGGCCAGAGTATTCTGTCCTGTGTCACTATGAGTGGGCCTCACTTAATTCATCTGCGGATCTAGAATATCTTCCCCTGTGTACTTTAAAGGAGCACTCAGAAAGTTTCATGCACTAATGTGCCTCCATGTGCTTAAAAACCTTTTCAAATATATGCAATTTTATTGAGTATTATATCTGAAGGACCACAGAAGAGCATGGGCTTTTAGTATATTTTCAGTAGAGCCGATGGCTTTATGCCTGTGCATGCACGCCTGCACACGCGCACCTGCTCAGGCACACAGACACACTAATTTTATAGGTCTGCCTTTTTAGGTAATATGGAAATAGGGATATAGTAAAATACAACCTGTGTGCTAATCTCGTGGGTATTATCTACTCACTACATTTCAAATATCTCCAGAAATCTTCAGAATATATCTACAGGTGCTGACGTTTAAATATCTGAAGTCACAAATCAATACCTTTTTTACCCCATGAGCAAAAGAAAGATCTTTCTAGAGTGGAATCTTTTTTTTTTTTTTTTTTTTTTTAAATATCACTGAACATGGATAGGTGTGCAGTGTGCGATCTAGGGCTTTTACTGGGTTCCATCTACCTGGATTCATGAAGAGCCACATTACAAATGCGTCTGTTCCTCTGTGATGAAGGAAACACTCACTGAGAGGTGCTGTCCTATCTTAAGGGTAAAACACTGCATTCAGAGCAATTTGTTCTTCCTCTTTTTAACTCTACAGTAAATGGTATTCACATACTGTGCTCAGTCTGCCGGGGACTGTGAAAGCAAACATAGTCTTTCTTTAAACAAAGGAATTTTATGTACCAACACATAAAACGATGATTCTTTTGTTATATTAAAAGCATAGCTAGGAATTCCACTGATGAGCAATTGGTTGGAAATGTTTTCATTGGTCATGATTTATGGATGACAAGTTTGAGTAATTATTGAGCTTAATTGCACTTAAGGATTTTTTTCAATTGTTTATCTTCAGGGCAAGAATGGAAATAAATGTGTTAGAAAAATGAAGTGTTCGGTGGTTGCTAAATGAGCTTTTTAATGTTTACATATGTAGCAATTTAGATCATTAATATATATATACAGGCTGGAGAAGCTGACCATCTCATCCAGTCTGCAGAAAATCCCACACAAACCATTGCTATTTTGCTTTTGGATAAACACATAACCATTCAATTTCAATCACAAGTTAAGGTTTTCCTGAGGTTAATTTTGGTCTATTTGGGTAGCTGGTGAAAGTATTTTCAAGAAAATGAAAACATTATACTTATTTGGCATGTAGTAGGGCCATTAGGTCAAGAGCATCGAGGTTCTGCCAGTTCTGGGGAAGGAGGGCAGCTAGTCTGATCCCCAAGAGCATTGTCTTGTTTCTACAGAATGATCTAGGCGGCCCATGTTAGCTTTAATATGAAGGATCAGCGAAGCAGATTTGCATGCTTTCTCACAAAGTAAAACATAAAACCACTGAATTTCTAAGCTCTAAAATCATGTTGCGGTTCTTATTATAGCTAAAGATGATGTAGAATCCTGCTTCAGATATTATAGTGGATGGCACACGTGGTTTAAAATTTTCTGGTCAGTGTACCAGTATAATGAACTGATCATGGGTCAGGCTGGACTCTTGTAGGCAAAACATTTCTCTCCTTTCATTTCTTCCTTTATCTCGTTAGTCCTTTCATTAATACTTATTGCACAAACTAACATCCTTCTTCAACAATAAGGCCTCTCTCTCTCTCTCTCTCTCTCTGTGTGTGTGTGTGTGTGTGTGTGTGTGTACACACTTTAAGATCTGTTTCAAATACAGTGCACCAGGTGTTTTTTGTTGCTAGGATCCAAGATTTACTCAGTTGACCCAAGAACTGGGAGAATATCTATAAAATACACATGAAAATAAGGAAGTCGGGAATTTTGACCCTTTTTTTGGGTATTCCATAAGCATTCAGAAAAATCTACACCACCAGGTTTCAAAGATGAGCAATTGTAATGAATAGTACTGCCAGTGTTTTAGTCTATCCAGTTGCTATAACAAATTCCCATGGACTGGGTCGCTTACACAACAGAAATTTATTTCTCAGAGTTCTAGAGGCTGGAAGTCTGAGATCAGGACGTCATCACTGTCTGGTTCTGCTGAGAGGTCTCTTCTGGGTTATGGACGGCCAGTGTCTCAGTGTATCCTTATGTGGTAGGAGGAGGGGAAGGAGCTCTTCTGTTTCTTCTTTTATAAGAACACTCATTCCATTCCTCAGGGCTCCACACTCATGAATAAGAATTACTTCCCAAAGGCCCACTTCCTAATACCATCACAACTGGGGTTAGGATTTCAACGTGTGAATTTGGGAGGATAATGCAAATATTCAGTTGGTAAGAGCAGTTTCAGAGAGACTGGGGTCTGGGTCAGGAACTGGAATCAGTAACTTGACGTAGAGCCTTTCAAGATTCATTAGCCCTAGTGACCTGTTCATGCTATAATTAGCTTTGATCTCTGGGCTTTCCCACTTGTGGTTTCTGCTTCCTTATCATTTTTAGCACCTTGTGGATTCTGTTTTTTATGTTAGGTCTATCTGTGTTTTTGCACAGATTTTCTGATAGAAGATATGGTTGGTACAGTAAGCCAGCAATACCAAATTTAGGACAAGCTTTCACCAGTTAGGTCACTGGTCAGCACATAGATTTGCAACACTAGGATCACATGCCTAATATTTATCAGATAGCTGATGTAAATGGTGAACTATGCCCACCTGGTGTCATTCGGTACACGAGAGGCTGTGGGCATTCTGAGGCTCAGCCTTCCACTGCAGTGAGTTTTCTCTGTTGCTTGTGATAATTAGAAATGAACCCATAGGCGCCTGTGCGGCTCAGTGGGTTAAGCCTCTGCCTTCGGCTCAGGTCATGATCTCAGGGTCCTGGGATCGAGTCCCGCATCGTGCTCTCTGCTCAGCAGGGAGCCTGCTTCCCCCTCTATCTCTGCCTGCTGCTCTGCCTACTTGTGACCTCTCTCTCTGTGTCAAATAAATAAAATCTTTAAAAAAAAAAAAAAAAGAAAGAAAAGAAATGAACCCATATTCTAGCACTCATCTTTGTGCCTGGTTTTCCAAGAGAAGAAAAACATAAATTTTCCTAATTTGTATTATTAAATATTCACAAAAAATAATTAATATTCAAGATTGGGACTGGTTCCTCCATGTAAGAGGAGGAACAATCACATCCCTATTATCTCTAGCATTTAAAACAGCTATTTATAGCAGCAACACATTCCAGTTTCCTCAAGTCTCTCCAGATTTCTTCAAAAGCATTGATATCACCTGTTCCTCAGAGTCTCAGATTCTCATCTGTTACACTCATGCCAATGACTTGCACATATAAGAATTATTCCTTATCATATACATTCTGCCCATAAGAAGAGACATCTACCTCTAGCTTCCTTCTTATCTTCCAAAGTCACCTTGTGGATACAAGAATGATAATATCAGCTCCAGGCAGACTTCAGTGCTGTGAATCACAGAGAGGAACACCTCTACCCCTTCACTTAGTTGCCTTTCTGGAAAAGTACCATGTTTAATCCTCCTCTCCAATCGAATGGAAAATGTGAACAAATTTCTAAAACAAACAAACCAAAGCTACAATAGAAAAAGTTTTAAAATACTATATTTTAAGCGATTTGTTGTTTATAAATAGTTTTATATATATTGCTATGTTTCATTAAGTAGAAAGTCCAAGAATATTATCTGTCTTAAAAGGGGTGACACATGTTTATGCACACACACACACACGCTCGTGCGTGCACCTGTGACATGTTTTGGGTATGGAGCTGCGTGAGGTCAAGAATAGTTCAGTCCTTTGTCTAATTTCATCAGCAAAAAAAAGCAGGAAGGTGGGGTGAAGGACGCTAGCATTTGAGAGGGTCTTTCTCTGTTTGTGTCCTAATTGGTTCGTTTTCTAGTCATGTGACTTAGGGATAGTTACTAAACATTCCAAACAAGCCTTGGTTTTGTCAGACCCAAAATGGGCATTGTTGCCGAGTTACAAAAACAGAGATAACGCACGTGAACATAATCGGTAGATGGCACCCAGCAAGTGTTCAGTAGGTGGAACTAGAACTTTGGGCTTTATGGTCAATGTCCTTCCTTCTCCACCTTACTGGAATTAAAAATATCATTTTGCACAGAAAAGCAATGGAATTGTCAAAACCTAGAAAAAAAAATATGTCTTGATTCTTTATCCCAAAACATTTACTCGGTGTCCAGAATTGTTCAAAGACCGCCACTAGTACGTACTAGAGGAGAATTCCTGAGATCTCCTCCCTGGGATCTCCCTGAAATCCGTTCCCTTACTGTCCCAGTGGATTTGGAAAACTGCGAAGAGCATGAGCTGGTGCAGCTTCCAGTAACATCAATCTCATCTATTTTCATTGGCTTCAGTGACCCCAAAACAGGAAGGCAAGGGCTACAGATAAAAGACCTAGTAAGGTGGTCCCAGAAGTAAGAAACACTGAAATTTCACAAGGAGAGATTATAAAGCAATAAGGCAACGCATCCTCTAAACAGCTGCTATTTATGGCACAATTTCTGTTAATGTCACTATCTTTGGGCTCTCCTTCTCCATGTTCAGACATCTACTCCAAAGCTGTCACTGCTTATAAACAGTCTCCTGTTCTCTGGGTTATTTTGTGGGAAATTCCTTTTCTCCAGGGCTGCCTTGGAACCGATGAGTCAAGCAGTAACCTAGTGTTTTATCAGTCCTACAAGCTGCTCTGAAATGTGTGATGCATATAAACAATAAAAAACCCAGGGCTTCTGTCTACAAGAATGCCACATATGCTTGTCTCCAGGAGACATAGAAGGTACTGGAAACTTCTGAAAAGCAGTTGAAAAAGCTGGTTCTGTTTTACAACATTTGCCCCCCAAAATCATTCAAAACCAGTTTAAAAAAAATAAATATGATAGTCAAAAAAATAAACCAATTTAAATATATTTAAAAAGAAAGGCTATATATTCATTACCATATAGTTTGGCTATGGCATTTAAAAGTATCAGACTTACATTCCCTAGAGAAATGTTCAATGTTTCATACTGTGCATCCCAAAAGTAGACAATTGAAATATGTTTCTCTCTCTCTCTCTGATCTGTAGCCTGCATGGCCCCAGTAGCTTAATGAGTTTCCTTTTTTTTTTTTTTACTTGAACTCTTCTTGGCTTGTGAAAATTACTCAATAATGCTGCTATATTAGAATATTTCAACCACCTCCCTTGACACCCACATTCCTACCTCCCTTTTATAGTTTCTTCTGCTTCATTGTTACCTATTGCCATCACTTTCTCTGAGGTTAGTGTCTTTACTAATACCTCCTAAGGTTCTCTGGAATAATCCAGCATGATCCATGTTTTATTCTTGATCTTAAATAAAGAAAGAAATTAAATCCCCCAAACGAGCTCACCGTCTTATGCAACTATTACTTTCTGTGAGCCAATCTCATTTCCATAACCACCTCCTCTCTTTGACCTCACACAATGCAAAAGGCAGAGCTTTTGCTACAGTCTTTCTGACAGTGACATTACTCTCAGCCATCCTCAAGCCTATGGATAGCCTAGTGGACTCAGTGCTTATGCATGCATTTGGGGAATGTCTGTAGTCCTTAGTCTGAATTCAAAACTGATGCCCATCCTCTAATTTCTTCTACTGTAGGAAGAAAATACTTATGCTGACACTTAGAGGGGAAAAGATAAAAAATTCATACTGGGCATATGTCTTATGCATTGCGATTATTAAGAGGATTTCACTCCAAAGCTATATCTATTAATTCTCTTGAGTATTCTTTGGGGTTTATTTGTTTGTTTTTCTAAATTGTGGAAACTGGATAGTTCACATTTAAGTTTCACCAAGACTGGTTCTAGAACTTGACCCATTATTGCAAAGTGTTGTACAGAGTGAGTGTTGTTTGAAGTCCAAAATAACATTAACATTAATTTGAATAATGTTTCTGTACAAGGCAAATGGTATTCTTTTAAAGGCATATTCTGGGAGCTGGATTTTCTTTTCCGATGCTGTTCAGTGGGGAGACAACTGCTGAGAAATGCTCATCACCATTGATTGAAGGGTTCCTGTGTGGGAAGCCCTTCTTTCAAATGAGTAACTCAATGAAAGTTAAGGGAGGGATATTCTTGCCCAAGGGGTGGTAGGAGAGAGAAAAGAGTTGTCTATAAATTCTTTCCTATCCTTTTTACTTTTTCCCAAAGGCCGCATTCCCTAACCTGGAGACAATTTGCCAAGGGCTATGAGATCTAATTCATATAACACAAAACTCATGCTTTTAAAGTGTACTGCTCTTGGGGTGCCTGGATGGCTCGGCTGGTTAAGCATCAACTCTTGGTTTTGGCTCAGGTCATGATCTCATGAGTCATGGGATTGAGCCCCACATCCACCTCTGTGTTTAGCGGGGAGTCTGCTTAAAGATTCTCTCCTTCTACCCCTCCCCCACTCGCTCACTTGCATGCTCTTTCTAAAATAAATAAATGAAATAGTTTTTAAAATTAAAAATAAGTAAATAAATAAAGTGTACCACTCAGTGATTTTTAGTATATTCACAGAGCCGTGTGATGAACTCCACTAACTAATTACATACTATTTTCATCACTCTAAAGAAGTGCCAGACACATTAGCAATCACACCATTTCCCACCCTCTCTCCAGCCCCTATCCTGCTAGCAGACTGTATGTTCCTATGGATTTACCTTTTCTGGATATTTCATATAAGTAGGATCACACACTATGTGACCTTTAAAAAATGTAATAGGTATTCTTATTGAGATAATTATAGATTCACATGACATTATAAGAAATAATACACAGAAGCCCTGTGCTTCCTTAATGCTAACATCTTACATAAGTGTAGTACCATATCCGGACCAGGACACTAGCACTGAAAGCAGCCACCAAAGTATTCAGATTTCCCCAGTTTTAGTTATCGTTGTGTGTGTTTGTGTGTGTGTGTGTGTGTGTGTATGTGAGCTCATGTCCTGTATTTCATTCCAAACAGTTTTGTCACATGTATAGATGTATCAACTACTGAAGCCCAGAGAAGAATTCCACAGGATCCTTGTATTCTTGTGTTGCCCTTTGAATGACCCTCACCGTTGTGACCACTCAGCAGGTCTCCATTTCTGAAGTGGTGTCATTTCAAAAATGTTGTATAAATAGAATCAAACAATATTTGGGCTTTTGGGATTGAACTTTTCTACTTAGCATGTTTCCCTGGAGACTATCCAAGTTGTTGCAGATCTCCATAGTCCACTTCCTTTTCTTGCTGAGTCATATTCCATTCTGTTTTAACTGTTTACCCGCTGAAGGACAGCTGGGCTGTTTCAAGTTTTTGGCCATTATGAATAAAGGTGGTATGAACATTCTTCTGTAGGCTTTTGCATAAATTTTCATTTCTCTGGGATAGATGCCCAAGAGTACAGTTTCTGAGTACAATTTGGAGATGGCCCATAATTTTATAAGAACTTGCCAAACTGTTTCCAGAGTAGCTGTATCACGCTAAATTCTCATTGGCAATGTATGAGCCGTGCAATTTCTCTGCATCGTCACCAGAATTTGATGCTGTCATTATTATTATTATTTTTGGCCATTTTGATATGTATGTAGCAAATGTGTGGCTTTTGTGACTCACTTATTTCACTTAGCTCATTTCATGGTTCATCTATATTGTAGCTTGCATCAGTGTTTTATTTCTTTTTTTATTGCCAAGTTAAGTTATAGTGTATGGATATACACCTTTTGTTTATCAATTCATGAGTGGAAGAGTATGTTCAATGTTTTAAAAAATTATTTCTGAAAAAATTTCTCATTAATGTTATTAAAAGTATGTCTTCAATTTAAAAAAAACACCAGGCACTATATTAGATGCTGTCTATGTATTCTCTCATATGAGTTTCATAATAACCATAGTCATGATGGAAAAACTAGAAACTCACATATTAAGCTTATGGGAAAAAAAATAAATCTATCAGGAAGACTTATTTAACTCCACTAAATCAATTTTGAAAATGAAATTTTAATATCTTCAATTCACTATAGACCCTAGCATATGCATCTTTATCTCCCATTAGATTAATTCACATACTTGGCCTGCTTGGCCTCAGGAGGAATTTGAGTTTGCCAGACTGACTTACTTTCTAAGTCATCTTGCAGATAAAGAGATTAAGGTTCATTCATTCACTGCACAAATATTTGTTGAGAGCCTAATACACATTGGACCTACAGTAGATGCTGTGATGCAGAAAGGCTAATTAACTTAGCTGAGGTCACAAATTTAGTAAAAGGAATGATTAAATACTACATTTCAGATGAGAGTAAAATTTCATCTTTAATGCTTATTTTGTCTGAATCCTAATTAAAATGATCCAAGGAAATATTTTAAATTTAAGGTACTTCATTAGCTTCTTTAATGTTTCTTAAATAAGTGAAGTATTAAGTATTATTTTGAAAACATAATTTCTATTTAGCTTATCAAATGCATCAAATTATTTTACTTTGCTGGCAGAGAATCCAATAGCCAAGCTCCCGGACATGTTGGCTCCCCATTGTAAGTGTTGTCCAGCCTCATTGTGGATAGCTGGAGTACACATCTTGAGTACAATATATCATTAAGTCCACTAATGAACTTGAGTTGCTCCTTTACCACTTTTCTCCATCCCCCACTGTCAATGAGTAATTTATCTCCAGCAGCAATATGCAAAAGTTGCCGTTGAAAAGAAGGGACATGCCATTATCAGTCACTACATGGACGAGTTATAGCCAGCTCCATCATAGGAGAGAGCAGATGATTATAATCAATAATCAATCAAAGAACTAGTGACAGCAATCATACATCACCTTCTCTGGAAGCTTCACTCAAAGCTTAATATTGCAAGATCCAATTTCTGGATATATTGGGTACTTTGCTATTATCCTGAGCCCATTCCTTGCACAGCAACACTGGAATGTGGAACAGTTCTACTTGGGCCCTCTCCCTTTGGAGAGGTAAGAAACAGTACAGCAGAATAGAATGTGTGAGAAGAAAACAGCAGCTCCATACCTTTCCCAAATCCTTATTACTCACCTTCCTTATTTTCTGTACAGCTAAGGCTGTATTGGGTATATCCTTGCAATACAGTCTCTTGTTAAGTTTATGCATTTGTGAATTTGGTGGCAGAAATTTTATAACTAGATTTTAAAATCCTGCCCATTAAAATATGCTGTCCAATAAAAGTCACAGTCGCTATAAAACCAGAATTAATTTGAGAAGATTGTCTGAAGGGTTTATTGGGCAGTGAATGCTTTTTAAAAACACTAAAACAATTCTTTAAGCGGAGACAATATAAAAATGCAAATGTCTTTCTATTTAAAATGAAAGGAATATATTCTGGGAAAATTGGTTTGTCATGATTTTCCAAATTCAGTCATTCAAACAACATTTGCTGAGACCCTACTATGCACAAGGACAAACATAGACTGTGTCGTTCAGGACCAAAATATTGGGTAGAGTGGGACAAATAGGTGTCTGATGATACAGTCCAAAGTGCTTAGGGCTGTAGGAGTTTGTGCAATGTGCTTTGGGTCACAGAGGAAGATAGTCAGGGCCTGAAGTGGGGCGGGGGCGAGTCTGGAGTCCTCCAGGAGAAGGAACTTTAAAATTGGGAATTAAGGGGGCGCCTGGGTGGCTCAGTGGGTTAAGCCTCTGCCTTCAGCTCAGGTCATGATCTCAGGGTCCTGGGGTCGAGCCCCACATCAGGCTCTCTGCTGAACGGGGAGTCTGCTTCCCTCCCTCTCTCTGCCTGCCTCTCTGCCTACTTGTGATCTCTCTTTAAAAAAAAGAAAAAAAAATTGCGAATTAGGAAAAAAAAAAAAAAGTGGAGAAAATTCATTTCAAACACAGGATCAGGCAGGCACTAGGGTAGGATAGGAGAATAAAAGAGCAAAGCATTTTCAAGCCAGAGTGTAAAGGTCTGTATTGAAAAGTAGAGGAAGGGACAGGGGATTTTGCCTGGAAGAAGATTGGTACATGGGAGAGAGGAAGAGATGGAGCCACACGGTTATCCTGGAGCTAGATTGTCAAAGGGAAAACTGAGTGGACCACATGGAATTTGAAGAAACCCCCTGACCATAAGAAAGGAGAAAAGACAGAAATGGAAAGTAGTAGTCAGTTTCTCCCTTAGGTGTTTTATACTCAGTATAACTTTTTAACCTCTTCCAAAAAGGACCTCCTAGGGATGTGGGCTTTACCATAGGGTCTTCTCTTAAAGATCAAAGGGGAATTTTAGAAACTGGGAGCAGGACGCTGTTTTATCCATGCAAGGATTTTCAGTAAAGCTCACAGCATTGATCATATTAAAAGTTGAGGGGCACCTGGGTGGCTCAATTAGTTAAGTAACTGCCTTCAGCTCAGGTCATGATCCCAGGGTTCTGGGATCGAGCCCCACATCAGGCTTCTTGTTCAGCGGGAAGCCTGCTTCTCCCTCTCCCTCTGGCTGCCTCTCTGCCTCCTTGTGGTCTGTCTCCCTGTCAAATAAATAAATTTGTTTAAAAAAAAAATGAAAAGTTGAATGTTCCTCAGGGAGAGGTGGCCTCCTTCTCACATCTGGGACAGGGCTCCCAATCTTAAAGACCAGGCAAACATGGCTGTGTTTGACTAAATCAAACTATATCTGTATCTGTCTTCCTTCTATTCCACTGTATCTAAATTTTCCTTAAAAATGAGTTTGCTGGGGCGCCTGGGTGGCTTAGTGGGTTAAAGCTTCTGCCTTCAGCTCGGGTCATGATCCCAGAGTTCTGGGATCCAGCCCCGCATCCGGCTCTCTGCTAGGCCGGGAGCCTGCTTCCCTTCCTCTCTCTGCCTGCCTCTCTGCCTACTTGTGATCTCTGTCAAATAAATAAATAAATAAAATCTTTTTTAAAAAATGAGTTTGGAAATACCCTAAATTCCATTTATTCCCTTAGGACATGTCCCTTTCTCTTCAAGTTAGAATGCAGTTTTTTTCCTTTTGTTACTGATTCTGCTTCTATTTGAAGGATCATTTCAATGTTTTGTTAAAGAGATTTCATTTCCAAGAAAACTCCTAGACATTTTTACAGAGAAGTCTGGGGCTTTAAAAATCATTTCTCCTTTAAAGTGCTGTATTTCTGACAAGGAGACACTCTCAGAGAATGAGGTTTGATTATTATTTTCTTCATGTAAGGTTTAGACTTAGTGTCGTGCCTTCCTGATTTTAATCATCCTTAAGGAGATAGATGCTGTCAGTAATAGGGTCCGGGAAGCCTTTGCTGTTCGAGTGTAGGGTTATTGGATTTGATTCTTTTTATACTGGAGAGTTTAATCAGGTACTATGATTTTTCTTCCTCTGAGTTCTCCTCAGGTCCTTGTCTTATCAAGGGAAAGCCATCTCTAGTCTCCAGGACAAAAACCAACAGAAACAATAAGTTGCTGTGCCTTTGCTTCTGGAAATATAAAAATAAACACAATAATCAGTAAATACATAGATCAAGTAATATTGAAAAGCTTCCTTATGATATTTTTAGACCTGGCTTGTAAAACATAAACAAGAAACCGTTGGGTAGAATTTTGAAATTATTAGCTTTCATGGGTTCTAAAATTAGGCTGCTATGGGGTGGGTTTTTAGAAATTAGCTTTTTCAAAATGATGTTTCCCATTCAGTGATGGAAAGTAAACACAGCTACTGTTGAGGCTGCTGCCTGGAGGCAAATGCATAGTTAGCTGAAATCTTCTTCCTGGATATAAATATCTCCTGGGGTTTCTAACTTGGAGACTTAAAATTATAGTCTAGAGGAGGCAACCACAGCATGCATACATTTTTGGAACTCCTATAGCCATCCCATCTCATCAGGTTTTACAGGTATGGAAAAAAAAATAATATAACATACAGAGAAAAAAATGCAGATTCTTACAGAATAGTATATGATTTTTCACTGTCTGTCAATGCAAAGTGTTTATGTTACCCTGAGAAACAGAATTATGTCTCACACTAGTTGTCCAAAAACCGGTCAAGGGTCTCCCCCTGTCCATGCCCCTCTCTGTTCACCTTACAATCTTGTTTTGCATCTCTGATGAAGTATAGCTCTTATCCATGAGCACTAGAGTTTTCTGACTTTTGCCCATCCCTGTAGGATTACCCCCTCCTTTTTTTTCTTTCCAAAAATCCAAATCTTATACTTTTCTTCAGGCTCCAGCTATGGCCACCTGACTGAGCTTACTACCCTGGATTCAGTCTGTCCATGAGTCATCACCAGCAGGCTCTTCCTAAAACAGAACGAAACGTTTCACTCCAGCATTCAAACAGCTGTTAGATTTGACAGGTGCTTCCTCACATGTCATCAGACTTCCGCAACTGGATCCCAACCTCTGTGGGGGATGTGCCCTCCTCCCATGCCTCTCCTGCTCACCTCCAGCTGCCATCATGCTATGTAGGGCCCTACCATCTGGTAACTTCCCAACTTCCTGCTGCCTTTCTGCCTTGTTCACACTGTGGAGTCAACCTGAACTATCTCTTCTCATTTGTTACGCTTTCAAATGCCAATGGTGGTGATGTCCTCTCCTCTTCCCTACCCCACGTTTTTTTTTCCTTTTCTTTTACTTTTCTGAACCTTATCATATATTACTTTCATAATTAAAAAACACACATAAAAATATATTCACCTTTATTAACACCTATGAAATCTTTCCTAATGTTACCTGTTCGAACTGAATTTCTTCTTTTTCTCTTCTGGTTGTATTTTGTCTCCATTAGTTTTTACTACATAATAAACTTTGCCTTGTATTTTGGTTGGTTTTGTCTGCCTTCCATCCCTCCTCACCTCAGACTAGAAGCAGCTTTAGGATACTTGCTGAGTCTTCTCTTCTTTGTATTTCTGGTCGCCCTTCCAAAAGGCCCACCCATAGGGCTTCGCTAGACTCATCACTCCCCAGAGAGCTGCTTGCCTTACTGCAGTATCCTATTTGTCTTAATATAATTCCCTCTCTAGTAGTTTCTTGTAAACATGCCTTTTCTCTTAACCTTGTCTGTAAACTCCTTCACAGCAGTGGCTATCTGTTCTTCTTTTGTATTCTACTCTTCACAGCAGAGGAGGATTTTAATAAATTGTGTCAAATGAATGGATGATGTATGGTGGTTGCCATCGCAAGAGAGCTAAGGTGGGCTGGCCTAGGGTTGACAGACCTACGTGTAAAAAACAAAATGAGCTTCTCTTCCTTTCTACACTGAAAGCAGTCTGATTCTAACACTTATACATTAATCAGCAATTTGGGTTTGGGTGTTAGAATGTGAACCGGTGTTGGGATATCTCCAACTCTTTTCTCTGATTCACTGTAAGTTTGGAGTTCCCTCTTTAATGCAAGATTTTGTGGGGCTTCATTTGTACTGCATTCAGCTTGGAACCATAGAGAGATATTTTAAGAATTAATGAATCCATGGGGAAAGTTCTTGAGTTCTCGAAGGAAATAGTTTCTCGGAAGGCCCAAGAGAAATGCATGGTAAACCCATGAGGGGAGGGGAAAGCCTGATTTCAAAATTCAGTTGTTTCTAGGTAGAGGACAGTGGGAAATCTTGGTAATTCTAGTCAAGTTGGAATCCTAGCAACTGTATTCACTTTGTTCTGGTTATATGATATGATGTTCAGTGCATTATCTTAATATAAGTAGAATGATTCTTGTGTCATAGTTCCAGTTTTGTTTGTTTATTTTTGTAAAGGTATACATTAGGAAGTTAACATTTCTTATTTTAAAACTGTCATACCCTTTTAGTTGACATTATTACTTTGTCTTTTTTTTTTTTTTTTTTTTTTTAAAGATCCTTCAATTTGAGTGGCACCAAGGAATTTGGTCTTAAGTATGGTTACTATTCTTTTTCTGGAGAAAAGAATTATTCACAACAATTGGGTCTAATGGACTTTGCTCTATTAGTGAAAGGAAATCGGGAGCCTGGGACCTGAAACATACAATTACATTGCAATGAGTTGGTAATGAAAGATTTATAGAAAATTCTTTATTGGGGTGCCTGGGTGGCTCAGTGGCATTTGGCTCGGGTCGTGATCTCAGGGTCCTGGGATCGAGTCCCGTGTCGGGCTCTCTGCTCAGCGGGGAGCCTGCTTCTCTTCCTCTCTCTCTGCCTGCCTCTCTGCCTACTTGTGATCTCTGTCAAATAAATAAACTTTAAAAAAAAGAAAATCCTTTACCTTAAGGAGGAAGTTTTAAGAGTTAGTTAGTTATGGAAGGGTATGTTCCTCACACAATGTTACCCTGACCATGGCAGGGATGTGTTATCATGTTTAATCGGTGTCTTGTTTCAGTGCCTAGCATTGAACCTTGTTCAATGGAATTGCATTTATAGTGGTAGCAGAAACAAATCTAAAAAACAAAATAACAACCCACAAAATAAATGCACATAAGAATTTGGACAGAGGGTAAAAGAAGAGTGGGAACTATGATTAGATGGTAAGATAAGCATCTGAGAAGGTAGACATGCCTTTAGTAATAACGGAATAGTACCAAGTAGTGCACAATTAAATCCTTGGGGGAAACTGAGGACTGTCATAGTCATGGAGATATCTATGGCTGAGACAGAGCTTGACTCAGAATTTTAAGCAAGTATAGATTATGAATTAGCAGAGTAAAAGAGGAAAATCATTCCAGAAAGGAGAAAAATGTCAGTAAAGTTATGTAGACAAGGGACAGCAGGGCTCTATGGGAAGTTTAGAGAGAAGGCTATCATAATGCAGAATGTAGGTTCAGGTTGAGAAGCAGTAAAAGATAAAAATCTCTGTAAACTATACCTACCTGTAAGTGGGGAGTTTGAATGTCTATAGTGGATAAGCTTGATCTGATATGAGCAATGATTCATCTTTCTAGGCCTCTAATCTTTAAATGTGTGTGATTAGAGGAAAATTTCTCATTATGTTATTCTTTGGAAATTATCTGAGACATAGTAGAGCCATTTTCCTTCATAGATAATATGATAACACTTTTTTGTGAGGAAGCCATCAGGATTTTTTTGGTCATAGGCTCTCTAGTTGTGGGGGGAGATAGTCCTCATCAAATCCCAGTGATTTTTATTTGGGGAGTGAAGTAAACAGAAAGAGAAGAATAAAGATGGGAAAGGCAGGAAAAATAGTCCTGAAGTTTGGATAATTTTTCAACGACTTGAAGATGGTAGAGAGGGGAGATTTTGAGTGTCGGTGTTTTCAAGCACAGATTATGGGGAGCAGAGGAAGAAGGGGTATGGTAGGGACACCACAAAACAAGGTATTAGTGCCTTCTCATTGGTATGGATCAGTGCCATACATCCTTTGGCTCTCATTTTCCTCATGCACAGAATGAAGCCTTTAGAACTAATCCTTCAAGGACCCTGCCAGCCCTATAAATTCTAGAAATTGAATTGCTTTATTGGATTAAATACACTCTTCTGATTTCATCCTTTGTTTTAGATGTGTTAGTCTCATTTTCACAATGAAATTATCATGGGATTCAGAGAACTGTGATTCAACTAAATTGGTTTCTGTGCTAATGTCTCCCATCCTTTTAATAAGGACACAGGTGTTCAGAAGATGGCATGTGATGGGAGAAGAGCCACTTCCTTTCTCTTGTCAAAGAATGAGATGAGTTCAGGCATACTCAAAGTTGAGTTTCAGAGCTTCCAAAAATCTGTGGCCATGAGGTTCTTAAAGTAGAACTCAGGAGTGATCTGTAGGAGATGGGAGAGTTTATGTGGCTTTCATACTGTTGACTTCAGTGTCCATTTAGGCTTGTTAAACTTCTTTTCAACAACCCTGTATAGGTCATCTGTTGTTTCATCTCCCCCCAAAAATTCTTTGTCATAGAACATTTTCAGCCTATCACTTTTTTTCCCTTTCTCAGTGGAAAGGGACAGAGAGTGAGAAAGAGAGAGAGAGAGAAAGAATATAAGAATTACTTATGGTTACAAAATGAAGAAAAATCATTAGTATAAAAGTAAAAGCAAGAGCCAACTTAAACCCTAATCTTACGTATACCTAAAAACATCTTCTGACCACAGTAACTTATTCATTCACCTAAAACTCTGCTCTATAATTTATTATTCACCATTTGATTAGATTTTTATTTAAGTTTCATTCACTTACTTATAGAAAACTAAACTAGTAGCATAGTTCTATCATCAATCAGGTGTCTCTGTGGAGATTTTAGTCAGATTTTTGTTGTTATGAGGAAAAATTTGATGCTTTTATATATATATGTATATATATACATATATATATAAAATATATATACTCATAACATAATCAATGTGATATATATATATCTAAAACATATATGTTATATATTATATTATATATGTTATAAACATATATATGTTATCTGTTACATATAAAACATATATATATCACATTGATTATCTGTCATGAGTTTGATACCACGTTTTCATGTTCCCAGAGAAATCTTTCCTTTTCATGCTTGTGTTTTGTAAGCTGTTGGCTGGCCTGTCTTATGACCAAGATCTGCAAGGACAAGTAAAGTCTGCTTTTCTAGTAGTAAGTCACGAGACAATAAGTCAAGAGACAAAGCCAATAGGTAGAGGTCCTAGAGAATCTACAAAAAAATTGGAGTTTTCTCCTAGAAAATAACTGGGCAGCAGCAAGTTTTAAGCATCAAACTGCTCTTGAGCAGTGTGTTATTGTCCCTAACCCTGTTCCAAAGGCATTGTCTCATTTGGGCCACAAAGTTACCCAGTGAGCCATGTAGAGCAAATGACATCATCTCTACTTTATGGATGACAATATGGTGGTTCATTGTCTTTATGAGAGTTACCCAGATAACATGGTGCATAAGGAGAGGGAGCCAAAGGAGAAACAGATCTTAATATTTCTAGTACAGTCTTCTTCCTGCCACTCTTGGCCACCTCACTCATAATTTCTCCTTGTTCGGTAACCATATGGTCTTCTCCTTCTGCTCTAACAGGCAAGAGCAAATGAGCTCAGAACTGTGAAAGTAATTTTAATTATATCTTCTCATTGCCCTCAACACTGTTGATGATTCTTTTTAGTGCCAATAACAACAACAATTATAACAATAATCCTTGGATAAGTTAAAAACTTTAACCTTTACTTTCCACCATGGATAAAGATAGCTTCATAATCCTCAGAAGAGCAAATGTGAATTCTACTCTTAGATCCTCTGTGTTCTTACTCCATTACCTTTTTTTTGATTTTTGAGTACTTATTCTTAGAACTAGAGGATGATAAGGCATGAATAGATGACCACAAAAATCCTTTCCAACTTCAGTATTTGGTAAGATTTGGACCTGAGTTTTGCTGTTTATGGGGCAGAACAGAAGACTTTCCTTGCCTTCAGCCTTCTTGAGTGGCCAGAACAAGGCTCTGCATGCTTGGCATTCTTCATAAATGCTGTCAGTGGCTTTCAAATTCATGTAACCTAGTCATTCTTCACTTTATTTTGTATTACATATTTTTTATATTATATATTTATATATGGAACCCAGATCCTCTCAGAAGCACCTGATGTGAGGAGACTAACTAGCTCAATGACTTTGCTTCTGAAAAAGATATCTTTTTATCATCATAGAGCTGTACTTTTACAGTTTATATTAACTGCATACTTTGCATAAGGATATACCAGGACCTATATTGTTATGGTCAAATAGCTCCTAAAGTAAAAACATAATAAAATGTATAGTTTTTACTATAGAATAATTCATCTCTCCTTTTAGAGGCTGCCTCTGAAATTGAAAAAAACTTGAAAAATGTTTGTTAATAGCATTCACTCAAAAGCATTATAATAATAAATAAGTTAAAGTGTTGAGCAATGTGTAGAGTACATGATAAATGCTCACTGTAGGCTCTGAATACACTTGAAAATTGAATTAAGTGTCAGCAGAATTAATTTAAATTAAGCCACAGAACCAGTGTTTGACTATAAATAAGGGGCATCAAGTATGCTGTGATAGCACATATGTTGCAGGATTGCTCTTAAAAAGTACTATCAAACCTTCTAATGTATGGAGGGAGCAAGAGGTTCTGTTTTGGAACCCTCATCTAAAGGAACGAAGAAAATGAAGAGTGTCCTGGGAGGGGATGTATGGTATGATAGGAGGAGGTGAAGGTGCGGTGAATGTTTATCGTAGAGAAGTAATAGGGAGACATGATAAATGCCACCGAATGTTTGGAGTTCTGCCAGAAAGTATTGGCCTCAACTTACTCTCTAGTTCTGTGAATTTCAGCCTAGAGTTTATGAAGATGAGAAAAGACAGATTTCACCTTAGCCTAAGAAGTAACAGTACGTTCAGGTCAGAAATGTGGCTCCCTGGGGAGGCTGAGCTCCTGAGACACTTCCTGGTGTTTGTGCACCTGTTACCTACCTGGGACTCAGTTTCTGCCATGACTTCAAGTGTAATCTACAGCAGTAATTTTTTTTTCTAGATATACATAAACATTTAATAAAGCTATTTTTAAAAAGCAAAGGAAAGATAGATACAGAATATCTCTGGCTTAATGGGGAGGGGATGAGATAAGGTAGAAGGGCAATACTTATTCATAATGTATTCACTGGATAGTAGGTTCATGTGCATTTCCTGTCTTATGCTTTTCTTTTCTTTTTTTTTTAATTTTTAATAAACATATAATGTATTTTTATCCCCAGGGGTACAGGTCTGTGAATCGCTAGGTTTACACATTTCACAGCACTCATCATAGCACATACCCTCCCCAATGTCCATATCTCCACCACCTGGAGTCCCGTCCCCCCTCCCCCCAGCAACCTCGTCTGTTTTTTGAGATTGAGTCTTTTATGGTTTGTCTCCCTCCCGATCCCATCTTCTTTCATTTTTTCTTTTCCCACCCCTCAAACCCCCCACGCTGCATCTCCACTTCCTCATATCCGGGAGATCATATGATAGTTGTCTTTCTCCAATTGACTTATTTTGCAGAGCAGTAATTTTTGAACTTTCATGGGTCATGGGTCCCTTTCAAAATTTGATGAACTCCATGAACCTTCTGTCATGGAACACTGTGAAAGATTCAGAGAGTGGCCACAGTCCCTGGACTACCCTTCAAACCATAAAAGCTTAGGGTCTGTGGACCTGTGATTGACCAACATGGCCACAGTAACAGTTGCCCATACGTCTTAGGAAGACCCTCTTGTTTCAGGGGCCTGGGGAGTTGGGGAAGGAGGAGACAGGCAGATGTGCTTATCTCTTCCTGGCCTAAAGTAAGCCTCATGGGTGCATACTGAAGGTTACCTGTTTGCCTTGTTTATTTTGCCAAGTCATTATATTCTCTCTCAACTGTTTGAGGATTCTCCTGCTGTCACTGGCTCTCCCTCAAGTTCTCACCTTGTCACACTGAGAGAAGAGCACCTGTTGGTAACCAAATTGAAGCACTGAATGTTTTGACACCAGCCAAGGAACAAGCAGGTCATTTGGTCTATTTTTAATGTCATTCCCATTGGCATTTCCTTCTAGTTTTTTTCTTGTGGAACCTCAAGACACTCACCGCCTGCTGCTGGCTCCCTGTTGCGATGAACGTGCATGATCACACAGGTCACATCTTCTATCACGAGCAGTTGGCTCAGCATGCTGGGTCTTTGGTTCGCTTCCCGGGTCTTGCTCTCCTGTGCTCTCCTACGTCAAGGTTTCAGAACAGGGACCAGAAAGACAATTTGTGGGGTTTAGTCCCCTGTGTGAAAGGTTTCCAGTTCATCTAGCATATATATTGGTGTATTTTCACTCCTTTTTTTTTTTTTTTTAAAGATTTTATTTATTTGAGAGAGAGAGAGAGTGAGAGCATGAAAGGGACGAGGGGCAGAGGGAGAAGCCAGCTCCCCGATGGAGGGCTTGATGTGGGACTTGATCCTGGGACTCCAGGATCATGACCTGAGCCGAAGGCAGTTGCTTAACCAACTGAGCCACCCAGGTGCCCCTATTTTCACTCTTTTAAAAAGAGAACTTCTTCCCTTAGATTGACTGAACATTTTCTGGAAAACTGAAGAGATTGGCAACAGGTAACAGGTTTCTTTTCCTCCTGAGTTATAACCATTATTATCGTCCATTAAACCTAATGAAGGTTGGGTTATTGAGAGTGATACTGTGCTGTATTATACTTTTTCAATTGCCACTGAAGCTCAGGTTGGAGACAGAACAATTAAGAACTGTTTTAAGAACGCTTAGCAGTTCAGAGGTGGGTGATAAGTGAAGAAGAAACGGGGAAAAGAAAAAAAAAAACATTCTAAGAAACCGACAGCACATCCAATCTTCAGGGAAGATAAGAGGCTCAATTAGATTGTGGAAGCAAGGACCTTTTTCATTCAGTCATTTTCTATACCCTGAGGAGGAGTAGCTTTTTGGGATTTAGTCTGTCCGAGGCTATGAGAAATTGAGTCAGATCTGGAAGCTGCTCCCTCGAGATTGCAAGGAATCAGAGACCCGAAGGCAATTCCTGAAATTGCCCTTGAAAGTTTAGGGATGCCTTCCAGAGTCAGTAGATGGTAAGAGGAGCTACTGAAGGGAATGGGGCTTTTGGTGGCCCTGAGATTCCCCCGCAGTGCTAGCCAGAGGCTGGCAAACCAATGCATTTTCTTTGTCAGTCCCCTGTCTATGAGGCTGTAATAGTGTGACTTTTTTTATTGAGATATTGTGGACATATTATATTAGTTTCAGGTGTACAACATAATGATTCATTGTGAAATGATCACTGTGATAAGGCTTGAATTGACATCTATCACCAAACACAGTCACAAATTTCTTTTTCTTGTGATAAGAACTTTTAAAATCTACTCTTAGCAACTTTCAAACATACGATATAGAATTATTAACTACAGTCACTTTGTTGTCCGTTACATTTCCATTACTTACTTATTTTGTAACTGGAAGTTTGTACCTTTTGACCACATTACCCATTTTGTGTGTCTCCCTGCTCCCTTGCCACCTACCCCTTGCCTCTGACAACCATTAGCCCATTCTCTGTATCTGTGAACTCATTTTTTGTTTGTTTGTTTCAGATTCCATATATATGTGAGAGCATGTGGTAGTTGTCTTTATGTTGCTTATTTTACTTAGTATAATACCTTCAAGATCTATCCATGTTACTGCAAACAGTAAATTTCCTTTTTTGTATGGCTGAATAATGTTCTCTCTCTCTCTCTCTCTCTCTCTCTCTCTCTCTCACACACACACACACACACACATTTTCCTTTTTTATGCATGAATACTTGGGTTGTTTTCACGTCTTGGCTATTATAATGTTGTAGTGAACGTGGGGTTGCAGATATCATTTCAAGTTAATGTTTTGATTTCCTTCGAATCAATGCAAAGATGTGGAAATGTGGGATTACATGGTGATTCCATTTTAGTTTGGCTTTCTTTTAATGACACAACCTCATGGGTGATATCCTAGCACTTTTGTTAGAGGATAAACCAGGTAAAAGGTGATCTCCTAGTACTTTTTTTTTTAATTTCTTTTTTCTCCTAGTACTTTTTTTATGGGATAAACCAGGTAAAATGTTCATTATCATCAGGTTTAGTGAGCACTGAAGAAAATATTTCCCTTGTACCCTCGTACTTTCATAAGGATGTCGAATTACATAGATAGAAGGCTTAGGAAATTACCACAGGTTATTTCAATAAGGATCATATTTGGAGAAATGAATTTTTCTGATTTCTCCCCTATACATAGTTCTGTAAGAATATTATGAAGCCAAGGGTCATGAATTTTCTAATTTTGTATTTTGCTGGTGAACTGTCATATACCCTCTACAAATGAGTGTTGAATTTAGGAATAGAATATACTAACAGTTGTTTTACTTGAACATCTCTACTCATTTGGACAGCTTCTGATTTCAGTGGCTACTCATAACAAAACTTTTCCAATTTTATATTGTTTTAGATGCAGTCAGGAATGTAGGAAAAAAGTAAATATCACCCCATGACTGTCATTTAAGTGTCGAATAAGCATTGCTTGTTTAGAATGTCCATATGGAAAATACTGTATTAGGTCCTAGGAAAGGTCACTAAGAAAGCAAAAAGAAGTGATTCCTACCTTCATAGGGTTTGCATTGGAATTGCAGTGGGGTGGGGTGGGGGAATCTTCCTGAATGCATACATGGGAAATGGCATCAAGAATCTATAAAACTCCAAATGAATACAAATAGGATCATGTCAAAAGGGATATGGCAGATCTACAGTTAAAACCGCAGCGGGGAAGTGTGTTGGTCAACATCTCTGGAGTTTTCTAGATCTGGAATTTATAAAAGAGAACTTTAGATTGACAGAGATGAGCAATTCGAGCATGACAGTATAAAGAAGTACAGATAAGTGCTATATTAATGGGGAGCAGCAAAGACTGGGTTGGCCACAGCTGGTAAAGTAGATCGTCCTGCCATTCTCAGACAACTCCTGCTTTCCTGTGACAACCCTTAGTTGCAGAAAGCTACCAGAATGGTGCCCACCACTCAGCATGGGAAGAGGATGGTAAAATGTTAGCATTGGACAGAGTGTGGAAGTCATCTGGGCCTTGTCTCATTTTGCAAATAGAAAAATCAAAGCCCAGAGAAGATCAGTGATTGATTCTTGTAAATGAACATGAAACAAAACGAACAAGTAAGAAACCTTGTAAATATAAAGCTGGGATCAGGACCCAAGTATCTTGAAACTTCATGCAGAGCTCTTCTTACCATGTTATTATTCTATTTTTCAATTAAGACTTGGGCTGTTGGTTGGCCAATTCTCATGCTCTGTGAACCTGCAAAGCAGATGGGAACTGCATGTAGTTTAGAGAAAGAAAGCCAAAGAAAAATTGCTTCTACCAAATTGCTTGCAACGGATCCAATTTAGCAGTCTGCCAGAATAGGGGCAGCTAATAGAGATGCACTCCTAGCTCGGTTGGACCTTCCAGGTCAGTGAAGTGAAAACAGCCCTCTGTCTGGGGTCAGAGGATTTTGTCTGAGATACTAACTAGGTTGCCTTGTATGAACCATTTGGTTGTTCTGAAGTTTCTTATCAATAAAATGATTAGATGAACTTAGAATCCTTGTAAAGTAGTAAGTGCAATTCTAAAATACCATTGTGTTTATGCAGAAGTGGTTTTTATTTTGAGTTCTTAACATCCACCTGCTGCCACAAACTGATTTTTTCAGTCCTCTCTTGGCCAGATGGGTGGGCTGCATTACTACTGGCCCTGATGCTTCACCATGTGGTGATATATTTTACTGGGGCTTTTCTATTCTTGATCTTGTAAGTGAGGATGTCACTGCCCTGCCTCATCTATGGAGTTATTGCCAATTGGGAAGAGCAGAGAAAGAAGCTTCTCAGAGACTGCTGTCAGACACACATTATCTTCTAGCTACCTCACACGCTCCCTTGTGCTTGCACGCTTGCATCCAACAACTGTTTAGTGAGTGCCCATTAATATAAATATATTGGGCACTTTGGGAGATACAAACACAAAGATAAATTCTGTCCTCAGGGTGTTTCTAGTCAAAAAGAATAGAGCCAGTTTCATAACTAACTGTATCTACATAAGATAACTTCTTTAGGCTTTTGGAAGACCAATGAAGGAATACTTACTCCTAGTTGGAAGCTTTAGGATGCTTCGTAGGGGGAACGGATGTTTACAGGCTCCACTGAGCATCATGGGGTATAGACTTCTGAAAATAAAGGGAAAGACATTTGAAGGTGAAGGACCACCATGAGCAAAGATGTAAAGTGAGAGATGTTGAGAGGCTCTGGGGGGGAACCATAAATTAGTTCTCCCACGGCAATAGTTGGCAAACACTTTTGGAAAAGGGCCAGAGAGTAAATATTATGGCCTTTTTGGGTTATACCATGTTGGACACAACTACTCAACTCTGCCATATAGCACACAGGCAGCCATAGACCATCCATTAGTAAGTATGCGCGGCTGGCTATGTTCTGATGATAAGACTTTATTTACAGAAGCAATCAGTTCACTGGATCTGGCCCTGGATTCAGATATGGAGAGAGGGAACAGCTATAGGCTGGAACCAAAAACTGGGTCAAAATATCTAAAGCCTTCTACTGCCTACCCTCATTTCAGGATCCTGTTCATTAATATGGACTTTTCTTTCCTTTGTAGAGTGTTTTACTCAAACTTTTAACTTGTTGGACCTTTTAAACATAAGAATTTTTGTTCCCAAC
The DNA here is from genome assembly GCF_002288905.1 of Enhydra lutris kenyoni. NCBI lineage: Eukaryota > Metazoa > Chordata > Mammalia > Carnivora > Mustelidae > Enhydra > Enhydra lutris. The sequence continues at coordinate 44,499,694 of NW_019154092.1, forward strand.
ATTATGGAGACAATACTTCTTAACCCATCCTTAAGAGAGTATAATGCCCCAGGCAACAATTGGGAAGGAACTTGACCCAGGGGCTTTACTATAAATAATCAATATGTGCTTCCACCAAATATATTAATGCTAGGGTAACTAACTGTCCTGGTTTGTCAAAGACTGAGGGTTTTCTGGGACATTGGGCTTTCCGTGTGAAAACCAGGACACTGCTGGGCAAACCAGGCTGGTTGGTTGGTCACCCTAAATAGTGAACATTATCATCTCAAGGGGGAAGCAAGTACCCATGTCAGTTCCAGACTGGTTATATGTCCTTTGAGAGTGGGAGATTGTTAATTTGGTAATTGTTTTGCAAAAGCAACTTCTGCAAAAAGAGGACAGGTGAGTGATGTAAAGCAGTTTTCGGTTCCAAAATAGTTGGATTCAGTGCATGCTGAGTGCACGCATCAGTGACCTCTCTTAGAATCCCCAGTCGGGTCCTGTGAGCCTTGGAAGATGCTGAGGTTTAGCTTTCTGTAGCATTTCAACAAAGATTTTTACACTTAAGTGGAAAATACGGGCATTTAAATTATGTAGAAATTTTATATTTGTTGATAAGATATAAATAATTTGCTGATTATGTATCCAAAAAGTCTCTTGTTCTTTAAAATTACTTATTTCTATGGGATGATATGAAAAGTGCATGTTTATATATTGAGCTTCTGGAAAGTTTTGGAGATGATTCCTCATTGATTTAAGCTTTTTTGGAGGTAGAAATCTCTATATTGAATTCTTCCTAGTCATATTTTCCTTTTCTTTTAGAGGAAATCACTGTTGGACTGCTAAAATATGTGATTAGGGGAAGAGAATATTAACCACAGTATGAGTGGTTCTGATATGGGACTCTGAATGCACTTTTTCTGGCCCTCATCATTTAAATTTTTCAATAATGGAAACACTGACTATTTGATTTTGGAGAGTGTATGTGTGTGCAAGTATAGATGTGTGTACACACACACACACACACACACACACTTATGAATTCAAGCCATGTTATATACCGTAAACTCTAGCATTTAGTATCTCTTTCCTGATACGTCAAGTAGCATCACCCTTGTGCACACAGGAGGTAGAGGAAATTCTGGCTTTGATGCATTTCATTTAAATAATCTTTTCTTCCCATTTTCAGCCAACTCCTTTTGTCAAAAGCAGAAGTTTCTATCTTGTACACCATCTTCTGGCCCCCCTGTCTGGGTACTTATCTCTTAGGCACAGTACAGTTTTTCTCCTGGTAACTTTATTTCCCCTGCACTCTTGCCTCTGTACCACTTTCCTAAGGATCTAGTGAAAAAAGTTCTCATAACTTGTTCCTTATTCAGTGAACCCATGTTTTTCTGCTTAACCCTGTTGTCTCACTCCTTCCCTTCCTCCTTAAATGATTAAGAAAACACTTAGAGTAGTAAAGTAAATAACTATGATCTGGGACATTCATTTGAATGCTAATTTCACCTTGGTATCATAGCATCTTCTATTTTATCAAACAGATCCTTAACTGAGAATTGCTTCTGGGGCACTGGGTGGCTCAGTGGGTTAAGCATCTGCCTTCGGCTCAGGTCATGATCTCCAGGTCCTGGAATTGAGCCCAGTGTCCTCTGCTTCTCCCTCTCCCTCTGCCCCTCCCCCACCCATGTACTTTCTCTCTTTCGCTCAAATAAATAAATAAGAACTTAAAAAAAAAAAAAAAAAAACTAAGCGTTGCCTCTCCTACCATGTGTGACATTATCTAATATATAAATATAAATTGTGGCTTTCATGGCTGACAATTATTTTATACTTCTATCTGTTCCAGGTACTTCATTGATCTCTTTGCATAGATTATATCATTTAATCTTCATAAGAACCCCACATATTATGTACCATTACAATTTCTGTTTTATAGATGAAAAACTGATATAGGAAGCTTAAATATGACCATCAAGGTCATATTCCATGAAAAGGCAGAGCCAGAATTAGAACCCAGGAAGTTATTCCATGCTCTCTCGGTACTATGTAGTCTCCCATTTTAAATAAAATAACTCATGGCCCTCATCATTCAGATTCCTCCAAACTCTAGAGTAATTGTCCTAAACCTCACTTCTCATCATGCCATCTGCAGAAGCGATTAAAATATGAGCACTAAAAAAAAAAAAAAAAAAAAAAAAAAAAAAAATGTGTTATTCTCAGCTTACTATAAGGGAAAGAATTGCCTCAGGGAGATTTTTCAAAGTGAATGGTAATCCATGATCCCATACTGATATAAATCAATAATCAAATAAGTGAGTGGGGAAAAGTTACAGATAACCCTTTCTGAAGAACTTTAAATACTTAACGTAGATATTCCCCTCTCCCAATGAGGTAAAATATAACTCTTCACTCCTTAAGTGAGAACAACACATAGTGGTTTACTTCCAAAGAATAAAGTATGTAAAGAGGAGGGAAAGGGAATTTTATAGTAGAGAAGAGTACCAATCACTACCTCAGCCAGGTGAGAACAGGGAGAAGTCATGTTCACAGTATATACCCTTCTTGTCATGTGATGAGAATGGCCCTTCATGTATTTAGTCTTCCTCCCCAAAACCTGTAACCTCAGTCTAATCATGAGAAAAATGTCAGACAAACTCCAGGTAAGGCATATTCTACAAAATACCTGACTAGTACTCCTCAAAACTATCAAGGTGAAGGAAGGAAGGAAGAAAGGAAGGAAGGGGAGGAAAGGGAAGGTAGAAGGAAAAGAGAGAGGGAAGGGGAGGGAGGGAGGGAGGAAGGGGAGAAGGAAGGAAGAAGGAAAATCTGAGAAACTCTCATAGCCACAAGGAGCCTAAAGAGACAGAAGGATTAAATATAGTGTAGTATCTTGGATGGATCCAGGAACAGAAAATGGATATTAAATAAAAACTAAGGAGATCTGAATCAAGTAAGGACTTTATTTAATAATAATGTATCAATATTGGCCCATCAGTTGTGACAAAGGTACCAGACCAATACAAGATGTTAACAATGGGGAAACTAGTTGTGGGGTATACAAGGAATGCTCTATACTTACCTGACCATTTGTTTTTGTAAATCAAAAACAATTCTAAAATAGTTTATTTTTTTAAAGAAGTGAATGATAAAGATAACATAGAATGGGGAGTATATAGATGAAAGGTAGGGGCAAATCCTTTTGTGTCTTCGTGAATAAAATTTTTCTGCTTTGAGAATTCAGAAACAATACTGCTGTGTACAGCATAAAGCAAGGTCAAAGAAAAGAATGTTATGAAATTATCCAACAAGGAGAGAATGTGGTCAGTGGCAAAAGTATAGAACTGAGTGCCAATGATGGAGGTCATGACAGAGTGGGTTATAATGGGGACTTGGCAGGCATGTTCTCTTAATTGAAATGTCAGCTCTGTTGGGTACAATCTATGTAGGAGAGCTCAGGACAGAAAAAAAGGTGTCAAGGTGGCATCATACTTCTGAAATATTAATAGTGGCAATGAACTTCAACTTGTCAATGAAATAGATAGTAATGCATTTAGGAGAAGATACAGAAAATGCAGAGGAAAGAAAACCCCAATAAACCTCTATCATGGATTGTAATATTGATATGATTATCTCTGAGGAATTACTTAAACTTTGAGTCAAAAAATTGTGCTACCAAAAACATAAGATTTACCAGATCCAAAGTTCTTCCTTTGATAAGACAATGACCCATTTCAAGAAGGGAAAAGATGTTCAAACTAAATTTTTAGTAGTAAAGCTGGTAATTTTTACAGGCAGTTTTGAAAAGTGAAAGCACATCTTGTATTCATAAAGTGCTGAATTAGAATAACTTCTGAAAGGTCATTCAGTTTCCCTTCCCATTTCCAATACGCACTCCCTCCCCACCCCCACCATACACTTTGCAGCATGAATTAATATTCCTAATAGAAGAGCCGTTGGTACAACAGCCTGTTTTGGTAGCATATTCTATTCCAAATACTTAAACTGCAGATACAATTTATATCTTCCTCTTACTGTGCTAGGATGTGTACCTTGGAGACTTGGGAGTTTTGGTTTTGCTATAAGAGGTATTGATATATGTCAGAGAAACAGAAGGTAGAAATGACATTTCCTGGACTTTAAGATATCAAATTCAAGAAGCTTACAGAAATAAATCATTGAAACAAAGAAGGCCAAGTGAGAAAGCAGTGCACCCAGTAGTAGGGCACATATGGATGTAAAGATTTACAAAAGAGTGGTGGACTGATGGGTAGGTGCATGAGAATAAGTAGGTATATGTGCTGAAGGTCAAACACAGACTCTGCCTTCAAACTTAGGAGAACGGAGAAACACAGGAATTAAGAGGGCAAAGCAAAATGAACAAAGAATCATTCAAAGTCACTCAAAGGGGGTCCAAGGAAAGGACTAAATATAATCTAAAATTTCTTACATGATTCTTGCTATCATTTAAAATCACTCTTGGGGCACCTAGGTAGTTCAGTCAGTTAAACTTCTGACTCTAGATCTCAGCTCAGGTCTTGATCTCAGGGTCATAAGTTTAAGCCCCACATTGGACTCTGGGCTCTATGCTGGACTTTTAAAAATATATAAAATAGGGACGCCTGGGTGGCTCAGTTGGTTAAGCAGCTGCCTTCGGCTCAGGTCATGATCCCAGCGTCCTGGGATCGAGTCCCACATCGGGCTCCTTGCTCTGCAGGGAGCCTGCTTCTCCCTCTGCCTCTGCCTGCCATTCTGTCTGCCTGTGCTTGCTCTCCCTCTCTCTCTCTGATAAATAAATAAAAAAAATCTTTAAAAAAAAAAATATATAAAATAATAAAATAAAATATGGGATGCCTAGGTGGCTCAGTCACTTAAGTGTCTACCTTTGGCTCAGGTCATGATTCCAGAGTCCTCGGATCGAGCTCCACATCAGGCTCTTTGCTCGGTGAGGAGCCTGCTTTTCTCTCTGTCTGTTGCTCTGCCTACTTGTACTCTCTCTCTCTATCAAATATGTAAAATCTTTAAAAAAGTAATAAAATAAAATAAAATAAAATAACTTTTGAGATATAGGCATCCCAGGGCCTGAGATAACAATAAAAAGTTGGATAGATGGGAAACAATACAGACTGAGAAAAAATATGATAATAAATAACAAAGAGTTTTTAGAATCATAGTTAAGCTGTTTATAAGGAACCATAATGGAGAAGTGTCTTCTTATCAAATCACAAGGGCACAGTTCATTTTTTAAAATCTCAGAAAGGAAAAACATCTACCAGAATTCAGAGCTGCTATATAGATATTTATCCCATTGTTTGCATTTTTCTAAATATCACTTATGCAAGGAAAAATCAAAGTAGTTAATTAAGTGACTTAAGGCCAAAAACATCATCTCAGAAATTAAAATAATTCTTTGACCTGAAATACCAGAGAAATATTTTAATTCTGCATGTGTAGATGCAGACTACATGTAAAGAAATAAGAAATGGGCTAGAGCCAAAAAACAAATAAAAGCATAGCAAACCTAAGCAAAAGGTGAGGGCAAGAATGGTGCTACTTCTAAGCAAAAGTGTATTTATACTCTTCAATCTTTTCACTAGTGACATAAGTTCTGTAAGAAAGGTTCTATCTACACCAACAAAAACTTTAAACATAATGTTTGTTTGCATTTAAGAGTTTAGAAGATTATGTGCAGTTCTACTAAAACATTATTTTGTTTAAAGCTTCAAAAGGGAGTATCTTTTGAAATCAACATTGAAAAAGATTTTGTGGTGCCTGGGTGGCTCAGTGGGTTAAGCCTCTGCCTTCGGCTCAGGTCATGATCTTAGGGTCCTGGGATCAAGCCCCACATCGGGCTCTCTGCTCAGCGGGGAGCCTGTCTGCCTCTCAGACTGCTTGTGATCTCTCTCTCTCTGTCAAATACATAAAAAATTAAAAAAATCTTTAAAAAGAAAAAGATTTTGGCACACTTTGCCCATTCCAAAAGGGTGAGGGGAAAATGGATAGTGTGCAGCTAAATGATCCAAATTTGGGTGGAGATTTTGAAACATTCTCATGTTACTTCTAGTTAGAGCAAGAACAGAACCAAGAATCCGCCAGCAACTGATTGCATAGTACTGCCGGGTGGCAGAGAGAAAGCAAAAGATCTCCACACCTGTCCTTCCTCAGTTTATTCTATCAGGACCAAAAGGCCTTGGACCTGACTGTTGTACAATGAAAATATGAAATATATAGACAGAGTAGGGCCTGCTGTGACATGAGGGCAAAGAAAGTGTAAGTTTTGAAGTTGCCTTGGATAAGTTCAAGTCAGCTTGGCTGGTTGACACAAAGAGAATGGTCCATGAGGTCAATGAAAAACTGTCAAACAGAAATTACTGTTCAATAAACATTTATTATGCACCTCCAAGAGGCAGGCACTGTGCTATTTTCTGAGAATACAAAGATGAATGAGTGAGGAACCCTGCCTTCACTGAGTGAGTGCACACTCTGGGAAGAAAGCCAGAAATGGTAAACATAGTGACAGTGTAAGGAGGACAATTATACAAGCTCAGAGGGGGTCTAGAGGAGGACAATGAAGGATTAACAGAAAGGATGCTATTTGCACTGGCTAAAGATGAATAGGAGCTTTCCATATGGACCAGATGAGAAAGCCATTTCAAAGGAATATATATATATATTCCTTTCAAAAGGAATATATTTCTATATATATCATTGATATATCATTGATATCTATTATATATTATATAATATATTATATATTATATATAATATATCATTGATATATCAATGATATATATCATTGATATATCAATGATATATATCATTGATATATAAAAATGATATATATAGAAATATATATACATATATATACACAAAAGACATATAACAACAACATATAATAAAGATATAACAATAGATCTTATGCAGTGCTACCTTCCATCATATGGTATGATACATCAGAGCAAAAAAAGAGCATAGCATTTGGAGAAAATAATTCTAGATTCAATTTTCTATTCACACTTACTGGCCACTTCATTTGAGAAAGTTATTTTCTGAATCTCCATTTTCTTACCTATAAAATGGTATAATAAGGGAGGCTAGATCAAAGCATTGTTGGACTGAGATATGTGCTCAATAAATGTTATTATATTTAAGATGTTATTATTATCAGGATTACTTAGTTATTGTTAGATCACAAAGTAGAAATGGTCTGACATGAAAGGAAAGATGGTAGATATAAACAAGAAGAAAGGATGACCAGTGAGTTAATAACTAAAGGAAAGCCTTAAGGATATGATTAATGAGGCATTGTCAAAATGGATAGATGGAGAAGTTTTAGTGACATGCTACAGGTTTTCTCTCTATCCTTTTTAACATTTTAATCAATGTGGGTGAATGTTCATGACATTTGTAGATGACATGAAGCCAGAGGGGCTATGATGACTTGGGGTGATGTTTTCCAGCTACTAAATGATATTGATTAACTTGCTGAAACAATTGTTTCAATCCGAGAAGATCAAATTTAAATTTTGACATGAATAATATAAAGTTCTAACTTTGAGTTTAGCAAGGATCAGTGACAGAATGAGGTAAGATCTGTATTATCGGAATCATTAGTGAAAAACAATAAGAGAGCTAATGTGATTTGGATTGCATAAAATAAATCTGAAATATACCTACAGTGATAGCAGTAGTGGTCTCATTTTTCTCGGTTTTGGCCAGAGCACATCGCCAATGTCAAACTCTAAGAAAAATCTATAGACAAATAAACCTATCACAGGATTACTATTAGGATAGTAAAGGAACTTGGTCCTTTCGTGTATGAAATGTAGATGAGGTCTGAAGAGGAGACAGAGGTGACACAATTTCTACTTTTAGACACATGAAGACTAGTCATGAAGAAAAGGAATTAATTTGGGTAGAACCTGAGGGTAGGCTCAAGATGACAAATGAATGATAAATGATAAAAGAATGAATGAATGAATGATAAAAGACAGATTAGGGCTGGCATAAGTAAGTCAAATGAGTTCTTAACATGGAAGTCGGAGGTATTGGGGTCAGCTAACAGTGAAAGCTTCCAAGCATAGTCTAGTACCTGGTGAAGTCTTTACAGCCAAAACTGTTGGGAGTGGGTTGGGCTAGATGGGTTTTAAAGTTTCACCAAATCCAGAAATTCTGGGTTCTGCGATAATAAGATTATATAAAAAAAAATGGCAAGCCATCAGAGCAAAGTAACTGTTTTGGATGTATACCTAGAATTAGTCTGGTTTGGATTAAGACTGTAAAACCTAGAGGAGGACTAAGGACATCCATAGTAAAAATCTTCCAAGGTCTTATGCTATGGGGAATTCCAAGCAAAGGTTGAAGTCTAATTCAATTAACCATTTATTAATGATCTGGAAGAATTAATAGCATGCACAGTGAAGTCACTAGATGTTTCCTTATTTAGTGAATACAGAATTATAGGCAGAAAATGATGAACATTTATTTTTCCTTAGGGATGTCATCGGAGCCCTATATGCTGAAAGAATGATCTAGATGATTTATTTACTTCTCATTTGCACAGAGTATATTTCTGTAATAACAAAAATGATACAGTAGAAGCTGGGAGCATGATACCAACTATTAGTGATGCACATAGGGAGTAGAATTACTCAGGATTGCTTTTCAGTAGAGATTTTGGTTTGGTAATTTGGCTCTAAGGAGACTTCAATTTAAAAAAAAATGTTATCATTTAATTATATCAGACTAAAGGGTAGCATCTGGTTTTGATTCATTTAACCTTAATGGGAAAGAACAAGTCATTACTTAAAGAGCATCTTATAGCCTGTGTTATTTCTAGTATTTTTAGAAATCATTTATTCCTCTTCAAACTGATGTGCTGTAATTATTCATTAATAATTCTTCTTGATGTCTCTGGAGTCATTCCATTACCCACAGTCATTATGCATCATTTTGTGAATGTTTGCTATGATATTGAGGTATCTGTAGCTCTCTGAGTCATTACACCCATCGGTGTATATCCTTTTAGTGAAGAATATCTGATTTATTATGAATCAAATTTCATTGAAATATTTTTCCAGGAACTTTAAAAGCTGCTTCTAAGTCCAAGGAGAAGAATATACATATAACCCATAGATACCAACTCCTAGACATCTGTCATAGAAATCTTGACCTTGGCTGGAGAATTCCAGCCTTGTTACCAGGGTAGTGACCCAGAGGAGATTTGTTAATATCCTCTTGAGTCCTAAATTGTAACAGTAAGCAACATTCTGTAGAATAATTGTTGTAACTATTTTATCCACTTAATGGAAATTTATACTAAATGAGCTCCATTATGGATAGGCTCAATAACCTTTAGTGAAAAGACCTAGACACCTAAAAGAATATAATTTCTTCTGGATAATGGAATTCTGATTTTAAACATCTACAACTCATTTATTAAATTAGGAAGACTGGCACTGCATCGTAGCGTAAACTATTTAACATGGTTAGGATAACATTTGTTTTAAATTAGGATCTGTTCAAACTTTAAAATTCATTGTTTCTTTTCTTTTCTTTTCCTTTCTTTTTTTTTTTTTTTCTTTAATATCTTTTCCCCAGAGGTTACATCAATCTAATAGTGGATTAAGCACTTCCTAAATATTTATAAATAATTTTCCCTATTTCTTAGAAAACACCAGATATTAACTTCCTTCAGGCAAGTCCGGTGTACAAAGGGGGGTTATGAAACAGAGACTTTAGTGTATGATTACTCATATCACAAAAGGCTCTTTAGTTACAAAAGGATGGAGTTTAGAGTTTCTTTAAATCTGAGCCTCCATTATGCATTTAAAACAGCATTTAGATTATCCAAACCATCAAGAATAAATCCATTGTGTAAAGTAATGTATCCTTCTATTACCTTATTTGTGAACTTTGGTGAAATGAATTATTCAGTAGTTGATTGACACAAGTCTGGCAGGAAGTGAAGAGTATAAAAGCAGGAATTTCTGATTCTTGAAGCTTTTACAATACTATATCTGCTTCCATAAGAATATTTATAATTAGTTATTTTAAAAATAACAGTAATAATATTGATATAGTATTTTAAAAATAGAAATTATAAAGCTTAGTTTCACCAGTTACATAGACATTCCAGGAATATTTTTTAAATAAAAAGAATACATTAATTCATTAAAAATATTTATGAAGTGTACATTATTTGCTTGGCAATATTAAAATAACAACAATTAAAATTTTAAAAGCTATAGTATAATATAAATATTAGTTTATGTGGTTATCATTAGGTGATATTACTGTCTTAAATTCTGCATTGTGTGTGCTGTGTTCTTATAAATAATGATTATGTACTATTTTTTAAGCAGAGGAAAACAGCAAGAATAACAAACCATTGAAAATTTTTGAAAAACAAATATGCCTAATCCCTCTCATTAAACAGAGTCTTTTTTTTATTTTTAACAGTTTCTGGTAAATTCAGCTTCAAGTGTTCTTATGCATTCAGTTTTTACTTTTTAAATAAAAATGTGAGCATATCAGATATAAGCTTTATGCTCTAATTTTTAAAAAAAGTTAAGTACTGAGCTTTTTATACCATGTTATTTTAAACTTTTTTATGATTATCATCTCAATGATCACATCTAGCCATTTATTATTGGAAATTTAATGTTATTGGGAAAAATTACTGAGAAAATTATTATTTGGAAACATGTAAAATTTTTGCGAGTATAAATAATGTTATAGGATAGCTTTCCAGAAGCAGAAATATTGGGTCAAAGATGTTGAGCGCTTTGAGGATTACTTCGCACATATTGCCTAACTGCTTTGAAATGTTTTCTCTACTTTACAGCAGTATGTGAATATCCCTATTCCATGAAATTGTTACCACTTGTATATATGTGTGTGTCTTTTATACCTATATGTTTTTTATGTATTTTATGCACACACACACACACGTTTTTTCTGAGTTTTGGATGAAAGATTAAGTGGTGTTTCTATAATTACAAGTGAAACAAACATTTTCCACTCCAGATTTCTTATTTGCAGAATACTGTTTTTTCTCTGTTTTTCCCATTTCATATTGCGATTTAATATAAAACTCCTAGGAACTTGGTGAAACTTGTAGAAGTGGGCTCCTCATACCCACTTGGCAGAATGTTTTCTATTATTCAAGAACAGGTCAATGGAAGTGGGGAAGAGATTCTAGGTCTTCTGATTCCTGGTTGAATCGTATATATCAGAATTTTAAATGAAAAATTAAAAAAAATAGTGAGTATATCTGTAATTTCTGGCTAACTTTTGAGATGGAAAAGGCTTTTTCTAGTGATGAAGAGGCTTATTATGTTCTCATAAGTTAACTGATGTTCACAGTCATTAGAAACACAGAATCTTAGAACTGAAATAAACTCCAGCTAATTCAACCTCCCATTAGCAGGGAAGAAGTAACTGGTGACCAGAAAGGGAGTATGGTTTTCTCCAGATCAAGTTATGAATAAATGCAGAAATGGGAGTCACAGTCTTGTTTCCTGACTGCTGGCCTTTCCACTGTCCCAGATAAGCTGCTTTTTTTTTTTCTTTTTCTTTTATCCATATGTTAATTTACTTCCTCACTAAGTGAAACTGTTTCAAAAAATCATTCTTTAGCCATCAATTTATTGGAGATAGAAGGATCCTTATAAAACAGATACTCCCTTTCTCTTTTTCATGTTGTAAAACATTTAGATAACCATAAAGTCTAGCACACAATGCTGACAAACTACACAAAAGAATCAAAATCAAATTAAATGATCAGAAATGAAAACCAAAATGCCGCAATGAGAATAATGTAAATCACGCGGAGCAAACATAAGTATAATACAAATACCTAATTCTGTCTGATCCTCTCAGCCACTCATATTTAGGTTACAAATAACTTATTCTTAGAAAAAGGGAGAGCCCCATATTTGATTTATTTCTCCATCCAAGTAAATTTTAGAAGACTGCCAAAGCGTTCCACACAAATCTCAAATATCTTCCCATATTGTGGAGGAGAGAGAGAGAAAAGAGCTTACTATTTATGAAGGTAATCAGATGGGTGTAGGAGGACTTAGCGTTTAACTTTTTCATTTATTATTTTCTAGGAGTTAACATTTCACAGAAAAGCAAACTATAAATGATGCCTTTGGAGAATTATGAAGAAATAGCTTGGGGATTTTCTTTATTTAAAAAATGTCTTCTTGAGTATAGCTGACACACAATGCTACATTAGTTTCAAGTGTGCAACATACTGCTTCACCTTCTCTGTATGTTACGCTGTGCTCACCACAAGTGTAGCTACCATCTGTCACCATACCATGCTATTACAGTATCATTGACTCTATTCCCTATGCTGTACCTTTTATTCTCATGACTTATTCATTCCATAACTGGAAGCCACTATCTCCTACTTCCCTTCTCCTATTTTGCTCATTTTACCCCCTAATCCCCACTACAACCACCAACAGTTTATTTTCTGTATTTATAGTCCGATTCTGCTTTTTGGTGTTTTTTTCTTTTTTCTTTGGATTTTACATATGAGTGAAATCATACAATATATGTCTTCCTCCGTGGGGGGTTAAAGGGATAGGAGAAGAATAAATGAAACAAGATGGGATTGGGAGGGAGACAAACCATAAGTGACTCTTAATCTCACAAAACAAACTGAGGGTTGCTGGGGGGAGGGGGGTTGGGAGAGGGGGGTGGGGTTATGGACATTGGGGAGGGTATGTGCTATGGTGAGTGCTGTGAAGTATGTAAACCTGGCAATTCACAGACCTGTACCCCTGGGGATAAAAATATATGTTTATAAAAATAAAAAATTAATAAAATATATATATATATATGTCTTCCTTATTTCACTTGGCATAATACCCTCTAGGTCTATCTGTATTGTAGCAAATGGCAAGACCTCAGAGGATTTCCTATATTTTAAATTTATCATTCATTATTGCATGTATACTTCCCCTCTTCTGTTTTTCTTAATTAACAGGGACAATTAAAAAGAAAAATTCCAACTTGGTAGTTATTTATTGGATTAAGCAGAATCAGCAAGCATTTTCCATAAAGGGCCAGATGGTTATATAGTACATATTTCTGGTTTGGAGGGACACATTATCAGTGTTGCAACTACTTGGCCCATTTCTGTAGAAAAAAAGCAGCCCCTGAAATAACTGAATAATGAGAGTGAGTATGCACAAGAAAATTTTACTTATGGACATTGACATTTGAATATCATATAATTTTATGTGTCATGAATATTGTTTTTGATTTTTTTAAATTAAAATACATTTAAAAAAAAAAACCCACTGATATGAAAAGAGATGGCCAGTCAGATTTGCCCTGGGGCTAGAGTTTGCTGATCCTGGGTAAAATTGAACATCCTCATCACAAGGATATTGGTAGCCACTATTATGATCTCTTTAATAAACAAGTGAGCTTGTTTATGAAATAGTGAACCATTCACAAACTCTCACACTGCATCCTTCCACTGTGGAACAGAAGAGAAAAAGGAGAGAAGTAAAGGTGGGAGAGAGGAAGGGAGAGGGTAAAAGGGGAGAGAGAGGGAGAAAGCAAGCAAGAAAACATATATACCTCATAAATCCTCTTTGACTTTGATCTTTCCTTAAATAGTTATAGCTCCACTTGTAAACCCATACACCTAAGCTTGATTTTTTTTTTTAAGGTGTCATCTTTTTAAGATAAATGGTTACACTTTTTAAGATAAATGGTTACACTTTCCACTTTCTTTAAAATTCATCATTTTCTTCCCTGGAGATGTTTGTGCATGTTACCTTTTGTTTGGATATGGAAATTACAGTTTAATGTGTGAAATATGGTGGTAAGTGGTTGTGACCTAAAATATTTGCTTCTTAAATACACTAATTTCAGCATTTTTAAAAATTCAAATGGCTTAACAAGAAAAATGATTTGGATACTGTTTTTTATTTAATAGGTATCTATATCACTTTTTTCTATATAATTTCATCTCTGCATGATTCTAAACATCTAGATATTTGGAAATAAGGTTACTTTATAATCCAGATGTTTGGTATATATATCCAGATGTTTGGTGTATGTGTGTGTGTGTGTGTGTGTGTGTGTGTGTGTGGAAAGAATATACTGAATATACTGAACCATCTTTATTGAAAAATTTTTTATGAATTTCTTGATGATCCATAAAAATGGTTTATCAGCTTACAGATACTGGGAAGTTAATTTGGAGCTATTTGTATGCATGAATGCCTAAAAACATTAAAATATCTATTCATATTTTAGAAAAATATGTTCAATGTTGGAATTGATCTTTGTCTTTTTCTCATTTGTACTTAGTTTATATATATATTTTACATATTATGAGTGTGCCTGAAAATGTCAATGTAGAAACACTAAGTAAATGAAACCTAAGTTTTTGAGCCAATAGCTGCTGTGAGCATTCATTGGAAAGCAGTTACCTTCTCCAGAAGTTAGTCCAGGGGTTTCTGTTCAAAAAAGGAACCTCACCCTTAGAACTATGATGGAATTTTACGGTGATATTCACTAGGTGGTGGGATTTACATTAAATAAGAAAATGTCTGTGACTAGTGCTTACAAAGCTGTAAGTTCAAAAGTGCTATACTAACATTAGCAGTTATCCGTTTAACGTCCCCTTAAGACGTTCAGTTCATTTTTCTCTATCTCATTTCAGAAGCTATTTCTAAGTCAGATACTAAGTTTATCATCACTGGCATTCCTTCAGTAGGTTATGGATACATTCTAATTTTATTATTTTGCAACTGTTAATCAAGAATAATTTATTAAATGATGGACGCCTTGGTGGCTCAGTTGGTTGAGCATCCGACTCTTGATTTCAGCTCAGGTCATGATCTCAGAGTCGTGAGATCGAGCCCCGTATCAGGTTCCATGCTCAGCAGAGTCTGCTTGGGATTCTGTCTTTCCTGCTCCCTCTGCCCCTCCCTCCTCTCACATGCTTGGTCACTCTCTTTCTCTCTAAAAGAAATAGATAAAATTTTAGAAAAAGAATTTATTAAACGAGTGTTCTATCTAGCCCTCCATTAAAGCAGCATGCAGAAGACAGGTGTCATAGCAAGTAAAATTTCACAGATGGTATACTGGATGTGGCAAAATCAGATTCACAGGTGAGGTAGAATTTTACCCTTGACTTAAAGGAGGAGAGAAGTTTGGGAAAGTGTTACCTGAATAGACAACAACAACAACAACAACAAAACGAACAAAAACCGATTTGGTATGTTCTCTTGAAATGCCCTTTTTTTGAGACATCAGACATGAATTTTATGCAGAGATAAATGCACATTCTTATCAGAGCCCAAGCCAGCTTTGCTAACAACTAACTGTAGGGAAATCATTTCCTGGGCCATGGTTCCTTACCTTATATGTAAAGGGATTAGATCACTTATACTGAAATGGCTGTTGTATTTTGTTTAGCCACATAATCTTTTATTTACATGAGTGGAAAACAGCAAATAAAAATGACCTTCTCGAGTTTCAAAGGAATGAAAAAATGGCCAGGCAATCGTTTTGTTAATTTTTAGTTTCCTTTTTACCTTTCTGTGAACAATTTCCAATTTTTCATCTGCAACCACGGAGGGTTGGTTCCATGACATGATTTATATATTGGCATGGTTAGGAGAAATTGAAGATTACATACCGTCAACTGTAAGCAAGGATGGGGTAAGATACATCTCTAGATATATTGAGGCACAAGACAAGAGTTTTGCTCATTTTCTTGGAACAGAAGTAGGAAAATGGAGTTGCTAAGTCAGCATCTGCCATGTAAATCTATCAGAGTTTCAGGTTAAACTTCAGGACAAAGTTCTGACATTGGTTGACCAGCTCCAACGTCAGTTTGTAAGAAAGAAATTCTTTGTGTCTTGGATAAGCAGCAGCAGTGTTCCTCACATCCTCAGTAACTGAAAAGCATCTGTGCATGATGGGAAAAGGAAAGAGGCAGAGTGCAAATGAAGTCAAGTATTAGTTACCCAAAACTGAGTCTATTTGGATAATCAGAACTACATATAAATATAGGTTTTTAATGCCAACTGCTGCTTTACAATAAATATTAATTTCACTTTAATTACAGCCATTATTACTGTCAGCTTATTCAATTGTTCCTCCTTACACGAATGTAGATTCAGAAGAAATCAAAACTTCAACTCTTTATGTTGTCAGAATTCATAAGTAGGAAAACATGTGCCCTGTCTTCAAAAATTAATTGACATTGGAGACACTTTGCCAAGTTCCTGCTCAAGCATTTCATTCAAATCCGAAGGAGGGGTGTGTTTAAATAGGAGTATAATCCCTGTGGTATCTTATATCAGCCATAGTATGTTTAATAGATTCTTTCTTAAGGAGGCATAACCAAGTAAGGATGGGAAAGCTGACCTTGTGACATAAAGTTTTAGAATCTTTAAAAACACTGAGTTTCATGTCAGTTACTCTGTGATGAATGTGCTTCAGCTATGACTATAGCTCTCTGCGTGTGGATCTAATTAGAAGGGCCACTTGTCATTAAACAGAGCTTTGACAGTCTTTGTAGGTTGCTTCAAAAATTACTGAGTTTGGTTTTTCTCTCTACCCATATTCAACTAAGTCTTTAAAATATTCTCCTACAAAAATTACATTAGCACTTCCTGTTTCTTCTAGTACATTCCCTTTAGCTGCTGGGATCTGCAGCCTATCATGTGGCCAAAGCCTGGCATGCCACTCAGCAAGGTTCTGCCCCAAAGTCCCGTAGAGCACCCCCTCTTTTCTTGGTCAGTGGACTTGCATCAGCAAAGTTTTGCCAACTAATGTAGGAGAACAGATCAATGGTCTTACGTAACATATTCCTAATAATAATAACTTCTAAAGGCAGAGTCTCAGTACTGATCATGGGATTTCATGCCAGTTAGCATCCATACCAGATTGTTTTGCTGTTCTCTGTTTCTTATGACCTGATTAAAATGAAAGCTGCTGTCAATAGTATTGATTCTATACCATTTACATGTTTTCCTACTGGATGTTTTCTTTTAACAAAAGAATTCATTTTTGGAGTGTACTACGGAAAACAATCACAAAAAATGGGTACTTCAATTTATACAGTTCCATGATATTATTTACTTTATAGTCATTGTTCTACACACTTCCTGTGGAGTTGAAATGACTGAAATAAATTACTGGGCTTAGAATTCCTTGCATTTCTTTAAGTTCATTAAATATATGTTCTTCTTTTTGAGTTCTCTAAGTATTTGTTAATCATCATCTTCTTTTTCCATGTGTTTTTAACTGCGGAAGTAACAAGTAATTTGTACCTAATGTCATTATTACGTCCCTCAAATTTTGGAACACATTTTGACGAATTATATGTGCGTTTTCTTCACACAGAAATTTTCAGAATGGGTAACTTCAGTAACACGGGAATAAAAAAAAAAAATCTCTCCCAAGTTGAGATGATTCTTTCATTAATTCCCTGAGTCTTAAGTATGGTGTATTTTTATTATAGTATTTTTGAGGTGAGGGACCTCTTTGAGCATTTTATAAGAATAAGGCACACGAACTCAGGAAAAACCGAGGTACATCCAAATATGTAAACTTGGAGAAGCTTTATGGAACCATCCTTTAGGACCCTGGAACTCAGGTGGAGAGGCTCTAGTAGTTGAGGGTGTATGAACATGTCCCTGCACAAGAGGACGGACTGCTTAGGGACTATACATCAGGATGGATAGCTAGAGGATATGACGGTGGTATGGTATGGATTTCAGTAGAAGCTAAGCAGTGCTTGCAGAAAGAAGTATTTCAAACTTAAAAGAAAATGCAAAGTTTGTAAACTGAGACCACCTGGGAAGAAGGTGGTTTCAGTTGAACAATTGATTCAGCCAGCTAGCTGGGCTGCAGTAGATGACTCCTCTTCTACCCTGGACCTAGCTGTATTCTAGGCACTTTAAACATCTGTCAAAATTATATTTACAATTTCTCAAAGTGGGTCAAGTCCTGTTGTGAAGGAGTCTGTGTTCCATTTGGAAATGGTCAAAAATGATGTTGTGGCTGGAGGAGCTTACGGTGAAGCCAGGGGTAGGGAGGGACAACAGTTACGGGCTGGGGCCAGCGAAGACCAGAAAGACAGAGCTAGAGTCCTGGGAGATTGCAGCTAGGCGCTCCCTCTGCAGGATGGAGTAAAATGACGACACAGTGTGGCTTGGACATTTGTCAATTACACCATGTACTACTAGAGGGGAATGAAAGTGCATTTATAAAATGTACAGAACAATGAAAGTGTTGCAATGCCTAAATTCACATCAAAGCATAACAGGAAGGACATGGAGTTTTCTTGTATCAGAATCCAGGAATTGCCTTTTATAATGATGCCAGCTTAAGAACATTATTAACTTTTATAAACCATCTAGGACAGTAAGACTAAGTGCTGGCTGCTATTATAATTGGATTGGACCCCTATGAAATGATGCTATTCAACTGCAATTTAATTTAAATCAGGTTCGACCTAATACTACTTAAAATAGCAAAGAGAACTTTTATCACCTTTTCAAAATTTACTGACAAACATTTTTAAAAAGAATTTGAGTCAAATATTTACTAAATGAATAAGTATCACTTTATTCATGAATGAAACAATTCTACCGTAAACTTTTTTAGATGTTGCTGTAAGTGCTGCCTTCTGTGAAACGGTCAGCCTGGGTGAGCAGTGTGGCATAGTGAGACGAGAACGGGTCCTGATGCCGCTGAGACCACTGCACTCGCTGATGGGGTGAACCTGGGCTTGGGCTTCCTTCAGCTTTGCTGTGTCTCAGGTTGCTCATGTTTAGCACAGAGGTGAGGGAGTCCCTTTGCTGGAATGGAATGGTTCTGTGTGTTGATCATGGTGGTGGTTATATAAATCTCTACATGTGATAAAATGTCACAGAACTGTAGGCACGCACAGACCCAAAATACACACATGCTCACACACACACACACACACACACACACACACACACACACGCAACACTCACACACAAAAGATAAGGTCTGTGGGGCACCTGGGTGGCTCAGTGGGTTAAAGCCTCTGCCTTCAACTCAGGTCATGATCTCAGAGTCCTGGGATCGAGCCCCACATCGGGCTCTCTGCTCAGCATGGAGCCTGCTTCCTCCTCTCTCTCTGCCTGCTTCTCTGCCTACTTGTGATCTCCGTCTGTCAAATAAATAAATAAAATCTTAAAAAAAAAATAAGGTCTGTAGTTTAATCATATTCTGCAAATGTCAATTTTTTTTTTTTTTTTAAGATTTTATTTATTCATTTGAGAGAGAGAGAGCATGAATGGTGGGGGGAGAGAGGCAGAGGCAGAGGCAGAAACAAACTCACCGCTGAGCTAGGAGCCCAATATGGGGCTCCAGCCCAGGACCCAGAGATCATGACCTGAGCCAAAGGCAAACTTTTAAGCATCTGAGCCACCCAGGTTCCCCGACCGATTTCTTGGTTTTGATAATGTTTTGTTTGGATAATGATAATTCTGTAAGCTTTAAGCACAGAGCAGGAGAGCATATTGGGTGATGGTTATGTAAGACCTCTCTGTACTATTTTTGCTGTCTCTATGATCCTGTATTTCAGGATAAAAAGGTAAAAAATACACTTATTATATGAGCCATCAATCCCACACATAGATATTTCCCCTGGGGAAATGAAAACCTGGGCTCACACACAAAAAAACCTGTGTATACGTGTACGTGGATGTTTATAACTAGGAACAACCCCGATGTCCTTCAACAGTATATGGATAAGCATGGGTGCATCCATGCAGTGTAATACTCCTTAGCAATAAAAAGGAACAAACAACAACCAAAAACAAAACAGAACAAAACAAAAAGAGGTGAAAAGAATGATGCCCCCCCCACTGAGTTGTTGAAATGATTAAATGAGATTGGATACCTATTTTAGTTCTCGGAACAGAAGCTGTTTCATAGTGAGTACTTTGTAAGTGTCCACTAGTATTATTTCTCCCCAAAACACGTCCTATATTCTAGACTTTTCATAAACGTCCCACTTTTCTCCTGACTTAGACAATTCGTATATATAAGTGTGTGCGTCGTATGTTTACTGTAAGTCACTGTGTGGGTGAGATGACACACACACCCCCGCACTCCTTACTGAAGTTTGCATGTATATACAAAGTATGGGCGAAGGGCTAGACCTCAGCACTGAACATGTGAAATGGGATCTCAATCTCTGGAGCTTCTATTCTAGAAAATAATTGTTTTTTTAATGCCCAAGCTTCATTTTTTTAAAATAAATGTTTAAAATTCAAATTTAATAAGGGCTGAAAGAAATTACACTTATTGTAAGATTCTCTTGTGCATTATAAATACTCTGATTACATATATATATGTATGTGTGTGTATATATATATATATATACATGTATATATATATATATACAGATACATGTATATATATATGCATATCTCCCTGATGTTGAGATACAGTACTAACATTTACCATATGTGCTGATTGTGCTAAGTCAGGCTTTTATGATGGAGTTGTTATATTTTGAGGAACATGCTTTGAATCATTTATAAGTCTGTGTAATAACAAGCAATATCATAACAGGATTTACTGGACTTTTATTGCCACCTACACAGCTAGCCAGTACTTATTCATCTATCTATGCTGTGTGTGAAGTGCTGAGCTTAGAAAAGAGGGATGGGAGGCATTGGAGTCCAGGCTCTGGAGTAAGAGTCACCTGGGTTCAAATTCAAACACTGTAACTTGCCAGGTATGTGGATTTACACAAATCATCCCGTTTATCTAATCCTCTGTTTCTTCTCCTATAAGATGAGCACAGCACACATTAGCAATCTCATTGTGTTTCAAGGAGGTAAAGGGTTTGTTCCAAGACCAAGCAGATAGAAGATGCTCAGTTTGTGTTGGCTGTCATGATTGTTATGTACTTTATAATTACTTGAGGAAACATGACTCCTGAGATTTAATGAGAAAGAAATTCAAGGTGGTATAAAATCACAAGTTCTAGAGAGCATCTCTTTTTTTTTTTTTTTTAAAGATTTTATTTATTTATTTGACAGATCACAAGCAGGCAGAGAGGCAGGCAGAGAGAGAGGAGGAAGCAGGCTCCCCTAGACCGCAGAGAGCCCGATGTGGGGCTCGATCCCAGGACTCTGAGATCATGACCTGAGCCGAAGGCAGCGGCTTAACCCACTGAGCCACCCAGGCGCCCCTATAGAGCATCTCTTTAAGGGGAGTATCATATATATTCTAAGACACTTGCATTAAGCTTCACGGGCAATGTGGAGCTTCCTTGGGGTCATCAAGTACATGTAGGTTTCTGATTGCCACACTGTGGGAGGAAATGGAAGTTTATTTAGGAACTACTGAAATCCTGGCGCTGTATGAGCAAAGGTCATCAAGAGGAGTGGACAGGAGTGAGGTGGGGCGGAGTCAGTGGAACAAGGAGCTATCTCGGATTGACACTGTTTCTGGTATAGCTGCCTGGCTCATGAAGGACATGCTGGCGGTGAAAAGGCGAGGGCGTCATATGTTACCTATCAGTGCTGTTTGTGTTTCCCAACATGGGAATTCAATGCAATTTCTGTAGCTTAAGTTATAGCGCGCAGTCTTAAACGCTGTAATCTTACAGCATTGTAACTGAATACAAAGGAGTAGGAAAATAAAATGGAGAGAGTGCACTGGATTAGAAGTCAGAATGCTAGGATCCAGTACCAGTGAACTGGTTAATCTCTAAAGTATCTAATTTCCTCACTTTTATATTTATCCATAGATCGAGATATCTATAAAGAGGTAAATGTGTGTGTATGTACTTGTGTGGCTTTACACACATTTATCTCTTTATCAGTTGAAAGAGTTCTAATAGCGTTTTACTAATTTAAGTGGTATATGCTGGTCATTACTAATTTAATGTTATTTATTAAGCATATTTTATTTAAGTAATTCAAACTGCAGGCTCTGCAGAACTAGCAAAGCTCTCTCTAATGATCTGGCAGTATTTTGAATTAGCCATAATTATACACATTCTGTCTGTTGGATTGTCTGCTGTGGCTTGCTCGATGGCTTAAAAACAAACATTAAATGATGCTTAAATCAAAATTCCCATTGGTCTGCTTACGTGAAGTAGGTATTTCTCCCATTAATATAGAAATATTTAGATATTGAAAGCAAAGGAGAGGAATAGTTTAAAATACCAATTTGATTTGAAACATTTCTGTGTCTTGGTTGGTTTTGCATAAAACTTTAATGATAAATAAGCTCTAAATAGACCATCTCTTGATATTCCAGGGGGAAAAATACTTCAAACATATTGATTCCTTTTAGTAAAATGGTTTCTGGGTTCATTAGTAATCATACTGCAATAGCAATTTTTAAGGAGTACCAGAAGTTAAAACAAACCTGTTTGCATGATTTTTACATACGTAGAAACACTTTTGGTATCATATTATGATATTGAGAATGAGGTTAGAAATTTGATCACAAGCAGTAGGTGATTCTTACAAACCTAAATTCACTGAGTGAGGTCACTATAGTCTAATTTAGTATGTAACATAAAATTGATGTTTCTTATAGATTTTGTAGACGTGAGCTTGTGTGTTTGTGTGTTTTGACAATCATTATTATTTTGCTGAATGCTTTCTTCTCTCTCTCTTTTTTTTAAACCGTGTGTTTCTGTAAAGTAAGCATTAAAGTGGTTTGGTGCCATTGTTTTCTTAAACTGTATTTGGGGAATGAACGTATTTAAACACTTTCCAGTGGGCTATGTTATGCAGAACAGTTTTAACATATTTTAGGGGTTATGGTTGGATCTGTATATAGGGTAAGGAAAGCTATATAAATATAATTTTGTAACTCAGATTATTTGTAATTCTGTTGACTTCTGACTTTTATATCGTAATTTGTTGCAAAGTGCAGGGAAAAATGTTTATCTTAAGTGAAAAGTAGACTTCATTCAAAGGACACTAGAATATCTGAAGAACATAAACTCAGAGCTCTGTCAGGAATGTGACTCAGCTCCCTAGTCTCATTTGAAAATTCAAAATGATCAGGAAGAAGAATCTGATCAAGAGAGAAAGAGAGTGTTGAGAGCATGTTGTCGGAGAGCAACTTATATATTAGGGGAATCTCTTTATATATTATAGATAATTTCCGCAGCAAAGACCATGCGTTGTTCAATGCTTACATTGTTAGTGGTTGCTTGCTCATGCAGCAAGACCAAGGTCCCTGTTTTCTCTCTCATTTTGCAGCATTTTTTTCCAAACCTGCTTAAGAAACTCAATTGAGAGTCTCCAAACCCTTCACTATATCTTATTCTTAAATGACCATGAACTGTACCCTGGAATTCCACTGTGAGCTTTCAGCCTTCAGTGGGCTTTGAAATATTCCTCAGTGAGTGTGCCCAACTCTGTGAGCCTCTTTTTCCCATCAGTGGTCCTGGACCCATTACTGCCTTACCTTTGTGGCCACAAGTACAAAACACACCAAAGGTGTTGAAGTTGTAGAGGGTGGTGAGGTATAGATATTGGGGCAGAAGCATACCAGGGACTGTGTGTCAAGCCTGAGAAAACATTCCATGCTGGGAGCCCCTTGGGTGCTGGGTCAGTTCTGGGCTTTCTGTTATTGGAAGCATTAATGACTCTGTCAGGTTGTCCATGGTTGCAACATATATGGCAGCATGGACAGATTCCAAAGGATTGGGGTGTGTAAATGATTTAATAACATGTATTCACTGGTTTTTTTTTTTTTTTTTGGTCAAGTTGTCAATCCAACGGCAAGATAAAAACCCACTTAGAACATATGTGTGACAGAGAATGCACTGTGATTAAAGATAATGACAAAAAATATTTTGGAAGGACGTACCACTTATTTTCAGCAGTGTGAAAAACATACATTTTTGAACATCCGATTATGTGTCTCCTGTGGGAAAAAACCCCATAGAAATAATTTGGGCTTTTGAGGCTTTTACAATCTAAATAGACATCCAGGGCTGACTGGCAATAAACAGGGACATTAAACCAAAGCACAAGTGGGTAGCCGGTTATGAGTATCACCCACGTGGAAAGATCCGCTGGGGGAACTGGTGAGTTACGGAATCAGAGAAGAGTGAAAGGAAAAATTGCTAGTTTTAAGTTTTTTGTTGCCCTGTCTCATTTTGCACCACTCTGCTTTCTGACTGCCTAATCAAGATTTCAAGGCAGCCTGGGCCTGTCTTTACCTGATTTCTGCGGTCTGAAGCTGATGACAGTCAAACCGTGTTCCCTGACAGAATCCTGCCTCCTGGCAACATAGACACAGACTCCAGGGACACACTGTGTCAGAGCTTCTAGATCTCCTGTAGTCAAGAGACCTGCAGTCAAGGGTTTGAGCTGTGTTATTACCCATGAGGCTTTGCTTTAAAGCCATGCTAATGGGGAGGGGGATTCTGGACTTGCTTAGCGGTTGCTGCCTGTGTGACGCCTCCAACTCTTACTTGGGGGGACTGGAACACAGGCAGACCAAGACTCTTGTGTACATTTAGAAAGGTCAATGGGAAGAGCAAGCAAGCTTTCTTCTTAGGAGCAATATAGGTGTGTGTCGGTCAGTGGGCCGGGGGCGGGGTGGGGGGTGCTTACATTAGGAATAATTGAATGTGGAGAATAATCCCTATTCCCTTGGGTACATTTTAATAATGCAAGTGACTGAGCCACTTAATGTTTGCCTGATTTGAACTGTGCATTGCTTGGCTTTTCATTAATAATGAATTCACAGGTAAACAAATGCTTCACATTAAATGTCTCTTAAAAGTGTTTAGTGTCTGCTGCCAGGAAACCTATTAAGCATTGAGCTTTAGGAAGAGCAAAATTGAAGAGAAACTGTATGTGATACAATGAAAATAACTTTCTACTATTGTCTTGTAATAGGAGAGTTCACACATACCCTTGTGCCATGTAGTGAGGAAAATTCCAAATAACGCCTTATTCTCTTAGTAATAAAATAATAAAATAAAGCAAATAAATAATATTTATTATTAATAACACATACTTTATTAATAATATATATAAATTTATATTTAAATATAGATTTAAAAATAATAAATGCATGATGCTATTTCTCTATTCAATGGGTCTAATTAATTAGGGGCAGGGAAGACAATGCATATCTTTGTCCTCAGCATTTAAGTTGCCTGAACTAAATCATCCTCAAGGTTATTTCTTCTGAAGTGCAATTAACTATGCAAACAGGTTTTACAGGTTTAAAAATAGGTAGCACTTACTTAATAGATGCATTATAATTGTATTTTCACAACCAAATTCAAGAACCACTCTACTCGCTAAATTATGTGAGAATAACTTAAAATCAGAAACTTAGATGGTAATTTTCTTAGAATTCCATGTGCTTCATTTTCCCTTTTGCTTCCTCCCCTTTGCCAAAGCCTGAATTATCCTCCGATGGGATCATCTGCTGTGTGTTTTCATTTAATTTGTTGGCCTGGTCCTGCAACTCTATACATCCCAGGTCAGGGAGTTTTCTAAATTTGGAAAGGCTTTTAAGATTATCTGGCCCAATGCTCCCCCTTTTAAAAGGGCAGAGAAATGAAGTAACTCAGTTAAGTGATTGGTACTAGATCAGGCTAGTGTCAGGGTTTCTAGATTCTGTGTTTCCAGATTCCTAATCTTAGCTCTTTCCCTCATGCGATGACCACCTCATCCCAATTTGCCAGTGCTTTCTCCAGTTTTAGCTCTGCAATTCCCAGGCTCCAAGAAATCCCTTCCTCCCTGGGAAACCAGGATGGATGTTTGCCCAGCCCAGTCACCCCACTTCCTCTGACAGGGTTTCATGCTCTTTTCAGTCTCCTTTCTACTTCTCATTTCTAAATAGCTTGGCTTGATATTTAACAACTTGTAAAACCAGAACATTTACTCTTCTATCCAGTATGTGTCTCTACAAGTGACATTACCTCATATTCTTTTGCATTTTGGGTATATTATCAGTCATTTATCCATTTGTTCATTCAGTGGATATTTGGATGTCTACTACACTGTTGATCACTCCATCAAATTTTATGTGTAGATGTGTGTGTGTGTGCATGCGTGTGTGTATGATACATGTTTCCCAGTTATCCATCCTCTGTGAAATGTTGGGCTTTTCTTTTAAATCCATCACTCCTATGAGTAATCATTTAGAAGAAGGAGTGTGTGAATGTGGAAACCTGCATTTGTGAATGTGGATGTATATAAAATACAAGTGAGTTCTTTGGCAATGGTGACCAAAACTAAAACACACAGTATGAGATTCCAAATATACCATCAAAATTAGCGATATTTCTTCCCAGCAACACACTTTTTCCTTAAGACATTGAAGCAAAATATTATAACCTTCTTTGTAAAGCTGTTAGATAGAGCTATGGAATAGTTCTTCAGTACCCATGTAGAAGACTCCCGAATTTGGGAAGTGAATTATAAAACTGAACTGATTTAAGTGTTAGAAGAAATTGCACTCAAATAAATTCAACCCATGAGTCAGCGCAATCATAGATTTAATGTAGTTTGAAACTATAAAACCTTTAGAGTTTTAAGCCTTGAAAGTAAGGAATGAATTCCCCTAAACAACTTTGTTGCTTTTTTTCTTTCTCTCTCTTTTTTTTTTTTTTTTTTCGGTCCTGGTTCATTGTTTTTAAGTCCCTCACTTTGTTCCCTTCTATCACATAGTATATTAAAATTTTTGTTGTCGAATATATCAGCTAATAACAAAGATAATAAGCGCAATGTAAGGGCAACATTCAATTATTTTTCACATTTAAATAAATTTCCATAAAAATGAAGCGCATTTTTATGAGTGTTCAGAATTGCGTACTACTAGACCCTCTGAATCTAGGTAGGCTACACTTAGCTATGTATGTGAGCTTGAGCAAGTCATTTAAACTCTGAGGCTCGGATTTCTGGACTCTGCAATGGGGTTTGGGAGTTATCATGACGTTTTCATAAGGATTAAGTGCCATAACTTGTCAAGACACTTGGAATTTAGCAGCCCTATTCATGTGAGGCTTTACTTTTTGTTGTTCCTAATATCATAATGGTAGATGGCGTAGGGTTTTACTGAGTTATATCTTTCTAGACAGATTCTACTTTATTCTATTTTACCAGAACCAGCTTATCTTTATATCCATTCTGTAGAGAAACAGAATGTACTAAATAACTTTGGGGATTTTGATACTAAATCACTAAAACACACCTAATCAAATGATACATATATTAAAGAAGGAAACCCAAGAGACTCAGAAGGAGGGAGCTAATGGGTAGAGATGCCTTGTATTGTATCCAAAAAGGGCAGATGATACACAAATGCCTACAACTCACTTGATGTGTCCATGTGGTCATGGAAGTAAAGCTTCTGGAAGTAAAATGTTCTATTTTGTGCCTGGTTTCTTAGTCTGTTTGTATCTCAGCTCCACAGTTTTCTTAGTCTTTCCTACGATCGATCACTAAACATGATTTCCCACTATTCTTTGACCATTTCAGTTAGTTTCTTAGTTGCTTTTTTCCTATTCTTGTAGAAAAATCACATGGTAATGAAATTTTGGGGAGGTTGGTGATAATAATAGTAAGTGCCTTAAAAAAAGTAATTTATGGTTTCCATGGTAATTCACATGTATCATCTCGCGTAATCCTCACAAACTACTCTGTAAAATAGAATTGCAATTGCAGTTTATTGTTTCAGGTAAACTTTAGGACTACAAAAACAGTTATGTATGCCCTGTTTACCTGGTTCAATAAACTCTTTACCCTTGGTAAGTGACTCATGTCATTGAGGAAATGTAGTCAGATAGCAGTAACAATGGCAGAGAGAATGTTTCTAGCAATGAACATAAATTAAAAATAAACAATGAGATATACATTTATGCGCTTTATTCAAAAAGAGTAAGCTAAGTAAGATTTCCCCCTAAACTTCCTTATCATGAAGAGGAGATTGGTACAGTGTCCACTGTTTACAAATTTAACAACCTGGTCTGTTGTAGTCCTCCTAGATTTTTATGACCTGAAGCCCAAAGCATCAGTCAGCCATCTTCATGGTAGATGACTTCATAGTAGACAAATTCTGTGTGGGGAAAAAATGGAAAAAAAAAATCTGTTTCCACTCACTAGAAGTTGACTAGAAGTCAGTAATATTGTTCCTGAAGAGAAGTGTCCGTTGATGAGAAGAAATGGCTAATCTCCACAATCCAATACTAAAGTGTGAAATTGGGAATAGCAGTGGACAAGAGGCAGCTATCTTCTGGTCTGGAAGTTTCCTCAGCCCTTTGTCACTGACAAGGGAATTGAAGTAAGGATGGAGCTGCATGACTTTTTCCACTGTGAGCTGGAGCACATGCACAGAATAATTATCAAGGGGGCACGTCTGCAAGTGCCATCGGGGTCAGGACCAGAGGTAGTATGAACTCCCTCCCACCTTATATTCCCTACCTCTGGTTCATTCCTATTAAAAATAGTATAGCTTTGTCTGTTTTTATAACTGTGCTTTGTGCATCTCTCCTTGCACTTCTTTCACTCAGCCTTATGCTTGTGAGTTCCAGCCACTTGGCATGTGTGGCTGTATTGCATTTTCCTTGCTGTATACTATTCCATTTTGGAATAGCTACTACAGTGTGTCCACACATTCATGATCTGGCTTTTCCCACTTAGGGATACCACACACAGTGCATCTCTGAACATTTTCTGATATGCATTGACATGCACTGAGGCGGGAGCTTCTTCAAATTATGTACTTAGGAGATTCATTGCTGGTGTGTAGATGATGTACTTCTTCAGCTTTTCCTATTTATGTTTCTACTCGCAGTGAATGACAGTTCCAATTGCTGCACATCTTTGCAATCACTTGCATTGTCAGACATTTTAATTTTTCCAATCTGGCGGATTGGTAGTGCTATCTCAAGGTGATTTTTAATTTACATTTTACTAATCACTAATGAGCTGAACACCTTTTCATATGCTTATTAATAACTAGGATCTCTGCTTTTTATGATGCCCTTCAAGTATATAGTGATTTTTCCATTGGATGAGTAGCATTATTAAGAAAAAAACCACCATTTGAGAGTTTCTCTTCTAACAGTTGCAATAGGGAGTTCAAGCAGAATCCCAAAGTTGAATTCTTAACTTGATGGTTCAATAGTTATTTTTAACTGTCATATATTTGAAAACCTTTATTCCCTTCAAATTTCTTTTTCTTCTCCAGATAAAGTCTTGACAGTTCTTTTTCTCTCCTTGTTCATTCCTCCTCCCCAACCCCCTCCATTGTAACAATGTAAGGCTAGTAATTTAGAGCTTAGAGCAGTCTCTAACAAAAGGGGGAAAAAAACGGGAGATTGTCCTTGGCGCCAAACTTTAGAGCATCTCCCACATTTTATTGGAAATATGCAGAGATTACCAATCTCTTAATAGAGATTACTACTGTTTGAATTTCTTCTGAGGCTACCTGCCTAGAGCTTAGGAGAGCGAATCTTTAAGATGCCAGACTTAATTTTAAAAACAAGTAGTTGGGCAGTAATTGAGCAAATTCAAAGCACATAATGACAGGTAAAGCGAAAGGAGGTGATTTCACCTACCAGTGCTAAAAATGTCTTGAGAATGATTTATATGCCATCAACTCATTACACCCCTGACTATCACCAAGGATCACCAAGGCAACAAGGGTGATGCTTCACACATATCCCTCCGGCTTTATCTCCGTCTTCTGAAGCAATTTTGCCATTCCTTTCAACCTGATTATTTACACGTTGATGCAGTATTTAGGTGGGGCAAAATGTGATAAGCTATTGCCCTCCAGACTGTGTAAATTTAATCTTAGACAGTCATACAACTCAGATGCAAACAACAACTCTAATGTTTTATGATTATTGAGCACCATTATGGCAGAAATATGGCAAGGACTGTATTACTCAAGTTCACCAGAGTTGGAGCCAGAAATTCAGCCTTCACCCTACCTGCTAAGTTGTACTGGTTTTCTGCCCACATGTAACACAGAGCAGAGTCAAACACGCTCTAAATCAGTTCACTTAAGGAGCCAGCGATGGATGGTGAATTTCATGGATTTAGGTCCCCATATTCCCTGATAGATATTTCTTTAGTTTTCATGTTTGTTTGTTTGTTTTTTCATGTTTAGTTTTTGTTGTTTTCTGCATATGCGTGAAGTTTGCATTCTTTGAAACTCTTACTCCTCGGGATCCTATTACGAGGCTTCAGTTTGTTTTATTTTATTTTTAGTGTCCTTTGTTCTTCCTCTTCCTTTTTGTCAATTATGTTGCTATTGTTAAGAGGTCTATGGCACTTGCCTTCTAGAACTATCCTCTTAAAGTATACTGTAAAACAAAATTACTATGAAAGTGTATTGCAAGACAAAATTAGAAGAGAAATCAGGTGATTAAGCAACTGAACTTTAGGTAATTTAGCCAACTGTATATAAATGTGCAAATTATCTTGTAATGGATAGCAAAATAAATTTAGATACTTAAGGCTAACACTTCCTTTTTGTCTTTGCTTATGTTTTTTTAAGAAAAGGAATAAATGGACTTTTTTTTTGTATGGGGATTGTAATCATTATTTTGATTATATAAAATTATTATTATATATATATTATATATATAATTATATATATTATATATATATAATCATTATTATGATTATAATATAATCATATTATAAAATAAGTCAAAATAGAATGTTCCCATTTCCTTCCACGAGTATTTCAGTTCTCATTAGCCCCTTTTGAAAGTGTATCTTTTATGAATTTCACCTTGCTTATCTGGTTTTTTAGGCGTAGATCTCGATGAAAAGAAGACAGATCAGAATTGACCCCCCTCATTCCCAAGCCCCCATTTGCTTGCCTGTGTCCTCCCTGCCTTTCCCCAGACGGAGGATATGTCTGTCTCAGTACAACCCCCAGGCACTCAATGCAGGGACCAGGCAGAGGGGCTGTGAGATTGATTTCCTGTTACTTTTGTAATTACTTTCGCTTGGGAGATTTCTTTATTAAGATAAAAATACACAAAACATTCTCAAGAATGTTTTTTGGAATATTGAACTAGAGAGTCCTAGAGTGTCATACCTGATAACATCATAAGGACCAGAGCAAAGACTAGAACAGTCTTTTTCTTTCTTCTTCCTCCTAGAATAGCAATAATAGTGATTTATCTTTTATTTTGTAGTTTATATGTGTGTGGGTGTGTGTATGTCTCTGTGTATAATTCTCGAAACACTGTTGAAGTAAACTGAACAGATAATGGCTATATTTTATAAACAGAGAAACTAAGGCTTGAGATTAAGATCATAGTTTGAACTCACATCTTTAATCTGCATGGCAGTCCCATGCTGCCTTTACATATTAATCTGTTCCTAAGGAGTTTGAGGATGAATATACCTAGGAATTGTTAAGCATCAAAAATGTAAATTAAAAAACCTGGAAATGATTAAAAGGTACAACCGTTAGAAACAAAACAAAACAAAATGGTACAAACAATTTTATAAGAGGAAAAATTATATCAAAATCACTGTATCAGTACAGAGAATAATTCTAGAAAACTCTACCAAATCAAGAAAAGAGGGTAAGAGTAAGGAAATTTTTTTAGTATATATTAGAAAAGAACAATGGCTTGCTAACAACACATGTGTCAATGTAATAGGCGTGTGTCTCTGCCTGACAGCCACCATTCACTTTTTGAGGACTAGAGCTGTGCCTTTCTCTTGGGGAAACCACACCTCCCCCCTTTCAGCCCCCATGCCCCAGGTTGGACTCCATTTCCACTTGGGTGGACTATTTAAATAGCAAGAGACTATCACAGAATCTTTTCTCCTCCCTAATGAATGATTCAGGGATGGCTGTATGACCCAATCAGAACCAAGGCCCCTAGAGATTGTTTTTAAACTTCTGGGAATCGGACTTGGTACTGAGAGAAGAGTCTCCTGATGCCTTGTGTCTCTGAGCAGAGGGCCAGTCTGGGAAGGCGGCTGTCTCTGAGGAAGAGACATGGCAAGAGCAACCAACCACAGGGAATCGGTTTTAGCCCCTGGATGAAGCCACAGCTAAAGTGACCTCTACCACGTATTCTAAAATCATATAGTTTGATGAATTACCATTTCTGTGTAAGACAGTGTTGTTTTATTACTCGAAAACAAGAGAGTTATCATATTACATAGCTTGGAAAGACTATGGATGCCTGGAAGGCACTGATTAGCTTTCAGCTGGGAGACTCAGACTGGATAAAGTGGGAGCGCCGTCACTGTCATCGTCATGGTTCTGTAACCGTCTAAGTGACGTATGGAATAACCTTTTTAATTCTCCCAGCAACTCTCAAGCAGGTGTAATTACTATTTCCGTTTTCCAGATGAGATTAACCATAACTTTTGACCACTGTGCTATACGCACTGGAACTCGGTTTCCAGAATCACTATTGGTAATAAATCTGTTGAGTTGAATTCAGGGCTTTTTGATCCCTTCATACCCTTCCTTGAAATGTTTGTTCAATTTGTTTAATTCCAAAGCTCTTTATCAATTCTACTGTGGAGCTGCTCTCTTTCCCTATCTAGCTTTAAAAGATCTCTTTTGGTCCCATAGGCTCACTTAGCAATTTGGCCATTAATTGTAACTTTAAATATATATATATATATATATATATATATTTTTTTTTTTTATGATTTTATTTATTTATTTGACAGACAGAGATCACAAGTAGGCAGAGAGGCAGGCAGAGAGAGAGGAGGAAGCAGGCTCCCCACTGAGCAGAGAGCCCGATGCAGAGCTTGATCCCAGGACCCTGGGATCATGACCTGAGCTGAAGGCAGAGGCTTTAACCCACTGGGCCACCCAGGCGCCCCTAAAAATATATTTTAAAAAAGTAAATATAAATATAGATATTATATGTATGTATTTGTGTGCATGCATACATATGTGAATATATACGTATATATGTGTGCATGTACATGTATTTGTGTATATGTATTTGTATTTTTTATTTAAGGCATACATTGGTGTCACTACTCTATGAGAGCTAGTTGTATGATCTTGGGAGAGCTATTTAAACTCTCTCTTTAGAAATATGGTGAAAATAATACTCAAGTCACAGTGTTGCTTTGAAGATTTGATCATTTGAGGCAGAGCTTTACAACCTCCAGAGTTCTCTGTAATATGAGAAATTATTATATTTTTTTTTACCCACCACAGCACTGAAGCTCTGGATACACTTAAGACTCACGAAATATTTGTGAAACTGAATTAAGTGAGGAGTGAGTAACCCCTTGAATAAGAAGCGAGATGCCCATTTGTCTTCGGGTTTGATGTCACCCCCCTTCTTTGCGCACACTACCTTTTCTTCCTTTTACTTTCTTTCTTGTTATTCTTCACTTTTCCCATGCTGCTTGATATCCCTCTTTCTCTTCTAAAATTTTCAACAAGCTCTATGGACATGTTAGAGATATGTCAGTGAGTTTCTGGATTGACGGGTTGGTGATAGGACTGAGAGTTTGCAAATTATTTCTTACCAATTACAAGATGCGCAGACTATCTTTGGAATCTGCCCTAAAAACTTTGTGATTTGTAAGGTAGGTGCCCTTGCCCAGTAAATGTATTCCCTGGGCCAGAAACTACTCATTAAGACTTAGGTTTGTGAATTAACTGCTGGTGGCCATTAGTACAGTTAATTCACACCAGAAAACAATACACATACTGAGGTACCTCATTCCATTATCTTCTTACACATGCAGATTTTTATGATTCCTTTTATAGTCCATCAGGGTAATGCAATATAAATAATCTTCTCAACAAGGCAACATCTGAAAGCTCTATTGATTCATCATAAATACACACATGTGATAGGGCACATCATGTAATGATCATTTCTGAACTCTAAATATCATATGCTCAATTGTAATTCTGTATCCCAGTTTTTCCCCCTGTCCAAATCTATGCAGAGTTTTTCAGAGGTAAAAGTTTTTTTGTTTGCTTGTTTTGTTTTTTGTGGGTTTTTTTTGAAGGATGTTTTTAATATCAGCCCAATATCACCATCCATGTGTTGTTAGAAAACGTCTCCTCTGGGCTTTCCTCCTTTAATGAGGAGCTGGTTTTCAGTTTGGCACTCATGGTTCTCTCATGCTGATGCAGAACATAGATGGATTGTGAAGCTTAACGGCATTTAGAAGCGTTAATCTCCCTACTCACAGTTATACTGGTTATTTAGCCAGGGGAGTTCTTGTTGAAATAGGCAGTGACTTGATTTATGGCTGCAAACCTATAAGCTAATGGACCTGTGTTTGAAGTGACCACACCATAGAAGGGTTGGGCATCAGCTCTAAAGCTTCAAATCAGAGCAAAGAGCTTGTGCTTGCAATAGTGCTGGCTTTCTTTGCATTTTTACTATGTAATTCTCCATCACTTTGTGGGAGCTAGATAAAAGATGACTCAGGACAGGGCCATTACTTCCCTTGACGGCTTCAATATATCAAAACAGGGCAGGCTTTCGTGTACAGTTCCCCAAATGGAGACACTCTTTTTTTATAGCTAACCACCGGCTGTGAAATTGAGACTGGTCAGGAAGTCAGTGAGAAGGAGGGGATTTTAGGAGTGGCCCTGAGAAAGGAGGGAATGAAGAGAATGACAGCTCTTCTTCCTGATGTCTTTTAGAGTTTAATACAATTTCTCCAATGGTGGGACACATGAGATGTGTATGTGGCATGATTTCAGAAAGTATTGTAACAATCATTGTCAAATCCCCCGTGTAGGTTTCCAAACAACTAGCTTTGAGAATATGATCAAGAGCCGGACAGTAATCGTCAAGTATTTGAGATGGAGGACTTAGAAGGGCCTCTTTTTGCCCTTGGCTCTCTCTTATACTCTAAAAATGGTCCTGAAACAACCTCTTTTATAAATCAACAATTATAATAAGGCCTAATATTTTGGGGAGTTTCATGAAACTCGGAAATTTTTTTTATCTCTTTTCTTTTCCCTTGCTAATCCAGTGCCTACAACAGTTAACATAAAGTAGTCACTTTGTAAATATATGTTGATCAATTTGTAATAAATACAAGGAGAGAAGTAGCTCATTTCACCTTCTTCCTTCTCAAAAGCACTTGATACAACGTTCCCAAAAATCAATCTGCCTCCTTCTTATCAAGCAGTTTTTGAGGACTTGTCAGAAATGATAGAGATAAGCTAATGGACATTTGACCAAAACAATTTTTTAATTATACTTTTTTTTTTTTACTTATGAAAGGTAAAGTTATATAAATTTGGAAGTGTGTATATATGTATATTCAAACAATAAATTGCATTATGATCTGCTGCTAAATGTTGTCTGAATGATGAGCTTTCCTTGGCAGAGTTTATCACTACCATCACCATGGTTTAATATGAACATTACGCCTGAAATTTTGAGTGATATTTTAGGATCATCATTATAAATTACAAAACTGAATGAAAAGTGGAAAGTAAACTGAATAAGAGTTAGCATTAATCCTAGTTGTTACAGATATTCTCAGGTTTAACAATACAATATAGGACTTATGTGAAGAAGGGTTTTGAAAAAAAAAATTAACTTGACAAGGTTCCTCTAAATATAACTCACCTTGCATAGAAATGCCCCATTTCCATAACCTTAATTGCTTTCTCTTTCTTCCTTTTCTTTCACTCTCATATCTGTATTATTCTTTGGAAGTGTGTGTTTCATCAAGGCTGCCTACATTCTATTGTTACTGCCTAGAAGCCTATAGTGAATGTCTCAAAATTTGTGTTTCTGGAAGAAGCATTTTTCTGTAGCTGAATTGTAATAACGTGAAAAGTCTGAAGTGTCTGAAAGTTGCAATAAAGCTAGACAAAGGGATCCGGCTTCATTTGCCCAGCCAGAACATCAGCTGAGGGCTCGTTTTCTTCCAGTGATGAGTTCCACAATGTGAAAGATTTATAAAGTCAGTCGAATACCAAAAAGGAGTAGGGAACACGGCTTCCAGTCAGCATGTTTGTTTTGCTCTTTATCCAGGAGAACAGAGTTTGTCAGCACACTCGTCCCTCTTGGGAAACTGCTCATTAAAGAGATGTTTAGGTACAAATAGGGGTATTAGATCCAGCATTATATATGAAGATGTTAATTTGATTAATTTAATGGAGAGACAAATACAGGGAGTGGGAGATGGAGGGAAGGAGGGCCAAGCTGGCAAAAGCAAAGAGAGATGGTGGTTTGCAAGGACTCTTAGGAACCCCTTTGCAACAGGCAGTGTTAGTGCGGTGGATTTCTAGTCACTGGAGCCGGAGAACCATGCTTCAGATTTTACTTTTCTTTACTAATGAGGTGACCCTGGGCAAGTTATTGGCCCTCAGGTTTTCTATTTCTAAAAAATGACCTTGGAGTGTTTTGCATGATTACTAAATGAAGGTGACATGTAAAATGCTGAGAACTTGACATGTATAAAAACTCACTACAGGGGTGCCTGGGTGGCTCAGTGGGTTAAGACTCTACTTTTGGCTCAGGTCATGATCTCAGGATCCTGGGATCAAGCTCCATATCGGGCTCTCTACTCTGCAGGGAGCCTGCTTCCCCTCTCTCTCTGCCTGTCTCTCTGCCTACTTGTGATCTCTGTCCATCAAATAAATAAATAAAATCTTAAAAAAACAAAAAACAAAAAACAACTAACAACATGTAATCTATTACTATTTTTTTCCTACTCTGAAAGTGGGAGGCTGTTCCTTGTTGCCCCCCAACAAAAAAAAAGAGAACGACAGAGAAACAGAGAGAAATTTAGACAAGTTCACAAAAGGTTTCTGAAGATGAATTAGGGAGGCCTGGTTGTCCCCCAGACCTGTGAGACACCAACTACCCTTTCACATAACACCCTGGTGTGTTGGCGGCCGTCACTTTGTCTGATCCACAGGCTCAGTCTGAGGCTCTCGTCTGATGCTGCAGGCTTGATTTTTTGTAGACTTTATAATAGATGGTGTTAAAAGATGAAATTTGAGGCATATTAAAAATTTTAAGTTTATTTGAACAAAATTCCATTTGAACCAGGCAGTATCCAATCAAACTATAAAGGACCTCCAAGGAGCTATACAAAATGAAAGACTTACAGGCAGAGGGGAACAGAAACAAGGAAGTTATCCTAGGCAAAAGTGTAGGTTGGTTATTGCAAAGTCACTTTCCTTTAGGGACATGGGTCTATCAGGCAGGTTATCTAACTAGTTTTGATCAGGTGAATCGTGATTGGTTTAAAATTTCCTTTCTGGGAGAGCTGAAACTATAATTAAGTCTTAGTTTAGTGATGTGGGGCTTAGTATAAGTGACTCCATTTTGGAGCCATTGTCTTATGTTTTAAAATGATTATAAACCTAATAGTTTGTTTGATCCTCAGTTTTGTGTAATTGGTTTGCTCTTTGAACAGTATGGTGTTTATGACACCCCTGTCTAGGTGGTTTGAAAGTCTACCCTTCTTGAGATCAGTCCATTCTACCCTGCAGCTGTGGCTCCCCTTCTCTGCTTATATACTTCTAGGAGGCAGAATGACTCCAGTTTGTTCCATTGGCCCCCTCCCTGTAGATTAAGGACCACTAACTGTATCTCTTTCCTCCCTTAGCACTTTACACAGTTGTATTCAAGGACTCCACAGTTAACTCAGCATTGAAACTCTCAAATCTCTCAAAGCTTTAGGGAAATTACATTAAAATATGGTTGAATTTTGCTTATTAGTTCCATTTATCTAATAACAAGTATATTCCTTACAGACTTAATGTGTTAACTAGTGATTGGGTCTTCTGAAAATAGATAGGGGAAGAGATAGTCCACTATCTTCTGTACCAATCTTAGACGAAAAGTTAAGGGTGGCTCACAGGTTAGAAATATCTTAGTGGTCTGCTTTAGGTCAATAGATTTAATTTATTGCCATCAAAAAACAAAGAACCGCCTGCTTTTCTAATATCCTAATTCTAATTATAATTCTAATATCCTAATATTAGAATATTCTATTATCTAATAAAACCGCATTCCACTTATTCATGAAAAAGATTCAGTGAAAATTCAGTGTGGACTTGCCCCTTTCTCTACTCTAGAATATCACTATCTTTGAAGTTCCAGCAACTTTTCTATGTCTGGCCACTATATCTGTTTTTTAGTCACCAAAGTAATCCCTCTCACCCTAATCAAAGCATTACTCCTGTTTTGATTGATTGAATTATTTCAACTAATATGCCTGTTGTCTTTAAATCAACAACTAAACCAAATAATCAAAAATGTCTATTCATGTCTTCTGCCCATTTTTAATTGGATTATTCATTTTGGGGGTGCTAAGTTTTGTAAGTTCCTTATATACTTTGGATACTAACCCTTTATCAGATATGTCATTTGAAAATATCTTCTCCCATTTAATAGATTGCCTTTTAGTCTTGTTGATTGTTTCCTTCACTGTGCAAGAACTTTTTATTTTGATGAAGTCCCAATAGATTATTTTTGCTTTTGTTTCCCTTACCTAAGGAGGCATATCTAGAAAGAAGTTGCCATGGTTGATGTCAAAGAGGTTACTCCCTATGCCTTCCTCTAGGATTCTTACTGTTTCCTATCTCACATTTAGGTCATTCATCTATTTTGAATTTATTTTTGTGTATGGTGTAAGAAACTGGTCCAGTTTCATTCTTTTGCATGTTTCTGTCCAGTTTTCCCAACACCACTTTCTGAAAATACTGTCTTTTTCCCATTGGATATTCTTTCTGGCTTTGTTGAAGATTAATTGACCATAGAGTTGTGGGTTCATTTCTGGGTTTTTCTCTTCTGTTCTGTTGATCTATGTGTTTACTTTTGTGCCAGTGCTATACTGTTTTGATAACTACACCTTTGTAATATAATGTAAAGTCCAATTGTGATGCCTCTAGCTTTGCTTTTCTTCTTCAAGGTTGCTTTGGCTATTTGGGGGTCTTTGGTTATTCCATACAAATTTTAGGATGGTTTTTTCTAGCTCTGTGAAAAATGCTGTTGGTCTTTTGATAGGAATTGCATTAAATGTGTAAGTTGCTTTGGGTAGTATAGACATTTTAACGATATTTATTCTTCCAATCCACGAGCTTGGAATGTTTTCCATTTCTTTGTGTCATCTTCTGTTTATTTCATCAGTGTTTTATAGTTTTCAGAGTATATTTCTTTTACTCTCTTTGGTTAGGTTTATTCCTAGGTATCTTATTTTTTTCGAAGCAGATATGAGTTTTCCAAAGAAGACATACAGATGGTCAACAGACACATGAAAAATGCTCAATATCACTGTTCATCAGGGAAATACAAATCAAAACTATAATGAGATATCACCTCACATCCGTCAGAATGACTACAATCAGTAGTACAAGAAAAGCAGGTGCTGGTGAGATGTAAAAGAAGGAGAACTCTCTTGCACTGTTTGTAGGAATGTAACCTGGTACAACCACTCTGAAAAACAGTATGGAGAT
Source organism: Enhydra lutris kenyoni (assembly GCF_002288905.1). Classification (NCBI taxonomy): domain Eukaryota; kingdom Metazoa; phylum Chordata; class Mammalia; order Carnivora; family Mustelidae; genus Enhydra; species Enhydra lutris. The sequence continues at coordinate 44,539,126 of NW_019154092.1, forward strand.
TCCTCAAAAAGTTAAAAATAGAACTACGCTGTGATCCAGCATTTGCACTACTAAGTATTTACCCAACGAATATCAAAATACTAATTGAAAGGGATACATGTACCCCAATGTTTATAGCAGCATTATCTTTTTGTAGCCAAATTATGGTAAGGATCCAAGTATCCACTGACTGATGAGTGGGTAAAGAAATTGTGGTATATATACAATGGAATGTTAGCCATAAAAGAAGAATGATACCTTTCATTTGCGACAACATGGATGGAGCTAGAAGGTATTACGCTAAGTGAAATATGTCAGTCAGAGAAAGACAAATTCCATATGATCTCACCTATATGTGGAATTGAAGAAACAAAACAAATACACAAGTGGGAGGGAGAAACAAACTCTTAACTATAGAGAACAAACTGATGGCTACCAGAGGAGACGTGAGTGGGGGGATGGGCAAAAGAGGTGATAGGGATTAAGGAGTGCCCTTGTGATGAGCACCAGGTGTTGTATGGGGGTGCTGAATCACTGTCTACACCTGAACCTAGTGTTATACTCTATATTAACTAACTGGAATTTAAGTAAAAACTTAAAAAATTAATCAATCAATGGGCAATATTAGGGTACTACTATTTAAGGCAAGCTTTTAAATAACTGAGGAACAAGAAAATTACAACAGAAGAAAAGATTCTGAGAAATCTTTTTAAGTTTTATTTATTTATTTGAGAGAGAGAGTGTGCACATTCACACGCAGGCACATGCACATACCAACTGGGGGAAGGGCAGAGGGAGAAGCAGACTCCCAGCTGAGTAGGGAGCCCGACAGGGGGTTCCATCACAGGACCCTTAGATCATGACTTGATCTTAGCTGGCTGAGCCACCCAGGTGCCCCTCAGAGATTTTTTAAACTATTAAAGATGTGTTTAATAAATTACTGATTAAGACATGAAGAGAATCTTGTGTATAGATAGTAGTTAATTTTTTGAAATTTTTAAATGGATAACTGAAAAAAATGACTATTCATGGACTCTTTTACCTACATACAGTATTATTTTTAGTATTTTGACCCTCATGTGCATATACAGTCACATGTAAGTGAAAGTCATACCTGATTGAAGTTGATTTCTCTATGCTAGGGTTTTGGTTCAAATAATGACATGAAATCAAAGAAAACAACACAGCTACGATAGAAAAAATCAGAAAACATCAGGCATAGAAATTAAATTGTTAAGGTCTATTATTCAGGAAATTTAATCCCATAAATCCTATAGATTCTTTAAAGTGGGAGTGAGGTTATTGACCTCCTGATGCTTAGGTCAAGGACATATCTCTAAATAGCTGTGTCACCACACAGTTTTCCATTAATAGTAGGTATCAAATGTATTAGAGCTGAAGAATAACAAACCATTCACAGATTATTTTAAGATCACCTAATAATCTGTATGTATGTATGTATAGGAGCTGTCATTTATAATGTAAAGAAAGTGAGCAACTTTTGTTCCCTGGAGCCTAACTATAACATAGAATATCTGTCTTAATGTCAGTTGGTAATTTACAGAATCCTTGTTTTGTATTAAGCTTTTTGCTAAATACTTTGCATATATTATTTTACTTAATCCCTTCAAATGGGCATTATCACATATTCTATTTTGCACATGCACATACTGAGATACAGACGTTAAATGACTCAAATAATGTCTTATAGTTAATACATGCAGCAGAGCAGAAATCCAAACTGAGGTTAGCTTAAAATTTAGAAGGGCCCAGATAAGCCACGCTGCTGGGCAGAAGTCTACCTCACATCACCACCTGCTACTATGTGTCCCTGGTCCTATGGCATGGGCCCTGGGCATACTCATACGTCCCATTCTTCTATCAATGTTCTCTTCTGCACTTAGCACCAGCACACAATAATTAATAAACATCCAGAATTGCATTAGAGAATAAGTACGTCCTTTTTCCAGAGAATGTCTTGAAGAGCTGAAGTGTCACTAAGAAGGATTCTTTTACAAAGTACAGGCTCACTGGAAAGGTGCTCACTTCATTTCTAATTCTTAAAGAATATACTGAACCTTAGCACTAAAAACATGCCTTAACCATGGCCTTCTTGGAAGCCAACATAGCACACAAACCTGCCAGGTGAAGAGTGTTTGCTGTGGGTAGACAGTTGCATTAGGAACTGAGACTCTGGAAACATTTCAGACTCAGGCATCTGTTGTGTATGTAGCCGTGCCCCAAAGCCCAGCATTTTTACATGGCCCTATAGGAAAGATAAGAATAAATCTCTCCCCTCACTTTCAGATATAAATTGCTACCTGTAACATTCCTTTTAGATAAAGAGAACTCACACACTTTGAAATAACCAAAGGAAGTTGCTGTCCATAACAGGAAAAATAATTAATGATTATACAAAGTAGGAATTTGTTGTTGTTGTTGTTTTTTGATTGCAATGTCTGGTCATTTCTTAGTTCAAAGAAGACATTTAGATAGATATCATTATGGGAAACATTTGCTAAAAATGGGTCCTTGGTATAAAATGGTAAAGAAAGGAATATGAACACTTTGATATTTTTTGGTGGACATATAAGTCTAAGTTGAAGGTGGTTACCCCATCCTTCATTACCCAACAATTAAAGTTGATAATAGAATAGAGAGCAAGACTGATTCAAATAATTTTCTAAGTATTCTATTCTTCTATACTATGTACTAGCTTTAGGAGAGTCAAATTAGAAGACTACCACAGCCACACGTAACAGAGCCAGATGCATGGTAGATCTATAAATTCCTATTCGATTGAATCTGAGTAATCCAGTATCCGCAGTAATGAACAATTGATGAACAGATTTATTTTCTTCTTATTTTCATTTATATTCTCAATTGTAATGTGCTACTTCAATTTGAAATAAAAACTCCTAGTGTTACTATGTTCTATATTTTTATTCTTAGTGGACAGTGGCAGTAAGCCTGAATTTCACATATATAATCATTGCCTTTCTTATTTTATAACAGGAATTCAGCTCTAATGAATATATTTTCTTAAGATTTTATTTATTTGAGAGAGAAGGAGTGTACATGAGTGGGGGGGGGGCAGAGGGAGGAAGAAGCAGATTCCCTGCTGAGCAGGGAAGCCCAAGCTGGTCTCAGTCCCAGGACCCCAAAAGATCACGACCTGAGCAGAAGAAAGATGCTTGACAGACAGCCACCCAGGCACCCCTCTAATGAATATGTTTCAAAGCCTGGCAGGGCTCCTGCATTGTCCCACTCTGGACTTTGTGACATCTCAGTTACAGTTGTCTATCAACATAGTAGTCATGTGCAAACCTAACAACTGATTTCTGCTCTTGCAAAGTTTGGGGACTTTATATTCTTTCTGCTTTCCATTATGACTCACACAAGGGACTTTTGTGATACCATTTTGCCTGTCAGATTCTCGTACTTTTAAAGGAGACTCCTAACGACCTACTCTTATCCCAGAGGATACGTTTCTCATGGAATATTACATTGTGAAAGACAGATGGTGTGCTTGGCCACAGGACCTTCTCCATTTGGTGCCAAAGACAAGTTATACGGTGTCACTCCCTTTTGGTACAGAGTCTTCAAGTGTAATTGTTTCATAGTTTCTGGTCACCATTATTTATTCTCTACTTCTTGACAGTTGTCATCTTTTTTTTTTTTAAAGATTTTATTTATTTATTTGACAGACAGAGATCAAAAGTAGGCAGAAAGGCAGACAGTGAGAGAGAGGAGGAAGCAGGCTCCCTACTAAGCAGAGAGCCTGATGCGGGAATCAATCCCAGGACCCTGGGATCATGACCTGAGCCGAAGGCAGAGGCTTTAACCCACTGAGCCACCCAGGTGCCCCTTGACAGTTGTCATCTTAATATAAAGTCATTTATTAGAAAATTTGTATTGCTACATTTTGCTTACACCATGCTGAGAGTTTTCCACTCTATGTTTCTATTGTGGCTTAGATAAAAAGTAAATGAAAGTTCACTTACTGTGTCTTATTTATTCTCCATAGTCTCTAGTGACAGAAGCTGCTTTTATAACTTCATAGTGTACCTGGTCATTTTAAGTAAATTCCTTCAGCTTTAGAGAAGGGGCCTCTTAGGTAGGTCTACTGAAGTTCTATGACTCAAGGAAGTCTATAGGTTTTGTTCCCTCTCAACCTGACCATTCTAGGTAAGGATGCCTATAAGAGGTAAATAAGAGTTATTTTTATTCAATGATTCAATAAATATTATTGAGTGACTACAGAGTGGTAGCTATGCTAATATTGAGCTTACACTAGTGAACAAAAACCTCATTTTTTAAATAGTCCAGTGTGGAAGATAAAAACAAATAAATATCATTAATGAGTGCTTAGTTATAAACAATGTTATTGGTAGAAAGAAAGGTACAATCAAGAGGGTGCCTCTTAACTTTTATGGATGTTAGAAAAGATTCCTTCTGGGGGTGATGTTTAACCTGAGACCTAGGGATAGTTTTGGGGAGGAAAGATGCCTGTATGGTAGGATAAAGAAGGAAGAATGTACATGAAGACCCAGTGGGAGCAAGTACAGAGGAAGACCAGAACACAAAGTCATAGGCCTCCACTCTCATTTTTTGTTTTTGTTGACGTGTGTGTGCAGTGGTGTGCTGGAACTTCTCTTCTGAACTCAACCACTTCCACGAACGCATTCTCCTCCATGAGTGATTGTCAAAAGCAGTGTTCTTTGTGGGGAAGATGATAGAGAATTCATATTTTGCCTTGTTGATGATGTCACACTATCCTTTTCCAAAATTTAGTCTTTAACATCAAAGCAGTGAGAATCCAAAAAAGGGCTTTATATTAAAGATACTCAAACAAAGTCTTACGTACTACTTTTATTAACCTGAGACCCAAGTTTCTGAGTTATTTATTAGGCAATACCAGACAATATAATTCGCAGCTCATCCCTATGTTAATTTAAATCAATAGAACAGCAATTTGGACGCTGAATTGACTTTGAAAAGTGGATACCCATGGAAGGAATATAACATCTCTGACAGTTTTAGTTCAAAGGATTTAGCTTTAATGTATTTTGAAAAAATTGTGGATGTTGACTCTGGATGATCTCAGTATTCATGACTGATGAACTGTATCTGTTTCAAATTTCATATACTTTTAGCAACTTACAGAAGGATTATTGGGACTTGGAGGTCAATCAGACAGCTAGACAAAACAAACAACAAACAAAAAGAACACACATACCGCACACACACAAAGCTTCTTACACGTGGATGTAGAATGACACTCCAGAGAAAATATGGGCTACAAACCTTTCCCATTAGATGCTGATGAGTGATAAAAGAGATGCTGGAAATAAAGCAGTCACCGAAAATTATTTCTGCCTTTACCCAATGAAGGGGGTGTTCCATGACACAAGTGCCATAAAGCATCCCAAGAATGAGAACCCTCTAAGCTTTGGGGGTTAAGTGTTGAGTTTCCCTGAAGCCTTTGGATCCTTTCTGACAAGAAGATCCATGTGCAGTACTTGGATCTGTTCTGAAGCTGCATGTCCACAGTCCTCGATGATCTCTTGTCAGTCTGCAAAGCAGAGAAGGACCAGCCAACCCAGGGTTCAGTCATGCCTCTTCAGTGGGTTTTGCACGATCCTCTTCTCCCTTCTGCCTAATAACATGCTGCTAGCATTTTACTTCATCTTAAATGCAGCTCAGAAATAAAAGGACCCTATGAGCCGCCTTCTGCTTATAGCGTCAATCACTTGGAGCCTTCAAGCAATTATTGACTAATTAATAGCTATCTTAGGGAAAGCGGAGAAAGCGGAGAACTTATTAGGGACTTATATGTGGAATTAGAGCAAGTTGTCTGTGTGTAATTCTACTGTTGGCAGAGCCAATATAGATACATTCTACAATATTGCTAAAGTTTGTAGAAATTATTTGAGTTTTAGTTTATAAGGGGAAAAGAGAGCTTTCTTGCTGAATTCTTTGTTGATGATCTGTTGATTTGATACCCTGGCTTGCAGGTGTGCTTTTGGAAAAATATCAAGGTTTTTTAAAAATATATATAATTAAATAGCATAGTGCTCTGAGGACAGTTTGAAGCACATGCTTTATTAAAGAAAAAAGAAATGTGAAATTCTGTCCCAGGGTCTATTTATTCTTTTACAAAATTATCCATCCATCATTCCTGGTTTAAATATTATACATATTGTACATTAATTTTACATTGTATGAAAAGTAGATATGGTTCCATTTTTAAAGGCTGAGCTATATGTAAACCTGCTCCCAGAGGTGGGTATCTCAGCACTTCAGAAGTATTCATTAGGCTAACCACGCCAAAGGAATGCAATATGTATTTTCATAATTTCTTTTATAATCAGCAAATTACCACATGTTTTGGGGATAACGAATATATGATCGGCCAAAAGCTAGACACTGTAAGGGGGGTGAAGAAAGTATATGAACAGTTTCCCTGTCCTCAAGAAGGTAGCCGTTGTGTGAGGAAGTAATGCCTCTTTAACAAACTGATCATCATTTTGTACTTCTGGAGCTCCGCTGGTGTTGGTATATATATGCTTGTTTCCTGAGTCCTAGCTTTGTGTCCGTAAGCAGGATGTGCAAGTGCTGGGAATGTAGCGGTCAAGTTCAACAGATGTGATTCTTGAACGGTTGAAGCAGTAGTGCAGCTGGGCGCTGGCCATCAGGATACATGTGGCCATCAACAGTCCCTGTGGCCTTCCCAGCACCCTGATACGTGGTGTTCCCAGCAGTAGCCCTGATTTCCGTGCTAATAAGCAGGGAGTAAGTTCTTGATAAATACTTGTGCTTAATTAAGCTCTACAAAGCAAGATACACCGATAAGTCTTTTTACTATCTCTGGGTGACCAAAGAAGAGTTTATAATCTGAGTTGATTTTTTCCCCCTAGTTAAAACACCATTAAGCTATTAAAGGAATGGATTATACACTGTCGATTACAAGTAGATAAATGTCTTCAAATAGGCTCTTCCTTTAAAAATCAATAGTGAACCCAATTCAGCCAGCATTAAAAATATTCTGCAGTTATATTATTAAAATGCTGAAATTTTAGACCAACTGCCAAAATAAACTTATATTTATTTTTTTGTTGTTTACAGAAAATTTCTACCATTGCTTCAAGTTGGATGTATTAAAAAACATTGATTCTATCAGAAACCGAATGCAACTAGTACTAAGCTTCTATAACCTGAGTGGGTCATAAAAATTCTATGGTTTTTGAGATGATATTTTTTTTAAAAATTCATTATAGAAAAATTTAAATACATTTAATTTAAAAGGAATAAAATTGATTGGTTAACTATCATGCATATGTAAGTACTACTAACTATTTTGATGTGTAGCATTGCATTCTTTTGAATATAAATTAAAATAAAACAGGGGCAGCTGGTGGCTCAGTTGGTTGGCCATCTTTCTTCAGCTCAGGTCATGATCTCAGGTCCTGGGATCAAGCCCCACAGAGGGCTCTCTGCTCAGTGGGGAGTCTGCTTCTCCCTCTCACACTCCCTCTGTGCTCTGTCTCTTTCTCAAATAAATAAATAAAATCCAAAAATATAAAACAAAATTTAAAAATAAGGTATTTTTGCAAACTGCATTTTTCATTTATATTGTTAAATGTTGTTCCCAAAACATAATTCTTATTGGCTGCATAAAATACAGGTTATAGCCTATATTTCCAAAATATTTACTTTTAAATATAAGACATTATTTTTCATGCACTTCTTTCTGCATGGCTAGTCTTTTCTTAAAATTAATGAAAGTGCAATTGTTTGGTCAAAACATGTACGCATTTTTAAGATCTTCACTGTATACTGTCAAATTACTCCTTTCAAATTCTTAAACATCCTTTGGGCAGCTCTAGAGTCGTTGAAACTGTTGGTCACAATCTTACGTTACTCAAGGGAAGAGAATGAAGTTTAAAAACAAGGATGTTCTAGTTTTTTTTTTTTCTTTTTTTTTCATTTTCCTGTTATTTTAATCTGTAGTGACAAAAGGTGTTTAAGATAAAACAAGAGTTGGGCTCTCAATTTTTTCAACTACTCTTTTCAGTTCACATCTGGAATTAAAATAGTAATCACTAAAAATAACCAGATCAATAGTTCTCTAGGGCAATGCAGAAGGACCTTATTTCAGAGGAAGGTAGGAAACCTCTTCCAGAATTCTTAGGGTTTGACCTGATGTAATTAGTTGGCTGTTTTCTCTTTTCTTCGAGGTCCTTAGCCGAAACGAGTTCAAAAAGGACAATGATGTGTTGGGCCTGGTGAGCTCGCTGTTCAGGGGCTTGTGTGATAGAAGTCAGATGCTACCAGTTAGGTTCCTGGTGGAACCCACCCTGCAAAAGCTCCCACATTACTCCTCCTCCCACTAAGTGCAGAAACACTCACTTTGTCACTGGCTTGACTGGACCAGTCAAAGGAACTAGATGACATGCAGATTAAAGTTTTATCTTTGGGTTCCTTGGTTGAAATTAAAAAATAAATAAATAAGGACATAGAAATGGGAACAAGGCAGTGCCCTTGCAGGTTTAACCATTATTTGAATTGCTTAATGAAATATTAAAGGAAAATGTTGTCTCCACTATCAAGGCTTTATGTATTCAGGGTAAAGGAAAGTTTTGTCCTATCTAGGTTTACTCCAAAATCCTCAGGGACTAGTTACTGACAAAGAAAGAGACTTATTTAATCACAGATTTGCAGCTGGGTCTATGACTGTGTTTTATGTATTTAAATCTTCTAATTGGGGAGAGGGGTGGGAACACCTTTTTTTCCCACTCTGTCTAGTGTCTTACTCAAAACATTCTCAAACCTGAGAAGTTGATCTCCACTTTTTCTCTGAAATCCACTCTCAGTTTTTTGAGTTTTTCAGAAGCTGATGTCCGGCCATTTTTTGAAAAGGTCCAAGTCAGAACTTTATGAAGTAAACCCATGGATTACTCACACAGTGTGGTCTGCACCTTTCCGTTACCCAAAACTCCAGCAGGAGCAACTCCCACTCGTACCCAGAACACAGAGCATTACAACTAAGACTTGCTATGAACAGTTTTACCAAGACATTCCCTCTTAACGGGGAAATGTGCCATTTTATCTGTTAACTAATAACAGGTTCATCATCTGGTTCTTTTTGCTTTATATTATTATTATTTTTTAAAACCATGGTTACTTTAATAATTAAAAAATGAATGTGTACACATCTAGCCTGAGATTAGTGCATTAATTATAACACAAACTTTAAATCACATATGGCAGGTTTACTCAACCAACCTCAGCGCTGCTGACCTTTGAGGCTGGATAATGCTTTGTTGTGTGTAGGGGTAGGGTGGGGGTAGGGTATGTTCCTGTGGTTGTAGGACATTTATTAACATTCCTGGCCTCTACCCACTAGATGATAGTAGCAATTCCCATTTTGGCAGCTGAGTATTTGTCCAGACAATGTCATACGTCCCCTAAAGACCAAAATCACCCCTATCTGGTTGAACCCACTGACCCACAAGGAGCAAGTCCCCGATTCCCTTCTCCGGTCTGGATTGAGTACCTGAGGGACGTGAATACACAGAAGTTCCTGCCCTCATGTAGTATATATTCTAGTGCAAGTGAGAGATCTTGAAAAGTCAGAAAGCTCTGCAAGGCCACCATATATTTCAGTGTGAGCGAACAAGTCAGACTGCACATCAGAAATAGGTTCCTGGACAAAAGAGAGAATTGGCTCTTGGTTGGGAGGGGATCCCAAAGGGTCATTCCTTAATTTATTATTTCACCAAGGACTGGCCTTCTTCAAAGGGAGGTGTGGTTATATTAAATCATAGCCCCAGGAAAATTCTAAGAAAGAGTGCTCCCTGGATGGATATCGGGCAAAAGCTTGTGGCTTCTGGATGGCATTAGATCCAGAACTGACCCCCATGTAGGTGGTTCTTGAACAGGGGCCCAGAAAGAGAATAACCCTATCAGGAGAGGTGTTTAGATCACTACTGCATGCTGCTGTTTACTCATTCTTGTCTCATGTTCCTTTGGCTCTGTTTCCAAGCCCAGCAGCCCAAGTCTTCCTCTTCATTCAGCCTATTGACACAGCCCACCTCCCACCCCGCCCCTTATGTAGGTATATCTTAGTGACCTTCAGGAACCGAATCTGCACTGTCTGTTGGAGGAGATGTTGCTGCGGCCTCGTAGTTGTTTTCCTGTTCCTGCCAAGATCTTACCTGGGTTTTATTCTTCCTCACCCTTCACTGCACTAGGGAGAATTCTAGGTCTTTCGCTTGTTTGAGTACTTCTTTTTGTTGGGGTCACCTAAGAACCAAGGAAGAGAAGATTTTCTACCTTAAGGACTGTAGCTATGATAGGCACCACCTCCCTTTTCCAATTCTCATGCAGGATAATTCTGCCAGTACCTCTTGATCATAATAAGTCACCATCCATCTCCTGCAAGGAAGAGCCAGTTGAAGGACAGAAACTTAAAGGCACACAGTTCACGTGTTTTTGACTAACAATAGTCTTTACTTCCAAGATAATCTCTTGTCAGGACTTCTTTATTCCACCCCTAAGGAAAAGCCAATAAGAAGACCTCCCTTAATTAAAGCCCTTGGGAATGTTCCTAGTTCTTAGTTGAGGTATTTCTTTTTTTTAAGATATTATTTATTTATTTGACAGAGAGAGAGAGATCACAAGTAGGCAGAGAGGCAGGCAGAGAGAGAGGGAGAAGCAGGCTCTCTGCCGAGGAGAGAGCCTGATGCGGGGCTCAATCCCAGGACCCTGAGATCATGACCTGAGCCGAAGGCAGAGGCTTAACCCACTGAGCCACCCAGGCGCCCTGAGGTATTTCTTAAAATTTCTGATAGTCTCTGGAGATGAACATTTAGTCAGTGGGTGCTATAGACTTTGTCTTTACTTCATGTGTGTTAACACCCTGATCCTCATTAGAACAACTTTCTTAGAATCTGTGTTATAATTGTCAAACCAAATTATTTTCTCTTTTTCAGAAATTAAGTTTCCTTCTCTTAACTGAACTTGCTCCTTACTGACAAATTTGTTAGCCCTGCTGTTGTAAGCACTGTGTTTCTCGTTTGTTCAAAAATCACATACTCATTTCTAAACTTGACCAGTCTCTCTATTTAATACTTCCAAGTAGCCCTTCTCTTGGGGAGGCAGCCTCCCCCGAATAAAAGTTTTCATTTTATCTCCTTATCATTACCTAGCAGGGTGTGTATGTTTGCATGATAACCACTTACAATTGTATTTTATTGATTCTGTCCCAATTGGTATGAGATCATTTTCCAATTCACACACTTATCAAAGCATGGATTTCTGGAGGTAGATCTCTGAAAACACTGAATTCTGCATACAGGCAAATCTACATTCATGAAAATATCTTAGCAAGAACAAGGGAAGCTATAGGACCCAAATGGCTGTTGTAGGACCAGAGCCTTTGAGTTCCGCAAGAAATCTCAGCCAGGAAGCGGTTTCCCCTTTAATTCTTTTGGATGCTTTTCTTGAAGTCACCAGATTTAATACCAGCTTTTTGATCCATATTCAGGCACTTTAGAAAGGTTATAACCTATACAGATTAGAGCTTTTATGGAACGGCATCTGTTTTATAACTATTGGTTTCAATTTGGATTACTCAGCACTTACCTGCTCTTTGGAATAGATCCAGAAGGTAACAGTCTCTTGTTCACTTCATTTATTTATAGTGTTCACCTAATAGTGACCTTTTTCAGGGCAGCCTTCTACCCATAAGAATTTCCAAGTAATGGAACTTACATTCTGTTACTGGATTATAGACACATTTACTTGGGAAACATATTTCAAATATAATGTGTCCAAGTAAACCAATCTGTGTGTTGCTATTTCAAGTGATGTCTAAATTATATCACCTCACTAATGAGTTCAACAGTGTTCTTGGAGCGCATTGAATGTGTAGAGACCTTAGGAGTCACTTAAATCAGCAGTACTTCGTGTGATCCCTGGATATCACTAGGCGCTCCCTAGAAATGCAGACGTCAGGCCTGGCCCCAGATCTACTAAATCAGGGACTTTGGGGGCGGGACACAGGCAGTCTGTGTTTTAACCAGTCCTCCACATGATTCTGATACACACTTGGAACCCGTGATCTAACTTCATTGTTTTTACCGTTGAGAAACTGAAACCCAGCAGAATAAAATGGCCTGCTGAAAGACCGGGAACTACCTAGTGATAGTATCAGACTGAGAATAAATTCTAATACTCTTTCTGTTGTCCTGCATACCAGTGAGGTTGCTCTCTGTACCTATGCAGGGGTGAAATCCTTTCCTTTTAAATAACTAGTGCCAAATTCCTCCTTCATGGCTACTTTTTTGAGCCCAAGTCAATACCCTTCCTACTTAAATCTGAGTGCCATGAGGCTCCCTCTTTGTTTTCTCCCCGAGCTTCACGTTTCCCTGCTTGGACATTTAGTTGAGCATCTAACTAAGTACATTCAGCCACTTACTAAAAAACAAATAAAAAATAAGAATCCTCCAGGTGTTCCTTTCCATAGGCGCTTTGTGACTGATGCTCTCCTTTTGAATCTGAACTTCCACAAGCACCAAGAAAGACTTGGCGAAATTCTTTCTATTTTTTTTTGCCAGGAAAGTCAAGCTAAATGCAATTTCATCTCCTAAAGTCAATTTGCAGAAGGTGTCTTTGAAACAGCCTATGAAATTGTGAGCAAATGAAGTTTCATCTTGCTGTTAACGAGGTTGCCTTGCCAAACCTGTCAGTGCTGGTGCTGACCCTTCTGGGTTATATTGTCTACTCCAGCTGGTGCTATTGGCTGTTAATCAGAAGTGTTTATACTTTTTCATTCTCACTTGATTTCCACTAGCCCGCTCGGCTTGGTATTCAGAGTTGGTTCATTACAGGGAATATTGTTGCAGCCCTGTCTTGACATTTTACTGTCAACCGTCACTGATGGGTCAATATTGCTTCTACTGCTCTTCACAAAGTAGAAAATATGCGATCACACCAATTAGGTGGTTTAAGCTTTTTTCTTTTCTCTTCAGCCTTCCTTTTAGCTGCCAAAACGGGGCTAGAATTGAAAAGGAAGAAAAGGAGTTATTAGAGACCAAATCTTGGCTTAGGGTGCTAAGCAGATTAGCCTGGTAAAATACCAAAATCTTTAGGAGGGCAGAGATCAAAGTCAGGAACCCAGGGAACCTGTGCCCCCCTTTTCCACTCTGCACACTGGCAGTGAAGAGAATAATCGATCCTTTGCAAAGAGTTTGCAGGAACTCAAGGCATATTATCATTGATGATTTTGAAGTGGCACATTGAGCAAAATGCTCTAGTGTCTTCCCAGTATTCTCTGCCCCATTTCATGGTTGTGGGCTTAATTGAAGGACTGAGGGATGAGGTAGATATTCCAGAGTTCGTAAACTTGTTTCTAATAGCTCTGAATTAGTTGAATGGCCTTTCATTCATCAATCTAACTCCTCATTCTCCCCGCCCCCCCAGCTTTTGACATCTGCCACATTAACTACATTTAAGTGGCATGACATTGGAAAATGCCCATACTTTGGAGTTGGTGAAAATTTTGGATCCAGTGAAAACTGGGTTTAAATATCAGGGTTGTCACTTTCATTAGCTTGTGTGGTCCTTGAGCAAGATAGTAAACTTCTCCAAGCCTATTTATATCTATACATTTGGAACAAAATAAAGCCATAATTAATAACATTTAGTTTGGTGTACTGAGTTACTTTTTTTTTCTCTTTACTATGTATTATGCTAACTGCTGAGGCTAAGAATAAATAAGATCTGCAAGAGGGCTAAAGAAGCAGACTAAAAGATCACATATTTCCACTCAGGCACCCCAGTATGGCTTCTTCATGGAAATGAGATAGTAGCTGAGTTTTGAAAATGAGATAGGTAAATCAATGTGTTGGGGAAAGCATTCCCAGGAGAAGATGGAGTCTGAAAATTGTGTGGAGTTCCAGGGATGCATGGAAGCTCAGCACATGATGGGAACATGGAACTGAGAACAGCTGATTATGGTCAGGTAGAATGGGTAGTGGTAGTGAGCGGGAGCCAGAGATAAGCCTGGGTAGCCAGCCAGCTCGGGGCCAATGGGGAATGCCGTAGAGCTCAGATTTCTCTTCTCCTGTGATATGTATGTAGCCCATGTAGCAAGGTAAATATGGAGTTTCATAATCAAGTGCACATTCACATTTGACTATGAAATTCGTGTTTGGATTGAGCAGTTGGGTAGCAGAGTGGTTGGTGTTTTGCAAGAGACCAGAGCCAGTGTGTTAGAAATGCTAGTAACTACAGGGATGTTGTGAGTGGTGTATAACGTAGCAGGTAGTTCTTTATGAACCATCATGGGTGAGCAACCTTTTTCTCTGAAGAGCCAGACAGTAAATATTTTAGTTTTGTGGGCCGTATGGTCTCTATCACAACTACTCAGCTCTGCTGATGTAGCGTGAAAACAGCCACAGACAATATAAAAGGGAATAAGTGTGGCTGTGTTCCAATAATCCAAATTTCAATTTCACCACTTTTCACATGTCAAGAAATATTATCCTTCTTTTGATATTTTTTCAAATATTTAAAAATACAAACAGCAGATTCTTAGCTCATAGGCCATGTGAAAATAGGCAGAAACTTCATTTCACCTTTGTGTGGTGCATTGTTGTCCCTGCCCTAAATAATTATTCTGTCTTCTCCAATTTTCTCTGGCAAGCACGTTAGTCTCTTTTCAGGCTACTTAAAGACCACCTTTTAAATAATTTAATGAAGTTGTATTTTTCAACCATTTTTAATGATTTTTGCTTTTTTTCCCCTTTGTTCATGAAATCCTTTCATTTCCTATAATCATTAAACTATTTTCCTATAGCTTATTTTTGTCTTGAAGCTTCAAAATTCTGTTCTTTACATTTATGCTTTCAGTCAACCTGGAATAGAGTTTTGAATATGGGGTGAAATTTAAATCTGATTTGCTTTTTTTCCCTTCACATTAATAACCAGCTGTTCCGGCTTTATTTACTGAAAGGACCATCTTTTCCTCACTATTCCACAGTCCTAGTTCTGTCTTCTGTCACATTTTATAAATACATGATCTTGGTTCTAGATGATTTTCCTTTTATATCTGTCATTTGCATACACTTTTGTTGATACCAGGCTTTCTAACTGTTATGGCTTTATTATAAATCTTGATAAATGGAAGAGTAAATATTCCAAACTGTGTATGTACCTGTGTATGTTTATGTCCTTGCTTTTTCATAAGGATATTAGAATCATTTCATCAATTGCCACTAAAAAACTCATTGTATTTTAACAAAGTTGTTTTTCATTAATAGGTCAATTTGGAGACAGCTTCTATCTTTACAATATTGATTCTTTTCATAGATAACTACTGTATGCATTACTTCATTTCTTGGCCCTTTTTAGTCACTTTCAACAAAGCTTTATAATTTTCTTCATAAAGATCTTGCACATTGTTGGTTAGGGTTTTTTTTTTTTTTTTTAACTAAGTAACATGATTTTTACTTTTGCTTTAGCTTGGAAATATTCTTTGAATTTCAATGTGTTAAAAATTCCTGCCCCTGCTGAGTAAATTTGATTTTTGGATATAACCAGAAATTACACAGTGCCAAGATTATGAAATGAGATCACATTTTGGTTAAAATTAAGGAGGTGCAGTTCTTTCAGAAAGAGAGGTTTTTCATGTGGATCATAAAGGGCTTCTGAGTAGAATTTCAAAAACGAATCCCAGAAGTATCACAAGAAGTTGGCAGTAATTTGACTAACTTGCTGTTTTGTGTTGGGGAAAAGTCTTTTCTGGCTTTATTAATTTAGAAAATTTTTAAAGAAACAGGATTACTCCTTATATATTGTTGAATACTTTTTATGCATACCTACATGAATATCTTCCTATATGTGTGTATTTATGATTTATCATTATATCATAGATCCAAATTTCTAACATTTATGTATCTGAAATTTTGACCTTTGTAGTTTACCACTTTCTCGTCCTATGGAGGAGTGTTTACTCATTTCCTTGCTTACATGCCATCACAAACATCTCTTGTTGGCTTTGCTCCCTTTGGTTGTCAGTATCCAAATTTATTCAGTTTTCCTCAATGTGTCTCAACTTCTTCTAGTTCCAAAACCTCTAAATGCCAAATTGAAAGTGTTTGTCATTTTATTTTTTTTCTTCCTCTTTTTTTTTTCTTTTTCTTTTTTTTTAAAGATTTTATTTATTTGACAGAGAGAGAGATCACTAGCAGAGAGAGAGAGAGGAGGAAGCAGGCTCCTTGCCTAACAGAGAGCCTGATGTGGGACTCGATCCCAGGACCCTGAGATCAGGACCCGAGCTGAAGGCAGAGGCTTAACCCACTGAGCCACCCAGGCAGCCCCTTTTTCTTCCTCTTGATGTAACAAATATGTATGTGAACTTTTCTTCCCTAAACCATTGGCAACTTCTGAGGTTTACAGTCAATATGAAGAATTTCCCAAATTGCCATGGCGGTTTAGGTAAACTCCTCCTCTATATTATCCATTGTCCTTTTAAAACTTAGGATGTGGGGCACCCGGGTGACACAGTCGGTTGAGCATCCAACTCCTGATTTTGGCCCAAGTCATGATCTCAGGGCTGTGAGATCAAGCCCCATGTCATGTCTGGCTCTGTGCTCAGTGCAAAAGTTTGCTTCAGATTCTCTCTCCTTCTCCCTCTGCCCCTCCTTCTCGTGTGTGTTCTCTCTCTCTCAAATAAATAAGTAAATAAAAGAAAAAAAAACTTGCAGGAAGATAGTAGCATAAGTGCTTATGTTCTTAGATCGTTTGGCATTACGTTATCATCACAAATTTATATATATTGTTCTGGTCCGTATTTTGCTTACCTCTTGCACGATATTAAATCTAAAACCTCTATATTTCACAGTCAGAGAAATACTTATTGAGTCTTGAAATATTCAGTCAACACATTTCTTTGTGACTTCCACAGTCTTTCTGGCTTTTCTTAGAAGAAAGCCATGGCTTTATGACTTCTCCCATGCACTAAACACTTACTCTTGAATGAATTTCCCTTAGTTTAGATCAATGCTCATCACTGCAGTTTTGCAAAGAAATTAAAGGGAGGTGGATGAAAGGTTTTCACATCTTTGATGCAGTAACTATGCACATGGGAATCTACCAAACTTATATTTCATTCTCAAAATGAAAATATTCACAATTTATGACCCCAAGAGGAGATCTAATTCTGATGGACATAGTATTTTAACTTGAATGTGTGATAATTTGTTGAAAGTCTCTTTCGGTACCAGATTGCTTTTGTAGGTATTGCAGATACAATAGAAAACCCTGATTTCTTCAAAGGATGAAGCATTTTTGTAAATGTATATTTCTGTGCAATTTAGACTGTTAATCACAGAGGGTCTTCAACCATATTTTTTACCATTGTTAATTTTTTCAAATGTCTCGCATACTAGACATTCCCCATACTAGCAAAGTATAATTTTGTAAAAATGAAAATAGGATTCAGTTTATAAAATATTTCTTTTAAGTGTTCATTTTTCCTTTTTCAACATTATGCCTGCAATTTGAGTCATTGGCATAAAGGATTCAGTGACACCTGGTACAGTATACACATTCTACCTGCCAAGAATAACTCATAAATTTAAAAAAATGTGTGCATAATACAACCAGTTAAACTCTTTCTTTAAGTATATGTCCTTATTAAAATAATGTATGTTCAAGAATGAGTCACCTTCTTTTCTTACTAATAGTCTAAGGAAATACAGTGCAAATACAAAGAGATGAACATTTTTTGCAATTAAGAAGGCTTTAAAAAACAAGATTTTATGTAAGTTACTTCCTATTTATCCACTATTTATCATGATTCGGCTTATTTTGAATGTCAGCACTTGACACAGAAGTACCTCCTTTCCACATGCTCTGCATCTGTTTGTTTAGGATTGCTTTGCATAATTAGGAGGTGTGGCTTGTTGTCAAAGTTAACCTGAAATATTATCTAAACTTAGAAATCATGCTGCCTGACATAATCCATATTATAAAGGATGGACATACTTATCAATCAATAAGTACAAAAAGTCATATATTTATGTTGACAAGAAAAGATTATCGAGTGGAATTTTTAGTTGACTTGAACTCTTTTTAAGTGCTTTTCAACATGTGGCCCACAAATCACTTGCTTTAAAGTCACCTCAAGAGTATTTTTAAAGTACAATTTCCAGGGACCAACTCCAGATCTTCAAAATCAGAATCCCCAGCGATAAAGACTGGAGCACCCACGTTTAAAGTGAGATTACTGTAGGTAAACCACCACATGCTAAAATTTGAGATGATGTGGTGACTGTAGTCCAAATTCTAGCCTAGAATTGGAACCTTGAGTCCCTCATTTATTTAACTTTGGGTCTCTCCTTTCTCATCCATTGGATTAAGAAGTGAGAGTGTGACCCTAAACCCCTCTCAGCTCTGAAATTCTGTAGACAGAACATTTTGAAAGATAGTAAAGAAAAAGAGGATCAGAAAACTATGAAGATGGGAACACTAGATGCATAGAACACAGATTTCATAAAAACCATAGGAAAAAAAGGAAAATAAAAAATGGTTGTTTTTTTTCATGGCAAACATGAAAACTTCTATTTTCAACAGCCACAAAATTTTTTTGAGAAACCCTGAACAGATAGGGAAGTTAACACACACACACACACACACACACTCACAGATTTTATAGATTTCTTTTAACTTAAATTGTAAATTGATAAATAACAGCATAGATCCCTGAAACAAACTGCAAAACATATCTGCAGTTAAATAAAGAGAAAAGGAAACCAGAATGAAGTAATACCACAAATATTAGACCTTTTAAGTTTTTTTCGTTTGTTTGTTTTTTTAATAAAGAGCAAAACCTTTAAAATATAGAGGCTAAGCTTTTTCTAGGGTATTTCACATAAAAGAATATAAGCCCGTCTCTCTTTATCTTACATAGACAGCTCTAGTCTTCATTTTTACTTTTCACTTTATGGGTATTTACTAAGAAATTTATAAATGAGTTTTCTTCTGAGTTTTTAACTTTGACCATAATTTATATTAGGGCTGATCTTCCATTATCAATAATTGTTTGGCTTATAGTAGCATTTATAAATGTATAAAAGGTAAAACAAAACAAAACAAAACAAAACAAGACAGAACAACAAAAAAAAAACCCTCTAAAGTGTAAGTAGAAAAGTTTTTAATTAATTTTTTAGCTAAACACTCCTTATCACTCTCACTGACAGTTTCATTTTCCTGAAATGTGTTTTCTTTGTGTAACTGCCATTCAACAGCTAAGGGCCTCATGTTGGCATTTGAGGATTTCAGTAGTCTTGTTCTATCTCATCAACCCAACCAAATGTCTCCTTCCTCATCAACTTCATTATCCCAACTTAGTCAGTCCCATCTCTCAGGATAAGCTAGGCAGAAAGCTTTTTGGGGAGCAAGGATGAGCTGAACATCTGATAGCTTTTATGTGCATCAGTTACTGTTTTATTCAGCTGCAAGAAACAGCAATGGCTTAACCATTAGTGTATATTTTTTTCTCACCCAGTAAGAAGTCTAGAGGAATGAAGATGCAGTAATTATTTAAGCAATGGCCCTTTCCTGGTGTTTGAAAAGTAGCAGTAGAAGCTTCCCCTTATTCCTAAAGTGAGAGCAGAAAGAATAGAAAACAGTCAAGGGTTGCACCATTTGTATCTGTCCCTTTATATTGGGAAGGAAAAGGTTTTAGCAAAATCTGCCTCCTCAAATTTCCATCTAGATTTCATAGGCCAGAATCTCACATTGTATGACTCCTCCTAGCTGCAAGGGAAGCTTGAAAGCAAAGCATTGGCTCTTTTATTTTTATAGAGAAGAAGGGTTTGGGGATGGTAGCCATCCAATGGCATGGTCCATGTTAAGATCACTGTTACTCTTTTGCTTTGTTACATTTTATGCATTTTGTTACATTTTATTATTCTTATAATTTGTTCCACATAATCTGGTATAAACTGTCTCCTCAATTATGTTATATACTTTTCCAGAGCAGAGGTTAGTGTTCCTCATTTGGATACCTCAAAGGGATTAGTCCAGAGTGGGCACTTAAGAAATATTTCTTGACATATATATTTAACAAACATTGTTATCTGTTTTTAGGCAGAATAGATTACTGTAAGAAACTGAAGTTCTAGAATAGAGAGTGAAATAGAGTCATTAATCTCTTATTTAATAGCCATATCATGGTCACTGGCTTGTCGTGTAACATCTCGGAGACTCATTCCCTTATTTGCAAAATGGGAGAAAATGCTAAGTTTACTTTATTAGCTTTGTTGAGACAGAAGCATGCATATGCATGTGTAAGCGTATTGTAAACAATTAGAGACTAGCTTGGAAAAAATAGCCAACACTCTTAATAAAATATTTCTAATATTCTAGAAGAAAAATGGGGTAAGTGACAGGTTTGCAAGAGGCAGAGGAAGTTATTCTCCTACTGTTATATGACATTTCTTTTAAAGTGGTACAACTAAACCAGGAAAAGAGACAGCAATTACAACTAATAAGCTATTGCATTCAATTTGTTAGGCTTTCATGACTGCTTCTACAGTTGCTAAGATTAACTTGCCATTTGTTCTGATATTACTACGGCACCAAGCAGCAGAAAAAGATGTGGCACTTCAGAAGAAATGTACAACTCCAGGAAATAGAGTCTAATCAGAGGTCCTGCTCAATATGGAATAAAGGACACCGAGTGTGACAAATTTACAATTATGTGTGGACAACAGCATTGAGCAGTGTATCGGCATTCTGATGGAGATACTAACTAGAGAATGGAGTGCACCTTGTCTGATTGCAGTGGGTGGGGCTGCTGTCCTTGCTATAGTTCTTTTACTGTGCTGTACTTGATAGCTGAACTAGGCTCGGTGTATCAGAGGGAATGAAACCTGAGGAAGGGCATCACTGATTAAGGATAACCAGAATAGTTGCATTTTTAATTCATCACTCTATCCACCTTTGCTTCGTTCTGAAATCCAATCACTTAGTCTTATGCAACCTGACAGGGGTTGTAGCTGGGGCTAGATGCATAGCGGTACTATCAATTAAAGAAATGGAAGAAAATGCTATAGCTTATGTCATTCAGATCAGTGATAGTTTGATACTACTATATTTCACCTAACCTAATTAAAGGATTCCAGGAAATTTTTAATATTGCTTATCATGGCTATGTTCTGCAAATTTTATTTCTATTACTTGATTACTTGATTTTCAGGAAACAATATTAGAAACCCCTAATGGTTGAATCAATGTATTAGTCTCATCAGGTACTTTGGTGGAGGAGAATGTGTGTGTGCCTGTGTATGCATGCATACATTTACACGTGTATCCAGATTTCATTCATGACCAGACCAAGTTAAGGACATTCCTGACTTCAAGAGGGTAGGGCAACAAGTCATCTGAAGAGAATTAGATGTTTGGGAAAGGTAGGAATGCCTTTAATTATCTGTTTTTAATGATTTAGATATGTAACATCATTTGACAAATCTCTAATTCGCTGATTATACTTTTAAAAATGTATCTATTCTCACTTAGAATTCATTTGTTTGCCATGAAATCTGGATATAGTCACACTGGATGTCAAACATGAATATTATTACCTCTTATAACATCATTTGAAATCTGCCTATCCTTTCTAAGTGATGCATGAATTATCTGACCTTAAAACAGTAAGAAACAAGGGCACCTGGGTGGCTCAGTCAGTCAAATGTCTGCCTTCAGCTCAGTTCATGATCTCAGAGTCCTGGGATTGAGCCCCACATAGGTCTTCCTATTAGGAAGCCTGCTTTTTCCCTCTCCTCTGCCTGCTACTCCCAGTGCTGTCTCTCTGTCAAATAAATAAATAAATTATTAAAAAAAAAAAAAAAGAAGTGAGAAACAATTGAATCTTGTCTATAAGAATTGATATTTAAAGGTAGAACTAAAAAGTAGTTAAGCACATGATAAGTTAGCCATATTATGGTATACTTTCATCCTACGAAGCTGTTATTTAGGGGGAATAGGAGAAACTACTTCAGACTTTGGAAGCTTGGAATCTATTAAATCAGCCAAAGTCTTTAAATTTGTAGATAGCTTGTTTCTAAGAGGTTAAAACACTTCATCAGTAAATTAATGCATTTTTACTGAAGCAACATTCAAAATATCTGGAAACCGTGGAAAGACATTTAATGTTATACTGCTCAAAGTTGTATTCCTAGCTTGTATTACTAAATATAGACTAAATGTTATATCTAAACAACAACAAAAAACCCTCTAAAACACAAACACCCAGAAAACTTTAGTGACAACAAAATACACGTGTATTTCTTGAGCATGTGAACTCCAGTATAAACTCCACCTCGCAATGGATGAGGTGAGAGTCTCTTTCATTCAGTCCCTCAACGCATGTAGAGTCTCTAGCTCCTAGAAGATTCTCTCACTTCAAGACAGAATGTTCAAGGTTACTTTAGATGTCAATTTGCTTGTACAGTGACAGGGAAAAAGAGAAAGCAGAATACCATGTGGGTGGTTTGGATGAGCCAGGCTTGGGAGTAACCGACCATAAGTTTTCTAGAACTTGAAAAAATTTCCACTTTCATCTTCAAGCATGGTTGGAAAGTATAGTCTAGTTGTGTGTCCAGGAGGAAAAGGAAATGTATTTTGGTGAACACAAAGCAATTGTTGCCACATAGTTCTACCATTTCCTATCTGTGTACCATTGAGCGAATTGCTTAAATTCTCAGGTCAGTTGTCTAGTCCTTAAAAAAAAAAAAAAAGATAGTTGCCCTATTGGATTGTATACAGTTTATAGGAATGATGCATTTAAAGACCAAATGCAGTGCGTGATACAAAAAGCTACATACAATAGCTATCTCTATAGAGATACCATATGGTACTCAGAAAGAAAGAAAATACATCCATATATCATGATTCTCAATGACTCGAGCATTTAGTTAAAGAGCACAACATAAGGTGGCAAGATGCATATAGGTATATTTACTGGATGCCAAAATGTTTCACAGTGGATAAGATCCATGTTAACTAGGATTCTATTAAGAGGGGGTTCACGGACACGTTAAGATTTAAGTCAGGCCTCAAAGAAGGGTAGGATTCAGGTGGAGAATTTAGATATTTTGTATTTGGTATAGATTATTAAGGGGTATCTAGTTTGTGTCTTTCTACTAGAATATGTCTGCCACTAATGTGGGATATTGGGGATATATTATTCAAGTAGGCTGTGGGGAACAGCAAATGAAGTAAGCATATTGAACTAATGCAGGTCATAGGAAATGTTTGAAGCAAAGTCGTGGCCAACCTGGGATAAACCTATTGTTTGTAACTTCCTTCCTTTTTAACCCCTTTTGAAATTTATGGGAACTGGCGTCCCAGAGGTAAGAGTAGATATTTGTGTGAATCTATACATGTTCATGCATGTTGAAATGCCACAGGTAATTCTTGCTGTATTTGTCAGGATGGTCTGGGTTATGCCGTAGTAACAAATACCATCTCTCAGTAGCTCAATGCCACAAAGACCGTATGTCTGATACAGACAAGCCAGAAGTCTGCTCCAAGTCATTGATCACAGCTTCAAGCTAACAGGGGCTCCAAGACTTTGATGTTGTCATTTCAACAGAGGACTCTGTAGCCACTGTGGCCAGAAGGGAGAAGACCACTACGAACTCCCTCTGAAGGGAAACAGAGGCCACTCTTTCCACTCAGGGACCATTGGTCCAAACTTGCCTGTGGTCCTGCCTGAAAAGGTTGAGGATGTCTCTCCTTGCACCCAGAATACCACAAGACAGTTAGCACTTGAAGTCCCTACAACACAAATCCTACCATTCAAAGACTGCATCTCTGGATCTAATTGGGCAAAGTAGGGAGGAATGAGCAATCTTAAAATAAGTATACAGCTTTACTTTCTGAGAATAAAATCTTCACTACCTACTCAGCCAGTGGTCCATAGCTCAAATCTGAATCAGACAAATGCTTAGGCAAGAAGATGTCCTTTTCAGAGTCTTTTCTGAAGGAAGTTGCTCAGAACTCATTTTACTTAGGTTTTATTTATTTCTTTGACTTTAATGGAATTGCTTATAGGTACCCCACACTTTGCCTAGCATCATAGGGAATATGAAGAAACTATGAAATTAGCCATTTCTTCTCTTAACTTTATAATATTATAGCTGAAAGAAGATTTGTACTCTTACAACTGGTTATCAATTCAATGTGAAATAATGTGTAAAAATTATGTGAAAAGCATTGGAAACAAAACAAAACAAAACATTAGATTCCTAGGTATCAGAGAAATGGAGAAGCCTTTCCAGGAGGAGACATAACTTAATGTGGGCCTTGAAATTGTATGAGCAGCAGGAGAGATTGATGGTATTTTAAAATGAGGGAAGCACTGTGTATTGTGGCTTAAATACGGGGATGATTAGGACATGCTTCATCGAGGAGCCTCTTGGAAGCCTCCAGGTCCTATATTCAAGGATATTTTTTCCTGTATTTTGAGGAGAACCTCTTTATAGGAAAGTGACTTTTCTGATAGGCTGTCTCATGACCATCTTTCTTCCCTCTGTTCCACGCCTTCACCCTCTTCCCTCTAAACTTTTCCATGTGTATCATAGTGCTTACCATTTTCTTCCCTAAATCAGAAGCCCCAATATCTAACAGTCTGTTGTAAGCAGTGGGAGCTCTATCTCACAAATATTAAGAGCATCTCCCGTCTGCAGAGCAAGGGAATTTGGAGAGCAATATACCACAAATTTGGTTCTGAGCCCCATAGGATATAGTCAGGTTGGAACCTGTGCACATTAATAGAGATTTCAAGAGAGAGAGATCAAAGCAAGGACGGAGATGTGTTCACCCAGGGAATAACCTTCCTAAGGGGGGACAGAGAGACCCCATGGAGAAAATGATCTTTGAATTGAATCCTAAAGAAAGAGGAAGGCTTAGCCACTTGAAGAGAAGAGAAGGAGAACTCTGGGTAGAGGGGACTGTGAGAATTAAGTCACAGGGGTATGCAAGAGGTCTCTGAAAGTTAACCTATCAGTGATCTGGCTTATGAGTGGATAAATAAGAATCAGGTTGGAGAAGTAGTTAGGAACCAATCTTTGGAAAGCATTCAATGCCAACTTAACAAACTTGAATTTTTGGGGGGAGAAGGATGCACTTTGGAGCCCCTTTTATGCTTAAACTCAGCACTCATGAGCCATCCTAGATAAGCTTAAATTCTTGAATCTGTCTGAGCAGGAGGCAGTTTCTAAAACTTAAAGAATGATGTATGTAAGAATTAAACTCTGCTTTGTGTCACCACCTGTCTTGAAATGGATCTCTACCTCACACAACTTCATTGCATCATACCCTACTACTAGGCAATTGTTCCTTTTTTCTCTGAATATGAATTTGGGAGAGTTGAGCAAGGGCCTCAGATTCCAGCGAGTGCTTGAAGCATGCATATCAAACTGAGAGTCAGTGAAACATATTTCAATAAAATATGAATCCAGGCACGCACAGATTGAGACATATTACTTGCAAATGTAAATAAATATAAAGGTGTGTTTTTCTGTTTCTTGACAGGAAGGAATATTTGATTCATATGTTTAATATGCTTTGCCTTTTTTGCAGGGTTACAAACTCAGGGAATGCAATTCATCATAGAGGGGAACTTCAGAAACAAGTTTCTTAGAAATAGAAACCACAGATCAGAGGGCAAAAAGTAACAAAAATGAATAGGATTTATCCAAGAGGGGAATTTAGCTGTGTTGATCATTCTTCGTGTGTTTAGGGGTTTAGAGGAACATCAGAGACTAAGGAGGAAAGGTCTTGGTCTTATATCAGTGCAGCATCTGATTTTCTGCATGGTTTAAGTGAACCACTAACTCCATTTCCAATGAGGATTTATTAAACATCTTCGGGTTTCACTCTGATGTTGAATTAGGTATAGATCAGGGAGCTCCATTTGATGAAGCCTGGTGTTAACAAGGCCAAAATTCTTTGCTTGCTGCCTAGAAAGACCAGTTTTCACTGATATTTTATACTAGTTTTCTGGATATCCTGATTTTAAGCATTCCTCTCTGTTGTTCCTCCCCCAAATAACTTTTTTCTAGAAATATATATAAAACATGCCATAGAGCTCTAATTATTTATATATATATTTATATATTATATATAAAATTATAAATATATCATATATAAATATAAATATGTTTATATATAAATATATAAAATATACAATTATATATAATATATTATATATATGTGTGTATATGTGCGTGTGTGTATATTTTTTATATATATATATATGTATATACATATATATATATAAAAACATGCCATAGAGCTCTGATTATTTCTTATATCTGGAAGGGAACCTGAAAAAAAATTTTGTCAAATGGTCTGTTCTGAATTGTGATTGAGAAAACACAGGACAAAAATACTAGAGGATGTAGGTGACTCAAATGAACTGACATCTTTTCCAAGAACACAATCTAGAGATCAAAAGTCACATTCATGGTATGCTTGTGGTATAATCATTATATAAATTAAATGTAGAAGTCTTCTTGTCTAGGTCTTAAAAGAATTTTTACCACAAAAAAGACAAAATCGGAGATGTATCATTCCTTAAAGAAGGTGTTCACAAATATTTATTTTCTTTCTTTTTAAAATGAAAATCCTGTGTATTATCTGTGAAGAAACTCAGTATATGCCTGGTAAGGCACATACTGCCCAGCACTTCCTTAAATGGATTTGATCTTAGGAAATCTCCATTCCCTTAGAAAATATACCTCTTTAGTGCAAATCAGCACTTTAAACAGCTTGCTTACGGAATCTCTTGTGTATCACCAGAGTGGAGTGGTGAACGAGCTAATGGCTGACCAGTTCTGTTGAGAAACTAAGGAACAATTCTATCTATAGTGTAGCATATTATTTTGGGGTGTTTCACATCAAATTTCTCAATGTTTGTCATCCATTCTGTTGTTATTGCTGTATCTACAAAAAGTAAGAAACAAAAGGGTCCATATATATCAAACATGTTGAGTGATAGGAAGCTGTTCTTATTTCCTCTCTACTTTTGGGCTTACACACGGGATAGACTTAATGTTGGACAATATACTTCTAGGCAGCCTCTTCTAGAAATTGTCAGTAATAAGAATACTCTATTTGTGGGGCACATGGGTGACTCAGTCGATTAAGCATCTGACTCATGATCTTAGCTCAGGTCTGGATCTCATGGTCATGAGTTCAGGCCCTATGTTGGGCTTCATGCTGGGCATGGAACCTACTTTAAAAAAAAAAAAAGAATGCTCCATTTGTATGTTTATTTTTATTATTATCTTCATATAATATAACTCATGGGATGACTCCAACAAAATTATAGTGTGTAGAGGTATTGTTATTTTTTAAAAGCATGTGATGACACCTGTAAGGTATCCTCTTAGAGTTAGTATCTAATAGGCACCAGAGTAGAAACCAAGTAGCTTAAGAGCTGCTCTAATACTTTTTCACTTAAATCATTTGAACCCCTCATTTTTTCTTATCTATTTTTCAAAGAACCATGAGTGTCCTTAATTAAATCAGTAAACAATATGGTCACATCCAGGTAAAGGAGAGACTATCAACTCAGAGCAAATGCAGGGACACACATTGGCTCCTATGCTGGTGACATTATAGCTCACCATGGGAAGCTACTTTGTCATCATGTTGTTTCCAGAGCACATGGAAATATCATCCTAATTAGAACAAAAATGTTGGGAAGTGCATTTGTGTTTGGGCCAGGAGGTTAAACTCAGAGCAGATGGATTCTAGACTGTTCCAGAATAGATTATCCCATACCAACAATTTACAAATTGATTCCCCTTGCTTCTCTGCCAGTTTGGAACCAGACTGTAAAGTTGTAGCAACCCTTGCTCCATCACTGACTGTAAGAATTCCTGTTTGTGGAATAAATTTCTTATATGTTTAAAAAATACAATGTTATTTTTCAAAGAAAATGATGACTCTCAATTGATCAGGAAGACAAACTATGCTAGAATATAAATTACTGGCATTAAAGATCTCTTTTGAAGGTGACCTTATCAATGTGTAGTCTTTGATCAGAACTCTTGGTTAGGGGTACCTGGGTGGCTCAGTGGGTTAAAGCCTCTGCCTTCGGCTCTGGTCATGCTCTTGGGGTCCTGAGATCAAGCCCCACATCGGACTCTCTGCTCAGCAGGGAGCTTGCTTCCCCCCACCCCACACACCTGCTTGTGATCTCTGTCTTTCAAGTAAATAAATAAAATCTTTTTTTAAAAAAAAAGTACTCTTGGGTACACCTTTCAAAATGATGAGTGTCATTCTCCCAAGATCTCTAAGGAGATTGCATAACATCCATCAGCACCCTGCTTTCCTGAAAGTAAAGAAAGGGACACCTAGTAACCCAGTCTTTTCAGCTGCACCTAAAAATAGCAAGAAGTTCCTTCTGACAGCATTGACAGCTGTGAGAGCAATTTGTCTAAGATATGCATTTTAACATTTACCTTGAGGATAATATCTCAGCCCTGCTTTCCTTTACAGAACCTGAAGTTGTGTCTCCCCTTTTTTCCCCCCTTTAAATATGTCGGGGGAGAAAAAGATGAAAAAAGAAAATTGGCAAACTTTTTCCCTGTCAATAATGAAAACAAGACCAGAAAGACAGCCCCATGGTGAATAAAAATCTTGAATAAAAAGCATGTTATATCTGAAAAGTCTCAAATTTCAACAGCATGATGACATTCGTGTCTCTATAATGTATCTTCAGTTGATGGTATCAGGGGAACCTAAGAAAATAGCAATAGAAAAATGAGCATTGGGGCATGTCATCTAGAGTGGCAACTAAGAGAATCCTGTTTGTGGGCAAAACGCTCTCTCTCCCTCTTTTCGCTCCATCTCTAACTCCACATGGAATTTTTTAAAAAAAGAAAGAAAGAAAGAGAAATAATTTCTTTTTCTCTTTCAGCAGAAAATGTCATGGAAATGTCAGAGTTCTTTCTGTGTGATCACATCTCTCTTAAAAGTCGATAGCTGCAAATCATTGAAACACTAACTGTATTTGGGAATATTAATTCCAGGTAAAAGCATCATTTCCAAGAGAGGTGGGCTGGCTGTGGAACTTTGGAAAAGTGCTTCAGAAAAAAATGATACTGATATTGATACTCCACAACAGACCCTCAAGTTCTGGTCGATTTATGTCCATCACGGACAGATTTATGTATCTCTCTTTCTGTCCTGCCCTCAGGTCACATCCTTTGAGAGCTCCCTTCATTCCTGTTTCTTTGCCATTTAAACATACTTGTAATTGTCTTTTCAAGATTCAAAGTGGTAGGAAATAAAGAAACAAAAAATGACACTCACACATAATACATGGGAAGAATGGGGCACATTGAGAAGCTATTAAGTCTGCTCTCTGGCTTTAGGCAAAACTGATCTCATGTCATGCAAATCAGTATCTACTCACACTTAAAAATCCTGTGATCTTTTTGTATAACACAGATCTTATTATGTTAAGTTTGCTGTCAGAAAGTCTTTCTTCACGGATGTTTCCTAACTGCAATGTATACCAATTCATTTTCCATATGTAACAGGCTGGCGAATGGGGCTTTTGATTAATTATTAAGGAAATTTGAGAATAATCACAGATAAGTTCCTCTCGATTATTGAGATCCTGTGAGGAGCCTTTAAACATTAGTGAAAGATAGCAAGAGTGGTCAGGGCAGGGGGTGGGAATGGGTGGAGAGGAGCTTAGAACTGGATATGACAATGCATTTTTTTATTTAAAAATATTATAGAGGGGCACCTGGGTGGCTCAGTGGATTAAAGCCTCTGCCTTCGGCTCGGGTCATGATCCCAGGGTCCTGGGATAGAGCCCCGCATTGGGCTCTCTGCTCAGCAGGAAGCCTGCTTCCCTCTCTCTCTCTGCCTGCCTCTCTGCCTGCTTGTGATCTCTGTCTGTCAAATAAATAAATAAAATCTTTGAGAAAAAAAATAAATAAAAATATTATAGATAGATAGGTAGATAGATAGTTGGATAACTTTACATAAAAGTTTCAAAGATACAACAGAGGATCTTCATATACCCCTCACCCAGATCACCTCATTGTTAACATCTTGTATTACCATAATATATTTGTCAAAATTAAGAAAATGACATTGGTGCATTACTAATAACACAATTCCAAACTTTACTTGGATTTTACCAGGTTTTTTTTTTTTCTCTTTCTATTTAGAAATCAAACTGGAGCACCACATTTCATTTAGTTGTTATGTCTTCCAGTCTCCACCAATCTATGACAGTTTCTCATTCTTTTCCTTGTTTTTTTATGATCATGAGTAATACTACCCAGGTATAGGATCTCAGTTTTATGAGACCAGACTGTCATATACTAATACCAGTAAGCTAATTGTGGTTGTTTACCTACATGAGATTGTTTTATAATTGAAAATGACCAAAAGTCACAGGGGACAGATATGTCACCAAGGGAAGATTGAAAGAGGTGCAACAGAGTATCTTAGAAGGCAGTGTTTGGAGGAAAATGAAGGCTTTTCCTGCATGTACTTTCATTGAGTTCAGGACATTGGATAAATTGATGACATCTGTGTTATGGGAGAGAGAAAAACAATGATAGCCATCCCAAATATTAGAACTAGATACTGTGGGATGTTCAGAAAGAGCCCATCCCTTAAGCAGTTTATAATCTAGTAGGGGATATAAAACACATACCATCTCATTCAAAATACAAACAGATAAATGCTGAGGCAATTGAGGAACAAGTATTATTTTCCCTTGAAAGGAAGGGAAGAATCTGAAAAGTTAAAGATGATGAAAAGTACATTAGGTGGAAATAAATTGGCCTAGAATGAGGGTAGGGGCATAGAATGTGATTCTAAGCATGGGAGCAAGAGAACATCGGGCTTATTTTTGGAAGTAGGGAAGGTTTTGCAGAATAAGAAGCAGAAAGGCAATTTGTAGGAGAGACCAGAAAAGTGAATTGATTAGAGGTTGAAATAAGGGATCTAAATATTTTCTGGGCTAATGACTTCAGTGGGTTGGTCTTAAGAGACTTAGTCTAGGTGGATATCATGGTCAGAGCTTGCCTTATGAATGTGAGTGTGGTGGGAGTGTATAGTATGGCTTGGGGAAACATAAGAAGCTGGAAAGGAGACATTAAAAAACACAATTAAGTTGAGGGGGCCCATTCTTAATACAAACCTCATTTGCTTGTTGTTGAAGAGATCACATTATCTGAGGAAGGTGAGAATGGAGCATACTGAATACATGTTTAGAATAATCTCTCTGCGGAACAGCATGGGGGCTTAGTCCGTCTAGGGTTAAACATAAAGACTGCTGGTATACATTGAGAATCCATTTGAAGTAAAGATACATGACACTTAAGAAACCCAATCAGAGTAACTTTTAACTCTCAAGTGTCTTTTAAGTTTGTGATTCCCAAGGTGAACCTTGGCTCACCTTCCCCTATTTACCTTGGAGACCACTTTTTATAGCTCCAGTATGGGAAAAAGCCAGGGGGTGGTGCTTGGTTGTTTTTTTTTTTTAATCGTCTTGTCTTTGCTTTCTCCAAAGTTGTGTTTAAGAAAAACAAACAAATCTGCAACTAAAAAATGTGAGTTGATTTTCTCCCTTAAAAAATAGTAATATTGAAATAATAAACATAAGTAGTGCTGTAGTTTGTTAGTGAAGCATGAAGGGAAGCTTGTTTTGTTTTCTATTTGAAGCAGTTTCTGGATCTAGGATTTAATGGACTTGGTTTTGAAAAGCTAACTGCCAGATCAAGCAATTACTCATTCATTTGGTCTGTTTCCGTATAGCCCAAGGCCAGGCCCAAAGGTATGACAAAATACCCAATATGAGAAATCTAACTGTGTGACAGTAAATCCATTCAGGGTATTAGGCAAGGAATTACAGGGAAATAATTCCAATAACTATGATAAGCATAAAATTGTGTAACTATTTTACATTAGAGATCCTTTAGTCATTAAAGCAGTAGGGTTGCTATTACTACACATTTGTAAGTTAATATCATTATTGACCTGATTCCTATTAGAAAGAAAATTTCTCATTACTGCTACCATTCTTTAGAGTAGACAGCTATTCATAGAATCATAAAAAGTGCAATGGAAGAAACTTTTCACACCACTGGACCTAACCTCCTGACAAATGAACAAAACTTTTTTATACTGTTTATTTATTTATTTTTGCATCTTGGTCATGGCTTTCATGATTATGCATGAAATGATGCAGAATAAACTACTTATTTTATTTAACCTTGTCCCTGGCTGAAGACCCTAATCTATAGCAATGTCTTTGTATACAGCCAAAAAAACGTCCCTCTTTAACTTTAACCTATCTTTTGGCTATGCATCTATAAATTTAATCATCAGGGCTCCTGGGTGGCTCAGTTGGTTGGGCAATTGCCTTCTGCTCGGGTCATGATCCCAGTGTCCCAGGATCGAGTCCTACATCAGGCTCCCAGCTCCATGGACAGTCTGCTTCTCCCTCTGACCTTCTCCCCTCTCATGATCTCTCTCAAATAAATAAAATATTTAAAGAAATATATTTTATAAATTTAATCACCATCCCAAAGTTCTTCATCAAATTTTATAGAAGAACTTTTATTCACTTATTGGGCCATTTTTGCAAACTAAACACCATTTCCTTCAACCATTTCTCAAACAATACAGCTTTTTACTTTCACCATCCTTGTCATCTTCATTGTAACCATCTCTAATTTCTCAGGTACCATGTAGGAGTTCAGTGTCCAGAAATGGCATAATTCCCCAGCTATATTCAAATATCTTTTGTTCTCTAGGTTGTGTTTTATTAATATCAGCTATTGTTTTAGCTGCTTTAAAGAAGCTCGTCAACTTTTAATGCAGAAAGAACATTTGGTCAATAAATTCCCTAGATAGTTTTCACTTCAAGTATTTGTCAAGACAGGATTCTCTTGGTTATATTTATCCAATTGATTTTTTTTTTTTACTCTAAAAATAAGTCTTTACTTTTATCTCTGCTACATTTCATCTATTTTGTCTGTTGTTTTAATCTATTGAGGGAGATTCTTGACAGTTCTGTTTTTATAAACATGTTTGGCATTTTTGTTTTGGATGGTTCCCCAAACAGAGCACTCCATCCTAGATATGCTAGAGGTAGAGGTGCTAGAGATCCCAGGTGTTTTTGTTTTGTTTTGTTTTGTTTTGTTTTTTTGGCCATCTACTAGTTTCACTGTGTTCTTCATAAAAATATTGCATGTGAACACAACCAAGGACATAGCTCTGCTTCACTCCACTGGACTACTGCTTCTGGATTTTTATTTTTAAATTTTAATTAATTAATTAATTTTGTTGGTTTCTTTTTTGTGGTAACATTTGGAGCTCCTGGTGTTTGAAACATTTCCCCTGAGCATGAGTGATTCCATTAGCCAATATTTTTTGGATGCAGTTTCTCAACGTATTACAAATCCAACTAACTTTACTTTCATTTCACCAATATTAGGCTATAAAAAAGACATTGTCAAAGACCTTTCAAAAATCAAAAAGAAATCAAGATTTGTGTTACAGATTTCCTTCTATAAATTCTTATCCTTGATAAGAATAAGGCATCTGCATCATGAAAGCCAGCTATGGCACATGGATCAATTTTCTCCACACAAAATCTAAGACCCCTGTCATAGTGCTTTCTGATAACTTTTATCTTTGAAAATGCACCTCCCAGTGGGAAGCAGCAGAGGCTCCAGTCATAAATTAATGCCTAGGACTGGATTATTAAAACTCTTGGCTACTGTGTTGAAAGGAAAGATACCAGCCAGGAAAACACTTGGATTAAATGGTTACTTTTCATCACAATTGTAGTGTAACTAGAAGAGTGAAGGAGCCTTCCCTGCTCTCAATCCCTTAAGATCTCTGAAAAAACTGAGACCCTCATTGGTTGTTGGATTTGCTAGTTAAATGTCTAAGGCAGGTCGGGAACTGTCTTGTCTCCCAACTCCTGGTCTAGTACTCTTCTGGAAAAGCCCTAAATTTGGAGACTGAATTTACTCTTGGCTCTTGTCTAATTTTGGACAAATTCTGTACTTTTCAAGCACCTACTTTCCTTATCTATGAAATGAGAGGGTTGGATAATTATGAACAAAGCTTCCAAGTCCAGTTTCCTATTACTTGGGGGAAGGGAATAGAAAACTACAGTAACTGGAGGGTTTGACTTATTGAAATTCTTGGTAGCGTAGCAGAGGATAGCTTATAATTACAGTCTCTAGACTCCGCCTCAGCAACTACCAAATGATGAGGATGTCTTGGCTGTGTTAAAATTAACCCATCTTCAAGGGGTTCTGAAATACAATTGCTGCTTAGCTAAATCTCTCCATAAGCCTATTTAAAGTTATATATATAGATAGATAATAACTGGAATAATTCTTTGGTGAAGAAAATTTCCTTTTCAAAACTTTTGTTGCTGGGGTCCTTTGGCCTTCATTTAAATTTTAATTTTAGGGTTTTGTTTTTTTATCTTAACATTTTGAATTACCCTTCAGAGTAAATTTGAGCTAAATTAAGTTCATACTACATTTTTTTTTTTCCTGGCCTCATTTTGCAATGTTTTCCCTCTGTCTTAAGTAGATAATTTGGGGAAAAATAGCTATGTTGTTTGATCTTAGTATGTACAGATTGAATGGACATTGTTTTCTGTGCTGTGGTGAGGCACTACATGGGAAACGTCCTAGTCAAGAAGTATATGCGAACATGGGATTTGCAATGGCCTCTGCATTTATACTGAAGGCCAATTCTTTATTTTAAATTTCAAAGTAATACTCTTCAAGAATGGTGACTGTCCCTGGAACTGTTGGTTCTCTCTCCTGTTCTCTCCATCCAAGTGTTGGTCAGAAGACTGGGTGAAGTGGTGGAGAAACAATTACTTTGGATCAAGGCTACATTGCTACCCTTCAGGCTGGTTCTTCTGTGAATAGAATTTATAGAGCATAACTTGTGGCTGCCAGAGCTGCTTTCTCATTTACAGCATTGATGTTAACTATTGTTGCTTTTCTGTTTAAGTTTGGTTAATATGTTTAGATGCTGCTTGGCCCCAAATGTGGAAAATCCAGCAAACTGAATTAATGGATTTTCCTCTAACAGGGTTGTCCTGTAGAAATGGATATCGCCACACCATACTGTGAGATGCTTAGTACACACTGCTGGAATAACTGCACTGTCAATGAACTTGAGTTTGAAAAGGGGGTTAGACCTCTGTTTCTGAAGGCTGCCAAAGGAGGAAGTCTGCAGCAGAGTTTGGGTCTCAGGAGGGCTCATTAGATGAAAATTAAGTGAGGAAGTCCTATCTTTTCTCCCCTCCCTCTTTGCGCTTACTCAGTGTGCCCTACTCCTTCCTACCCAAGGCTTACAACCTCATTCTGATGTGCTTTCTGCACTTCAGGGTTTGGCCACGGGCAGAGCAGTTGAGTAATTGCAAAGGGGAGTGCATTTTAGCATGAAGGGGATCATCCTGACCATCTGATCAGCTTGGAGGGAGGGAAGACACTTGCTGTTGTGCACACACTTCTGTTTATTAGGTCTCTAGGTACTACATGGCGATTGATTCCCATCTGTACATAATTCAGAGTGTGAACTTGGGTGTTTACAGGTCTCTCTGTTTTTGACCAGGGTTGTCTTGGAGCTGATAATTATGATACCTGAGGCTTTCTCACACCTTTCTTTTGAAGAGGTACTCATGGTTCATGTCATGTAACCAGAATTACTTGCAGTGCCATAAAGGTGAAAAACAGCTCAACCAGAACAGTACTCAATTCCAGATGATGTGCTGGGTTTTGACTTGGAGCCGAATATACTTTTTGTCTATCTGCATTCTGTTATTCTTGGTCAATAATAGAAGTCTATTTGCATCCCATGAACACACTCACAGAAGAGATAGATTAAAAGTAGATTAGGCCACAAAAAGAAAGAGGTCAGATGCTAGGCACATATGGGATATAAAATTTACCTTCAAATACAAATACTATAATCCAGGATTCAGAATAAGACTTTACTTCCTACTACCTTTTTGAGTTACTCTTTTTTTTTTTTTTCTTTTTTTACTAAAAACCAAAAATTCTTCACAGGAATATACAAACTCCTGATAACATTGTTCTATTTGAACATAGGTACTTGGCAGCTGCTAGAATAATAAGTGATTTTAAAACTTGAGTGTGTATCAAGATCATCTGGAGGGCCTGTTAAAATAGATTCCTAGGCCCCATCTTTACAATTTTTCAGTGGGGGTGGGGGAGGGGGCCTGAGAAATTGATTTTCTAACAAGATCACAGGGGGTTCTCAAGCTACTGATCCAGAATTCAAATGAGAGCAAGTATTTTCCTATTAATAGCATCTATATTACTATCAATATGCCCTGTACTAGCCTTGTGGTCCACTGGGAGGATTTGAAGCCTTCTCTTTCTGTCACTGCCCCTTATTATCATACTTCCTCTACTACCATACCTTTTATTAGGTAGCAGAAGGGGATCAGAGCAGGAATATTTGTTCATGATTACTCTCACTTTCATGCATCCAGGCTCCTTAGTGACAGACCCATCTTTTACATCCACAAAGGACATGTCAAGAAAATAAATTCAGGAGGTCTTCTTTACAGAAATGCCTGTTCATGTCTTCTGCCCATTTCTTGCTTGGATTATTTGTTTTTTGGGTGTTGAATTTGGTGAGTTTTTTATAGATTTTTGGATCCTAGCCCTTTATCTGATGTGTAATTTGCAAATATCTTCTCCCATTCTGTGGGTTGTCTTTTGGTTTTGCTGATATGTGGAATTTGAGAAAAAGATGGAGGATCATGGGGAAAGAGAGGAAAAAATGAAACAGGACAAAACCAGAGAAGGAGAAAGACCATAAGAGACTCTTAAGGTTGGAGGGATGGGGTGGCTGGGCGATGGACATTGAGGAGGGTATGTGCTATGGTGAATGTTGTGAATGGTGTAAGACTGATGATATATAGATCTGTACCCTTGAAACAAATAATTCATTACATGTTAATTAAAAAAAAAAGAAAAGAAATTCAAGAATAAAATGTAGGAACCCCAATTTCATCTAAGAAGTACCATCAATTATTTCCACTTCTCTCATCTTTTAACCCAATATCTTCACACTATACCCTAAAAGCTGGCCTTTTGGTTTTTTTTAAATGAAGTTTTTGACACAAACTCAATGCCCTCGTGCATTGATCTGTAACCTGTGGCTGCAGGAGCAGAGTTGAATAGTTGGAACTAAAAGAAAATGAAAATTTTGTATGGTTTGGAGTTGGGAGTGAGGAGGAGATGCTAGAATATTTTCACCATGCTTTTTCTCAGGTACCATGAATGGGAACTTCAAGGAAGAGAAAATCATCAGCAGAACTTGTCTTTCCCTTTAAAATCACATCATTCTTTCATCATAATAAAAAGAACATTAGGAAGTGAATAATGAAAGCAGATTCATTGTCTTCAAAGCTGCACAGCTGGGAGAGGTTGGAGTTGGGCATTTTCATTATCAGGAGATCTTCCTTCCTAATTGTTTTGTTTCTGAACGGTGGGGGGAGAGAGGCACGGGATTATAATTGTCCATTTATTGCTTTCTTTGTTTTAGTCTTCCAACAAGCAGCAAGACAACCATGTTTTCTTACGTGGCTTAATTTCATTACACAGTTTCTCTGTGACTAAAGCCTTAAGCTAACAGTTCATAACGGGATTACATAGATTGGCTTATTTTCCACAATTTTCTAAACAAGGTTATTCAAGGATACTTCCTTGGGTTGTATTCTTTTCCCTTATGTTCTGTTTCCTTCTTCAGTATTCAGGTCTTCCTCTTTCAATTTCTACTTCACATTTCTTTCCTTTGCCTCTAACCTTCAGTTTAAGATATTTTCTAAAAGAAAAAGCTTTGCATGCTCTCCCTCTCTCTCTCTAAAGCAGGATTGCTTTAAAGCTTATCATAATGTCAGCAAGGATTTGAGCATTAATCAGCAATGCACATGTGTATATTGAATACACAGACAAAGAGGTTTATGACAAGAAAGCCAAACAAGGTTTCTTTTAAATCTGCTGTTTTCCTCAGAAATGGTAGGTTATAAGATAGTATTGGCATCATCGCCCCACCCAGGCAATGGATTCAACTTCAAGGGCAAATGATGATTTCTTATGTAATGAAAGGAACTTAACATATCCTCAGACAGTAAATCACACAGATGAGATCCCTCAATAAAGCATTTTTTTCAAAGGCAAGCTATTAACCAAGTGCATCCCATAAATTGAAGCAAAATTAAATTAATCACAGGCTTGCATCTTGTAATTAAAATTCCATATATAAATTAATTCAAATAAAAATATCCAAATATAAATTAATTCTTCACTTCTGTTTTTGCACTTTCCTTTTAATGAAAGTGTGAGTAAAACACTGTCTCTTGTTAAGTAGTTTAGTGTAGAATGGAAAGACTCATTACCTTTCAGTTGTGGTATTAAGAAATGTTTAGCGCTTCAGGAGTTTTATAATAAAGGTCATAGAAGTCTTGTTATGGGGGAAAAAATCTTAGGATTGGTTGGGAGTTTGTTTTTCTCATTGACACTGAAGTAGGTTTTGTTATTTTGTACTTGAGGCCCCCCTTTTTTTGTTGGAACACTCTTATAAGTAGATCAAAGATCAGGGGCAAGCAGCTTCAGTAGCATTACAATCACATTTATTAGTTTGGTGACCAAGATACATGTTTATAGTGCCTGAGAATGATAGAGTAGTACAGCTAGAAGCAACATTAATATTACTAATGGTATTATCAAATAAGACCTTGGAAAACTGACTCCAATTAATCAATAAACATATATATCTATATCTGTATCTGTATATCTCTCTCTAATATCTATATCTATATCTATATCTATATCTATATCTACATATATATAAATCCGTTGAACATCTACCCAATGATGACTATGTCAGGAAGCACAGAGGTATACAGGTGGCTTTTATATCTCATCTAGACAGGACACCCAGAGGCTTAAACGCATAAACAGGCAAAGAAATGCATGTGAAGTGACAGTTGGTATATGCAGAGAGTATTATGTGAGCTTAGAAAAGGGAGAACAGTGACTTTTTTTTTAATGATATAAAACTAAAGAGATTTTCTAAATTAATTAATTAATTAATTATAGAGTTTATTTATTAGAGAGAGAGTGACCACATGACAAGGGCAGTTGGTTGGGAGAACAGAGGAAGAGGGAGAAGAAGACTCCTACTTGAGTTGGGAGCCCAGTAAAGGCTTGAGCCCAGGATTCCAGGATCATGACCTGAGCCAAAGACAGATACTGAAACAACTGAGCCACCCAGGTGCCCTAAGAAATTCTCTAAATTATTTAGATTGTGGGAAACAAATATATATTCATTCACTCATTTATTCATTTAAGAACTGGAGAGTACCCTCTGTGTGTGTCTCCCAAATACCACTCCTTTCTTTCTGTTACAGTGAAGTATGCACCTTGCTACTGACCACGTTGGTCTTTAGCTTGGAAGCGACAATCCCAACCCTTTTACCCTCTCCACTGACTTCACCTTGTTCATCGCCACTCTCCATTTCCTATTTCCTTAATTCCTCTCTCTTTACTCCATCTCTATATATCACATGCTTTGTGATCTTCCACCTTAAAATGAAAAAAGCAAACAAGCAAACCACCTCTTTATTCTACACCCTACCCCAGCCACTGTGCAGATCCAGGATCCCGTTCATGGCAAAGCCCCTTGAAGGAGCAGGCTTCACAGAGCCTCATTTACCACTTATGCTCAGCCCCTTCCATCAGATTTTGCAGCGGACTCTTCTCAGCCTCATCAGTGACCTCCCTATTCTGAATCCCACTGTCTGTCCTCCCCATCCTGCCTCACATCCCAGAATCTTTTAATGCAGGCGATCACATTCTCCTTGGCAAACACTCTTTGAAGTTTTCCTCTGGTCTGTTATTTCACTGGCAGTTCCTGTTCTGTCTTCTCTATCAGTTCCTTTATTTGACTCCTAGTGTTTTATGTAATCTAGCTTGCTCTGGACCCTTTTTTCTCCGTATATACACCCTGCATGTGTAATCAGTATCAAGGTATTTAACAGCACTTCGAAGCTGCCAAGAGCCACCATGTTTCTCTCCAAAACTGCCCATTTCTTTGCAGTCTTGAAATTACCCAACTGGACCCAGACTTCTCCACATGCCTAATAAACATCCCCAGCTCTGCCCAGAGCAACTCTTGATTTCTTATCATAGTCTCTTCTTCCTACATGTGCCACAGAGTTAGAAAGTCAAAAGCATTGCTTCCTTTTTGACTTCTGTGTTCCCCAGATTCGCCTCACAAGCAGATCCCCTGAGATCTACCTCCAAAAATCATCTCCAATCTCTTCACCTCTCCCATGTTCACTCCCACCTACCTCCCTGGTCCAAGCTCGTTGTCTTTCTCCTAGAATATTGCAACAGACTTGTGAACTGGTCTCTTCATTTCTTCTTCTTCTTCTTCTTCTTTTTTTTTTTTTTTTGCCACTCTCAATTTTTCTCCATGCAGTAACCAGACTGAGATTTATAAGACTTACATCAGATTATCTCCCTCTTAAAATCTTTTAGCCCCTCTCTACCCCATCTGAAGGCTAAACTCTGCACGAAGGCTTTATAGCATCTAGCGGCTACCTTGCACCCCCGACAAGTATGAACCATTTGTTTCTCAGTGCAGTGCATTCCTTTCACATCAGCTTCTTTCCTATTCTCAAACACACCAAGTCTTTTTATATTTTGGGGTCCTTGTCATGTTGGGACAGCGCTTCATATGCTATCTTGTCTTCAAGTTCCTATTTTAAAACTTATCTCCTCAGAGAAGTCTTTCCTGACATCATACGTGACCTTGAGTATGGTCCCAGTTGTTCTGGATCTCACCATCTCTGGGTCCTTTACTGACATGTCGCCATTTGCATTTATTTTGTGGTTTTACTTGACTGTTGGCCCCCTCCTTCCTCCAGAATTAAAGTCCACAGGGGTAAAGATGGGGTCTGTTTTGGTCACTGCTATATTCCCAGCTCCCAGAATGGTGCCTGAAAGGTAGGTGGTCAGTTAAGACTGGGGATGAATAAGATGCCTTCACAGCACAAGGGACATGGGCGTATGGGGGACTGCAAAACTGCCTTCAGCTCGCTGACAGTCAAAGAATTTACTACTTTTCCTTGAGCCTCAGATTTCCTCCATGTGAAATGAGCATAGTGGACTTACAATGTGTTGCATATAAAGAGAGGACAAAACCACAATTATTTTGTTGTATAAAGTCAGTGCTGTTTACTGGGGCTTTCATGGTTAGCCCTGCAGAGAATAACTTCCTTCTCTCTGTAGAGATCAAAACCCATTCTACTGGCTGTTCCTTGAAGAGCAGAGGAAAAGCAGTGCTTACTTCAGAGTGAAAAGAGGGCAGTGTTCCCACATGTTTGTATTTTTCAGGTCTTTGACCCTGAATTTGGAAGTGCATCTGATCACCGCTTCGGTGCTAAAACTCTACATAACCCACTCCCTCGCTGGTGTCACTTTGACAATCGACACTCAGGTGTCCTGGGTCAGTCACTCCCTGATTTTCTTTGTGTCCCAGCAGCTTCCCTGGCATCTCATACATTCCTCAGACCCTCTCTATTTTTCAGGGAACTGGCATTCTGTGTAATGTGGTGGCTCTGTCTTGTGAAGTATTTGATGTGTGAATCCAACTTTCTGAGGAAAAAGCATTGCCTTTAACCTTTCCAATTCTCATTCTCTATCTCCATCTTTGCGAGTGTATCAGCTGTGGCAAAGTGTCACATCTTTCCTTTGTTGTGAATTCTTCCTAAATTGGAACCATTTCAATTAGGGTGACTTTGGAGACTTTTTTCTTCTAAGTAACAAAATCATCAGAAATATTTGCTTTGTGCTTATAAGAAATTTAATATACTTGGAAACATTTTTTAAATTATGAAATTCCACACACAGTTATGATCATTATTAGGACACTATTACGCAAACCATATAGTGCAAGGGGACCCATCTAATGACTCTTGCACTGTAAGCAAAGTAGGAGGTTTTTTTGTTTGTTTGTTTGTTTGTTTGTTTGTTTTGGTTTTTTGAGAGAAAGAGAGAGAGAGAGAGAATGAGTTGGTTGGGGGCAAAGGGAGAAGGAGAGAGAGAGTACCACCTTAGAATCTCAAGCAGGTGGGGTGCCCGGGTGGCTCAGTGGGTTAAGCCTCTGCCTTTAGTTCAGGTCATGATTTCAGGGTCCTGAGATTGAGCCCCACATTGGGCTCCTTGCTCAGTGGGGAGCCTGCTTCTCCTTCTCCCTCTGTCTGCCACGCCCCCTGTTTGTGTTCTCTCTTTCTCTCTCTCTCTCTCTCTCTCTTTCTCTCTGTGTCAAATAAATAAATAAATAATCTTAAAAAAAAAAATCTTAAGCAAACTCTACCTCCAGTATGGATCCCAGTGCAGGGCTCTCAGGGCTCCGTCTCACAACCCTGAGATCATGACATGAGCTGAAATCAAGAGTCAGACACTTGACC
Organism: Enhydra lutris kenyoni; assembly: GCF_002288905.1. Lineage (NCBI taxonomy): Eukaryota > Metazoa > Chordata > Mammalia > Carnivora > Mustelidae > Enhydra > Enhydra lutris. The sequence continues at coordinate 44,581,721 of NW_019154092.1, forward strand.
TACTGAGCCTCCCAGGGGCCCCAGCAAAGTGTTCTTTTAAATATGTCATTGCCTCACTGCCATATTCTGATACATAATGTTTGTTTTTCAATAAACTTAGGCAGCTGTGCCTGTTATAAGCTTGCCTTCATCAGTGTGCAACCACTCCATGCAGTCATTGAGAACCACAGACTTTGTTGGCAATGTGGACTTATTGGTCAATTACAGCTGGCAAATGTGTCTTTCCTCCAAGTGATAACCCCTCCTCCTCCTATCCCCCCAGTTTACCAAAATGAAGCTTCCGAGTCCTGCGAGGATAAAGGTCCACCTAGAAGAAAGGGTCCTGGCAGTTTTACACGTAGCAGAATGAGGAGAGAGACAACCATGCTATGCATGGAATGTGATCTTCCTTTGATAGAGGTGGCCTAAGTGATAGCCTCTTTGCCTCAGATTCAGTGTCACCCCATTGCATTGTGTTCCTGACACCACAGGTGTAGTTGACATTCACCTAAAGAGGATATCTGTGAGGACTGGATGCCAGGTGCCCACTGGGTGTCAGCGCCAGCACACAGGCAGTGTCTGGCCACCCACACACTGGTAAGCATCCCTTTTACTGTCTGAAGCCATTCTTCTCCCCTGTCACTGAACAAATATATTTAAATTGGCACTACCATGCTGTTATTATGATGAAGGAAAGAGGAGATCTAGGAAGAAGTTTGTCTGCTGGGTTTCAAGTAATTCTGCCTTCTCAAGATGTGGAAGGAATTTGAATTAATCAGACTTTGCAAAAATCTCAAAGTAGAACAATGCATTATCTACCAGTTTGTCCAGCAGGATATTATGATCAGTATTTTCTCCTAGCCTTGCCCTCAGCATGATGCCCTTCCTAATCATTGCAGAGTTCTTCATTAAAAATGGGGGAAAATCCTCAAGTCTTTTGGCTTTGCCAAGTGGGTTTCTGACATTTGCTGTTAATCTTCTTGGTGTTTTTTTGGTGTTGGTTTTGGTTTTGGTTTTGGTTACTTAAGAAAATAGAAACATGAACGTTAGCAAAACTTGGTCCTATTCCTAGATACTTGGTGGGGGAATTTCACAAATGATGTGAAGTGAGATCACATATGAAATATTTCTAATTTAACAACTAAGAGAAGTTATGTGAATGGAACCTATGCAGGAATAAAAACCACATACTTACCCAAATACACTTTTAGAAACCTAGTCAGTTATGATTGGAGACACACAATGAGTGTTTGGACAGTCCAGGGGCTCATTCTTCAAAAGGCTTCTATACTGACTAAGATAGGGAAAGGCTATCAAATCTGGGAATCAGATTTCTTAGAACTTGACAGATTCATTAGAACATGAGGTATTAGGAAGCAAAATCTCAATCTTTCCACTTCACTTCTGGACTGTGGTTATGTAGACTTAAGCAACTGACTATTTTAATGAGTCTCAACTTTCGCATTTGTAAGTGGGGATAACAACAGTGTTGATATGAAGTTCAATTAGGATAATATTTATGAAATTATGAACCAGTAGTGCCTGGCACATGGGAAATGACATGGTGGATGCCATCATGTCAGAAAATGAATGAAATCAAGGGCAGTGTTGCTCAACTGAAACAAAAGAAAGTTGATATTTATTGGCTTCTGGGAAATCCCTGAGGACAGTTGCTAGTTACCCTTCTTGGTTAATCCTTACCCTATCTCTTTAAAAAGCAGCGAGAGGCTAAGACTTGGACCAGAAGATAATGGGAGGGCAGGAAGTGATGCTCGAGCATTACCCTCTGATTCAAGTGAGTTACCCTGTACATGGCACATGAGACTTCTATGCACATGTACAAGGCACCCACATATGACGTTAAAAGGGCATTTACTTAGAGTTCCAAGCAACCTTTGAGCAGTGCCTTCCAACCAATGCCAATGTTCTAGAAACAGTTACCTGGAGGAAGTGCCTGAAATCCAGAAACTTTTGCAGTTTGGGGTGTTACACCTTTAGTTTGCTATTTCTAGCTGTTCATTTTTAATTGCCACCCCTTACTGTTGCACCCTGGAAAAGAGGTCCCTCATATGAAGACTTCTTTTCTCCTGACACCTGCTGGATATCTTAGGCCACTTGAAAGCCTGTTTTTCTACACAAACTTTGGCCTGAGGGGAGAGAGGAGGCAGTGGAGTGGGGAAGGGAGGAGGGAGAGGGTACACTATATTTGTTCTAATAAAACAGCTTAAAAATGAATGCATTGGGGGCATTGTTTTCTGTCATTTATCATTGCTATTATGCAGTTGTTATTTAATTGTATGTTTATATTAAATGTTTCTTATGCCAGTATGATAGCCATGGGCTTGACTAAGGGAGAGAGAAAGTAGGAGAAGAAAAAGCATAGGCGGAGAAGACACAATGAAATGGAAATGAAATTGGTTATTTGAACAAGAGCTCTCCAAAGTGGATAATTTTCAGCAAAAGGAATCACTTTACACAACTAGTGGTTGGTTCTTTTTTGGCTACCAGTCAATTTATATTCTAGTAAGTTATTGTTCTTTTATTTTCCGCCCTTACTCACTGAAGGAATCTTGTGGAGGGGGCATATGATCACCTTATTGTGAGGCTGTCCCTTTTTCCTCCTCTCCTGATTTGGTGTTTGGCCAATTTCTTCAAAACAGAAAGATTTCCCAGGGGTTTGGTATGCCACGCTTGTCTATGCTGTGGTTCCCATTTTCAGGCTGAGTTTAACTAATTTTGTCACCATTGGTCTGAAAATAAGGTACATTGGGTGACTTGTTTTTCAACTCAATGCAAATTAGTTTATGCTTGGAAATTTGCTGATCTTCTCACCTCAATTGGAAAAATGTCTGACTATATTGATTAGAAAAACAAAGGACTCAGCCAGGTCAAGTGCATTTTAGATGTTTCTTAAATTGTCCTCAGTCATCCCTTCTTGGAAAGCGGAGTCTTGTGACAAAGGCATTAAGATAGAGAAAATAGCCCTACCCAGGTCTTCTCTACCTCGGGAATCCTATCTCAGGCCTTTGTATATGCAGTTTCTCCTGGAGGAATGCCCCATGCAACTCCTTCAATACTCCCATTCACCTCTTCAGTGCAAACATCTGCATCATTCCTTTGAGACGTCCTTCTCCACCTCCCAGTCTATGCTGCTGGCCTTTATCACACCTTGTCATAGAGCTGTTTCTCTTTGAGAACACATTACTCAGTTTGTGAGTATACATTCACTGGCATGATACTGTCTTAATTTGTTCCCGCTTCACCAACTACCACGTAAATTCCAAGAAAATAGGGACTGCATCCATTTTTGCTCATTGTTCTATCCTCAGTAGTGAACACAAGCCTTGGCCCATAGTAAGCAATCAGCCAAAATGTTGAACGAATGAAAGTTCTACAAGTGCATAGCCTACTAGGGTTTTTTTTTTTTTTTTGAAAATTGACTTGCGTGGGGCAGAACAAGGAACCAGGGTGAAGGTGGATCCTAATAAGATCAGTGTTAATTCAGTGGCTGCCAGTAAAATTTCTCTGATTGGCTAGTTAGAGAGCACCTCCGAATCCACTGCTTCCAAGTTGAAATTCCTGTTCTACTCAGGTAGCTTTCAGTAAATTTAAAATAAAATAAAATTGAACTCATTAGTCATTTCATTATTGGCTGCTCCCTCCTTCTGTTACCCTTCTTAATGGATTCATCCTGCCTTCTTAGGGCTTAAATTTTTGCATTCTGATTGTGAGCATGCCTGTGGTTCCACACTGCTATTTGTTCTTCTCTTCTGCTAATGATCCTCAAAACTGTTTTCTGCTTATTTTTATAGATTGCCCAATCTTCTTTCCTAGGTTGTTTATATTTCTAAAAGCATCTGATTGATTGCACTTCTCCTTGCATTCCTGCTAAACTTAACGGTCTCTGTTGCCCTTTCCTTTTCTAAATTTTAACTGAGACGAATTTCAATTTTATTTTCAGGAACCATTTCTGAACTCTGGGAGTTTTCTATATGTCTGACCAGGATCTTTCTCATGAACAGGTTAAATTTTCAAATAATTGGGAATCAGTACTCTTTCTGTCAGTAAAAATAAATGTAAATGAAAAGCAGTATGGACCTTAGGGCTTAAAATTTTATTTTGTCCAAATTGTGTGTGTGTGTGTGTGTGTGTGTGTGTGTGTGTGTGTGTATCTATCCATCTATCTAAATACATGTTTGAGAGCCTACCCCTTTTGGGGCTCATGAGTAGTGTTCATTCATGCTGTTTATTCTCAATCTGAAGCTTCTCTCTTCTGGTCCTTTGAAGGCATAACTAACACCAGTGGGCAGGAGAGTGGGATGTGGTGGTAGAAGGTAGGCTGGCATTTCAGATGCCCAAGGTTTTCTTTTCTTTTCCTTCTTCAGAAAAGCCAGTGCCATTGGTGGAAGAACTCAAGCTGGGAATAAGGAATTGTCATCTTGGTTCTGCCACTAATTAACAGTGTGTAGCCGTGTGTCCTTGGTCAAGTCAGTTCTCTTGTATGTACCTTAATTTGTCCATCTGCAAAATCGATGGGACAAAATGAAATTAATTCAAAGACCCCATAAGTGCTAAAGGTCTAAGACACTTAATGAACTTCAGATATTTTCACAATAAATCTTGGCTCATTTGCAACAATATTCAGTGTTTCCACTGCCAAATGACAGTTTCCCTAGAAGATACAACTCTGTCTTTGGAAAGTTGCACCCCCAGCGCTCAGCTCTTCCCCATGTGGCTCCACAGAATGGAGTAGCTCCAACTTTCCTCTTCCTAGACCTTAACTCACTGCCATCAGAATTCCATGTATGTTGGAAGGTGTGATTGCAAAACAATAAGGCACTAAGTGAGGTCAAACTGGGAATCGTATGGAGAGAAGACTGTTTTAACGCTAGCTCTGCTCCTCACATTCAGAAGAAACTGTGCAAAGAAAAGACTGGGGCCCAAGAGAGTAAAGGGAGCAGCCCTGGCCATGGCAGCTGGTTGGAGATGCGACCCTTGGCCAGCCATGACATCCAAGGAGCTGGAACTGGGAAGATGGGGAATTCCTTTGTTTGGAGGAGTCACTCTCCCAGGCATTAAACATCTCATTAAGTGTCTTCCTTAATTTTAGTGATGTCCAGAAGCTTTCAGAGATAATCTGAGCAGTCAGTGAACTGATGTGTCTGCCAGGGCATGAATAGCATGGATTGTTCCGTGTTTGCCCTGGGTCTATCAGCAGCAATAAATTTTAATCGGTTAGGCACTCTTCAAGCATGCTACTGTTTGCCAAACACTATTTTTGGCAGGCATCTGTAATAAAACCTAATGCATTATGCATTATTATTTCTACAGTATTTCATTGTATTAGCACATGTAGTATTTGTATGGAATTTTTGTAAATTCATTACCAAAATATTATCATATTAATGACTCTGGTTAAAAAAGTATTAGAAATATATTAATATTCATAGTGAGTATACATCACAGGACAGGGAAATGGGAATAATCTATTATCATTTGAATTTCAGAGAAATATTAGCATGCGTGTAGGAAAAATAACTTATGAAGGTACACAGCAAACATGAAAAAAAATTAAAAAGCTGAATGGCTTTGATGCTTCCTTGAAGACCGAATGCTCAATTTCAGAAGTGTAATGACAGTCATTATTACAGATTAAATTATAGTGAGGAATTAGTTTTATTTAACAGCACGATTTAGTGGTGGAGACCTGGAAAATTTATTTAACTTCTCTGCGTCATATTTCTGTGATACCCTGATCTGCTAAATAATGCTTTCTCACTTCTCTTCCCTCCTGTTTCCTTCCTTCCCTGCAGTGTGGAAGCCATTAGGCCTTTGAAACTTGTTCACCTCTTTTTCTTGCTATATGCTTAGAATGGGAAAACATACTGTGGTAAAATTACCTATCTGGACTGGAAGCTACCCCAGTAATTCAATTCTCCAGTGAAGTGTAAGATTTAGCTCTATTAAATGTCTCTTGGTATCACTCTTACTATTCTTATAAGATGGGGCCATAGAAATTAGTAATAAATTATTTTCTCTACCCTGCTAGAGATTGTATTATTTCCAGCGGCTCCTAGCACCTTAATTTGTCTTGTTCCTCTAAATTTGACAAATAATGTCTAGAGCACTCTTCCCTTTAGAAACTACTTTACAACACAATGGTTTCTCACTGTCAGAAAATGTTATAGCTATTCTTCTTTTCACAGGTTTTGATTCAGATAACACCTCTCTCTAAGAAGCTCAAAAATCTCTACAAGTATTGCTTTCCATTGCTTCACAAGGGCCCAGGAGCCCTTTGATGTAGGGCAAATTTTTCTCCGTGCTATTAAAAAAATGAACAATCATCTCCCAACATAGCACTGTGCTAGGCAACAAGTGCCTAAAAGAACACTCAATTTACTCTCCAGAAATAGAGACCGAAAGGCATCTTATTTGAATAGATGGAAAGATAAAATGCACCCACTCTTCAACATCCTATAAAATTACTATGATTTAAATTAGAAGAAAAAGTAATTCTTTTTAAGCACAGACTTAACACATTTAAAAGGGTAATTAGTCTGTTTTTAAATATAACTGAGTCATCCACATGTCTGGAGACCATAAGTATTGAGTCTTCCTTCCATACCACTCACAGCAGGTAGGCCAGTACAAATTTTTCTTCAATATTTCTGTATAGATCCTCCTTCTTGACCCAGGTTCCATTCTGACAACAATAAATAAATTAATTAATTAATTAATTAATTAATTTATTAAAAAATCAATGAGACCTTGACCTTGCTACTCCCATGTTTCATGTGCTAATTCTTAACTGGAATTAAACTCCCTCTGGGCAAAGAGCATTGCCATCTTACACTGCTTTTCTCCAAACTCAAGTAACACAAGAGGTACAATATAGCACTTACCAAATTTTTCTTATTCCTTTTGTCCTCAATTTTTGTACTGGCAATAAAAAAAAAAATTGAAATGTAATAAAAATTTTTAAGAGCTTTCCTCAAACTGTTTTCCTTTGAAGGAAAGGGAAGTTAGATTATTCGGTCAGAAATTGAAAATGGCAAATCCCACACAGTGGTGTATTTTATAAACATCTGAAGGAAATTTTGATGTATAAAGAAAAGAGAGCTGTTTATGAATGGACAGAAAGCCACTTAAAAGGGAAAAATCAGTGTCTCCAGACCATTGACACAGTCCCAGAGTTGGGTTGTGGTTTGAGGAAGAGATGCTTGCAATGCAAACAATCAGATAGGAAAATTTTCTACCCGCCAAATTTTCAAATCGTTGACCCAGTTACCACAGGTGCCCTGGGATGCTTAATAGCTGAACTTCTCAAGGACATTTTGATGGTTTTTGGTCTGAAAATGCCACACTTAAGTTCACCTTGTATTTTTATTCTCGAAGAGTCAGAGAAGAAGGGTGGAAGAAATCATGGAATATCAGAGTTTGTGATAATTCATCATCCTTACTGACTTTAATTAAAACCGGCCTAAATGGTTTTTTGTCCTATATTTTTTTTCTTTTGTTCCCAAAATAATCATTTCTAAACTCCTAATCACCAGTGAATTGTGGTCCCTGGCCTCCAGTCCACCTACAGAGAGATGTTCTCTCTTTAGTAGCTGATTTAGGGTTTGGAGATAGAAGAAGACAGGAGTTGAAGCCTCGAGACTTCTGTCTGTTACGCAACCGAACATATGCGCCTCCCTGGACCCCCTGAGGCTGAATCAATATCAATTCTGCAGGTTTGTCTGTACAGCTAGAGGCAGTGAACTGGTTAAGTGGCCATGTCCACTGAACATTAGTACCAATATTAGCAGAATTTGGTTGAGAGTTGCTTGACAGACTGCTCTGAAAAGAACACTCAGGAGCATTGACCACCCCTCCCTCCCTCATGGCCGACTTGCAGGATAAGCTGTGTCTTCCTCAAATGCCATTTTATCTTCTATTTAGAAAAAAAAAAATAAGAAAGTGTGTTGTGGCTTTTCTTGATTTGTTTTTGTAAGAAGACAATTTACTATTGCTGCTGCACTTACATTGAGTTTTCTTGAGATCTTGTATATGAGTTTTCCTTTCTGGCGTGTACTGGGGAGGCCGAGGGTTGATTAGATTTTTGACTTAGATTCTAAGTGAGCACTGGTGTGATGAAAAAGAGAGTGCTTTCAACCTGAGTAGTTCACTGCAACCAATAAGACAGGAAAATGCAAATGGCCTAGATTTCTGTGGAAGAAATCACAGTAATTCTCACCCTATAAAGGATGTGGAATGTTCTAGGGTTATTAAATTGGCTTCCTCCATTCACATAAATTAATGTCTCAAAAATGTCTTACCAATACATTACTGGAATTTAAAATTTAAACACACACACACACACACACACACACACAGCAAACATATAAGCAGAAGAAATGAGCAAGTTATGGAGTAAAAGATCATTGTCACAGAATAACATTTTTACCATACTCCGTTTCAAAGATCTTGAAAGGAGAATCCCAGGTACATCACAGGCATCATAAAGGGTAAAAAGAAAAGCTTATTGGCATGTTTTAATTCTTGACTTTTACTCTAAGTTTATATCTACCAGGTGGCCTGTAGTAGATTTACAGCAGACAGACCAAGTGTTCGGTGGGTTCCTATCAGAGAATGAGCTCTAACAAGGAAAATTTACCGAAATTCACCATCGAACTCAGCTGAAATAGCAACACTAGTTTAAAATATATGAGGCTTGACTCTAACAGACCTTCTTTTTTTTATCTTAATTAGGCAAGAGCTTCTATTTCCACATGAATGTTCTCCCTCAAAGTAGTTATCTTTGGAAGCTAGGTATTTCTGCTTTTGGAATTGCTTTCAGATTTATGCAAGCTATGTAAGGAAAGGGTAAAACATGATCTTAGAGCTGTGTTTTTGCTTCAGTTCGTGTGTTTGACATAGTGGAAAGGAGCAAGAGGTTTGGATTCAGATAGTCATAGGTTTGATCTGTGAGGCCCCCTCTAGTCTCAAAAACAGTCACTCCAGTATTGACTTTCTCTCTGGAACGTGCTGGTAGAGAGTTTGTCATGGATAAGGCCAGACTCTTTTTCTGCCTTACTTTGCTGCCTCCTGGGAATGTCAGGCCTTGGTCCTAATTCTTCCAGGCACATTCACAGCTGTTAGCATCTAGGCTAACACTTCATGTGTGTGTTGGGTACGCCTTCTGCCTGTCCAGCTTGAAGCCTATAATAGCCTTCCCTTCACAACTACGGTGCTGAGGAGGGGTGTTTCCCCTTGTTCCTTGTGTCTGGCTTCCCTGCCGGGAGACTGGGTGTATCTCCCAGCTGTGTTGTTAGTCCTGTCTTGCCACCTAGTGATAACTAAGGCTCATTGGTGCTGCTGAGCTAACATTCTGTGGCAAGCCCAGGTTTCAGGGGCAGGCCCAAAGCAGGAGAAACACATGACATGGACATCCTTTAGGAAGGTTTGGAACCCAGTGCCAACTGGACCTCTCTCACTTAGATTCCGTCATTAACACCGGCAACAGCCACTTTGGAAACATCACCACTTTGACACAGTTTACTCTAGTTCTAAACTTTTACCTGGAACACACATGGTACTAAAAATGTAAACATGAATTAAACAGTGACCTGTCAAGAGCTCTCCATTCGGGGGGAGGGGAAGTACCTCTTGATAAGATTTTGTAACATTTTTCAAAGTAGATTTAGGCAATATTTTATTCAGTGAACACTGATCAAACCCTTGCTGTGTCCAAGGTATTGTGTTGTGTACTAGCAGAGAGCATGGAGAGTATGGCATGTGCTGGGTAGAGGGAAACAAGACAAACGTAGCCTTGTAAGCAATTAATAAGTACAAGAAGAAGATATAAGAGTTAAGAGTTAACTAGAGGTATGGTAAAGAGAGAATTGACTTGTATGTAAAAGATCCTGGAAATGTTTATGAAAGAGTTGACATTAAGGCTGAATCTTGAATTATGAGTAGGAATTAGATGTGCAGAGGAAAAAAAAAAAAGATTTTCCAGTTTAAGTAAAATGTGTGAGTAAAAGTTTAAAGGCAAGAACATCTGCGGTGTTACTTACAGATAGATGGAGTTAGCGGGATGCTGGAATGGCTCCTGTGAGCCCCCGAGACTCAGCTGTGCACATCTCTCCTGACATGCTATTCGGTGACCTCATGTCTGTAGCTTGAAAGCAGGTCCAATGGAGTATTTACACCTCAGAAATTGGTAAACACTGCAAATCAAAACCCTTTCTCCCTAGAGGACTAGTCATTTAGTGTTTTCTATCATACCCTTGACTAGAGTGACTTTTTCCTCAAAGAAATGCTCCGAGAAGCCTTCAGTTTCTGTTATTTATCAGGTAAGAACTCTATGGCTCCATTAGATTCAATGAGTCGCCCAGTATCACATAGCTAAGTATAGAAGCGACTTAGAACCCATGCTAATGACAATCTTCTCTAGGAAATTAATATCCAGTGAGCTTTGTGATTCTGGATATGTGCCACTATGTACAGATGCCATAGAAGGAGGACACTGGTCCTAAAATTCTTAGTGGCTGTGCCAAAATCTGATTGTTCCAAGTGTCCATTCATATCCCTGCATTTGAGACTGGATTGTGTGCCTGACCTCTGACATCCATTTCTAGCTTTTATCAGAGTTGAAGGAAAGGGAACAAGAAAGAAGGAAGGGTAAACTCGGAAATTAACAACCTTGAGGACAAAAATAAGGAAACTTGAATAGAAAAAATCTGGGAAGATTAACTTCAAGACTCCATAGCAGACCTTTAGCATATAGTTAGGTTATGCTATAACCAAATTGGGATTGGGAGACCTTTATCATATAGTTCGGTTGACCTATTTAGGTGTCAGTGTCCTGAAAAGGAGTGGGCGTCTAGGTAGTTGCTTTGAAGAATTATTCCTTTTATGATTCTGTATCTTTCTTAAGTATTTAATATACCATGATGAATAAGACATTAATGATAGAGCAAAGACACTGAGAAGGGAGGGATAGAGCAAGGGACTTCTCTCTCAACACCTGAATTTGACAAAATAGAACATTTTCAGCTTATAATAATTATAAATAATTTGGGGAACTCCATTTCCATCTCCTGGAAATTTATACCTTTTACCTCTGTGTCAATTGTTTCTGGCATTTTTGGAATCTGGATAATAGTCTCAGAAACAATGAGATGGGGAATGGAGTGGGGGAATGAATTCTTAGCAGAGCTCTCAAAGGAAGGAGATCGAAAGGTTGGGTTTTGAATCAGCAGTAGGAATACTTTACATGGTAGTGATCCAACTCTCCCAGGCACTTAAGAAAGTATGCTGGCCTCCTGGGAACTGCGTCTTCCATGTCGCTTCTGGAAAAACAGTAACTGGTCAAGGATGGAGAGTTAAATGCCAACAAATATCTGGGCATATGTCACGATGGGAAAATATTGATGAATAAGGCCCCACTGACCCTGTATGTCTTCAGCTCTATAAATTTGGCTGTGAGAATCCAATAAAGCTGGTGGAATAAGCCATCACTGAAATGTTCCTGATGATCAAAGAGAAGGAAAAGACAATTAAATGTAACAGTCACACAGTGGCTAAGAATTGGAACTCCAGAGGACAACAGATCATGGTTTGACACTCTATAATCTTAAGTAAAAGAGCCCTTTGAGCTTTATGGATAAGATTAGTATTGGGATATTCATTGATGTTAAGGCTAAAATAAAAAGGAGTTAACCATATGTAAAGAATCCAGCATCGTTCTTGGCTCTTAAAAATATTTACTAAATGGCAGTGAGTTAAGGTTCTAGAATTAATGCTTTGGTGATTAAAAAAAAAAAAAAATGGTCATCATCGTGATGAGCTCCCTTGCCTCTCTCAGTTGTCTGTCTAGATCTCCCCCTTTCCCTCCCCTCCTCCTTTTCTCTCTCCCCTGCCTTCTATTCCCTTTCACTTTGTTCTACTTCCTTGACCCAGCCATCACCAACATCATCTGAAAACCTTCACCATCCCCAGTTCTCAGCCCTCTTTTTACTGTTTCCCCTTCTCTGTGCACATTTCTGTCTGCACAGAATTCCAGGAGTTCATTAATAATCTGTTCAAAATAAGTGGAGGAACTTTGACTAAAGATGAATTTAGTTCCACATACTGTATTGATTGAATAATATATTTAAAAAATTGCATAGATACATGGGAGGGTCAATATAAAAGTTTTGTTTATTCAACACTATATATTCAACAAAAATTTCAATATTCAATACTATATTCATTTACAACACATACATATATATTCATAAGTATTTGAAGTCTATTTCTTTTATCTGTTGTATGATACTGTATCATATCATATACATTTTGTTTATCCATTCCTAAACGATGAAGCAAAGACATCATTTATTCATTTCAACAGCATTCGGCTAGGGCTTGTAAAGTGTCCATTCTGTCCCAGCCCTCAGGTGGTGTGAAATGCAGAGCAAAAGCTGACTCAGGAACTAAGGATCAGGAATGACGAGATCCATGCACACTTCCTACCACTGTTACATGAGGTAGAAAGATCAAGACGAGGTGGAGGGCTTAGCTGGCTTCAGATGGCGAGCACTGCAGTGGGAGGATAAATAAAGGCTTTGCAGATAAGGAAGCCTGGGAAGTGGTGCTCAAACGAATTGGAGCAGGGGTCACAGCATGAGCAAATTTGGGCTGGAGAGAGCAGTGCAACCACAGGGAACACATAGTGCCTCACTTGACTCAATTAAGAAGAGTTTTGAAAGTGCAAAAGAGGCAAAAAGGACGACCTGACACACCAGGCTGCTGCTGAGACCTAACATGTCAATCGATGCAGGTTTTATCCTTGTAGTCATATGCTCATTGCCCAAGGAAGAAAAGCCCTCAGGAGACAGCAAGGGGTAGGGAGACTTAGAACATCCACACTGGGGCTAAGGGAACCCATCCATGAGCAGTTGGGTGACGAGGTTGCTGTGTGCAGGGTGAGGGCATGTGTCTCTCACCCTGATAAAGAAATACCCCTCATCTCCTTCCAAACTCCAAGAACAAAAATCTCAGACCTTCTCCCACCCCATTTTGTTGCGAGAAGGACCAGCCAGAGTGTCTTTGGTATTTTCATTTCTCTGGATTTTCCAGGACACTCACTGGAATTCCTTCAGTCAGTTCAAGCCCAACCTGCCACACTCTAGTTTGGACATAGTCACAGTGGAGTCGGACAAGATTTTAGGAATGTGGGACAGTACAAAAACCATATTTCTGCCTGGCTCTTCCCACAGGCCCTTTGAGTGTTTCACCTCACTGTCCTTCAGTCTCACTGGGTGTCTGAGCTCATTCAGGCTGTTATATAAAAGATACCATAGACCCAGCCATCCTATGCAATAGAAATGTATTTCCACCAGTCTTAAGACTGGGAAATGTAAGATCGAGGCAACAGCAGATCTGGTGTCTGGTGAGAACCCACTCCCACTTCCTGGTTCATAGATGGCCATCTTCCTACTGCGTGCCAGCATGGCAGAATGGGGGGGGGTGCTCTCCAGGACCTCTTTTAGAAGAACACTACTTCCATTTAGGAGGGCTCCAGTCCTGTGACTTCATCACCTGCAAAGACTCCACCTCTTACTATAACCCCTTTGGGGTTTAACATTTTAACAGAAGAATTTGGAGGGACAGAGGCATTGAGTCCATAACCCTGGGTCTGGCTCTGTCAAATGTCTTTTATCTACTCACCTTAGTGAGCCTCCAGGAACCAGAATGCCCTGCAAGGAGATTAGTAAATTGTGTCTACGTGTGTGTGTGTGGTATTAGCAGCAGCTACAGCAGTAACAGTAGTATGGTTAGAAGGTGGTATGAAAACCTGTGGTGGGATAATACTCTTAAATTGGTGTCATGTCCTCCTTTCAGAAAATGATCATTAGGGCACTGATTATGGGAGCATAATTTCCCTGGGGGCTGGGATACACAAGTTTCCAAAACTTTCCTCCTGCTGGGAACTGTCCAAGGTTTTGAAGACAGAGAATAATAAAATAGAAAAATAATGGGGAAGAAGAAAGTGAATATAATATATTTCATTGCTTCTACAGCACACATTTTCATATTTTACCATCTTTGAATATTGTAGTCATTGTTGGGCAGGGAGAAGGAGTGGCATCATGATCATAGTCTGTGCAAATGCACACAGCCTTACATCAGAGAGTTGGAGGACAACTCTGGACAGAATAGGGAAGCACTGTTTTAAGAAATATGCTATCAACTGGTATGCCTGCGTGGCTCAGCTAGTTAAGCGCCTGCCTTTGGCTCAGGTCATGAGGGTCCTGGGATCAAGTCCCACAAGTCCCAAAAGTCCTTGCTAAGCAGGGAGCCTGCTTCTCTCTCTGCCTACTGCTCCCTCTGGTGTGCTCACTCTCTCTGACAAATAAATAAAATTAAAAAAAATAATAACAATAATAATAATGATGATATAGTATCAGTCTTTCCTAATGTCAGAGAGCCATACAACTATATGAAAAAATCACAGATATTCACAATTCTGATTCAAAAAGTGATTAAGAAGTCAAACTCTGAGTGTAAAGACATTCTAGAAATAATTTACTCATACATTTGCTTGTATTTCCCTTTTTATCTATGACCAGAGTGACATGTGATTAAAAATATATATATAAGCAGGATGCCTGGGTGGCTCAGTGGGTTAAAGCCTCTGCCTTCGGCTCGGGTCATGATCCCAGGGTCCTGGGATCAAGCCCCACATCAGGCTCTCTGCTCAGCAGAGAGCCTGCTTCCTCCTCTCTCTCTACGCCTGCCTCTCTGCCTACTTGTGATCTCTGTCTGTCAAATAAATAAATAAAATCTTTAAATATATATATATATATATATATATATATATATAAGCTAAAATTCTATGTGACAAGAAAGGATTGTGCTGTAGTTCAGTTATCTTTCTTAGTGGCATAAAAATTATCAGTGCTTCCTAAATTAATGGTTTCAATTTAAATAGAACAGTGAGTACTACCCAATCTGATAAATGCCATATTTGAAATCTGCACAAAAGAACCATGGAGCTTTGGGGACGTATTTGGGGTTTGCCAGAGGAGAGGACATAAGATCGAGGGAGTTGAAGGATGAGTAGGAGTTTTTCAGTTAAGAAAGAACATTCCAAACAGAGGGTGAAACGTTGCCTTTCCGATCATCTGTTAACTTCTTTCCCATCTGCTAGTTGCTCCAGGTTCTTTACGTCAACACTATTGGAATCTGGGTGCTGATTATTACTTTATACCTTTTAGCCATTAAACGTTAAAAGGACGTTTAACCAGGGAGCTTTTATCCCTCCTTGGTTGCCCAAGAGAATGCATGGAGCAGTTAGTTTTCAGCCTCTTACAACGTTCAGTCTCTTACAAAGCCTCCAAGCCTTTGAGTTCTTTCTCTTTAGGTGATAAAATCTAAAGTACATTTTTAAAGTGATCCATTTATGCTACTACTTTTCCTAGCTTACATACATAGGACGACTCCTGCTGGTTGAATTATCCCTTCATTTTATCAGAAGCTAAAAGAGCATCTTTATTTGGAAACCTTGAAATTAGTACCAGGTTACACCACTAAAGGATCAATTTCCCTGCATATTGTCAGTAGTACAGTACATATCAATTCCTTTTTTTTTTTTTTGAAGATTTTATTTATTTATTTGACACACACAGAGAGAGAAGTCACAAATAGGCAGAGCAGCAGGCAGAGGGAGAAGCAGATTTCTCCGCTGAGCAGGGAGCCTGATGCAGGCAGGGCTTGATCCCAGAACCCTGGGATCATGACTTGAGCCAAAGGAAGGCACTTAACTGACTGAGCCACCCAGGTTCCCCAGTACATACCAATTCTTGTTACTGAAAGCCATGAGAGAGTCTGTGATTTGGAGTTGTGGGCAGTCTGGTTAGGGAGAAAATATCTAATCACAAGGGCAATCATGAAGCGATAGAGGTTGGGGAAGGGGAAGTAGCTAACAGATCCTTAAAGTTTAGCAGTGATTAGAGCCAATAAAGAACCATCATCATGGATGAGGGTAATGGCAGTGAGGGACTGGGCAGGAAGCATCACCTTTCACCTCATCTTAGTGTACAAGGGCTGCTACAACAAAACACCACCCACGGGATGACGCAAACAATAGAGCTTTGTCATCTCGTGGTTCCAGAGGCTAGAAGTCCGAGAATAAGGTGTTGGCAACATGTTCTTTTGAGGCCCCTCTCCTTGTTCTAGCAGATGGCCCCCTTTTCGCAGGGCCTCAAGTGGTCTCTCCGTGCACATGCATCCCTATGCGCACACATGTCTCTGTGTCCACATTTCATCTTTTTGTACAGACACCAGATTGAATTAGGCCAGCCCATTTTAACTTCATAGCTCTGTAAGGACCTGTCTCCAAATAGAATCATATTCTGAGATTCTGTGAAGTCTGAGGACTTCAACACGTCAGGGACACACTTCAGCCCATAACGTACCTCCTCATCTCTTCAGGGTTAACTTGTGAGAGACTCCAAGCTTTGTGCTCCAGGTGTGAAAGTTTCCGCAGTAACTTGAAAGTGCTTCATGTTGCTTCAAGACTAAGACAAGACCCCCTTTTTTTAGCAAAGGAGTCTATCCCACCTGCTTCACTCAATTGCTTTTCTTGTTTATCTGCAGCTGCCATGAATAGAAACCACCCAGCCTTAACTATTCCATGCAAGACTACAAAAATAAATGTATCCCTGCTAAACTGTGGAACCGAAGTGTTCCTAAAGGTGAACGTGCCATATTGGATTATTGAATCTGCACCTTCTCACATTTATCCGTTAATCACCTATACCTTTAAACAACCACTCTGCCTTTATATGCATATATTTTTAAAGGGAGGGGGAGAATATAGACCAAGAAGAGTAAATTAAAATTTATTCAAGCACAATTGTGGATGGAAAGCACAATTCTGCTTGGTGGAAATGAGACACCAGAGACTTGGTGAGCCTACTTATTGTGGGCAAACATTGAGTCTGGCCTTCTTCAAAGGAGGTGAGACCTATCTTATTTAATGCATTGGCAAACAAACAATTGAGCAGTAGCATTTCCTACCTTCACTGAAAATGGCCGGATCTAAGTGGAACCTTTGAAACAAAAAAGATTAAGTTTCCTTTCCTGTGACCTGGAGCAAATGGACAGTAGTTTCTGTAGTTTGAGTCAGTGTCTTCTCTGAGCCATGGAAAGAATGATATTATTCTACTTCACCTGTTATTGAAAACCTTCAAAACAAAACGAAACAAATGTTCATCTTTAAGACAGTGTTAAAAATAGCCTATAGAATCTGTGTCTTATATATAGATTCATTAATTTTTTTTCAAAAGCAGAGGTGCACTGTATTACAAATAAAAGTTATAAAATTTTTCTCCAATGAGGACCTAATAAAATTAAGTTTTATCTTGCAGGAAAATTAAAATAGCTCTTAAAAACAAAATAAAACTCATTTTTTAAAAAAGATTTTATTTATTTGTCAGAGAGAGACACAGCGAGAGAGGAAACACAAGCAGGGGGAGTGGGAGAGGCAGAAGCAGGCTTCCCACTGAGCAAGGAGTCTATTGTGGGGCTCTGGGATCCTACCTGAGCTGAAGTCAGACGCTTAATGGTTGAGCCAACCAGATGCTCCAAAACACATTTCTTCAAGAAGTTTCAGTGATGCGCTTCTATTTAGTGACTTTGTCCCTGTAAATAGGGTATATTCCTAAAATTTTTTGCGTAAATAGGTTTTTTGAAGTGCTAAATTGGCTTCTGCCCCGCCTGTCCCTTCATTAAATATATATATCAGTGTATCATATCTTTATAAAACAAGTATCTATGTATTACATATTTTATAATATATGTAAATTTATATAATATAAAGTATAATATAGAATGTATAATGTATTATATACAATATGTATTATGCCATATAAAATATTTCAATATAATGTGCTATTTTAGACATTTCCTTACTATGCATTATATATTATACATTATACATGTACAGAGTAAAATACAATGTGTGAAATTAGTCCACCTAATTACTAGCTTACTTTCATAAGATGATGAAGTAAACTACTAAGTGGCTATCAAGCCACAGAATTCTTTGCAATAGACTTTTGGGACAGGGTACATTTCTCATACACAGATAGCAAGAACTGATTGCAAAAATGTCAGGAGAGGGACCCAGGTTCTGAACTTGAGTGAGGTCTTGGCCTGTATCCTGGGTGGGTGAGTGATTTTCCTCGTACCTGCAGTTTCCCACTGGCAAAATAGAATAAATCTGTCCTCTCTCCACGCATGTCTACAGGGATGTTTTTCCGGGTTTCTGTATGAAGAGTGCACTAGACGCCCAAGAGAGTGGAGATGGATGGAGGGTGTGCCTTTGGCAGCTTTGTATCTTCTCTTATTCTACCAGGGCGATTCCATCTCCCAGGCTTATCCAGCACGCAGCCTGTACTCAGGACAGGTGGTTCCAGATATCTAATTCCCTTTCTTTCAGACACATCTGTGCCTTTACTTACCCTGTTGGCGTTGCTCCGGTATTCCTTTCTTCTCTCACAGTTACTTGAATTCTATTCAAACTTAGGCTCTGATTCAAGAACCGCCACCTCCATGAGGCTTTTACAGACTGTCCTAAAACGAATTTGTCTCTCAGTTTAAACATCCTATCTCAGTCGTCCTGACCACGCAGCTGGGCATTTGCATGTTGACTCTTGTAATACAGACGGGACATGGCTGCACCTACTGGGTGGTACAAATAATGTCATGGCAAAGTTCCATTTTATTTTATCTCATTTTATGCCACTGGGACATTTATGTTCCTAGGAGCACACGACTTTAGAGCACACAGCACTGAAGCATCCCAAGACACTGATATCCCCAAGAAAGACCTCACAGACCTACCTTCAGAAATAATCTCCCTCGTGTCCTTGTGTTGTGGCTTTCTCTGGGACGTCCACAGGCCATTGGAGGGAGGTCTCTTTCTGCCATACGCCATGATGCTCAGTAATCTTACCTCACCTCGTAAGATTAATATTCAGAGAAGGTATTGTCACTGCTTCACTCCATTCCCTAGTCCCTCCAAGGCAGGGAAGCTGAAAGCCCCTCTCCCATATACTGTACCACACATTGTCCCCATGGAGATCATGGCCTCTGTCTTGTCTCCCTTGTGGTCCCTTGTCAAACACAGAGCAGCATCCGTGCACATGAAAAGAGAAGTAGAAGCAGTTTCTAGTGCTGCTTTCTAAGTTGGGTCCACAAGGAGACTTAACCACAATCCTGACCCTGAGGCACATGCTTTGGAGGATCTTTTTGATAAGAACATAGTATAAATAAGGCCAGGGCCTTGAACTTTGTTACACATATAGCATGTTATTTTTTTCTTCATCTTTCCTTTTATTCCTATTATTAGTTATAAGCACCATCATTGACCCCCCAAGGATTTCCCAAGAGGATGGTATTAAGAGATTAACATTTGAAGGAGAAATCCATTCTTAGTACTACCAAAAAAAAAAAAAAAAAATCAAAATACACATCCCGGTACATGAAAAGCAGAGATGCCATCTTCAGATCTCTCAGATATCCCACTGTCCTGTCATGACTTTCTTCTGAGGAGAGACTTAGAAACTCTTTATTCTGTGCCTGTCTTATTTATAGAAGGTGAAATGCAGAGGATGCAGGCTGGTTGGGTATGATGCCCATCAGAGCTTGTCTTTTTCCCTTATGCACTGATAGAGACAAGGCAAAGTAGGAGAATGAAGTGAGTGACCCGGTATTATGAAACAAGAGCGAGTCTATGCTGAGACAGAAACCAGGCTGTGCTCTGAGACCAGCGCGCGATTCACTGTGCCACACTCTCTCTGATGTTTCCCACAGCGTGTGCGAAGCAAGTGCCAAATGCAGTTTCCATTCCGCACGAATTATGCTCCAACTGGCTGCGTCCCTTCTCCTCCTGGCTTCTTTTGGTTTGAGGATTGCTCGTGGAGATTATGCTGCTGGATTTCGCCACATGGCGGTGGCTGCATTTCAGCACTAGCTGGAAACATTTTCTGGGATTCTGTACTAGAAAGAATTTTCCAAGGGCCCCCTCGGCGAGGGTCAAGGTTTTCTCAGTGCAGGTGATCACGGTATTATATTAACAGTCAGGGTTTTATTTTAACCAGCTGGGCTCCAGCGTTTTTTCACGGATACCTGCAATGTGCCTGAAGTGATGTTAAGTTTTCTTTCACTGCAGTCTGCCTGTCTTGCTTCAAACAGATCTGTTTCACTTAAGGCCAAGTTTCAGTGTATTAGAGACAGCTGGGTAGATGTAAATGCCACTGATAAACCAAGAGATGCATGTCCTAATCCCATCTTGGCTAGAGAGATTGCATTGTAATTCTGTGTTTATACATCAATTTCTGCATGGGAGAGAGACTACCTCATGGGTAGGGACTGTGTCCTTCTTCTTTTTCCTTATTGCCAGGAATCCTAAATATTGTGCCTGATGAACTGGATTGTACTTACTAGCCGAAAGCCCCTGCCTATCACGTAACCTCTCTCGGTCTGAACTTGTACAGTGTAAAATGGTGGAAGAGCCGATTATTCATCACACACCCAGCGTGATCATCCCATAATTCTACACTTCTGATTCTCTTTGCCTAGAGGTGGTTCTGTCTTTAATTCTCAGCCACGTAAGAGGCCCCACTCACTGAGTATTTCTGTCGTGCAGAATGGGATGACTTTGATTTTAAGTTATCCATTATAGAGGAAAGTAAAACTGAATATTTTTTAGTGTCACAAAATAAATTTATGGGGAAGGGAGGAGCATTCGTTCGGGTGAGGCCCCAATTATCATTTTCCTGCCAGTGCATCTCCTCTCACAGAGACAAGCCAAGATAAGTTTCATCCTCAGAGTTTTCATTCAAGTTGCAATTAATTCTCAAAAGGGCTTTGGCTCATGTAGTCATTGGCCTATGTTTTTGAGTAGATGATCCAATAACCAAAACCGTATAGGTATACTCTTTATCTTTACATTCGGCGTTTTATCTGATTGACCTTGGCACAGCATGGGTCTCATTCACCATTTCTGATTCAGAAGCATTTAAGTAGTCACACCTAAAGGCTAAATACTTTCCATTTGTGTCAGTGACCCAGAACTTGAAAGTGATCTTCTTCTCACCTTCTAGTTCTACACTGTCATGATTACACAGTTCTGTTTCCTAATTAATCTGAGAAGCATGATGGGGTTAAAAGGTCACTTCTCATCACTTTAGCTCTGCACATCTTCTGCTTCAGGTCAGTAGACTCCATTCAAAGAGAAGAAATTGTAGCAGAGTTTTGTTTTGTCTTTACATGTGTTTTTCTGTAGAGGAATTGGGAAGAGAAAAGGTGAAAAAAAGGTTACCTGTATCATCCGTTCCAGACAAG
Source organism: Enhydra lutris kenyoni (assembly GCF_002288905.1). Taxonomy (NCBI): domain Eukaryota; kingdom Metazoa; phylum Chordata; class Mammalia; order Carnivora; family Mustelidae; genus Enhydra; species Enhydra lutris. The sequence continues at coordinate 44,603,084 of NW_019154092.1, forward strand.
ACTAATTACTGCTTCAGAGTATATTTCTTTTCTTCCTCTAAAGATTTTATCTATTTATTTGAGAGAGAGAGTGGGGGAGCAGGGAGTGGCAGAGGGAGAGAGAAAATCCCAAGCAGGCTCTGCACTTGGTGTTGGGTCTGATGCAGGGCTCCATCCCAGGACCCTGAGATCATGACCTGAGCCCAAATCAAGAGTCGGATGCTTAACCTACTGAGCCACCCAGGCGCCACACTTCAGAGAATATTTCTGTTGGTATATGAACATCCAAGTGACATTTATAGACTTGACTATCCTATGGGTTGTTTTTACTAGCACCTTGAATCATTAGGGAGGTTAAATCAACATCCCTTGCTCAAAAGTAGGTGGGTGTCTGCTTGCAAACTGAAAGAGTACCTTGATGATAATCTACCAACTAAAAGAACTCTCTCAGAAATGAAGGTGTTTTAGCCTGTGGCAATTGTCCACCCCTCATAAACGTCCTGGCATTTGAATGTTTGCCAGAATCTACCTTCCTCTCCCTTTAACTACCGCCAGGATGAGAGGGTGAACCTCGAACAAATGACTGTCAGCCAAGTGGTTAGACCACAGCCAGATACTAGCTTTGTCCATGAAGTAACTACAAATTAACGAATTGATGTTCACATTTTAAAAATAGACCTCCCACTTGCGGAGTGAATAATAATCTAAAATGCCAAAATGTTACCCTCTAGGACACTACATAAAGAAAAGAAATAGGACCAAGTTACCTAAAAATGTTACTGCCTGGAGGAAGCTGCTGACTACCTTCCCTAGCTCAGGCCCACAGAACATTTCATGCAGTGACTCTGAGTGAATCTTTAGTGGTGACAAAGCTTAGTTGCCTTCTCCCAATGTACCACTTTTTATTTGTGTTTATGCAATGCTTCACTGACTGAAGCTATTTAAATTTTTAATCTAAGAAGTCATTCTGATAAGAACTCATAGAGTCAGGAACCAAATGAACCAGGCCGAAACAAGTGCAACTGTTGAACATGTGCAGATGCCCCGAGCTCTGAATGTATTAAATAATTTAGCTTCCCAATTATGCTTCACTAGGCTTTCACTAAAGCTCCACACATGCTTTTGGACCACTGAACCCAATATATTTCTTGTTTTAGAATAATTTTTTAAAGTTAAATTATAATTAAAAAAAAAAAAGTAGAATGGGAAGGGGTACCCCAAGCCTTACAACAATACGGTTTCACCCCAACCAGCATAACCACTGATAACGGGTACACACCAGGGACTCGTGCTGCACAGGTTGCAAAGAGCAAATGGAAGACTTATTTGGTATTTTGTAGTCTGTCATTCCTGTTTTGCAGATTCGACCCGTGAAATACATAGATTAAATGATTTGCCTGAGTCTTAACCATTTTGGGTTGTATGAGGATTTGGAAGGGATCCAGACATTCTTGCCTTCTAGATCTTGACTAGCCAGTCAACGGCAGAGAACTGGGACCCAGTTCTCCTGAGTCCCAACTCAGTGTTCTTTCTAGTCCATCATACCACACTTTTACTTGATCGGTAACTGTATTAGTAGACTTGGGTTTTTTGTTTGAGAGACATAGTGAGCAGGGGGAGGGGCACAGGGAGATAGAGACAGAATCTCAACCAGACTCTGCATAGAGCTTAGAGCCTCATGTGGGGCTGCGTCTCAGGACACTGAGTCATGACCTGGGGCAAAACCAAGAGTCAGACACTTAACCGACTGCACAATCCAGGCTCCCCTAGTAGACTTGCGTTTTAAAGAGGAAAAAGGAGGGGAAAAAAATCAATTATTTTACCCCATCTCTTCCCATAGTTGCTCAATTAGTATGTTTTTGCTTGGCAAAAAAAGGGATTTCCATAAATATATTGCTTTTATATGCATGCTTCTATCCTAATCCCCTCCCTCTTCCAACCTCCCCCACCCCCCAACTAAATGTTGTGAAGGGAAAACCTATGGGAGGACCAGTCAAACCACCAGGACAGGAAGGTGAAGCAGAAACACTATCTGATTGCCTGCTTCTGGGAGACACCTGAACCAATATGGACTGTAAATCACCCATGTGACTGCATTGCTCTGGTTCAAGTTTATAGTGCCATGGAGTCAAAAAGAGACTAAGGGGAATCTGAGGGTCACCCGGGTGACCCCAGGGTCAAGGTAGAAAAGCTGTGACTTCAATCATGTATAAAGGAGAACAAAATCAATATTACCTCTAGGGTCTTTCTTAACCATCATATTTCAGATTTGAGTTTGTGCTGCCAGATATTCACTCAGGCTGAGAGAGCAAGGTTCTTTCCTTTGGCCATCAGGCAAACCCTCCTGGAACAAGTCTGGTGGGGAACAAATAATGACTTAATGCTAAACAAGCAAGAGTGGCCTCAGAACCTCAGGAAAGCTCAGGAATCAAGGCAACAGGTGAATTTGTTGGTGGAGGTGCATAAGAAAACAGAGTGCAAGTAGAATGAGTGGACTGAATATGGAACTTTAAACCTACAGACTCTCTATGATCCCATAGAGCGGAGCAATTCAATTTCCCCAGCTGCAGCAAAAGAGGGGATACCCACTTCCCAGAGAGATTAAATCAGAGAGGATCAGCATTTAGGGATCACCAAAACAAATGGTGGAGTGGGGATAAGATATTGTACTGGGAATGGGGGATTAGGTGAAAGGTCTGTAAACTGGATGGTGATATCTCACAACCTGTCCATCCTTTTGGCCCTTCTCATATTGGCAAATGGAATGTTTCCACAGTACCCCCCCACCCACCAAAATTGGAGAATGCCTGTCTGAGAAATTGCTCTGCCCAGAGGAAAAGATTCAAGGTGCTGACTTAGGAGTTGTCTACCAAAGAACTAGAGGGAAGCCTATAGTTGACATGCCCCATTTGTGTACACAAGGATTTCAGAGGATCTGTCTATCTATCTATTCATTTATTCATTTTTAAATAGATACAGATATCTAAAAATCACCAAATACATAAAATATTCTAAAATAAAGAATGCAAAAGCAGCGAATAGAAAGGAATTCAAAAGAACCCAAAACCATTCAGGAAGCAGAAAAAAAATCTTAAAACAAGTATAATAAAACTTAAATTAATATTCTGAGAAAGAAAAGATGTAAAGCAACCATAAAACAAGAACACTCAGTTATAAAGTAAGAGGGAAACTTATAAAAAATAAGACATGGTACTCAGAAATTAAAACCTGGTATTTCTGATAGAAGGGATGAAAAATGCAATGGAAGAATTGGAAGATAATGTTGAAGAAGTTCCTCACAAAGAGATGAAAAGACAAAAAATGTGGAAGGTGGGAAAAACAGCAATAAGAAATATTAGAGGGTCAGTTTGAAATAGTGATTCTATAACTGGCATCAGAATCACCTGGAGGGCTTATTAACACACATTGCTGTGCCCCTCAGATAGAGTTTTTGATTCAGAAGGTCTGGGATGCCACCTGAGAAGGCATATTTTCAACAGGTTCTCAGCTGTTGTAGATGCAGCTGGTCTGGACTAGACTTTGAGAACCCTGTTCTAGGACAGTCAACTTCTAAATAATAGCAGTTCCAACCATGAAATCCAGAAAGCAGAGGGGGAGGAAATGGTAAAAGAAATAATTCAAGAAAGGCATGGATTTCCAGATTGAAAGGGCATATTGAGTGCCCAGGACAATAAATGAGAAAAAGATTCACCCCAAAGGGACATAATGATGACATTCTAGAACTTTGGGGATAAATACCTCAGGGATAAACATGCCCAGAAAGAAAAGAATAAAAGTTCACATCTAAAGAGTAAGAAATCAAAGTGTACTCATACTTCTGAATAGCAGCGCTGACAAAACACTGAAGGAATACATTCAGTGGATTAAGAGAAATGATTTCCAAAGTGGAATTCTATGTGCAGTCAAATTTCAAATAGACTTAAGGTCTTTTTAAACATTTATTTCTCAAAAAATTTACCTCCTCTGGACTCTTTTTTCACAAAGCTACTGAAGAATGTGCTTCTACCAAGGAGTGTGTGTGTTGGGGGAGGGGGAAGCCTCAGGATCCAGAAAAGATGCAAAGGGAATTCTCTGGACAGTGCTAGAAGGAGAGCTTTCAGATGACAGCTGAGAGGCAGTCTGTCAAGGCTGGAATGGACAGTTGTGACACCTCTTAATGGCCCCCAGTGTGTTGACCTTTACTGGAAAAATAGCTGTAGTTCTCTGGAAGAGTTTAGAGGGTTAATTAATGAAAATTGCATAGAAAATTACACAAATAATCCTAGGAAACAAACTGAGGGTTGCTGGAGGGGAGGGAGAGGAAGGAATGAGGTAACTGGGTGATGGACATTGATGAGGGCACGTGATGTAATAAGTGCTGGGCATTATGTAAGACTGATGAATCACAGAGCTGTTCCTCTGAAACAAATAATATATTATATGTTAACTAAATAAATAAAGTGTTAACTTTAAAAAAAAAGAAAGAAAATTAGGCAAGTAAAAACTATATTTACTTTAGCTAAAATTAAAATTTGTGTAAGAAAGCATATTTAATCATTGCACACTATGTGACCCTATAATGAACATCATAATATTAATGTTTAATGTATTTTTAAATTATGCCACATTTATATTGCAAGAAAGTAAGAGGAGAAGTATGTTTTAGATGGGGTAAGACAGTTCTCAAAACAAGTCCCCTACATTCTTACTTTCCATAGTAGAAAGTCACTAAACAATATTTAAAATGGAAAAAGTCAAGAAATAATAGTTTTATTTAGAATGAGAAAAGAATCAATAAGAGTTGAATGTGGTCACTCCTGAAAGTATCATTTTTATCTGAGCAGGGCTATGTCAGTAGATGGTTGTTTTATTATCATAGCCTGGAAGTTTAATTTGACATTTACTGTGGACATGTATTGTTTTGCTATTAATAAAAACCCTTAAAGGAAAGAAATAAAAGAAACTTAATCTCTGGCATGGACAAGCTGGAGAAGACCAAGAGAAAGGAATGCGTGAAAGAGAGAACTGGATTCCTTCCAGAGGCACAGTGGGTTTCAGAAGATGAAGTCTAGAGAGCGATTCTAAACAGCTACAGAATTGAGCCTTCTGTGTAAGAGAAAGAGCCCATTTGTTCCAATTCTTTTGAACTCAACTTTGGGGGGAGAACATATTTTAAAATCATCTATCTGCTCTATAAATCAGTTCAGTGGTCCAGATGTTTCAAAGCAAAAATCCTAGTGGTCCTCTCTCCTTGTTATCACCATGGCTCCATGATGTGGGCATCAGTTTAATGGAGCCAAAGGTATGGAATGACTTTCTTCAGATACAACACTTACCTGATGTCCTTCCTCCATCACTAAAGACAGATGAGCCATTCAGATGATGCTCCTCCCCCAGCTCCTCATCAAATTCCTGACCCAGAGAAGAAAGGCAGACTAGTAGACAGTTTTATTGGCCCCATTGGGACATGACTATGGGACTCTGACTTCTCCTTATGAACTTCTAGGTAATTGACTGTGCTTATACAGTTATGAGAAAGGCCATCTAGTGGTTGGACCTTCTTGTACCTTTTCCAACTGCCAGCAAGCTGAAAGGCAAAGCTATTAACATTTAGGTTGATGTGTGGTTTTGGCAGGCAAAGCCCTCTTGTTTCTAACATAATCAAAAGCTGGGGGCTGATGAGCTAGAGTGTTTGGTTTTGCTCCACAATTTATTTACTGTAACGGGGACACTTCTGGGTATGGCTTGCTGCTATAGGAAGAGCTGCACAGTGCCTCAGAAAAGCTATTTGTTGATGAAACGCTAATTGTAAAATAGTTACCTCAGAGAACCCAAATGTAATTACATTAAGTTTAATTACATATCATTAATTATATAAAATATTTAAATTGTTATGTTGAATTGTGCTGCACTAGTTGCTGTACATTTTTCTGGTGTGTGGAGCAGATGTGCTTGAAGAGTTTGGATGTCATCCAGAAGTTAGTGAATTGTAACTGTTTAGATAATCGGAGCCTGATTTATACCATCCATTGAAAAACAATAGCTACATATTTTCAGTGATGTGGCAATATCAAAGGATATTGTAAGGATAAAGTAACTTATGCCTAGGTGACATTTGATAATTATAGCTTAGTACAGACTTTAAGTTAGTCAGCCAAATTTAGGAAAGTCAAAAGTCTAATTTCTCATGTAAATCAACAGCAGCTAAACAAGTATTTCTTGTTTATATTGGGAGAGAGCCATTCCTTTCCCTGCTGTGAAACTGACATTTTATTTAGGATGCCGGAATTACCAAAAGAAGAATTAAATCATATGCTTTGTTCCTCATACATTGACTTACTCAAATTAATCCACCATTAGTTTGAAAATATTTATATACTTCACTTATATTCAGTTCTCTCATTTGAAAGCATGGTGAGGTTTCCATATAAGAATAGAAGAACAGCCCTAGAAACTAACAATAGATTTTGTTTTTCCAGTATGTGACTGGTACTTATTAGATCTAACACTAAATGCAATGATTGATCTTCAGTTTTGGTAAACACACAGCAGTACTGGAATTTGCTCTCTTAAGGGGTTTGCTTTCATATTTATACTGATTTGGAGTATGGCAAAGCATAGAAGTAGTCTTTAAACAGAAATGACTATAGAAAGGAAAAAAAAATATCTATGACCTGTGTTTTTGCCAGTCAGATATTTAGTACAGTTCAAAATTTTATTTTATTTTTATTTTTGTCTATGCAGACACTAACAACTGTTAATAGTACCTTTACTCATTCAAATTATTCTAACAAAATTTGGAAAAAGAAAATAACTCATTAGTATCTCACCATTTGCCTGTTGTGACGTGTCACTTCCACTGGATTTGGAGAGGAACTCTTCTGCAAAAGTTCATTTTCAGGGGTGCCTGGGTAACTCAGTTGGCTGAGCATTTGCCTTCTGCTCAGGCCATGATCCCAGCGCCCTGAGATTGAGCCCCAGCTCGGGCTCCCTCCTTAGCACCTCTCCCTCTTAGCTCCTCTCCCTCTGCCCTACACCCCACTCCTGCTCTCTCTCACCCTCTCAAATAAGTAAATAAAATCTTAAAGAAAAAGAAAAAAAAAGAAGTTCACTCTCAGGATGAGCTATGCTTATAATCTGAAGACCTAACATGTAAAAGAAAACTTTTTTAAAAGACACCCCCAATTATTTTGATGGAAAATCTTTACAATTGCATCTCAAATCATTGTTTATAGGTATGTTTAGGTATGTGTTCAGTTTTATGCTGGGTCTTCTAATAAGAAAATAATTGAATTCTATATACACTATCTATGTCAACTATACCAGAAGGTACAACCTGAATGTCCAAATTTGGAGCAAGGGACCAAAAGAAGGATTACAGTCGCAAGATAGAGTCTGGACTCTATCTTGACTCTATCTTGACTGAGGAGCAAGCTCAGTGAGGACAGGGACCTTCAGAAGGTTTGTGCCCAGGAAGATCTGTAGAAGTTCTGGTTAAGCCTGTGTAGTCTACTAGCCTTCCCAGGGTAAAGGTAACTTAGTAGTTGTAGGGGTTAGTTCTCCCCCACTCTCACCGCCTAGTGGAGATCCTGCCAGGTGTACCCGTTACAATGTCATTCAAGCAGCTTCAACTTAGTACTGCAGGTGATTTCTGAAACCATTGTCTAATTGATAGATGTCATCTTACCTATTTTGAATTGAAACTAGCCTTCTGGCCACAGAGCCAGTTCAATTTGATTTCCTAAACCTCCATTATAAGTCAGTTGCAAGTCTCCTCCTGGCTCAGGCCTCGCAGGAGACTTTAGGGTCTCTTTGTCTTCCAGAGCAACAGGGGTGTCAGAGCTCATCTTAGAATCACCCTTCTTGTCTATGACAGTGTCAGGAAATAAGAACAATTTATCCCTGACAGCTTTAGAAACACTATCTATTAATTTATGCACTACTTCTCCTTGGATAATTGGGATCCAGACATGTTCTGCATAACAGCCCCTGGCTTGGGGGAGGTCCCGGGCTTACCAACTGCTACCCCTGGAGGAGGAAGAGCCAGAGGGTGAGCAGATTGTGCCTTTTCAACAACAATAACAACTAAAAAAAAAAAAAAGAAAGAAAAAAAATTAGGGGTGGTAAGGAGGTTGGAAGACAAAGGAGGAAGCATTTGATAGGTCATCTGTCAGTAGGCCTTGATAGAGGCTGGTAGAAGAACAATGGAAAGCCACTTCAAAGTGAACAATGCCATGCTGAGTATGTGCCAGTTTCATCGAACAAAAAGAAAGAAGACATGTCAGCTATTAAACACATTCATTAAAGGGTGTCCTTAAAAAAAATAATAAATCTAGTTTTTCCCACTATTTTTCTCTCCTGTGAGGGTGGAAAAAATGAATGAGTCTATCAAAGCAGGAGAGAGGTGTAAGGTTGCCAACTTTCTGGAAAGTCAAGCAGGAATGTCTGAATTAATTAAATATTTATTATTAGGATAGAGATTGTTTAGAGAATGGAAAACAGGTTAAATTCTCCATGGTTTCAAGTAATCTCACATGTTTGAAAATTTTGGAGAGTAAGAACCCCCCTTCTACCCCACCCCACCCCCAGCCAACTTGTTTTATTTTCAGTTATATTCCAAAATAAAGCAAGATCTAATGCTTAATTTGAGGTTTGGGAGAATTAAAAAATAAGAAGATTTCAGATTTTAAAGCTTGATTCATGAACAGGAGACAAAGGGAAAAAAGGCGCATTTTCACATCCATGTTTTTGTGATAATTGGAAAAGAAAAAAAGGCAAAAGAAAAATTTAATTAAGTGCTGTTAGTTCACAAATGATTTCTCATCTCAAAAGTGTCTGATGTGCTGGTCTATGCTATGAATTTAGAGATGAAAGAATAAATATCAAGATGTAATAAGAACATCAGGCTCTAAAAAATTCCATGTGAGTTTAAGACAATGAGCTACTCAGCCTCAAATTCTGTCTTGGACAGTGGAGCAGAGTATGACTTTTTTGCGTGTGTGTGAACTTCTCAAAGAATGGGAGATTTGATCAGAACTAATATTTCCAGAATCTGATCAATTCACTTGAGTTTCTACTTAAGTCTTATGTTTCTGTAAGTGAAGAACACGTCATTTTCCTGGCACCCGCCAGTTTGTTTTGAATCAGACGCAGAAGTACAACTGATTATTTTGTGCTCAACTCTTCTCTCTTCAACTAAATATAAGTGCCTTGTGGTCATGACTCGTGTCTCATTTATCTTTTGCAGAGCTCCAGGGTGTGGGCTACATGTTACATAGATTGGTTTGTGTGTTTATTTGTTTATTTGGAAATACTGATTGCATTCCTACTGTACCAGACACGGCTCCTGGTCATTTAGGAAAAAAACGACATAGATAAAAGTCCTACCTCTATGGACTTATTCTTCTCATGTGTGTGTGTTGTATGTATGGAGGGTGTGTGTGTGATAGATGAAAAATGGAGGATATATAAACCCAGAAGATAATAGGAGTGTTCAAAGTGTTTTGAAGAAAAAACATGATAAGGGAGTGGAAAGTAATGTGTGTGCTTGTTAGGACTGGTGGTCAGAAAGGGCAGGGTCTCTCTGAAGAAATAATGATTGGGGAGATAACTAAATGAGGTGAAGGGACTGCCTACCCAAATGTCTGGGGGAAAAAAAGAGCTTCCACAGAGGACTGAAGAGCCCTGAGGTTCTGAGGGAATTGTGCATGATATATTCCTCAAGCACCTAGGAGGCTCTGTTCAAGGTGAGGGAGGGAACAGGGGTATACCAGGCAAGCCCTTCTATGCCCTGACCTATATTTTCAAGTAAAATATCTCAGCCCTTCACTCTTACTAATATCAGTGTAGCCCCGTCGAAGCCCACAATTACTCCAGGGCCGGGGACTATGGCAAGTATGAGGATGGAGTACCAGAGCAAGGTGACCCATGTCCACTGTGGAGATGAAGACTGACTTAAGTGGTCCTAACCAAAGTCAGGGTGTATCTAAATGAAATGCCCGTGCCTCTGTTATGTTCAAATTATTAAAGTATAAAGTTTAAGTAAATCATCATTAGAAAATCATTCAATATTCATCAATAGTTCTCTTCCCTACATATTGATAGTATCTGAACAGTACAACAAACTCATGTGTTTATAATTCTAGATGCTAGTAGGCTGTAGACTGTTGCTCCCTCTGTGAGACTACACTAAAGGACGATGATTGGATTTTTTTTTTTTTTTTTAGATTTTATTTATTTATTTGACAGACAGAGATCACAAGTAGGCAGAGAGGCAGGCAGAGAGAGAGGAAGGGAAGCAGGTACCCTGCCGAGCAGAGAGCCTGATGCAGGACTCAATCCCAGGACCCTGGGATCATGACCTGAGCCGAAGGCAGAAGCTTTAACCCACTGAGCCATCCAGGTGCCCCCATGATTAGATTTTGACTCTATGTGACGTACTATCATTATTGCTGAGAAATATTTTGTGTTTTCATCCAAATCTTCCCCAGCAGGACCTTTGACATTACATATATATATATATTTTTCCCTCGTGGTGTTAATGGAAGTAGTGACTATGATTACAATAGAGCTTATATTTATCATTAGCTTAGTGACCCCTGCTGGGAGGCTTAAGATAACCATCCTTAAATTCAAAGTTGGGTTTTCAGAAACATAGATGCTTGGACCTCAAACATGAGTTCTTTATAACCCAGGATAATTGATTTTGCAAATTGATCACTGTGCCTATGTCTGAAAGCTGATATTCACTGGAGGGAGGAGCCCTTGTTTAATAACTTAGAGTGTGACCAATTCTAAAAGTGACATATTTGAAATTAGCACGTTCTTCCAGATTGTCTGTCTCTGTTCCCTCATGTTGCTAGGTCTATTTTATGTTATTCACCAAGTGGCACTTCTTGATCTCTTTCCAATATGCTTTAAAAAAAAATCAAAGGCACAGATGATGTCATTTTCCATCAGAATCTTTTTTCCCCCATCATAATAGCATGATTCAGGATCATCCAACCAACCTTTTTACCATCACATTTGCAGAACTAAACTCTTCAAAAGGGAGCAAACACCCCACAGAGCAGAGGCCTTCTATTATTTTCATGAATATTTAAAGAGCCAGATGCACTTTTGTTAAAGTGTAAGCTTTTATTTATGTAAACCTGTACAAATTTTTAGGTTCTCCTCATCTCCATCCTAGACCATGTTGTTATACAAAAGCAGTTTACATAAACCAATATGAATAGTGTCCACTGACCTATGTTAATCCCATTTTCTATGTGCCAGAGAAGTTACAATTCAATTAAGTTTATGCTACAGGGTAACAAAGGATTAGTGCAGAATATTGATATGAGAAGATTTGGGACTTCTAGGCACCTGGGTGGCTCATTTGTTTAAGTGTCCATCCAACTCTTGATTTCAGCTCAGGTCATGATCACAGGGTCCTGGGACTGAGCCTGAGTCAAGCTCCCTGCTCAGCAGGGAGTCTACTTGTCTCCCTGCCTCTCTACCCCTCCCTCTACTCATGCACACTCTCTCTGGAAAAAATAAATAAATAAGCCTGGGGGTCAGGGGAGACAGAAGATCTGTGACTTCTAAAAACTGATCTAAGCACATTTAATAATAACATTTAAAAATGAATATTTAAAATAGTTTCATTAAAAGTGATGTATGTGTGTGTACACTTTATAGGCTAGTCACAAGATGTCAATAGGTAAAGGTAAATTCAATTAAATGGAATCAGCCATCTGAATCATTCAGTTATACAGTAAATGTTTTTATTTGTTTTGTTTGTTTTCTCTGTACTCCAATTTTTATGGGAGTTAGTTGTGGGGGAGATACAGAACAAGATGATACAAGCACAAAATCCATCCCTCCCTCCCTCCCTTCCTCCCTTCCTTCCTGTCTTCCATTCTTTTTTCACTTTTTCGCTCTAGCTTTGAAGACCTTAGATTCAATAACAATTGTACTGAATATAGTACATTCTGTGTCTAGCACAATAATAAAATCTCACAAATTAGGATAGATTATGTACAGAAATACTCCTCTCCTCTGTGTAGATATATCTTTTATTTTTTAATTTCTCCTGTGGGTTGGAAGAAGCTACTAAATTTGTTCTGATATATGTCTCTCCCACTTTTAAACTAAAATGCAAACTTCATTTGGATTTCAACAGTTGTTTGTTTGTTTTTTCATTATTGTCCTCTCCCTGTTTAAAATTCAATCTAGAAGGCCACATTGTATTCAATTGTTATGTCTCCTTCTCCTTGGTATTTCCTGGTCAGTAATGGTTTCTCAGTCTTTTTAAAATTTTTCATGACCTCGGCAGTTTTGAGGAGCCCTAGTCGGGGATTTTGTAGAATGCCTTGAAATTTGGGATTGTCTGATGTTTATCTTAGGTGTTATGTGTTAGGTTTTCTATAGAATGCCATAGAGATAAAGTGCTCTTCCTAGAACCTCCTGTAGGAAGGTATATGAATCTATATGAATTATCATTGATGATGTTAACTTCAGATAATAAGGTAGTGTTGGCCGAGTTTCTTCACTGTTAAGTACTAATTTTCTCTTTCCATTCTCTAGTTTTTGGAAGTGAGTCACTAAGTCTAGCTCATCCTCAAAGGATAGAGGAAAAAGGACCTTTTTGAAATATAGGATGTACCCTCTGTTGAGGTAGAGAGAAATGGATGGATAAAAGCAATGGCTGGGTTTGGATCTCATTGTTAATACTTCACTGGGGACATGCAAAAGGGGACACTCTCCTCTTGAAAGTGGATAGACCGCAGTGGGGAAAACTCTCCTACCTTAGGTTATTAATCTTGTTCATAGCTGCTGCTATATCCATTAGGTTCTGGGCTCTACCACTGAGAACTGAGCCCAGCTACAATGGCTGAAGTGGCTGGGAATCTCTCTTCTCTAGTTTTTCATGCTCAAGGAGATTAGAATGTGTCCATTCACATTACTACCATAGCTGTGCAAGCCTTGCTGTTTCACACTTGCTGATGTGCCATTGGTTAAAGCAAACCACATGGCTGGGTCAAAGTTGATGCCAGAGGCGTCAACAAAAGGGTGAACACCCAGAGGTGTGATTCAGTGGAAAGTCTTCATTTAACAGTCTACACATCTGAGTAACAAATAGCTAGTTGAGAGTAGAACCCAAATCAGTCCTATTTCAGTGCACCTCTCCACGGCAGCATACTGAAGCCAAGACATATATCTTGTTCTTCCATTATGTTTAGTAAAGCAGGAAATCCAACTGATACTTTCAGGTTTTCAGTAATAAAGGTTGACACAGAGTGTTCTGTTTAACCTTTTAGATAATTAGCACATTCAGCGGACCATATTCTTTCCTCAGCACTTTTGCTGTGTTCGAGTACAGAAAGAGTAAAAGGACAAGAATAGGAATCAAATGGCTTATGGACCATATCTCGTTTTGACTATGTAGGTGGGTAACCTTTAACAAATGATTTACCCTTTTTTGGCCTTAGCTTAATTATCTGTAAAATGAGGATGTTCAGTAGCCTTTAAATATTTTCAACTCTAGAAAGTCCTATGATATGTCTTTATTTTTAATTCACACATTTTCTTTTTCTTTTCTTTTTTCTTTTTTTTTTCTTTTCTTTTCTTTTTTTTTAACTCTTACTGTTGATGAGAACAAGTTAGATACTTAAATCTGGCTAGGTCCAGGAATGGAATGGTTAGCAGAAGTTGTCTAGGTGGGTGGTTAACAGCATAGTCAGAGGCAGAAAGAGATTCAAATCCCAACTCTTTCACCTGTAAACATTAAGTCCTCAGGTTTAAGCATTGAGAGTGACTATAAGTGGTAATAGTTATAGCTACCTCATACTTTTGAGAGGATCAAACTGAGTAAGTGCTCAGAAAAGGTGTCTACCACTATTTTTAGGATAACTACTATTGGCAATAACAAATCAGATGACACTTCATCTCATAATATGTTAAATTTTGTCCTCTACTATATGATTTGTACACTAAGTGCCCGAGTTGTATCTGAGAAAATTTTCACAAACCGGACCTTGCCCTTTGGAGATGGGTTTGTGGGAGATTTTTCAGTCCATTTTACAGATGACTAAACTGAGGCCAAGTCTCTCTCTGCAAGTCTTATTTCTGTGTTGGGCATCTAGAAATACAGTCAAATTAGGCCCACCATGGCCCTTTCCCGAGTCTAGTGTTAGATGCTGTGGAGGGTTGGTTTTATTTTCTTCTTCAGTTTTTTGTTTTTTGTTTTGTTTTGTTTTGTTTTAGGAGCTACTGGGCCATAATTCACACAGTTCAGGATGTAGAAACTGACCTGTTTTGTCATCTGATGATCTTTTCCAAGAGGTTGATTTCCTTCTGCCTTGAACTGAAGTCATTTTGGGATATAAATTTATCTTCTTAACTAGATTGTAGATACCTTGAGGATTAAAGAAGTATTTTTGATATCTTTGTTTTTCCCCAAGCACCTAATACAGAAACATGAACATAATACATCTCCTAATAGGTTTTTAATGTAGCCTAAAGAGTTCTTAAAAAGCAGTGGAATTTGATAGCAAATAAGTTTAGCCTCCATTCTGTGATAGACATGACATCATATATTTAATTTATGGGATGGACTTTAATTCTTAGACAAATTTCTTTAATTCTTAATGCCAGGGTTTTAATTTTTTGTGTGTCTTTGAATAAATTCTTCAATCACAAATATTGCACATCCTTTTGAACCAAGAGGCATATATTAGTATCACTAAAGTTGATTCATTAAAGCTGAAACTATCTTTGCCCTATAATTTTGGGAGGGTAAGTGTGCATACATTAAATAAGAGGAAGTCAAGACTTATAATGCCTATTCTTGAGCCTGTGCTGAGTGGGGCTCACAGTACTTGGAAGAATCTTCCAGAACCACACATTGATAAATGTGGTTGTAGCAGGTGCCATGTCACATTGTTCAGCTATCCCTGGTTCCGAGGCTGTTCTTATTGTCGTTTCTGTTGTTATTGTTTTTGTTGTTATTTTGGTTCAATTTGTAAAGACATCCATCCTGCTCAGTTTTGGCAAACTGAACTCCTCTCTCATTGGTAAAGGAAGAAATGCCTTCTTTAGAGATGAAACCACTGGCAACATCTACTAAGACTTGAGGGCAAGATGAAATGTCTATGACAGACTCTGTTTCTCTCTCTCTCTCTCATTTGCTTTCTGACAAAACTGAAAAGAAAAAAAAAATGCCTTCCTCAAGAAACTGCTGCACTCTGTTGTTTTTGATTTTCCACATGAAAGGATTCTATTTAAGCACAGAGGGTCTAGAAAGGCTGGCTTCTTGTTGAGCAAATATATTAATACTTTTTTTCTCCTACAACTTGTAGCCTGATCAATTGCAATTATTTCAGGAGCCAGAATAACCCAGGATTCTGAAAACAAATACATCAAATGCTTTTTAAAGTCAAGACTCAGGCTAAATGCAGAACAAACAAAAGGAAGGTATTTACTGCGTGCATTACCCTCCCATGTGAGGGTTTACAAACTATACAGACAGACATGAAAGAGTAACAGTGATGGAAACACCATGTCATGCCTTGAATGGACTGTGTGTTCTTGATTATACTGATCAGCATTTGCCCTTTAGACTGACATCGGAAACTCCACCCACAACCTGCCCCAGGCTGCTGGAATCTGTGTGACAGTATAGCAAGATTAACGTTAAGAAACACACAAAAGGCAGGAAACAAATAGCGCTGCTGTCATCTTATTGGTTGGCGTCCTACTGGGATGATCTATAATCATTTCTTCAGCTTAGAAATCAGGCTTGTGGTCTTGGGAATATTATTGAGGCTCTCAAGCTCTGTGGGTTTTGTCCCTTCTATTGTTTATAAGAGTTGATTCATTTTGCCATTAATTTTAATAGAGATAGAAGGTTTGCTTTTTCACTGCCGGTTTTAAATTTTGGAGATAATAAAGCAGAACAGTGAAAAGAGAACAAACTCTGGCTCCTTAAATTTATTTGCAGGTCAGTAGTGTTAAATTTTTTTTCCATTCAACATGTAAGAAGCTTTAAAAAAAAATATTGTCCTTTTAAAAAAATGTGCTCAAACATCAGTGTGAAGGGATGTTAGGAGAGAATCATTATCATCTCTGTGTGTTTACAAAGAACACGCATGAATATATACACACATAGTCAAAAAAGTAGTTCTTTAAGAATCCCATGCCACGAAAGATTTAATTAACCTTTTCACTAGGAAACCAATTCTGCTTGCTGCCTTCATTACCCCTTCCTTCTGTTTCCACCCCGTGGCTCTCACACTTTATTTCTTTCCTCTTCTTTTATTTCCCGATCCTTTGGCCCATTCTTTCATCAATGATCCCATTGTTAAATCTGCCAGCTGGTGTTGGAGTCCTTTATTCCTCTCCATTTTCGACTGCAACAACCTTACTTCCATGTCTGAGCTTTGGCTGTTACCTGCTTTACTGCATCTTCTACTTCTCAGTGTTTCATTGAAACAACCGTACCAACCCAGGAGTATAAGGTCAGTTGAAAAGTTTGACCGTCTACAAGGAATAACGCTTTGAAATATTATCTTTCCCACAGGGCATAACAATTTGTCTTAAATGAATGTCAATTATGGAAATGAAATCAAAGAGATTTCACTACAAACACACACACACACACAGAATTTATTGAATGCTATAGGAAAGAATTCTTAATTATCCTAATCCTACTAGTACTATGTTTTTTTGTTTTCAGTTTCATATATTAAAACAGATTCCAGAAACAAGGAAGTATGCCCTCCTGCAAACACTGAGAAAGATATTTAAATGACATGTAAATAAGCATTCTCAAGCAAACTTTTTAGAAGTTATCTTTTTTGTTTTTGATGATGATTTATAGCTGTTTTCCCCACTGCATTTCCTCCTATCTATTGTTAAAGGAGAGTGAGGGTGTATATTCACATAACCCCCATGCTTGTAATGCCTAGACATGTTGGTTGCTAGGTAACAGAGTACTATGAGGGAAGCAGGGCGCGTAGAGGGTGTATCTCTGATCTAGCAGAAATGCAGAAACCACTGCAGGAGGGAAGTTCTCTGCATTTCCTTGCATTTTTGCTGAACTAAACAGAATTATTATTGCATGACAAAGTACCACTTAGCCTTATGGAACTTCCTGGCAATTACAGTTTCATCATTGCTGTAAAGAATCCATAAGTCTTGCTTGGTTATTTCTACAAGATTGTATGATAGGTTTATTCCACCGGATCAAAACTTTGTTGTCCGAGTTACTGTTCCCTTCGGTTCCTTTTAGGTTACTAAAGTTCCCGTCACCAGGTCCTTGAATGGAGGTGTCAGTTTCTAATGTGTTGCATCCGAATAGACTTTTCAGAAAATCCTCATATCTTGTTTAAACATTTATTTTTTTTAAAGATTTTATTTATTTATTTGACAGAGAGAGAGATCACAAGTAGACAGAGAGGCAGGTAGAGAGAGAGGGGGAAGCAGGCTCCCTGCTGAGCAGAGAGCCCTATTTGGTCCTGGGATTAGGACCTGAGGCTTAACCTCATGACCTGAGCTGAAGGCCGAGGTTTAACCCACTGAGCCACCCAGGTGCCCCTTATCTTGTTTAAACAAAACTGTAGCTAGAATAAAAAGTCATCTAATCAGGGAAAATTGCTCAGAATTCCACCATTGTCAAAAAGGAAAAGGAAAACTTCTCTTCAAAAACCTTAATTCTTAATTAAAACAAATGGGTTGTGTTAGGGTCCATAACAAAGGAGCGAGACTGATAAAAAGCGAAGGTCAAGCAAAGCTTTATTTCGCACTAAGCATGGAGAATCAAACTGACCAGTCAGGGCCGTCTCTTGCAAAGAGGTGACCCCTCCCAGCCTCACAGACTAACTTTTATAGAGGTAGTTTAGCCGGGCTTTACACAGGTGGCCAATGAGATTGCAATACACAGAGAAAACTGCACAGTCATGCTAGGTCTGCCATACACAGAAAAAACTGCTAGGTAACACACGGGTGGCCAATTGAATTTCAATTTACCCTAGTAGATATATGCGTGCCCCACTGATTGGATGTCTTCACCAGGCCTGACCTGCCCTTGTATCTAGGCTTTGCGAGTAAGTTCCTCTGGGAGGGGCAGGGTCAATCTAAGTCCACTGCAGAAACACAAAATGACTCCCTTTGGCCAACCTGGCCCTTTCAGTAGCATGGAAGTATTAGGCATCAAAAAAGAGTTAGAGATGGGTCAGTTGATTCTTGAAACATTTCTGGGGTGCCCAGTGTGTGCTTAGGTACTGGGCATTGATGTTATAGAGGATGAGACAACATCCTGCCCTCCCCATACTTGTGGGGAGAGATATACACAGATAATTACATTATGGGAAACCTCAAAGCAGAGCATAAGGAGAGAATTTGAGGACAGAGGTGCATCAACCAGCTAGGCCTGGGGGAATCACAAGGCTTTAAGGAGCTGTGTCTTGAACCATGAGCAGTTTCTCAGAGAGGGAAGACAAGTGACCTTTACCGGCTTTCTCAGGACATTCTTCCATCCGTACAAAACACTGTTGCATAAGGATGCCTTTCTGGACCTCTTTACCCATGTGGGATTCATTCATCATATATTCTCTCAGCTCCTTAACTTCCTTCCTTCGTGGGCTGATCTCAGTTTTAGCTATATATTAAACAGTTTTATTAAATACTTTAAAGAATATCACCACCTTTCTCCATCTTGAGACTACGTTCCATCAAGGAAGGGAACACAGCTGCTTTCTCACATTATTCCTGTGGAACAGCACAGTACCTTGCACATGGTAAGAACTTCGTAAATGTTGAATGAATGAGTGGGCAGAGTCACAAATCATACCATTTTGGTAACCGCCATCCGTGCTTTCATGGTGCAAGTGGCCAAGCTCATATTCCCTGTCTTTGATATTCCTCAAAGGAAAAAAACAAACACACTATTCTTAGTACACTGGCCTTCATCAGTTATGCCATATATATTCCATCATAAGTCTAAACTAGCAGATATATTCTATAGCTTTAGCTTTTTGCCTAGTACACGTAACATGAAGGAGAGCACTGTTAGATGAAATCTATAGATAAAACACGAAAAAAGTACTGGTTAGTTCTTCCTTCTCCCAATTACAGTGGCTACAGTAATCTCCCAAGAGTCCATTAATAAATTACTGTGTGGGGATGGGGATGGGAGTAAGGACTGACAACCACTAAGTCCTTAGTTTTGTCAGACTTTAGATTATTCCCTCGATCTATACAACAGTCCCCCATCATCCAGGGTTTTGCTTTCTCTGGTTTCAGTCACCCACAGTCAACTATGGACTGGAAACTGATCATCCTGACAATGAAAAGGTTAACAGTTTTCTAATACAACAGTTTTCTAATACAACGTCATAGTGCTTGTGTCATTCACCTCACTTCATCTCATCATGTAGGCATTTTATCATCTCACATCATCAGGAAAAGAAGGCTGAGTACAAGGCAATAAGATATTTTGAGAGACACAACATTCACATAACTTTCTACAGTATATTATTATAATTGTGCTATTTTATTATTATTGTTAATCTCTTACTGTGCTGAATTTATAAATTAAACTTTATCAGAGTATGCATATATGGGGAAAAAAACATAGCGTATATAGGGCCCAGTACTATCCATGGTTTCAGGCATCCACTGGGGGTTTTGGAACATATCCCTTAGATATTCTGTTAGCCCCATTGTACAAAGAAGACTCTGAGGTCTAGACAAGTTAAATGATAATTTCTAAGCTCACAGTAAGCAAATAAGAGAACTGAATGTCAACTCCAGGTCAGTTTGACCTTAAAGCTATTTTCTTTTCATTAGTCCTTTCTCCTCTTGCCATCAGTCTTTACTATCTGAATCCTGAGAATCACACACACACACACACACACACACACACACACACACACATCAACTATTTTCAGAGTCCAAACTTGCCAGTTAATTTCCATGTCATCAGGGAAATTTTCTCAGTAGGAGAATTCTGCATTAGGCAAAACTTCTCAGAAAAATTATTTATTCATTTATTTGGGGGAGACATCATACTTTATTGCCTCTTCTTATTTTTTTTAAGTTTTTTTTTTAATTCCAGTTAGTTAATGTTCAGTGTAATATTAGTTTCAGGTGTACAATTTAGTGATTCAACACTTCCATCCATCACTAGGCGCTCATCACAACAGTCACACTCCTTCATCCACATCTGTCATTTTGCCCATCCCCCACCAAACTCCTCTCTGGTAACCATCAGTTTGTTCTTTACAGTTAGTAGGGGTCTGTTTCTTGGTTTGCCCAACCCCCTTCTCTCTCTCTGTCTCTGTGTCTTTAAAGTAAGGAGACCTTCTGATCAGTCCTTCATCAGCATTTATAAATATTGAGGACTGGTGCTAATTCTGACTTAGCGAGTGTCAAGTGGTCTATGGTGAATGCACTATTGGGTTGAAGTAGAATCAAGTTTTCTTTTCAGTCTGCTTGTTCAGGAATGTAAGTAGTGGACAATGGGAGGAACAGACAATGTGAGAAGACTGTTTCCTTCATAATAGAATGTAGGGTTAAATGTCTCTTTTTTATAACTGAAAATGTGAATATGTAACTTTCACTCTTTGTAAATAGAGTCCTTTATCTTCTAAGAAAACTCTGTAATTTTATACTTAAAATATTTCTAGCCTAAATATATCTCACTTAAATCTAGGGAGTTAATGTTTTCACGATGGTTTATTCTAGAAGCTTTGAGAATCTGGTAACTTAATTTGTACTAAAAGCACTTAATTTTGTGAAAGCCATACCAAACTTGCCATTAATAGCTGCACAAATAGAGAGGGCAATTTGCTAATGCGGTTCCATTTGTGGCAGTTTATGGACTACCTAACTACCCAGTTTACTCACTAAGGCACTTCCAAATATGAACCAGTCAATATGAAACATTGAATGGCTTTTAATTCAATAGAACGCTTTACCTATTTAGATAGAAATGAATAGACATATCAAAGTGACATTCATTCTATAGTCCAGTTACTGGTGACACGAGACTGAGCAGAGCAACAACAAGAACTCCTGCTATGACAAAACATATAATCTAGCAGGAGAAACAAGTATTAATTAAAGGATTTGGAGGCAAATTCATTCCAAACTTAGGAACAAGACAGTGGGATAGGAGGGATCTTGGTGAATTCAAGGAATATGACAGAAGATAGTGAGCCTTAGAGAACCATGGGCGAGAGGATGTGCTGTGGGAGTTGAGGCTGGAAGGTCAGTAAGCAGGAGCGAGATCGTGCAGGACATTGCAGGGAATTGCTTCAGTTGGAATGACTGTGTCCCTCCAGATTCATATGTTGAAACCCTAATGCTCAACATGTCATACTAGGAGATCTCCCATCTCCTTTGGGAGATATTAACGTCATGAGGGCGGAGCCTTTGTGAAAGGGGCTCGTGCTCTTATAAAAGAGCTCCTTACCCCCTTCCACAATGTGAGCACAGGCAAGAGGTCAGCAGTGTAACAACTTGGAAGAGGGTCTTCACCAGAACTGGACCGTGTTGGACCATGTTAAAGCCTTTTAGGCTTTCTAAGAACAAGTGCTAAGTCATTGAAGGTTTTTAAGTAGGGAGGCGTCATGATCAGCATACCAACCTAGAAGAATCAGCCTTGCTGTAGGCTACAACAATAATGAGAATAGGAGAAGGTAGAGACAGGAGGCTAGTAAGAGAATTACTGCAGTTGCCAAGAAGGAGGTGATAGTAATTCAGACCATGTAGGTGTAAAGGATGAGGCTGAATGTGAGTTTTGTCACTGGAGCTGTTCTTAATTCCTTGCGGTTGTAACTGACAGCGCTCTTTGGAAAGAGCTCTGAGCTAGGAGTAGAAAGAAATGGTTTTAAGTCTTTATCTGTTTCACCTTCATCTTCTTTCTGTTTTATACCTTCTCTATAAAAGGAGGTAATGATGTTTGGGTGTTCTATCCCTTAAGCTTTTGTAAAGAACAGATACATAACAAAGACTTAAAATATGTTAAGTACTACATCATGTAAGAGGTAAGCCGTTCTTACTCACTATAAATATTATAACACTATAAATACTGGTTTTCTAGACTACCAGACGTACAGTTTTTTTATTCTTTTGAGTTTCTAGAGTAAATATAGAAGTGCAAAGAAATGAACTGTATAAATCATGAAGATTACAATTTAGATAGTATATGAATATGACTTAATATTAATTGACATATTGATTGAACCAAACTGACAAAATGTCTGTACTACAATGATTTCCAAACCATGGTCTATGTCTAGATTTAAGTGCAGATACAGAAATAAGTGTTCACATTCATCCCCAGGTCTCGGACTGCTGAGCATGAGCATTATGTCTTTGGAGGTTCTCAGAAAAACCCATTGGTTACAGGAAGGGGAGGAAAGTGCATTTCCAGATGTCAAGACCGCTCTAGTTTAGAATCCCAGCACCTTTTCTTTGCAGAACACATGGTTCAAAACATCTTCCTACTCTAAGTCAGGAACTAGCAGATGTCTTTGTCTTATATACATTTACAGTTGGAACATTCACACAGCCCCTAGTGGAAAAAACAACCAGTAGAATTCTTGTATGTAGATTATATGAATTCATTTATTCATTTATATGAATTCATTTAACTTCTTTTGGATGTTAGAAATCTCTAACCTCTGACTTGACATGAAACATATATGCATATATGGTCCTCATCTGTACCATGTTGCTTTGCTTCTAACAGGGATTATACCACTGATGTGTTGATTTTGATGGTGCTTAAAAAAAAAAAAGGAAAAAGAAACACTTAACACTTCATTTATTTGCTTTGTCAATACCGTTCTCCTAACTCCCTCTGTCTGTTTATTAAACTAAACATTTTAGACAGTGTGGTTTATTAGATTTGCTATGAGGTTATATTCCACAGATATCTGACCTTTTTTAATCATTGTGTGGCCAAATGAAATAAAGCACATGCATTGAAGCAGTGAATAAGATTGGGGGTTAGTGAGTTTGATGGAATCACAACCAGTAATTTTAAAATGTGACTGAATTCTTCCCACATTTAAAATCTTTCATTATGCTACTTCAAAGCTAATTTCTTTCTTGTTTTTCTGAATAGTTGCTTCCATTAATCTCACTTTAGGTAATGATGGTAATGATACAATTATATGTAATCATTGCCTGAATTCAATATGCAACACATCAGTCCCTTTATGTAGTGATTGTACAGCTCTCTACAATCTTTGGATTTGGAAAGTTTCCATTATGTCTTGCCAAGATGAGATTCAAAAGTCTCTGACATTTTGCATAACATCAGTCAAGACGGGTGTTCCAACTGTCCCTTGTAGTGATTGGGCAAACTCATCCATCTGGCTGGTTCTAGTTGAAGCTACAGGTGAAGACGTGAGACAGGCTTCACTGTTTACATAAATTCCAAAGCACTTAAACTATTCAGAGAGAAACAAAAACAAAAACTAAGAATAAAAACTCTGAAAAAGGCTTTTAAGAGTACAGGTGGTCAATCTGTTTAAATTACTAATGACACAAATCACAATCTAACTGAATTCATTACATTTTTGTGCAAAGTGAATATTTATTTCAAAAACTTTAAATATATTTTCCTAAATTTACAGCTACTGCTATTACCAACTATCATTCAGTATTAGCCTGTTTCTCAAAGTACTCATAGCAGATGTGTGCTTGCATTTCTTTTTGTTTTTGTGCCATGTAGATATAAATTTGCTTAAATTCTGAAGACACATTTCAACACTTATTCAATTTACTTCAATTAAGACTTAATATTTTCTCTGTGTTCTGACACAGTAGAGTTGAACATGCCCATATCTTTCTAAAAATTAAATAATTAAATATGCAAATAGCTTGAAGGTACTAGCTTACTATTTATTCCATGTTTAATTTCTTTCTTTCTTTTTTAAAATCTTATTCTCTGAGGAAAAATACCAGGACTTCTTTGGTCTCCAGTAAATGTTTACAATTCATCATTTTACCTTGACCTGTTGAATTGGTTTGTTGATATATTTTTTAAAAGATGCTATTGGGGGTCACCTGGGTGGCTCAGTGGGTTAAGCCTCTGCCTTCAGCTCAGGTCATGATCTCAGGGTCCTGGGATCGAGCCCCGCATCGGGCTCTCTGCTCAGCAGGGAGCCTGCTTCCCCTTCTCTTACTGCCTGCCTTTCTGTCTATTTGTGCTCTCTGTCTGTCAAATAAATAAATAAAATCTTAAAAAAAAAAAAAGATGATGTTGGTACAGTGTGGTACGAGTTGCAGTGGGGGGGGGAACAACAGTCAATTTCACTCCCCCCCCAAGTCTAAAATGGGCTTTTTTTCTTCTTAAAATCCCTTCTAGCACATCTAAATAGATTTTCTCCCAAGTTCTGAAACACACCTTTTTTTGTATTGATATTAGCTAGCTGATTAGCATCTATCCACTGGTTTTAAAGGTATATCAGATTTAACTTAACCAAATTGAAAACACTTGATTTTCTCTCTCAAATTTAATCTTCCTCTTACTCATGTTTGTAAACAGACACTACTATCAACGAGTGGCTCCAATCAAACAAGCGAGCAAACAAACCATTAGAACGCTCCTGCTTCCTCTCTTCTCCATCTCTCCATCCCAGCCACTGGCAAGTCCTAGACGCATGACATTGAATACACAGCCTACGCTGCTCCTGACTCAATAATCTACTACCACCATCTCCACGCCACTACTATCTCTCCCCTGGTCTACTAGAATGATCGTTAATTAGTGTCTTTGAGTCTATCTTTCCCTTACAATCCTGTTTACATTAATTGTTAAAGCTTGGAATAAAATCCAAATGCCTCAAATGGTCTTTTAAAGCTCCTTGTAAACTACCCAACCTTACTCTGCTAGTGCGTCATTCTACTCTCTACATTCTTTATTGCTCTCCAGCCATAGTGCCCTGTTTTGGATGTCCTTTCTGAACACCTCAAAACTGCTCTTGTCATAGGGTTTTAGCACTGTCTGTTCTCTCTATCAGGAATGCCCTTGTCCTACGTCCTCGAGAGAGGCCTTCCCTGATCTCAAGTCACCTTTCTCATACCCCCTTATGTTAGTTTTCTGCAGAGCTTTGCTATTTTTCTTTTCTTGATTGATTAATTGATTGATGTCTGTCTTCTTCCATCAGAAAGTAAGCTTCAAGAGAACAGGGACCTGATCTCTCATGTTTATTAATTATGACTAGTGTATAGAGCTATGTCTAGAACACAGAGTGAGCCCAATAAATATTTGCTAAATAAATGGATAAGCCTTGAGGGGAACAGTTAATGCCACATATATTGGATGATGTAAGCTGGAAAGAGGAGCAGACTCAAGTGAAATTTTCTTTCCAAAAGAATCTTTAGCCAACTCTTAAAGAGTAGTCCAGGGCCGTACTGGAGTAATAGTGTTTGCTTCCTCTACGATCCCACTGCCCTCTCTTTCTTTCTCTGCTCTTCATTTCTTAAAATACTCCTTTTTCCAGCACTATTTTCAAATTGTGACTGGGTAAGGTGGAAGGAATTCCAAGGTAAATTGGAAAATATTCCTACACTCATAAAGCCTTCCTGCTTTGAGGGAAAAAAATAAAAAATAAAAAAAAGATGCACATGGATAGCCATGACTCACATTAGAAAGCTGCTGTTAGGGAAGCAGGCACAATCCAAGTCTTCTCCTCAAAGGTCAACTAATAGAATCTATATCAGCATGAACACTGGAGAAAATCTTGCCTTAATCCACAGGGACACAGCCATGCCACTGTGCCCCCCACCCAGGATGTCTTTGCGCTCAGCACCACCGATGTCATTCAGGTTAGCTACCTCTCAAATCTTAGGAATTTTACTCCTGAGGCTTCTCTTTAACTTTATTCTGAACATGATAGCATTGGATGCTAATCTCTTTATTTCCTTCCTTCTAATAGTCATGCACTCATTCTTGTTAGGTTTTTCCACCAACTGACTACATCTCATCATTGTTGCTTGGGCTAAAGCTTAATCAGGAAGATTTTTTTTTTCGTTGTTTTTTTTATTAACATGTAATGTACTGTTTGCTTCGGGGGTACAGCTTTGTGAATTATCAGTCTTACACAATTCACATCACTCACCATAGCACATATCTTCCCCAATGTCCATAATCCAGCCACCCGGTCCCTTCTCCCCCACCCCCCAGCAACGCTCAGTTTGTTTCCTGAGATTGAGAGTCTCCTATGGTTTGTCTCCCTCCCAATCCCATTTTGTCTAATTTTTTCCCTCCCTAGCCCGCATGACCCCTCAAACTGCCTCTTAAATTCCTCATATCAGAGAGATCAAATGACAATTGCTTTCTCTGATTGACTTATTTCACTTAGCATAATACTCTCTAGTTCCATCCGCATCATTGCAAAAGACAATATTTTGGGTTTTTTAATGGCTGCACAGTATTCCATTGTGTATATATATATATATATATACCACCTCTTTATCCATTCATCTGTTGATGGACATCTAAGTTCTTTCCATAGTTTGACTACTGTGGACATTGCTGGTATAAACATTCGGGTGCAGGTGCCCCTTCAGATCACTACATTTGTATCTTTAGGGTAAATACCCAGTAGTGCGATTGCTGGGTCGGGTAGCTCTATATTCAACTTTTTAAGAACGTTGATACTGTTTTCTGGAGTGGCTGCACCAGATATCATTCCCACCGACAGTGTAGGAGGGTTCCCCTTTCTCTGCATCTTCACCAACATCTGTCATTTCCTGACTTGTTAATTTTAGCCATTCTGACTGGTGTGAGGTAGGATCTCACTGTGATTTTGATTTGTATTTCCCTAATGTGGAGTGATATTGAGCACTTTTTCGTGTGTCTGTTGGCCATTTGGATTTCTTCTTTATAGTCTTCTGCCCATTTCTTGATTGGATTATTTGTTCTTTGGGTGTTGAGTTTGATAAGTTCTTTATAGATTTTGGATACTAGCCCTTTATCTGATATGTCATTTGCAAATATCTTCTCCCATTCTGTCAGTTGTCTTTTGGTTTTGTTGACTGTTTCCTTTGCTGTGCAAAAGCTTCTGATCTTGATGAAGTCCCAATAGTTCATTTTTGCCCTTGCTTCCCTTGCCTTTGATGATGTTTCTAAGAAGAAGTTGCTGCGGCTCAAGTCGAAGAAGGTCCTGCCTGTGTTCTCCTCAAGGATTTCGATGGATTCCTGTCTCATATTGAGGTCTTTCATCCATTTTGAGTCTATTTTTGTGTGTGGTATAAGGAAATGGTCCAGTTTCATTTTTCTGCATGTGGCTGTCCAATTTTCCCAACACCGTTTGTTGAAGAGACTATCTTTTTTCCATTGGACATTCTTTCCTGCTTTGTCAAAATTTAGTTGACGATAGAGTTAAGGGTCCATTTATGGGCTCTCTATTCTGTTCCATTGATCTATGTGTTTGTTTTTGTGCCAGTACCACACTGTCCTGATGATGATAACTTTGTAATAGAGCTTGAAGTCTGGAATTGTGATGCCACCAACTTTGGTTTTCTTTTCCAACCTACCTCTGGCTTATCAAGGTCTTTTGTGGTTCCATATAAATTTTAGGATTATTTGTTCCATTTCTTTTAAAAAAAATGATGGTATTTTGATAGAGATTGCATTAAATGTGTAGATTACTTTAGGTAACAGACATTTTCACAGTATTTGTTCTTCCAATCCATGAGCATGGAACATTTTTCCATTTCTTTGTGTCTTCCTCCATTTCTTAGATGATCTGTCTATTTCAGTGAGGGAGCTATTAAAGTCCCCTAGTATTATTGTATTACTGTTGATGTTTTTCTTCGATTTTGTTATTAATTAGTTTATGTAATTGGATGCTTCCATGTTAGGGGCATAGATATTTAAAATTGTTAGATCTTCTTGTTGGACAGACTCTTTAAGTATGATATAATGTACTTACTCATCTCTTATTATAGTATTTGGCTTAAAATCTAATTTATCTGATAGAAGGATTGTCACCCCAGCTTTCTTTTCATGTCCATTAACATAGAAAATTGTTTTCCACCCCCTCACTTTAAATTTGGACGTGTCTTTGGGTCTAAAATGAGTTCCTTGTAGACAACATATTGATGGGTCTTTTTTTTTTTTAAGGCATTCTGGTAACCTGTGTCTTTTGATTGGGACATTTAGCCCATTTACATTCAATGTAACTATTGAAAGATATGAATTTAATGCTGTTGTATTGCCTGTAAGGTGACCATTACTGTATATGTCTCTCTTCCTTTCTGGTCTTTTACTTTTAGGCTCTCTCTTTGCTTAGAGGACCCCTTTCAATATTTCTTATAGGGGTGCTTTGGTGTTGGCAAATTATTCTAGTTTTTGTTTGTCCTGGAAACTTTTTATCTCTCCTTCTCTTTTCAATGACAGCCTAGCTGGATATAGTATTCTTGGCTGCATATTTTTCTCGTTTAATGCTCTGAATATATCATGCCAGTCCTTTCTGGCCTTCCGGGTCTCTGTGGATAGGTCTGCTGCCATTCTAATATTTTTACCATTGTATGTTACAGACCTCTTGTCCCATGCTTCTTTCAGGATTTTCTCTTTGTCACTGAGATTTATAAGTTTTACTATAAGATGATGAACTATGGACCTATTTTTATTGATTTTGAGGGGGTTCTATGTGCCTCCTGGATTTTGATGCATGTTCCCTTAGCCAAATTAGGGAAACTCTCTGCTATAATTTGCTCCAATATACCTTCTGCCGCTCTCTTTCCTCCTCCTCCTTCTTCTTTTTCTTCTTATTCTGGGATCCCAATTACTCTAATATTATTTCATCTTATGGTATCACTTACCTCTTGAATTCTCCCCTTGTGGTCCAGTAGTTGTTTATCTCTCTTTATCTCAGCTTTTTTACTCTCCATCATTTGGTCTTCTATATCACTAATTCTCTCTTCTGACTCATTTATCCTAGCAGTAAGAGCCTCCATTTTTTATTGCACCTCATTAATACCTTTTTTTTTTTTAATTTCAACGTGGTTAGATTTTAGTTCTTTTATTTCTCCAGGAAGGGATTTTATTTCTCCAGAACAGGATTCTCTAGTATCTTCCATGCTTTTTTTAAGCTCAGCTAGCACCTTGATAATCATCATTCTGAATTCTATTTCTGACATATTATTAATGTCCATATTAATTAGGTCAATAGCTGTTGGTACTGTCTCTTGTTCTTTTTTTTTTTTTGTGGTGA
Source organism: Enhydra lutris kenyoni (assembly GCF_002288905.1). Lineage (NCBI taxonomy): Eukaryota > Metazoa > Chordata > Mammalia > Carnivora > Mustelidae > Enhydra > Enhydra lutris. The sequence goes on from NW_019154092.1 coordinate 44,632,285, forward strand.
GTTTTTCCATCTTGTCATTTTATCCAGATAAGAATAGATGGATGAGAGAACAAAATACTAAAAGGTAGTAATAACCCCAGAAAAATATACACTAACCAGATCAGGAAGACCCAAAACTAGAGGGAGAAGAAAGGAGATAAAAAAGAAAAGAAAAAAAGAAAAGAAAAAAAAAAGATATCTATTTGTCTATATATATCTATATATATATATTAAGCTGTTGAATAGAACAGAGCTAATTTTGGGTGTATTTTAGTCTGTCAGAAGAAACTACCTCCCAAAATTTTAAAGAAAGAAAAACTTACATATATACAAAAATAAGGGTAAACACGATGAAGGGATGGAATATTACTGTAAAGATGAAAATTAAAAAGGATTCTAAAAAAGGAGGAAAGAAGTTGGTTAAAAAATGAAAAAGAAAAGAGGAAAGAATGTGATCAGGCTGGAGACTAGAACAAAACTATGTGCTAGATTTAGGGAATATTTGATCTATTAGAAGAAGTTGTATTCCAAAATTTTAAAGAAAGAAAAACCTATATGTTTACAAAAATAAGGTTAAATACAATAAAGGGGTAGAATATGACTATAACAATGAAAATTTTAAAAGATTTTTTAAAAAGGTATTGATAAAATAGTTTAAAATGTTAAAATAGGGAAGACGAAAAATTAAAAAAAAATAGAAAAAAAACATTTAAAAAATTAACTTTGAAAGACTAAAGAATCATAGGAAAAAAGCCCTGAATTCTATGTGTTACTTCCCCTAGCTCTGAAGTTCCACATTTTCACTGATCAGTTAACTTGGTCGTGGCTGGATGTTCTTGCTGATCATCTGGTGGAAGGGCCTATTGCAGTGATTCTCAAATGTCTTTGCCCAAGGTGGAATTGCACTACCCTTGACAGGGGCAAGGTTAAGTAATCTGCTCAGTTTTGCTCTCAATAGCTTTTGTTCCCTGAACCCTTTCTGTAGAGCTTTGGAGGATGGGAATGGAGATGGTGGCCTCCCAATCTCTGGCGTGGAGGAGCTGAGAGCTCAGGCCCCCACTCCTTAGTGCACCTTCAGTGAAAAGCAGACAGTCCCCCCCTGTCTCTCTGGTCTCCAGCTATATTCTGTTCTCACCTGGCCTGCGATCAAGCATTTCTATCTCTTATTATAGTATTGTCACCATATACTATACTATACACCACTATACTATAGTATAGTAATGGCGCATGTCACCATTTGGAGTCTCTAAACCCAGTTCATTTCTGCAGTGCATTCCCGTGCTTCTCCTCCCAGAGAAAGAAGGAGGATTCCTCCCCAGATCTGCCACTTGTGGGGTCCCTGCCCAAAGAGCAGTGGTCTAACTGTGCCTTGGTACCCCAAGCTGAGAGCCTCCTCCTTGCTTCCATTTCTGCAGCCAGCTTCCCCAATCTGATACCTGGGAGCTCTGCCACAGTCAGACATCCCTTGTCTTTCTGTAACCCCATGGGTTCTGAGACCATACTGCCTCCACGAGAAGTCCACCCCCACTTAGTATCTGGAGTGATGTCCCTCAGTGGAGTAGACTTCTAAAAGTTCCATTTTTGTGCTCCGCCACTCTACTGCTTATCCATAGCCGCCTCCCCCCCAACCCCGCTGCGGTCTGTCTTCCCATATATTGCCTTGGATTCACTTCTCTGCACGTCCTACCTTCCAGGAAGTGGTCGCTTTTCTGTTCCTAGAACTCTTCTAACTCCTGTTGAGTTTGTAGGTGTCCAGAATGGTCCAATAACTATCTAGCTGAACTCCTGGGATCTAATGATATGTAAGTCCCCTATTCCTCCTGCTCCTTCCTTTAATAAGGAAGTTTTAAATACCTTACCAGAATCTCTTCTATCCTGGCCTTACTTTGTACAGCTACTTATAACATGTCAAGTCCGAGCTTTAAAATGATTTCCCTATTTTGGTATACTGATTAACTCCCTTTTCTTATGAAGGAAACAGATTAGTAGCTGGCAGTGTTTCAATAGGACAAGTGAAATTGTGAGATCATAAAGAATATACGTATTGGTCTATTTCCCTGGTTTGTGGCACAGACCTTCAAAACCCTTGTGATTTTTCTAAGTGATGAGAATAGTAGGAGTATCTTTTGCTTTAGTATTTGTTCTTTGACCTTAATTCCTGACAGAGTTTAAATCCCTTAAAACATTCTGGGAGGTAGGAAAACCATTTGTTTTAATGAGGCAACTCTTGATGGGCTTCTGGATGGGGGCTGGTCACAGAAAGACCAAGCCATTATTAGAAGCTTGGAATTTTCAACTCTACCCCCCACCATTCTCCAAAAAGAGGAGAGGAGCTGGAAGTGGAGTTAATGATTGATCATACCTGCCTGGAGGCAGCTCCATAAAAATCCAAAAAGTATTGTGTCAAGAGAGTATTTAGAGTGGATATGTGAAGGTGCTGGGAGAGTGGCTCAGAGAGAGCATGGAAGCTTTGTCATTTCAAGCACCCCATTTCTACATACCTTACCCTATATATCTCTTCCATCTTACTATTCCTGAGTATTCCTTTTATAGTAAACTGGCAGTCTGATAAGTAAACTCTTTTCCTGAGTTCTGTGAGCCATTCTAGCAAACTAATCTTCCTTTCCTAAAGAAGGAGTCATGGAAACCTCTAATTTATAGCCAGTCAATCAGAACCACAAAGAACAATCTGGATTTAACATTGAGATCTGAAGGTAGGGGATGGGGGAGCAGTTTTAAGGGATTGAATCCTTAACCTGTAGGAATTTGATATTCTACTTATGTAGATAGTGTTAGAATTGGGTTAAAATATAGGACAACCAGCTACCATCACAGAGAATTGTTCAGTGTGTGAAAAACCTCCACATTTGGTGACCTGAAGTGTCAGAAGTGAAGTGTTCTGTGTTAGTAGTAAAGGAGAACCACACAGGAGGAATGAGTTTTTTCAAATAGTTGTTCAGGAAGGAGTTAATGTCTCCTCTACTTTGTCAGCCTACATTTCCTAAAACAGTGCCCCAAACCCAGAAACACCTAATTAAGATCCCGAAGGAGAATCCTATCAGAATCCATAAGATCTAGAGCCCCTTTAGATCAGCAAGTTATCATCACAGGGCAGCTTTTCCTATTTCCTATCAACTGTACCAGAGTTTCTTGAGTAGAACAAATAAGTTCAGTATGATCCATGAGCTCCTTCGCACATAATTCTAAGAATGTTGTAAGTCTTTCTGTGGTGGAACTGAGAGGATTGAAGATAAATCAACTACTGTTCAGGGCTGAGGTCCTAACACTAATCTTCCTTATTGAGAACTTTCCTTAATCATATTTTTTTTTTGCCAATTTTTTACCTTTCTCTATAATTTCCCCCTGTGAACATGAAAGTTTGGCCTAATCTTTGGAATCTGACTAGATGCCACTCTTACCATACCCAGAATATAAATTGTCTTGTGCTTCAGTGTGATTTTCTTCCAAGATTCTTTCCTATGGTACTTCCACTCTAGCTTGGCCATGATCTTCTTTCCCTATTCTTAGACACAGACTATAATTAATTCAGATTGAGACTCATGTCTCCTGACCCTCAGCTCAGCAATTTTTACTCTATAAATGAAACTACTTCCCAGATCTATTGTAAATATTGATTCTAAAAAGACTTCAGTGTAGTTCAATTTGCTCAAGCAATATGGAGACAGCTTGAATTTCTCTTAGGATATTAGCTAAATACTTTCAATATGTGTGAATATTTTTACAAATAAATTTAGGTAATGTATACACACAAGTTAGATATACATCCTAAGACTATTTTCTTGATACTGTAGACTGTTAGCAAGCAGAATAAAACAAAACAAAACCAAAATAACTTGAAAATTCAAAGCCAAATATTGTTACTCAAGTATTTCATGGGAATTGGCAGTGGCAACTAGAATCTAAATGTCTTTAGAAATCAAGAATCTATAGGTATTGTGGATGGGACACAGACATCCACTGCTGAAACATGTGACTGTTCAAGTGAAACCTGTCAATCCAGAATAAGAATGGATTATTGCCCTCAAAAGAAAAGATTATTACATTCAAACAAACCAGGGAACAAAAATCCAGAGAACGGTGCTTTCATTTTCATGACTCTTTAGTTATCTTTGGTTATTCTTCTTTCTTAGTTTTTCTACTTTGTAAGGGTCATTGCCTCAAGGCGGTTTCATGATCCACTGAAATCTGAGCAAATCATGAGTCTAAATTTTCTACCATTTCCTCAAGTTCAGCGTCAGGTGTGACCAACCTTTTTTTAAAAATTTTGATATGTTGGACAATTAACAATAAATTTTCCCCATGGATAAAACAATGTAATTCCAATATTTCTTTAGAAAAATATCAAAAAGAGTAGAAGTGGTATAAGCACAGTTAGTGCTGAAGAACAAGTAGTTGTATCTTCATCATATGGAGGAGAAAGAATAGCTTAAATTAAGTGATTGCAATTTGCCAAATATTAAAATTTGTCTTATGCAGGTTTCTGTGACTCTAAAACCAAAATTATTTCCAAGACTTTAGGCTGTTTCAGGTATTCTATCTCAAGAATGCTGCGTTAGCTCTTTTGTATAGTTATGAAAAAAATAGGGAATATTTAACGTTCCAATTGCTCAGCTTCCACACACACTAAGCAACAGTAACTTATTAATCTCCCCCAATAAATCCCAAGTACAGAAAAGATTAAGGCGCTGTGCATTTATTTTGATTAAAATAATTTATGTAAATTTTAATTCAAATTAGGCTCAGCATTAGGCACCTAGAATATTAATTCAGGAACTAGTTTTATTAGTCCAGATTCACATGCAAGAGTTTTGGCCAAGGGCATTGAAGCACCACTCTATCTTTATTAGCCATCAATTGGCAAGCATTTATTGAGTACCTTCAAAGCATTGGGGAGGAGTCTGAACCTCAAAGAAATCGCCATCTGTTTGGGGCAGCATGACTAAATCAGTTGAAGCCATTTGAAAAAAGAAGCAAGATAGTTCATAATTAAGTGCTAATTTGCTATAGAAATTCAAGGAAGCAAAGGGGCACTGAAAGCACCTGGATTCCCTGAAAATTCTATGGAAAACTTTCCATTTTGGGTAGCCTTAAAAAAATGTGGAGAAACTTAGGGTAAATGGAGAAGCATGAAGGAATTCATAGGCAATGAGTACAAAGGTGTGAAGTCATAGAATGAGGTCAGATAAATGGATGTATCAGATTCCAAAGAATCCTTGTAGTGCATTTTGTTTGTCTTTCTATAAACTGAGTAAAAGTAGAGACCTTGTGCTTCTTCATCACCTTCTATCTTATGCATAGTGCCTAGCATGTGTGGCTCTTCACTGTAAGAAGAAGACAGAGGAGGGGCACCTGGGTGGCTCAGTGGGTTAAGCCTCTGCCTTCGGCTTGGGCCATGATCTCAGGGTCCTGGGATCGAGCCCCGCATCGGGCTCTCTGCTCAGCAGGGATCCTGCTTCCTACTCTCTCTCTGCCTGCTTCTCTGCCTACTTGTGATTCTGTCTGTCAAATAAATAAATAAAATCTTCAAAAAGAAGAAGAAGAAGAAGACAGAGGAGTCTGGATTTGATAGAGGAAATGGAAAATATAAATTTGAAAATAAAAAAGTTACTGTCTTATTTAAGTTGGCATATACTTGCTGATTTTATTGGTATCACTTTGCTAAAAAGATTCCGTTGACTGTAGGTAAAAGTTTATTCAATCACTTATGTATACATAAGAGTAGAAGTGAGGATAGAATGAATAATGATTGGATAATTCATTTTGATTCAAACTTCTTTATTGTATCATTGTTTCTGAATCAGATAAAGTTAATGATTGGTTTGCATTAGCACTCCTGAGCACATTTTAGCAAAAGTAAAATTAAGTCTGTTTTGACTGGAAGAAGAAAAAAGAGCCCTGAGTGGAAAGTAAACTAAAGGTAAACATGACATACTCATTCAGTCAGTCATTGTGGTAGCCAGCCTCCAAGATGACCTCTGGTTATCTCTGCCTCCTGGCATTGACACTCTTGTATAGTTTCTTCCTATATGAGTATGACCTGGTGTGATAGTGTGCAACTTGGAGATTAGGTCATAAAAAGCAGTGTGACCTCTCTGTCTCTGTCTCTCTTTCCATTTCTGGAATCACTCTCTCTGGGGGACACCAGATTCCATGTTGTGAGTTGCCCTGTGAAGAGGCCCATGTGACAAGGAACTGAGTGAGGCTTCCCACCACAGCCATGTGTGTGAGCTTGGAAACATACCATCTAGTCCAGTCAAGTCTTCAGGTGACTGTAGTTCTAACTGACACCTTGACTGCAGCCCCAGGAGAGACCATGCACCAGAAATACTGGGTTAAGGCATGCTGACATTCCTGACTCTCAGAAATTGCATGAGATAATAAATATCTGTGGCTTTAAGTCAGTTAACATATTTGGGAACACCACGTGAAAAGCTTTGAATACTTTTGGGATATAGAGAGATAAGCCTTGGATTCTGTCCATAAGGACTTAACAGTTGAGTGCAGAAAATAACACATGTGTACAAATACCTGTTATAGGATTTCTATACTGTAGGAAGAAGACTGAGCAGTAGGGGCTTCAAGGCAGAGCAATGTTGATTTGGGGCTTGAAGGATGAGAATGCTTTACACAGATGAAGATGTTGAGGATATATTGCATAAACGGTTCTATTTTGTGATAAGATGGATAACATTGCAAAAATAGAGTGGCTGAAAATCAGGTTAATTATAATAATAATTACAACAATAATACTATAGTACATATTTTTTATTTTAACAGTATTTCCACCTATAGTACTTTATCCCCACAAGAATCAAGAGAGATGGGCAGAACAGTCATTATTGTACCCACTTTATCAGCAGGAAAGTTAAGATTCTGAGAGACTCAACATTATGCCCAAGGTAAGACAGGCAGTAACTGGTAGAATTGGAGCTTAGACTCTGAAAATAAGTGCAGAGTATAAACCAATGGATACAGCGAAATAGCCTTAATTAATTACAGAAAAAGTACTGGAAGGAGTCAGGAGGAAGTGAAATCCCTTCTGTAGACGTTCTTAAAAAGAAGAAGAAGGAGTTGAGGGGGAGGGAGGGAAAGGGGAGGAGGAGAAGAAGGAGTGGGAGGGGGAGGGGGAGAAGAAGAATTGAATGGTATAAATGGTGCCTTAATCAGGAAGACTGGCAGTTGTCTCCCAAAAGATTTCTCAGGGAGGTGAATTTACTGATGTCAGAAATCAGAGCTTTGTAAACTTTCAAGCCTGACTTAGCCAGCACACAAGCAGGTCTTTCTCTCAAAGGAATATTTGTATTAGCAAAATGCACAGATAGATTTATTAATTTGTAGTGAGAAAGGTCACTCCCGTGCACCTTAGAATATTCTGTTGGCATAGTTAGTACATTTGTTCCCTTTATGCAGGCATTAACAACTTGGTTATGCCCATGGTCTCAGGATGAAAAGAGTTGACTGGATGGTGTGAGAGGCATTCCTTGGCTTGGGGTAAGGGTGGGAGATTGATGCACTATTTCTTCTTTAGAGATCACCTTGCCAGGAACATCAGTTCTCTGTTCAGGAGTTACTCATCTCTCAACAGAAATTTACTTCCAAAACTCTTTCTGTACCAGCTTCTTAGGGCTATATTTACAAAAATATAAAAAACTGAGTGGTTTGAAAGAGGCAGAAATTTATCTTTTCAGTTAGAAAAATGGGAGGTGTCAAATTCATGCTCCCTCGGAAGTCCCTAAGAAAGGAGCTTTCTTTGCTTCTTTGATTCTGGTGGCTCTCAATAATTGTTGGCATTCTTGGGTTTAGAGCTGAATCATTCCTATCTAGAACTCCATAGTCACAGAGCCTTTTTTCCTCTATGTGAGTTCTCTCCTCCTCATATGAGGACACCAGTCATTGGATTCAGGGCCCACCCTAATCCAGTATGACTTCATCATAATTTAGTTGCATCTGTAAAGACCCTATTTCCAAATAACGTTACATTTACAGGTACCAGAGTTAGAATTTGGGCATATCATTTTGGGGGAACACTGTTTAACCCACTATACTGTCCTTCTGCTTGCTTATACTCCTGACCAACCTCACTCACACCCTATCCAAGTTAGAATCTTTCTGCATTCAAGTGTAATTTTGGCCTGAGAATCTTTCTACCTCCTTAACGTATCTTTGCTTATAACTGACCTCCTTTTATATCCATTACTTTAGGGGGAAATAGAGTAGGAGGCGTTGGAAAACCGTCTCTTAAATAACTTGGTTTCTTTGTGATTTTTTTATTCCAAATACCAAATATTTCCTCCACTCCTAATTTCACAGATTACAATTCCTGCAATTGCTACTCTATCAAGAATCCACTGTTAGTGATGGGAGCTTGGGGGGGTGGATAGTACTTTGGGAATCAGTGCCAGTACCAACAAGGAGCTTGCAAGGAGGGTATTAGCGTCTCCTTCAAATAATCCAAACAGAAAACAATAACATTCTTGGACAGATAATGCTGCTTGATTTATCTCTTTTTTTTTCCTTTTCTTTTTTTAAAGATTTTATTTACTTATTTATTTATTTGACAGAGAAAGAGTGAGAGAGGGAACACAAGCAAGGGGAGTGGGAGAGGGAGAAGCAGGTTTCCCACTGAGCAGGAAGCCCGAGCGGGCTCAGTCCCAGGACCCTGGGATCATGACCTGAGCCAAAGTCAGTTGCTTAATGACTGAGTCACCCAGGTATCCCTGATTTTTCAATCTCACATCAAATGTAGACAAAAGAGCCTTTACCACGTATTGGAATTTTTCCATACAATGTAAGTTGTTGCAAATAAAACTTGAAGGGAAGCTGTCTAGCTTCCACAGCAACCAAACTGGTGCCTTGTAAACCCCTGCCATGTAGAAGTTCCAGAGTAGCTTTGCTTGTTAAATAGCTGCATTCTGAGCTGATTTGTAGCTCACTTTTTGGATGCCCTTTTCATCTACCCCATTTCTAATTGCACAATGGAAAGGTGCCTACAGTTATACTGAATGCATTTTCAGGTGAGTAAATCAAATTCATAAAATCAAGGCCAAAAATAATAAGTGTGGTTACAGAAAACAAAACAAACAAAAAACAATTGTTAGATAGAAATGTGTTCTTTTAGAAAAAAGCTTCTCTGGCCTAGAAGTCAGAAGACTTTGGTACTCCTGTTTGTTGTTACCTTGTACAAGTGACTTGTCCTTTCTCTGTCTTGTCATCCTTCCTTTCTATCGTGGGTCTCTGTGTGTGTTCACTGGACTTTCACAACAAGGAGCATAGACAGGGTGGATTAAAAAACAAACCAAAAGTATTTCCTCACAGTTCTGGGGACTGTAAGTCTGAGGTCAAGTTATTGGCAGGTTGGTTTCTTCTGAGGCCTTTCTCCTTGGCTATTCTCCCTGTGTCTTCATGTGGTCTTTCTTCTGTGAGTGCCTATGTCCTAATTCCCTCTTCTTATGAGGACACTGGTCATATTGGATTAGAGTCTACCCTAAGGATAACATTTAACTTAATCATCTATTTAAAGACCGTATTTCCAAATAAGGTCACATTCTGAAGTACTGAGTATTAGGACATACGCATTTTGGGTGAGGAACACAATTTCGGCCTTAACAGAGGGACATTGTTTTAAATAAATACATGGTGTGTGGTGAGAGTAGATTTTCTACTGTTAGAGAGCAAAGTTACAGATAATCAAGAAGACTAGGCTGGAAAGAACCACATAGTATTGGATTAGAATCAGAGATATCAGTAAAATTTTTTGGTTAGTTGAATATATATAAAGATAGATTCAGAAATAATTGCATGTGTGTGTGTATACATAGGCTACTGTGCATACATATATGTCTAAACTCAGTCCATGGAGAGGGACTAGAGGCGGTGGCATGCTAGTAGCAATAAGCACATCCAGCACCTCAATTCTGGCTTCTAAATACCATTATGCAGTGAAAGGAACCAGAGCTCCTTGGAAAAACAGTTAACTTTAAATCTGGGGCAAGGAAAGTGATAGATGAACATGAAGTATCCAGTAGTGCCAGAAAGCAAAGCAGTGCTCCAGAAATAAAAGGATTTCAAAGGGACACTAGAAACAACTGAAAAGAACTCCCAACTATCAGAACTAAGAAGAGTTGGGCAAGAAAATAGTGTGGTGTTGGATTACAACCCAAATTTGTAACCCAAAGTATAAAAATATGTATATACAAGTACATACCGATTGATATAAAGAAGCAACCAATGAATAAATAAATATGGAGGAAGTCACAGATCCTTTTAATAAAAGTATTCCAAATAGTGTAAGTGTGGACTAGACTTAGTTATCCTCATCCAAACAGTAGAGTGTGGAAAGGGGAATGTCAGTAACTTCACTGTGAAAAACCCTGCCAGCCACTAGCTTGACCAAGTGATCAAGTTAGTAAGTTGTGTTAATAGCATGCACCCCAACAGGATGTGATGAAGACGAACTTCAACTTTGTGGTACTGTTTCCCAAACCTGTGTCCCCAGTCTAAGCATAAGAAGAACATCAGATAAACTTAAACTGAAGGGCATTCTACAAAATACCTGACCAATGCTTTTCAAAACTGCCAAGGTCATAAAAAAGAAAGACTAAGAACCTATCACAGATCAGTGGAGATTAAGGAGGCATGCCAACTATATGCAGTGTGGAATCCTTAATTGGGTCCTGATAGAAAAGGGACATTCATGTAAAAATTGGTTAATCCAAGTAAAATCAATAGTTCAGTTAGTAGTTGGGGGGAAAAAAAAGCAATGAAAGAAAGAAAGGGAAGACTTCAATAGGGTGGCTGTCCTCTAGCTATAGAATTTTTAATGTTCTAGATGTGAGGTTAACTGAGGAAATATGTCAGAGAAGGATCTTAAGGTCTTAGTGCTATTTTTTTTTCTATTTTAAAAACGCTTCTTCCTACAGATTTTCCTTCAATTGTTAAGAGAGAGAGAGTTGTAGAAAGCTTTCCTGCAGGTAAAGGAACCCTAGACACCAGGTGGCCAGTTAGAACAAGAATTTGAGGAGGCAGACCTGAGAGCTGAGTAAAGAGTGGTCCTTGGAAGGGGGACTCAAGGGAATCATATCCTAATCCTAACTGCTGATAGACATGTGATCTTGGACAAGTCATATTTTTATGCCTGAATTTTTTTTTCTGTAAACTGAGGAATTAGAAAATATCTAAGGTTCCAATTATAACACATAATTCTACAACCCTCCATATGTATACAGGCAGTAGAATCTGAGACATAGGGAAAGCAATTTCTGGGGCAGGTACATGATGCTCTTTCATACACCACAGTGACACCTGCTGGGCGAATGGGGTTATCTCCCTGGGTTGGGTAGCTCGGAAAATCCTATCTTGTGTGAGAGAAAACCCTGTAGACTCAGTTTGGACATCAGCTGTAACTTAGATAAAACATTCCTTTTGAAGGGAATTGACTTTTGCTGTTCTCTTTCTTGCCTGCTCTCCTCCTGTCAGGCATTATCTAGCATATCTAGCATAACTGGTACTCCCAAAAATTAACTATGACATCTTAAGCAAATTACTTAACCTCTTTGGGCCTGGATATCCTCAGTTATAAAATGGGAATTAAAAGTAACAACTTTGCATTGCTTTATGAGCATGAATTGAGCAAATCCAATTCCAAGACTGTGATTTGTTATGTAATTCTTTATTTAGGTGGATAATATGCAGACTTTTCTGCTCTGTGATACCCATCAAGTATAAAACGACAGTAGTCTGTTCATGTCAGATGACAGAGAGGGTCAAAGAGCAGAATCCTGGCTGTTTGTGTCTTTGATAAAACCCAGAATTATGTCAGGAGGAGAGGTTTAATTTTTCTGAGTATAAACTGAGAAGATTTGAAGATACAGTTTTAAAGTAGTATTTAGCAGCAATGATTTATGGTTATGTTCATAAATCAGCAATATGCAAGTCACTGACAGATTTCCTCCTGGGGGGACCTGAGCAGCAGGGGAGAAACACAGTTGTGGGGCTAGCCGGCATCCGGTGGAAGCCTTAGTGGAAGATTGATAACTTGGGAATAGTTTCAGCATGTATGGATTTGTGTTAAATAGGTTTTTGAGAAAGTTTCTTCTCTAGCCGTGGCTTTACATTGGCACATGTTCTTATTTTATTGTAAATTAGATTTTCCATGATAAGCTGCTCAATTCTCTCTTCTGTGCATCTGCTGTCCTCTTTGTGGCTGTGGGAAGGGAGGGATCAACTGCTAGGTGCCCTGGGGACTTGGGCTTCTGGCAGAACAACTGATCTCAGGAAGGCTCTTGTCCCATTTATACATTTTTTAAAAATATATTTTGAAGAGGTATTGAAAATGGGATTATTTCTTTAGAACTCAGGGATCAGAAAGTATTCCCTGGGAACGATTAACTGAATGATGCCTCTTCATCTAATATTGGGTTTTATATATCCCAATTTAATGTTATGAAGTTCTTTTACCTACTTGTCTTGTGAAAGAAGAACTTTTCTTGTGATTCTTGCCAGATCATTTGGTACTCATCAGACATTATTACTGTGTTCTCCAATAGGAGGGAACTGAGGCATAGAGAGATTTAATTTGCCCAAGTTAGTGATAGAGATAAGAACTCTCCAGGGTCCCCCAGTCGCTAGGTAGATACCATCCCATACCTCTGCAATGACCATATCATTGTGCATAGAAGATGGAAACCCATAATTATTGAGATTGTCATACAAATATTGTTGCTAAGGTAGTAAGCCTCTTGCTTGGGTATATGTGCATGTCCTTGTAACTGTGACCTTTTACTCAGTTTTCATCCCTAGATTTACAATTGGTATTTAAATATCCTTGATGATAAGGAGCTTCTGAAAAATGTTTATATATATTTCTGAGTAGAAATATTCTGATTTTACCAAGTATTTTTAGTAGGGTCAAAATATCATGGACTAGAGCAACAAAGAACCTCTATTCTATTTACAGAAAAAAAAATAAAACAAAACAAAACTCAAACCCCTTGGGCTTCTCACACTCTCCTGGAGCTGGTACAAACTGCCTTTTCAATGTTGCTTTATCCTATCTCCTATCCCCATGGGGTAACACTCTAACTTCACTGCGCGGTGGACTCCTGGCCCTATCACACTTCTAGAATGAGACAAATATAAAAACTAAATTTTCAATCAGATCCCCAAGTATGTCTGATGCAACGAGCTTGTGAGTTGACATAATGGACCCTGCCAGTCCCACAGGACCTGCTTTACTACAGCATGACCTCTGTCACTGTGCCTGATCTTACTTCCCAAAATACTACTTTTATTTCAAGACCCAGGTCAAATGATCTGGCATTCATCAAGCTTTGGCTAATTAATTCTACTGCAATTAATTCTTCCTGTGTCACCCTCTTAGAATATATTCATGTGTTTCCATTTACCTCTAGTTGTTGATCCCCAAGAGAGAAGATGTAGAGTCAGCCCTTAATGCCACATCCCACAGTTCTTAGTAAGGGTTGACAAAGTGCTGCATCTACATGTATGGGTAACTTCAGAGCACAGAGGTCCTGATGTTACTTCATTCTGGAGACAGAACCAGACTGATCAGGTCTTTCTGCTTGGTCCTCATTCTCAGAGTGCGGGATTAGCTGTTATGGATTTCATTTAGCTCCATCCCTCTGCTCCAGACATCTTGTTAAGCTTGAGCCACCACCTGACAGCCTAGTTTGTGGCTGAAGGAAAGAATTAAGAAAAGAAATAGATCATACTTATTAAGGAATTCTCTGGGCAGTTGTCTTGTTTAGATTAATAAATGAATGGTAGACTAGAAATGCTTCAAAGTCCTACATGATCCCACCTTTTGGTTTGTTATTAGATATATGTGTCTAATTTTAAGGACACTTCATGCTTTGAAGACTATATTCATTAAATGCTGACAATTATTTTAAAACATGTGTGAACATACTTTAGTATGTGCATTTATCAAGAAATAGCATTTTTTGTTTTTTGTTTGTTTGATGATTTCATCTGAAAGTACCTTCACACTGCCATAAATACATTAATTTAGTGTTCAGGATAAGGGTTTCGAGTACAGGATTTAAAAGTATTTAGATATAAGTGCAATTGTTAAATAGAGAAATTGCAAATGCCATACTACTGAACATAAAATTGAATATGAAATATAATTGTTGATCCAAGAGATCCCATTGAAGAACAGCTGTTTAAGCCTTCTGGAAGACATTTTTGGAAGTATGATTGAGAATCTATTTTAGATGTAACAGGCACCATCTTATATTTTCCTATATTTTTCTTCATTATCGTTAAAGGGTATCATCTGCTTTCAGTTTTGTATTTAATTTCAACTCACACTCATACAATAAGGTCACCTACCTCACTCAGCTCTGTGAAATTTAATCTAATTTTGGAATCCAGGTAGAAATCAAGGTCTAAATACCACTCACCAAGTTTAAGAAGGCCTAGGTTGAACTGGGTGTCTTGCATTACTCCACTTCCACTACCAAGAAATGATTCCTTTCCTCTAGGAAAATCCTTTAAGAAGTAATAACAAAGTTAGAAATTAAGAAGAAGGGTCAGGTGAGAAGTAGGGGTCGTCCCTGAGCAGCAACAGTGAATTGTAGGCCTAGTGTATGCATGTGTTCTTCTCAAAACACAAAACAAGAAAAACTCTTTGAAGTTTTTTTTCTTAAGATAGAATTTTAACAAAGCTCTCTCCAAATGCCAAAGCACAAACATTTTAAAAAGAAAAAAAAAAACTGATTTTAGGAAATAAGTACATTTCCTTAGTTCTTAATACCAACTCAATGATGCAAAGCCCTTCAGCCTCCTTACAACAGCCAGCTTTTGAACACTCTGAAGTGCTCTCAGTGTTCAAAAAAGATTCAGCATTTTTGCTTGATCCAGTAATACTGAGCTTCCTGAAAATTGTTTGCTGTGACTCTTTTTCATCCTTCAACTCTGGAAAGATTAACTTATTCTGCCTCATTAAATAATGTGTCTGCCTCAGAGATGACCTATTTAAGAAATAATATATTATTGTTTGGGAAGGGGGAATGAATTGGTGAGATTTTCCTATCTCCTTTTTTTCTGAGGTAATAAGGGTCTCTCCTCTGTCTCTGAGCACCTTGATTATCAGACAACAGTCTACAAAGTCAGTCTTTTTTTCAACCTCATTGGCATCTCTCACTCCCTTTTGTTCTATAATGCTCCCCATGGTTCTTGAAAATATGTTATCAGCTATGTGAAAGATGGGGGACTGAAAAAAGGACGCTTCCAGGACATAGGAAATATGATGGCATGGCCATTCTTAGGACAAG
Source organism: Enhydra lutris kenyoni (assembly GCF_002288905.1). Lineage (NCBI taxonomy): Eukaryota > Metazoa > Chordata > Mammalia > Carnivora > Mustelidae > Enhydra > Enhydra lutris. Next base: position 44,647,581 of record NW_019154092.1, read on the forward strand.
ACAAAATCATGTGGAGTTAGTTATATGTGCTTGGATAAATGAATAAATAGCAGAATGAATGTAGACGTTCTTCCCCTAGTATCAACTTTAAGGGAAAATGAATTCACAGAATTACACCATGGCCTGAGTAAAATCTTCTATGCATACATAGAATCAGAAAATGTCAGTTCCAGAATTTGGTGAGGAGGGCAAGGTGTATGATTTATAGGTTAACTTTACAGCCATGAGCCTTGGAGCTCTTAGAGCACAAGCTGACTGACACATTACCCCTTAACCAACTGTGCAGCTATCAGGCTAGGAATGGCTTCATGTTGAAGATATCATGTTTAGAAATCCCATGTGGCCATGGACATTGCCATGGCACTTGAAGTGTTTTCTTTTTTTTCCAGTAATTTTCTCTGAGATACCTGAGGAGACTGTATCCAGACCCTCCCTTCTCCCCACCCGAAGTCTGACTGTGGTGGTAACACCAATGACAATTCCGATGGTATCACTACTAGAATCCAAGCATCTTTATGTGATTAGGATATATATATATATATATTTTTTTTTTCCCCTCTGAATTGGAAGCCAGCAGACATGAGCTCGTCTCATATCCCTAATTCTGTCCTTTTTTGGATAACAGCTTTTTTGATATATAATTCACATACCATACAATTCAACATCCATTCATTGAACATGTGCAATTCATTGGTTTTTAATATATCCACAAAGTTGTGTCTATATCACTTTGGATAAACCTGAGTCTGAGTTTCCTCATGTGTAAATTAAGGATGAATCAATATACATTTTAGTCTTCTTTTGAATAGTGAGTCTATAATTTCAAGCCTCACCATAATCTATTTATGTAAAAAGTACACACATCATAAAATAGAGTAAATGTTTTATAAGTTATCATTTTGGAAGATATTCTCTCTCTCTCTCACACACCCCCCTTCCTCCATGGTCTCCAACTCCAACTTTCTCTGTCATTCCACATCCACTTTACGCCCTAGCTCTTTACTTACTAACTGAACTTTTCCCCTACAGGCTCCTTCTCATGAACATCTGCTATATTTTTTCTATCATGTACAAAGATTGTCTCAGATATGGGTTAATATAGTTTTATAAGTCTATTTTTTTTTCTTAGCAAGACCATACACTTGATTCTTTTTATCTCACACACCACTTTCCACTCACACGCAGTGAGTAGTTGTTGAGTCTCTCATATGTGATTCCTCAGAAATAAACTTGAAATCTTAAAATGTAGATGAGTTCTTCCTGTGCCAACTGCCAGAGTCAGTTTACAAAGGCTCAAGTATTTTGAAAATGGAAGCACTTTAGGAATTGCCAGGGCAGAGATAATCATTGGGATTGCAGCCGTGTACCTTAACATACAGGCACTTACTGCCTCGAGTAGCAGCTCATGATATTGATTGACCAGCATTGCAAGTGCACAATTACATATTGCTCCAATGGGAGTTAATAATTAAACCTGTACAAAGCTCTCTATAACAACCATATTGTCATGGTAAATTTCATCAGACATGGTGAGTTGTATCTATGATAGCTTCTGATCAATGACTAATATTGTTTGGGAGATTTTCTAGTTAAGCAACACATGGTGACTTCTGATAAGAACTTATCTAATATAATAGATGGCAGAAATCCATTTTTCAATGCAATCAAGTATATATTGTATTAAAAAATCTTTCCAAGTATTTTCACTTAAACTTTGCTAATATAGTTAGATTTTTTTTTTAATTTAACAAGGTCTGGTGCTTCTTATTGCCCTCTTAGCTACAGTAGCATCGATACTTGAAATTTTACCTATCCTGAAAGAGTATAGTGATAACAGCCTAGAAAATGGTCGTGCTCTCATTAACTGTGCTAAAAGGCTATAGCCTAGAGCTTCTTTCTCTGTGAGCTCAACAGGACAACTATTGGCAGATGGAAATACACACATGAGCTGTGGGAGTTTCCCTCCTCCCAGCCCAGTAGACAATATAATGAAAATGTAGGTGCTGTAATAAACTGTGGTAATACAATGTGTGATAAGGATATTTTCCCCCTTCACACCAAGTTACATGTTTTCTCGTAGGAAGGGAGAGAAGAGGATGATCCTCATAAAATGTTTCTGAGACCAATGCTATTTATACCTCTTAATTTTATGTAATGGAACAGTACCCCTTCTGAATGGTCGCTGCTTCTACTCCTAGTCCCGTATACTGTGAGACACAAACTTACTGTATAGTCATTATTTTTAGCTCTTCATTGTATTCTTCTGATTACTTTTTTTTAGCTCAATCCATTATCCCTTCTTTGATGTTTCTACCTTGCTGTCATACAGACTCCAACCCTACTTGTAGTTGTCAACCCACCTTGTCATCCCTCTCCCAAATTCACTGAGCATTTACAATACAGCCCATGCTCATCCTTATCAGCCTGACTTACTTGCATTGTGGATCATCCAAAAACTAGTCCCAAGATCAAGTTCCTTAATCTTTGCAAGTCCAATGACTGTCTTCTCTGCACCCCTAAATATGGTTCTTATATGTTCCAGTTTTTCTGGGTTAGTCCTATTTATGCTTATTGTCATGACATGATTATTAATAATACTCCCTTTAATTCTCAAACATGTTATTTTTTCTGTCACATTTCTGTTAATATTCTTATTATTTCTCAGCACTGAAGTTTCCCTACTTAAAAAAGCAATATCATATATTTCCTTTCCATCTAAACCAGACCTGGTATGACCCATTTCAGCCCCTTTGTGTGGTCATCCTAAAATTCTTGCTCCTTTGGCCTTGTGGGGGTTTCACATTGCAAACTGTCATCCTTCTGTCAAGCCAGTCATCTGCTTTCTGGGGTCTATAACATGTCTCAGGGACATTCAGCTCTTTACCAGGATTTTGCTCCCACAAATCTATGGTCACCATCTTTCTTGGGCTCCCACAATACTGGACCATGAATTTACAAGACATTGGTCTCCTTTTTTATAACAGCTCTCCTAAAATATCAAAGGAACTTTCTGTCTCTTTTGTAGTGAAAACTGAGGTAGATTCTTGGAGGTAAGCTATTTCATTGGTATATCTCCATATACAGACACTTGTATACATCATCACTTACCTTCACTACCTTTTCTCCAGGACTGAAGGGAGAGCTTTTCTTTCTCTAATCCAAGGCCAGTCACTCTGACTTCACCTTTCTCTTTTCTGCAATGTTTAATCAATTATTTACTTTTTTTTTGCCTTTAATTTCTAATATCTCATTTTCTACAAGCTTCTTCCTCACAGACTTTACTATGTTACTTCTACTTCAAAACAAAACAAAAAAAAACTTTCTTGGCCCTAGCCTCTCCTTTACTTACTATTTCATCTCTAGTCTTTCTTTTTTTCTTTTTTAGACAGAAAAGTCCACCTTTTTTCATCCCCTATAATTGGGTCCCTCCATCACCTCACTGGTTCTTTCCTAGAAAATATCATTAATGATTTTCCAATTGTCAAATTTGATGCTCTCTTCATAGACTTCATCTTACATGGTATCTAATGACATTTTACCACACTGACCATCTAGTTTTATTTCCAGTATGAAAATGGCCTTTTTTGTTAACCTCTTCATTCTTCCAAAACTCTACACAAAGTTATCAAGGCAAAGCCAGGTTTGAGCATCAGGGAGCACAGGTAAATGATAGGGGGCTGTGGGGTAGCTCTTAAAAACGTATGTAGGAATATGGGTTGGATTTTATGGGTTTCATCATCTTGTTTTCACACTGCTTCTTTTAATGTCTTTTTTTTTTTTTTAATCATGTCAGGTCAATTTGTTACCTTAAAATTATTACAAAGGATTCTTTTTGGAAAATGTGCTCAGATGACATGACTTGTGTTAAAACTAAAAGGAAATGAAATCAAATGGAAAAGAAAAAGGGAAAAAAAAAAACTAGACAGATAAAAGATTGAGCCAAAAAAAAAAAAGTCTATGTTTCTCATGCTTAGATTGTGGACAGAAATGGAAAGTCACTACACAGGGCCCCGGAGTTTGTGAGTAGATCCGTAGGATCTGATATTCTCTCCCATTTTCCACTTCCCAGTGTAAATTTGGAATCAAGGAGCTATGTAGGAAATAGCTGACCTACATTCTTATACTAAGTCTGAGTTGTTGTATGTTACTAGTTAAGTTTCCTCTTATTTAAGGGCTCCCTTATAAAGCTAACATTCTATGATTCTATAAAAATAGGTCTAAAGTAGTTCAGAGATATGAAAGAGCTTTATAAATATAATGTGATACCATTTTGAGTCCCTGTCTCTATACACATAAAACTTTGAACCCTTGTACATGATGAAATTCAAATATAATAATTATCTGCCTTCTAACATTGAAGGAAATATTCTGTTTTTGCATGATACAATTTATTATCTGCCCTATGCCCTTGTAACATGGATAGCTCATTTGTTTTAAAAAAAAAATGACAGCTTGTAATTTATTTATTTACAAATTGGGGTCCTGACTTAATAAATAAATGCTTGAGTCTTTCAAAGGCAGTCACAGTAATTTTTAAAGGAAAATTATATAGAGACTGTTGCTAATTATATTTAGTGTTTCTGAGAGATGCTCTCCTCATATCCTCAAAGTTCAAGCTTTATTAAATGGAGATGGTGATCGAAGGCTTCTGCTCAAGAGCCTGAGCTTGTTGGAAACACTTGGATGTGAATCCCACACTGAAAATGAAATAAACGGCATGCCCTCTTGATATACAAGCAACACACTAACTGTCAGCCATCGAGTTCGGATTATGGTGGTATTAAACAGGCTGGCCTTTATCTTTTTTTTCTTTTTTTTTTTTTGGTCACACGTGTAAATTATTTCTTACTCTGTGGATTCAGAGTGCCCCTGTACACATGGCTTCTTGCTTTTACTGCTGCCTTTTCAACCTTTGTGTCTATGGGTATATGAGACTTTTAGGATTTTCTTTCAATCTGTTTCTCTTAGCCTCTCTCATGTCTTTTCTTTGAGCTGGAGGATATGTTGCAGCCTGCCCATTTATATTCTGGCCCTAATTTATGACTAATCATGCCTCTGGTACCCTCCATGCATCTTAATATGAAGCTTTGGGGCACTTGGTTCCCAGGTGGTGAAATTATCCTGGGCATTGTGTCCACAGCTGTGTCTCTGGCAACGTCTCTAAGGATTCCCTTAAGGAATTATGCTATGCTAAGTGTGACTATAAAGTAACAAGGCAAAAAAAAAAAAAAAAAAAAAAAGTTACAAGGCTGGTTTTCATACAGCAATATAAATACCCTTCTCATTTTTTTCTGAGTCCATTTTATATATATATATATCTTAGAGATAGGAGTGGGTAATTACATGTTTCTCAGATGAAGATGGCTTTCCCAATATGAATTTTGATCCCTGAACAGTCCTGGTTTTAAAACTGGTTAATTAAAGGGGGTAGCAACCCCAAAATGAATTTTTGGGAAAATGAAAGGAGGCTAGGTAGCCAGAGGAGTATTAGGAATTCTGAAGCTTCTTACATTTGGTATTTAGGGTTTTGTATGTGAAAGGAAGCTGACACGGGCAGAAAGATATATTACCATTTGTGTGAAAATCCTTTCTAGTATGCTTTATCCCATTACTAGACACAACGGTCCTTTTGATGCCCATGTTGGTAGTCTTCACAAGAAGGGTGGGGTTTTTGTCAAATGTTTCTCTTAAGTAGATAATTGGTCTGAAAGAGAAAAATGGGGCCTAGAGGAAGCACAGGGTCTCTCTGGAATGTGTCCAGTGGAAAGGGCACAACGCGGAGGATCGAAAAACGCAGATGTTGGTCTGACATTTATCATACTGAGCTGTGTGTTGGTGCACAGATCACTTAGCTGAGTGCCTTGCTTTGAATGTGGGTGACACATTAAAGGTATTCAAAAAACTTTCGTTGAATAATAAGTGAATTAATAATTGATTTATTAAAAATCTATGATAGGATTTGACAGACCGTGTTTCAAACTAAAACAACTTTATATTCCAATGTATTATCATAACAAAGAACCTAAGGCCAGCTGGATAACCTCTGGACAGGAAGGATTCCCCACTAGCTAACGCTAAATTTTAGGATGGTGAAACATTGGAGACATCGTAACAAGACCGTGATGAAAGTCCATTCTGTCCCTAGTGCCTGATGAGCTTCTGTCACTCAGGAAAGCATAGACACTATAAAATGAAATTGACATCTAGATAACAACAATAAAATCCCAATGCGGAAATAATTCCATTAAAAAAAATTCTTTGGAATTTTCAACTCTAGAGACATAGGTCTGGATCAGATAACCCAGTACACACAGAGGTTTCTGGGTCCAGCCCACAGTCCTTGGAAAACAGCCCTGGATTCCTCATTGTCCTCTAGTTGCCCTCTCAAGAGGAGTCCTGCAGACTAACGCTTGGTAATTATATTTATTATGAGGCCCTAAGGCATGATGGTAATATTTTAGGATTTTGTGAAATATTTTGCAAGTGTAATGAGGTTTCCATTATTTCTGATAGCTGTTTGTGATCATTGTTTCCTTTGACATTTTAAGTTTCCGGAAGGCCATTTTTGAATCCTGCCCATTTCTCCATCACCAAGTTCTACTGTAATCTTCACCTCAAGGCAGATTATATGTAATCAAGAACAATTCAGGATACCCAGCTGTGTTCAAGCACTGCCTAGAAAGGCTCTGTACTTTTGTATGTACATCTGTTTATTTGTTTACTCATCCATTCTCCACCCACAACCACCAAACCTTCTACTGGGTCCCACGATATGTACTGGGGAGGAAGAAATGAAAAATGCTTGGTATTGCCCTTAAGGAGGTGACAAAGGAATACCCAGTGTACAAACACAAAAATGTGGTGAGAACAATGCTCTGAGAAGGGCAAGTTTATTAAATTCAGACCTTTCTGAGCTTGGGGTGAGGGGCGAGAGGTCAGAGGAGGTCTCACGCAGAGATAGTGCCTGAGCTGAGATGTGAACGAGGAGGGGAATTAAGCAGGAGAGAAATGATGTGGAGGGGAGGGAGGGAAGGACCGGGAAGTAAAGGTCTCTAGACTGTATGAACAGAGTGTGCAAAGGCATCAAAGGGAGAAAGTCATGCACTTTAACAAGCTAGATATGGAAAGAGTAGGACTTTATTCTGTTGTGATCCAGGAGAGGAACAAGAGGGAAAAAAAAAAAAGGAAAGAAATGGTAATATATTCCTTACTAACACTTTGATATTTCTATTGTGATATTTAATTTTAAATTTATCATCTATATGGGGCACCTGGGTGGCTCAGTGGGTTAAAGCCTGTCTTCAGCTCAGGTCATGATCTCAAGGTCCTGGGATCGAGACCTGCATCGGGCTCTCTGCTCAGCAGGGAGCTTGCCTCCTCCTCTCTCTCTGCCTGCCTCTCTGCCTACTTGTGATTTCTGTCTGTCAAATAAATAAATAAAATCTTAAAAAAAATTATCCTCTATATGATTTAGTAGTATTTCTACATATTTGCTTAATATCCTTTGCTTGGATAGGGAGATAAAAGTCCTGCATTTTGGTGCTAGCTTTGATGATTCCTCAGAGAGTGATACAAAGTAAAGTTTGTGCTATCTGGCCCTCTTTTTCATCTTCTTATTTCTCTAAGTTAGTTTGAGTTGGCAAAAATCCATCTCATACTTTTTTACATGTAAAATTTCTGTAGCTTCAACATATTTGAAAAACGATAACCCAGAACACTGGGAGACAGGATCTCATCTAGTACAGAGGCCCATGTCTAAAGAGGTCAACGCTCATTTGCATAGACAACCTGCAGAGCAGTTGGGGCAGGTGTTAACAGAAAAAAACTGTCATAGCCTCTGAAATGTTCTGAGCCTCAGCCATGAACTGTCCCAGCCACAGTCACGGTCACTGCATCTGAGTCAGTAGGTAGCTCAGCTTTGGAAGGTCAGGGATTTGTTTCCTGCCTCATATGATACCCAATCAACAATGTTCTAAAAGATAAATAAAAAGGCTAAAAGGAAAGAAGAGTAGAAGAGTATATGTGAGAAAGCAAATTTGATTTTTTTTATTTTTTAAATTATTTTTATTTATTTATTTTTTTGTAAATTGCTGTATTGCAGCAGAATTGCAGCAAACCTACAAAGTAATCGAGCTCTCATCTAAGCTAGAAGAAAAGAATCCAGGGTTAAATGGTCCGGAAACCATGGTCTGGGAACCCTTTCTGTATAGCCTCGTACCAAAAACTATCTCCTTGTTCACTGTTACTTGTTATACTAAAGAGTCTGAATGCTGAACAAGCTCCCATAAGAAAGATTGATTTTGTATTCAGTTTCTTTTTGGCATTTTGCTCTATTCCTTCCCTGTCCAGCTCTACCTTCCTACAACAATGCCTGCAGGATGCTTTGTTATTATTAAACGTGGAAGAGCACCTGGATTGCTAGATACCTATAATTATCTCCGTTTTACAGGTGAGAAAACTCATCCTCAGAGTGTTCAAATAAGTAGTCCAAGGTCACATATCCTTTTGAAGAAACTTTTTCAATTCAGTGAATAAACAAATAAGATTTTTCTTTGCAGTGAGAGAAATTTTTTTTTAAACTGTTAAAATAACAGAATTAAAGAGGAATAATGCCTTTGTGCTCTTTAGAATGTGGTGAAACAGGCATTCTCAGACATTACTGGTGAGACTGTGCACTGGCCAAGCTTTTGGAAATCAATTTGGCAACTTTATCGAAGGCCTTAAAAATGTTTGGTATTTTTTTCTTGATCCAGTATTTCTCATTGCAATCTGTTTTAAGGAAATAATTAGAGATGTGGAAAGAACAGAGATAGATGGATAGATGCTGATTACAGCTCTATTTTTAATAACAGTAAAAAATGAGAAATAGTCTATTTTGTCATCCATATGGACATGGCTGATTAAAGTATGGTATAATTATAGGACAGAATATTATGCAGCTATTAAAATATCTTCAGAGAGTTTTACTATGCATGATAATATACTCATGATGTAATGTTAAGGAGAGAAAATGTAAGATGAAAAATAGAATGTGCAGTGTGACACGTGTGTGTGAGTATGTACACAAAAAAGAGAGACACCCACTAAAATATGCAGGGAGCACACCAATTTGTTATTTGTAGTCTTCTTGGTAGATGAGAGTGCAATTTTAATTTTCTTCTTCTTCATACTTTACTAAATTTTCCAAATTCTCTATAATAAGCAAGGATTTCTTTTAGCATATGGAAAAGAGACACTACTGTGATTTAGTAACCTTAGATTTAACTGTTTTGCATTCCCAGATGAACCTTCCCTGTTCCACCCCTAACATATACATCTAGGATAGAAGGGGGGGAGAGAGGATGTTGGTTGGGAATAAAGGCTTACCAAGGACAGAAGCTGGTCTCCCTAAGACTTTATGTGATTGCTTAGAAAAAGATCTTTGGTATCCAACTAAATAACTTTATTCTGCCAGTGAGCACAGAAAAGCCAAAGACTTAATTTTGTGCCATAGGGAAAACCATCCTACCCCCTATCAGCACTCCCTACCCCTGTTCCAGTCATTCTATACTGTGACCTTATACTAATGTGTATAACATAGTCGTTACTGTTATAACTCTGTCCATTTGTTGTTGACTGTTTCCCCTCTTTGGACCGAAAGGATCACAAGGGCAAATGTCTGTCTCACTACTGTATGCTCAATGCTGAGAACATGGGATAACTGAAATAATTAACTCACTACCAATCTGTCAAAAGCTTTGACCTCTAGTCTTTGAAGTTTAATGTTTACTCACCAAGGCTGTTGGTATACTCTCAGACTTGAAGTTGGCTACAGAGTTAGATGTTGGGGAAGGAGTTGGATAGCCCCAAGGATCAGAGCACCTTTGACTGTGCCATCTTAATTTGGGAGATGAGGGAGGTGCTAGTGTCCCACCACAGGTTCACTTCGTCTTTCTGACCCGGCAGGCAGACATGGGGCAAGATGCCATCTTTCAGGTCCCTGGTGGTATTGGCCTATCATGTGCCCCGCTCACTGCTAGTTTCTTCATACCCAGTTTGGGAAATCACTGACTGTTCTGCATGTTTGACCAACACAGGCCGATTGATTCAATATATTTACATTTTACTGTACCAATAAGTCTAGCACATATCTAGGAGGATTAGCAAAGATGTCAAAGTCAAATAAAGTACTTTCCCACCTACTTAATTTTAAAATTCACCTGTTAGGTAACACAATGAAGCTTACTTATTTATACAAATAAATAAAAAATAAATGAATAAATGTAATCTTATTGTTCTTCTACTTATTATCATTAACAACCATTTGTAAAGCACTCACTATGTGAATATTACATTAAATCATTTAGATGCATTCCCTATTCAGCCTTCAGCATAATCCCATGACATATATGTTATTACCCCATTTTACAGATGAAAAAAATAAGTCTATTACACTGTAGGTGTGACTGATCATAAGAAGATATAATTCGATACATATTGCAAGTGAGAATCCTTACATACTAAGTATCCTAGGCATTCCACAAACACTTAGAGCTGGCACTAAGATAAGGGCCCATAGCAAATCATCAGGTCACACTGGGAAGCTTCACTTTTCTGAAACATTCCTGCCAGCACTCTTCATTTCCATAATCCAGCATTACATAGTTACCAGTGTTGTCTTTCATCCATGTGTTATTTGATATCCTAATTGGTCTGCTTTAAACCTGTGAGCAAACTGCTTTTCAGAGGCAGAGGGGAGATCTGTGAGGAGACACCTGTTCCAAAGGCTCAGAGTGTGACGAGCTGCTGAGTTTATGTGAGGTCCCCAAAGGTGTCACCACCTAGCCTGTCACCCGTGGAAACCTATTTCCATTGCTGTTCTGGAGTTGATCTGACTCTCATCCTTTATACACCGAGCTCACTTGATTCCATCTTCTTGACTTTTGAATTAATTTTCCTAACTGGTAGAGGAAAGTCATATGGGACATAAAGCCTATTTAGTGCCTAGCTGGGATGTTTCTGAAAACTCCATCAATGGAGGGTGCCAAGGGCCGTGAGGATATCAATGGCTGATTCTTTCGGCTGCACGAGGCCTATCCTCGTGCATACCTTTTCTTTAACTTATGATACTCAGATATTGTCACACACGAGGCAAGAGAGAAAGGACAGTAGCTAACCTGTGCGTACACGGCCATGCAAAACAGGATAGGAGGACTCATACTCAGCCCTCCTGGAGTTCAAGAAAACCATGGAAACCAGTGACCTGTTCAAAGCCGAACTTCTGTTTCTGTAAGGGAGAGAGAACAAAAAATTAAAAAAAAAAAAAAAAGGACCTAAAGCAAAAAAGGGCAAAGCATTAAGACACCAGCCTGGCCACCTGGGCACCCGTTGGGATCTTGGGTGCTTAATGGCCTGTTAATATTTTGAATCACAGTCTGCGGCATGAGAAGACACAGAATCCTCCCAGGGGCAGCCCCCGTGCACTTAATGGATCTTTTACTTTCAGCTTCCTGCAGGGAAGTGTTTAATTGCATCCATGATGGAGATGATCATTTTTATTGTGTTCAGTCCGGAGCAAGGGAGAGGGGGGCCCCTCCTTGGGCAAGTCTTGAATATCGGGTTATTTGTCATCTCTTGGCCATCCTCAATGGCGCTGTTACTGTTACCGTTACCATCATTATCATCAGAATGGGAGTGTTGAGCTTGTAATTGCATGCGGCACTGTGCTAAGTGCAGTACAAGGAAGGCACTGGGTTCTTGCCGGCCGGACATGCAGAATCAAAACATACTCCACGCTGGAGCAGACCAGTGTTACAAGTTCATGCAGGATCTTGAACGAAAGGAAGAGGAAAACACAGAGTAAGTGAGCAGGTCTTAGGAGGATTTAACTGCCTGGACTCTCCATAACATTTTTTAAAGTAGGTTCCAAGTCCAGTGTGGAGGGCATTGCTGGGGTTGAACTCAGTGACCCTGAGATGAAGACCTGAGCTGAGATCATGAGTTGTATGCTCAACTGACTGAGCCACCCGGGTGTCCCATATAACATATATATTTTTTAATATCACAACTTTGTTTAGATAAAAGTTTAAAAAAAGGGTTTAGAAATGGTAGAGTGTTGTGTACTGAACTGGAAGGAAGGTACTATGTTGGGTTGAACAAGTGATCCTATCTGGACAGTGAGTGAGTGAGTGAGTTAAAACTTTTTGATAATTCAATCCATTTGAATTCTGATTATTTGTAGGCACATTCATCTCCTATTGCATTTTTGACTGTTTATTAGATACTCATTATCCCATTAGTAGGATTCAATGGTTTCATGGTTACTTAAGGAGTCTTTCCAAGTTGATACGGTGTGTACTGAGAATTCCACTTTCTCCCTCCTCCCCTCATGCTTTCTTTCTTTCTCTCCCATAATTGTTTTTCTCTGGTAGTGGGTGGGTTGGAGGGGGAAACATGCCATTTAACCCCTTCTCCCTTTAGTTTCAATTTTCCTTTCTTCAGAATTATTTGTAGTACAAAATCCTCCAACTCTTCATTTTATGAGGGTATTTGAACATGCAAATGGATGTTACAAATAATTCCATTATGGGAAATTCCTACTCTCATGGAATAATCTGGCAGGAAGAAGGCTCACTTTGGAGGGCCACTGAAGATCCCTGCAGTCCTCTATTCCTAATTAAAATAGCCCTCCTAAACTTGAATTGGTTTAGGCCAATATGTTGGCTCTGCATAGGTTTCTTGCCCGTTCATGGTCTAAATGTGTAATCTGCCACCACCCCCAACCCCCCAGTCACCTGCTGACACTCTATCCTGATTTGTTCTTGAGGGAGCCGCTTTTGGGGGGGGGGTTGGAGCCCATAAATATAGTAGAAAGTGTTCTAGCTTAGGGGTCAAGTGAACCGGGTTCTCCTTCCAGCCCTGGCACTAATCAGATATGTGACCTGAGTCAGGTAGTGAGCCTTCCGTGCCTTTGTTTCCTTATCTGTAAAAAGGAGGAATGGCATACACATCTTAGCCCTTTCTCACTCTGTGGCTCAGGACTAGGGAGTAGATGCAGGGCTGGGGTCTTCGGTGCTCTCAGTTCACTGTTTACTGAGTCACCCCTCTGTGGAGGCCCTTGCTAGGCCCTGGCTTGCCTGCCCTATGCCTGCAGGCTGTGCCTGCCCCGCTGCAGAGCACGGACATCCCCAGGGGCCCCTCTTTTCCTCCCTCCTTTGCATATGAAACAAGCAATCTGTCATGTTGGCAATCAGTTACACCTTGGGAACCCCAGGCTTCCTTGGACACCGCCATTCTGAGGCTATCCTCTCCCTCCCCTGTCACCCGTGATGGGCAGTGGGGGGAAGGGGAGTGCTCCTGACCTCACTGGTGGACAGCAAGGAAGCTCCTGAAGACGTAATAGGTTATGGCAGTGGCAGCTGCTCACTAGACCCGCTGTAGTCTCACACGTGGCTTATGATTGAGGGTCAGAGTGTTATGCTTGGCAAGGTCCTTTGTGTGACGAATGGTGAAGATAAATCAGTATGATGCCCAATTAGGAACACCACACAATTACCCTTGTCCACACTGGAGACACGGCTGTCACAGAACAGTTTCACGAGCAAGAAGGAGAAAGATGGGATTTTGTTTGGGGCTGTCATGGGAAAAAAAAAAAAATCACTGCCTTCATATAATTTCATAATGCTTTATTTAAAGACTATGTCTGAGCTCCCTCTTGCCCACTTCATGTGTGTATATGATTTTACTTCCCTTCAGTTTCTCTGAGAATTCTCCTACTTTAGTCACAGGCAACTTCAAAACATTCTGATCATCGTTTAAGGAAGATTCTAGAGCAGAGATCGGACCCATAGGTGGGAATCTAACTGTGATAACAGGTGACCGAGAACCAGAGTAGGAGATTTTTCCCCTGCCCTGTGATCTGCCGAGGCATCTGTGTGAACAGAACTGTAAGAGGCGGCCAACCACAGAAATGAATCTTCTCCCTGGTGAGAACTGACCGCAAGAGGGCCCCAGGGAACATAAGTCAATGGAACTCCTAAAGATTGGCCCAGACTCGTCTAGGTTTGTAAACAGGATAAGTAATACTATTCCACAACCTTTGGTGCAGAAGGGAATGTGGAACTTAGTGGAACAAGACCCATACAGCTAAATTAAAATGTTTTATATTAGGCCATTAAACTGTATGTCATAGCACCTTTAAAACAGCACACATCATAAATCAGAAGTTCAGGTTTATAGGGTCACTTTCATTTATTTGACGCTATTATGGCATTTGAGGCTCGGATCACTCCTTACTTCTTTCTGGTTTAAATTAAGAGAATTTCCACATCTTGTTTGACCCAGGAAGGAGAGGTCCCCCTGCTTGTGGGCTTTCGTAACAGCCAGCCCCAGGATCAGCCTCAGTGCTTCTTACAGGGGTCACAGTTCCTAGAATTTGAATGCTCTGAAACCACACACAGTGCAACTTCGCCCACAGGGTACAGGTGGTCACCAAGGGAGTGATTGGAGAGGCCTGAAACTGCATTTATATGGACACCAACATCATCCACATCTCCAGGGGCCTCTGAACCCGTAAAACCACCCATTTTAGAGTTTCGCTGGTACTGTTCTTCAATGGATAAAACACTTAAATAGACAATTATTTATTGTCTCTTCAGACAAAAAGTATTAGACTCAAAAACAGGCAGAACTTTTGATGTTACTGAATTAGACATTTAAAAGTGGTTAAGGTAGCAACTTTTATGGTGTGTATAGTTTAGCATGCACACACACAAAAGGACAAAACCAAACAGACAAAACCTAGCACACTTTAGTGAGTTAAAGCTAATTATGTGCTATACAGTGGCTAACTGAACATAAATAATAATAATAATTAATAAAAGTCATGAGAGATGCTGCCATTGGTAGCATCAGTGACTGCAGTGGGGCAGGAGGAGAGCCTGGGGATGCTGTTAAGTCTCTGTCATCTGGACGCGGGCTACATGGGTGGTTCATTTTGTGAAGACTTGCTGAACTGTGTCCTAGGACTGGCATACTTTACTAGATCTGCATTTTGCTTCCGTGAAACATTTGCCACCCAAAAAGAGCCCAATGAGTCTCAGTTGATCTGACTTAATTTGACTGGGGTGTTGGTCACAAGTGTGAAAATTAGCTCTATTCTCCCATTGCCACAGGGATTTGGGCAGAGATAACTGGATAAAATTATGTCACTGAGTGATATTTCTATTTTTCTTTATTGCAAAAATTGAATTAGTTTTATGGAAAATAGGGCAAGATTTGGTCAGCATTTAAACCGCAATGCCACCTACTCTTTGTAGCTGCTTTACGTCCTGGAAACCGTAAAGCGCAGGGCAGCTGTCGCGATCAGCGCAGGGTCCGTCTGTCAGCTGTGGGTTACCGGGGCTCACATTCTGTTTTCCGTCAAAGTTCTACCTCTGTGTAGTGCCGTGGAGCAGCGAGTGTCCTGTTGTCGTGCCGAGGCCAGGGAACCATCCGAAGGGATGGTCTGCAGACAGCACGAGTATTGTGGGAAGGTTGAACAAAATAACCTATCATGCTTCCTTGAATGCCAAGATTCCGATTCTGGTATTCCTCTGTGCGTTTGTAAGGGAATTTTTAAATGGGCTTATGGATATGGGTCCTTATCCCTGGATCGGTGTCTGGTCAGTAATTTTGTGAAAGGAAGTCATAGTGGTCACACAAGAATACCAGGGCTCTTAAAACAGGGTATTCGTTTTCTAGCCTCGCCATAATGAGTCACCACAGATTAGGCTTAAAACAGAAATTTATTCTCTCACAGTTGTAGAGGCCAGAAGTCCAAAGTCAAGATGCCAGCAGGCCCACTCTCCCCTGAAACCTGTAGGAGAGAAAAGTTGCTTGTGTCTTTGAACTTCCGGGGGCTCCTGGCGATCCTTACTTAGTACTTCATGGCTTTTTGCTGCCTCACTGCAGTCTCTGCGTTTGTCTTCGCATGGTCTTCTTCCTTGAGGGTTTGTGTCTCTCTGTGTCCTCTACTCTTTTTAGAAGGACATCAGTCATTGGATTTAGGGCCCACCTGAACAGGATGATTTCATTTTGAGATCCTTAATTACATTTGCAAAGACCTTCTTTCCAAATAAGGTCACAGTCTGAGGTTCCAAGAAGATATAAATTTTGGTGGGAACATTATTCAACCCACTATAGACACCTTCCTGAAAAGAAATTAAAAGAAAAAAAAATCAACCTTTAAAGTACTTGCTGGGGTCTGCAATTGGTGCAAAGTGAGTGGGTAAGAGAATGGAGTTTTGTGACAGTTCCCAAGAAGCCTCAGGGGTCAGGGAGGGACATTATACAGTCATCTCTCTGGACAGCAAATTGTTAGCATGCCCCTGAATGTGCCAGGCACTCTGTAGGCACTTGGTGAACAGTGCGGACCATAAAGGAACAGATGCCACCCCTGTGGCATTTATGGTCCAATGGGGGAGAGGACTATAACCCACAAAACACAAAAACAGATCTATTACTGCATATTGTTAAGGAAGTGATATATGAGAGAGAATCGTATTGGGAGGAGGTCCTGCTTTCCATTTGCAGGTCTGTCAGGAAAATTTTCTCAGAGGAAAGAATATTCAAGCTGTGACCAAAAGAGGAATGGGAATTAGCTAGGTACACATTTGGGAAGAGGGAGGTAGAGTGGTGAGTTCAAAAGGCAAAAAGGGGGCCTCTGTGGCTACAGTGTGGTGATCAAGGCAGACGATGAAGAGAGAGATGCCAGAAAGCTTGATCACGCACGTGGGGAGGCTCACACTCAGGATGTGGGGGTCTCTGCAGTAGGACTTTCAGAAAGGTTGAAGCAGAGGAACAGCATCCTATGAATGTCATTTTAAGGGGATCTCAGGTTGATGTGTAGAGAAGAAAGAGGGAGAGAAAAATGGCACCCACAGTCTGAATATAGTACAGTGGCACAGCCAGCCCAGGCAGAGACCTTCCTACCCAGGAAACATGCCATATGTATTCCTGTGGCTGCAGGCGATCAGGAGGGTTCCCGAAGGATCATTTCCAAAGCTGAACACAAGCCTGACTCGAAATAGAGATTTGTACAGCTCTATTTTCTCTATAGAGTTGACTTTTTAAAAAAGATGAAATGAAAATAATTTTTGAGTTATCTTTATCTCATCTAAAATTAATGACAGAGATTTTGCCATGTATCTCTGCTCATTCGCTATGAAATTTTTGAATTATAACCTTTGAATTATATGGGTCCAGAATTTGATCTATGCAGATGATATTGATTACTGAGATGACTAATGTCCACTAATTGGGATTTGAAAGTACTATTGCAAAGGATGGGAAGGGACTCCTAGAGACGAATGCGTCTCTCAGACCTAGAAACATTGGCTTATAGTGTCCTGGAACCAGCAGGGCACCCTCTTTCTTACCAGAAAGCTCTGTGGCACATTCCTTTTAAATATCAGTTGAGGCAACCTTTGCCAACAGCCTATGTTTTCTATGTCCAGAGGACTTGAATTTTGGGTGGAAAAAAAGGGAAGATTGAAATGAGATTAGATGTAAGGAAATATGTCTCCTAACCATGAAAATAATATACTATTTAACTTGTTATTAAAAACCATACACATATAATCAATCTGAGCCAGTAAACATGCCTCGTCTCTCCCACTGGATTCCCTAACATGCTACCTCTTCCTGCTCTCTGTGTACTTGGCTGGGAGTAGGCTAACATTTGACTATGGCAAATGAGTTCATTTCCCTGGCAGACAACCACATGGTCCTCACAGCAGAAGTCCTCTCATCTGAAGCGTAACCAATGTTGTGAACACATCTTCTGTTTCAACCTGAGTCCCTCTTCCCTTAGAAAGACAGACAATCCTTACAGATTACATAAAAAGAATCCAGGTGCCAGAAGTGGGCAGGAGCAGAGATGGCCTTAGCAGAGGGCCCCACACCACTGCCCCATCTACGTAGTATTAGCCACAGGAGTAGGCTGCCTCCTTCGAAATCAACAGGACCGTATGGCAATGTTCAGATCTGAAATTATTTCAAATGGGTTCCTGTGTAGTTATAACTCTGTATTTTTGCAATCTTCGTGATTTCAATTTGGAAAGTCGTTCAAGTGAGTAATTTAATGTTGGGTTGTTCCTTCTGTTTTTCCATCAAGCTCACAAAATTCTAAAAATAATGTTATCATGAAGCAAACTTTGTGCTTACCAGGACAATGACGGGTTTACAGTACTGTTTGCTCCAAGTATGAAAGATGGGTCAGATTCGACTTGATCACTGTGGCACTGGGTTTTAGCAAGACAAGTCATAGTTTTGTGAAGTTAACTTTTAACTCTCAGATTATGTCTTGCCTCAAAAGAGAAAAGCTAAGTTATCAGTGAACATGCAACTGGCCATTGTCCAAAGGAAAGGTGGGGAGGACTTTACTAAGGAAAATGTCACTCTTATTAAACTCCCAGTGACCCTCCTCATTCATACTTATTAACCCCAGATTTTTCTCCAGGTATGATGGTCTTCTGGCCATAATCAAATCACATTTTAGAATTAGGCAAAATGCATTTTCAAGCTTAAAGAGCTTGAAGAGCTCTAGAGTTCTGCAGAGCTTATTATAAAAATATTTCCTTGTTACCCCACGTCAGTTCTTTTCCCCTTTCCAGAAGTAACCACATTGAATTCCTGATTATTATGAAAATTTTCTCCATATCTCTAAATAACATGCTTGTGTTACTCCTTTTTAATTTTTTTTTTCCATTTGAAGCATTATCTACTGACCTCCTGCTATGACAGATACAGAACTGACTTTCTTTAACACCTCTTTACCCATTCACCTCTACCATATATGTGCCCTGTTCTCATTCGTGGATGCCCAATAAAGTTCTAAATTTTGTTTAGATCAGTATTCAGGTGTTTATAATATGGAATCAGAGTATACTATGGTTACTTTTTGCCATTCGTATGGTTTTCTTTTATTTGTGTAGTTTTCATATAGTTATCTTTTCATTATGATCATAAATTTCCTCCCAGTTATCCAGTTATATCTGTCCAATGTTTCTTCCCGAGGTACTCTCTCCCAGAGACTCTTGGCCTGCTCCAGTGTGGAATAGTTGACTCCTGCACAATGGACACCACTATTATCCCAGGGCCCTCTTTCACTATTATTCTGAAAATCCCTTCCAATTTCCTTCTGTATTGCAGCACCCATTTTCCAAAGCTTGTGTCCTCTTTATTCTCTGCCTTTTGATGGATTGTAGATACAATCAGTAGCTTCCTAAGAAAGGGTTTATTGGAAAAGGGAGAGTTAGACTGAAACTTTGCATGTCAGAAAATGTTTTAATTCTTTCCTCTCACCTTATTGGTAGTTTGGTTGGGTATAGAATTCCTATGAAGGGAATGTTTTTTTCCATAATTTGAGAATGTGACTCTATTTTCTCCTAGCTTCCAGAGTTACTTTTGAAACATCTGGTGAGTTCTAATACCTGATCCTATTAGGTTTTCTGTCCTTCGTTTCTCTTTTTGGATATGTACAGGATGTTCTCTTTGTCTGCAGTAATCTACACCTCATGATATACCTTATTATGGATGTTTGTCATAGTGTGGATATGGGCCTATTTAATCTGGATTTGTACCCTTTAGTTCTGGGAGATTTTCTCGAATTACTCCATTCATAATGTCTTCTCTTCTAGTATCCCCATCAACTGTCTCCAGGACTCTTTATACAGTGATTGAAGTCCTAGAAATTAATCTTCCTAATTTTGTTTTCTTATCATATTTTACATATTTTTATCTTTTTGCTTTGATTTCTGGATTATGTTTTAAAATTATTAAAATTATTTATTATCAATAAATGTAAAAATCCAGAATGTAGCCATGATGAATTAGACATTCAACACAAATACAATTCAGAAGATCTACCCCTGATTGTGCCTTCATGGAGAGTGCAAAATCTGTCAATTGTTACTGTGAGTAGAATAATTATTGCAGATCAGAGGGTTGGAGAACACTGGACCATTGTATAACCTCAATGTTAAGCTGGAATGTAGAGGAGGAAAGGCTAGAAATAGCAGGCATGACTTTAGTAGTCCTTCATACCAAGTTATCATCTCCAAAGGGACATGAAGACTGTACTTAAAAGACTCTGAGTTCCGGAGGGTTAGACTTGGCCATGAGAGGTCCCTGCAGTGGGCATATTTGAAGTCAGACAAATTACTCATCATGGCTCATGGAATGGTCTATCTGACTGCAGAGCCTGGCTCATAGGGCTTCTTTAGATTTTAAGAGCCTAGGCAAGTAAGCTAATATTAAGGACTTTATATACCAGAGTAAAGAATTGTTACATAAATCAAGAAAATAGTACTAGAAACCCAAATCACACAGACAAGATAAATCCTAGAAGTGAGGGCATAGGTGATCCTAAGGCTCATCCTCAGACACCCTAATACCTTGATTTATGGCAATGTGACTGATTTTAGACACACTAGCTTGTAAGCCTGAATACTTTAACCTGCCTGGTCAGCCTTATCTCAAGAATAGGAAGGGTTGATTCTGTGAGCTGAAAAGTGTCAAAGCCATAGCTGAGTGGGCAGGGAAGAGTCAGAGAGGGGCAGTGTGAGCGTTTTCAGATCTTCATGACTACCCATCACTTTCTCCACCAAATATCAACTTCATTTTTCCTTTCACTTACCCTGTTCTCTTGTTTTCATAGATTGTGTTCTCTGTTTTTAAAATCTAATCTCAGGGGCGCCTGGGTGGCTCAGTGGGTTAAGCCGCTGCCTTCAGCTCAGGTCATGATCCCAGGGTCCTGGGTTCAAGCCCCACATTGGGCTCTCTGCTCAGCGGGGAGCCTGCTTCCTCCTCTCTCTCTGTCTGCCTCTCTGCCTGCTTGTGATCTCTGTCTGTCAAATAAATAAATAAAATCTTTAAAAAAAATTAAAAAAATAAAATCTAATCTCAATTAGTCAGTTTTAGTTTACCTTCACTTCATATTTTTTCCCTTACTTTGCAAATGTTGGCAAGTGGGGTTGGTGGTGGGAGGTGGGGAGGGGCAGAGGGAGAGTTCTTCAGCTCTTCTCACGTTGAAATTGTAACTTAATCCAGAAATCTTCCCAAGATTTACAAAGATAATAACTTGATCAGTACATCTAGTTTTTTTAGAAATCATGTGCGTGCCTTTTAAATGTTGTCTCCCTTTTTCCACTGTAGCCTAAAGTCTTCTTGAAGGAAAGGCTATCTTCTCTCTCTCTCTTTTTTAAAGAGTTTATCTGTTTATTAGAGAGAAAGCAAAATGAGAGAGTGAAACAGAGTACGAGCAGGGAGGAGGGGCAGAGGAAGAAGCAGACTTCCTGCTGAACAGAGAGTCTGATGCAGGGCTCCATTTCAGGACCCTGGGATCACTACCTGAGACAAAGGCAGACCCTTAACCAACTGAGCCACCCAGGTGCCCTCTATCTTCTCTTTATTATGCCACTTAAACCCCTGAACACAGACTTGGCATGGTTATACCAGCACAGTGAGCATGTCTGGCTCCATCTGGCCCCAACTATAAACTTGAGTGGAGTCTCAGCCTTCCTTTATCTTACCTACCATGAAACACTCATCTCAGGAATTAACCAGAGTACAATTCTTAATAAAGCTGTTACCCCTCCTAAGAATGTTGAATTTGAAACCTCATCTTGATGGCCTCATGAAAGACTTTCTCACTGAAAAAAAGAATAGCAAAGTACAAACTAGGGAGTGTTTTGGTTGCCAGAGATTCTTGCCAGTCTCTTTCAAAGCATTCCCTGTAGGCAGCTGCCCACGAGGCTACATCGACAGAAGTCTCTGTTATAGCTTGGGATTGATTAACCAGGAAATGCCACCCATGAGTGACACACATTCCCTGAGGCCAAGTTCTCTTTTGCAGGATAGAACAAATACTTAGACTCAGAGTTAAAGATGGCTCAAAAAGACAACCCATGCCAGGGTCTGAGCAAACCTAAGAGTCTAGGTAGTAGGAACATATGTCATTCTCTGTTATGCATGGCATTGTTTCCTTAAGTCTCTGCTCTGCTTTGGGATGTACACATTACTGATCATTAACTCTACTACTAGCTCCCTTCCCTCTCTGAAGAATGGGGGTTGGGGCAGAAAATTCCAAGCTTCTACTCATGGCTTGGTCCTTCTGGTGACCAACCCCTATCCAGAAGCCCACCAAGAGTCACCTCATTAAAATAAAAGATATTGATATTGTCCAGGAAGTTATGAGTTTTAGGAATTCTGTTAGGAATCAGTACCAAAGACCAATGTTAAAACAAAAGATGCTCTTAATACTCTTATCACTTAGGAAATTACAAAGAGCTCTATGTTGGGAACTGAAGGCAGATGTATATATGTATGTGTGTGTGTGTGTGTGTGTGTGTGTGTGTGTGTTTATATGTATGTATGTATATATATGTGTGTGTATATTTGTAGGTATATATATGTGTATGTGTGTGTATTTTTTTCTATCATCTCACAATGAGGGAGGATGGTTTTGCCTTACTAGGAATGAAGAATTAATGTGTTAAATGAAGTAGATAATTTTTTAATACTTTAAAAAAATTTATTTATTTATATGAGAGAAAGAGCAGAGAGTACAAGTGGGGTTGGCAGTGGGAGATGGGGAGGGGCAGAGGGAGAGGAGGAAGCAGACTCCCTGCTGAGCAGGGAGTCCCATGTGGAGCTAGAGCCCAGGACCCTGAGATCATGACCTGAGCTGAAGGCAGACGCTTAACCAACTGAGCCACCCAGGTGCCTCAAAGTAGATAGCTTTCACTGAGATGACATGTCTAAAATACATTACAGAGAAGGAAGCAAAAGACTGACTAAGACAATAGAGATGAGAAATGTTCATTAGGACACAATCCCAGGACTCTGGGATAGAGCCCCACATCCAGCTCCCTGCTTAATAGGGAACCTGCTTCTCCCTCTCCCTATCCCCCACTCCTGCTCTCTCTTGCTATTTATTTCTCTCTCTCAAATAAATAAAATTTAAAATGATGTTCATGATTGGGTCTAACACTGGTAGATCTGGATATACTACCCCACCTCTGCACACACTTATAATAACATTTTTATACTCTTCAAAATCTTTTTATGCACATTATCTCATTTAATGAGGTGGAACATGTTGAGCTTCTAATATCATTTTCATTTTAAAGATAAGTACATGGAATGACAGAGAAATAAAGTTACTAACTCAAGGTCACACTGATAGTCATCAAATTCTGACCTATGTTGATCAGAATAGATGATCAACTGTTAAACAGTCCAACCAAAATATTAAATGCTTTATTTAAAAAAAAATCCCAACAGCTTTAGCTAATGGGTAGTGACAATTCATCTTGCTGTATAGAAGAGAAAAGAGAGAGTAAGTAATTCACTGAGGTCACATAGCTGGTCAGTGGCAGAGATTGGATTTAAATCTAGATAACGATTGCCTCCAGAGTCTGTGATCTTAACCACTGCTCTATGGCTTGTCTCCTTCTTGCATAGTATGGTCGATTTCTTGTTGAATCCCATCTCTCCCCACCACACTACCTCCATTTTAGTTGATTTTGCCATTTGTAGCATTATCTCACATCTTCTCTGCTGGTCTGCCTTTGCCCCTTCTTTCATAGCTTGTCTTCCATATGCCTCACTTGCCTGGCCTCCCAACACATTGGACTCTTCAGCATTGTCTGTGTACATCTCCCTTCTTTCCCTAGTTATTTGGAATACTTAAGGCATGAACAATTTTTATAAAGTGCTGTTAGATACTTTAGGAAAACCTCTGAACTAAGAAGGAGGGTAAACCAAATACCATTAACACTTAGAACACAAAATCAATGTTATTCTCAAACAAATAAATGATATTTGGCCCCAGAAACAAAAATTTATATTTTAATTTTTTGCACTGGAACTGAGGTCTCCCAACTGCAAATGCAATCCTCTGGCCAAAAGAAGTCTCCAGAGTCAGAGTCAGGAAGATTCAAGTTCAAGCCCTGACTCTGCCACTAATTAGCTGGATGGTAGTGGCCAGGTTATGTTGTCTCTTTGAGCCATCATTCACTCATATATATAGTGGAGATGAAGATAGCACCCACATTGTAGGTCAAATGTGAGGAATATTCTAGATAATGTGTAAGAGATTTTTAACATAGTAGCAGATACGTGACTTGATAATAACATTTATTATTAATATTATCATTGTTATTAATCATATTTAAGAAAAGAAAACTACCAGCTTTGGGAGACACCCCACACTGAAAGTTTCTCTTGCTTAGGAAATCCCTGGGTATTTCCTAAGAGTCTAATAAATAAGGGTCCTTCTCATATAACTCAAGATAAAAAGTATGTTCATCTATTTTGATAGAAGCCATCCCTTAGGTATAATATTGGAGGAGGTAGGTGTGCAGTAAGGAATGGAAAGACATAGTGATTAGTTACAGCAATTAAAATCTTTACTTTGTGGGAAGGCAATGTTTTCTAGTCCTTAACCCTCATTGGATTTTAAAAATAGTGCTATTCTTTTGAAAATAACTATGGTTGATCAACTTTTTTATATGGTCAACAGGAACATCTCTTATTTGTCTGAAACTGCTTTGAGTTAATAAATTATTGGGATAAGGACTTAGAAAACATGACAACCAGTTTTGACATGAAGCTGACAGTGTAATGGATAACAGAGTTTCAGGATCCTGCAACTTTGATTGCTTTTCCTCCTCCTATTTGCTTTGTTCATCTCTGAGAAGAAAACGATCCACATTTGTAATATCACCTAATCCTACTGTTGGACATTAAACATTTATTTTAAACATTAAAACTGCTGAGCTTGCAAGTTTATGACCCACCGATGCTTTTATTTATTTATTTTTAAATTTTTATTTCTTTATGTTGAAATTGCCAAATCCACTGAATTGAAAGAAAATGAGTTCTGGAAGCTGTGACTTTTCATGAAATGTAACCAAATACAGCTGGTCAGGGGAGCAGGGAAAGGGGATTTTGCGGTGGTGCTGGCCTGAATGGCAGGGCTGAAAGGCACACATTTGTTATTGAACACTTTACAGTTTGGTTATGTTTGGATTATGGATTTTAAAATATCTTTGGATTTTGAAAACCCAGAACAATGTATTCATAACCCATGGCCCATCAGTTTTATTGTGGAGTTCATTTTTAGAGAAAGCGTGGTTTTGCATCTGCAATGAATTGACTCTGCTTTTCCGACTCTCCCACTTTATTAGAGTGATGAAGTTTATTCACCTTATGGTAAACATTTTTCCCCCTTGGTTCCTGGTCAGTGTTTGGCTCAAACTTAAGGGTTGCATTTTCAAAGTGTTGGTGTGTAGCCCCCGAACAGTATAGCTTTTTATTGCTCAGGATGTGGTTTTTGGGATTTATAAGTACTTTTCCTGTGTGATTACATCTGCACGCCCTGCCTCTCTCTCTCCCTCCTTAATGGATAAAATAGAGAACTATTACGAGGAGATCATAAGCTACTGAAAAAAGTATTCAGTAGTTGTTACTGATATAAATTATTTGGTGCCTGTGGCCTTTGAAATAAAGTTCTTTCTCTTACCAGAGGCAGCTGAAATGCAGTGATTCTTGGAAGATATCTCACCAAGTGTGCAGACTAAAGATTTCTCTGTGTAGTGTTACTGCCATGCACGCCATTTCTTAGGGCAAGGTAGTTTGCATGCCTTCTCCCAGGATTGTTATGAAATAACATGAAAATATAAGGATCATTGTATTTTGATGCATCTTCTAGAATGTTGAGAGGCAATGAAAAGAGACAGGTACAAGCTATATGAAAGATGATTTCCTAAACACTTTGTTGAGATAAATGCACTGTAAATGGGACTGCACTGTGGCATATTGGCAGGCGGGTCTTTCAAGTCTCTGGATGTAGAGAATTATATTGTTGTGTCTCTGTCATGTCATTTTATTTTGTACTCACATGAGCAATTGCGGGAATGCACAAGCTAACATATCAGTTATGAGAGAGTCCAAATGAGGGCCTACGGATGGATGATTCTCGATAGCCAATAGCTGACAGGCCTGGGAGTCCTCAAAGATGATTTCATCGACTTGTTGCATCTTTCATGCAAACAAGGCTTCGACAGCTGTCAAAAGGGCAGATTGGTCTCTAGAATCTCTAGGGATCTATGGGAAGAGTGTGTATCTGGAGAAGTGATTACAAATATTAATGGGCTCGGAGAATCACAAATCAGAAAGCATGTGCTTCTGAGACCTCACTGCCCATCGGGTCAAATTCAGGAAAATTGGATTTTTAACAATTACTTTTTTTTTTTTTTCTAAGTATAGTTTCTACCTTGAATAAAAACTATTATAATGGGGGAAATGAAAGCTTTAGCACAATAGGCAATATATTGTGTTTGGTTTAATGGTCTGTTTGGTGGTTATTGTTTATTTGCTCACTTTTTGATCATTCCCAGGTCTTTAAAGAAGACCTCACTAATCCTTGCTTTCTTGATGTTTCTGTCTCTAAAGAAACACAGAAATAGGCACTGCTCCTACCTTTGCTAAGTTACATATTCAAATTTTATGCTTGTAGTCATTCTTCTTATGGGATTAGAATACTGGACTATGCTGGGGTCAGTGAGCAACAGTGCTCTGAGAGAAAAGGGTTGAGTAGAGAAATGTGGCCCATACTGGCTGGGATGTTTGGGGGACATGTGGACTATCCCCGGTAAAGACCTAAGCTGTATGAGTCAACTCCTCTAAAAGTAGAACCACAGAATGTTAGATATGGCAGAGACTTGGAGGTTATTTTATCCAAACTCTTCACTTTGCAGAGAAAGTGATATATAGAAAAAAGAAGATTAATTGCCCAAGGCCATTCAGTCAGGATGGGATCATCAGGAGTAGAATTTGGGTTTCTTGGCTTTCAATATTTATAAATGCCTTGAAGTACTGACTTAAAAACTGAGTGAAATCCACTTATTTCAAAGAACATTTAATGACAAATTTTTTACTTAATCAAATAATCTTTTGCAGTTTGCTTTAATTAAGTTTTTTTCTTTAAATGAACATGACATATGGTTCTTGTACTGAAGGGTATAGGACAGTAGTTCTAACCGGAGTGATTTTGCCCCTCCCACATGGGAGAGACATTGGTAATGCCTGGAGATGTTTTTGATTGTCATGACTAGAAGAGGAGAGGGAAGAATACTGGCCTTTAGTAAACGGAGACCAGGAATGCTGATACACTTCTTACAATGCACAGGGCAGCTCTTTGCAACAAAGAATTATCCAATTATCTAGCCCCAAATGTCAATAGTGCCAATATTGAGAAAGTGTGGTCTAGCAACATGTCCTTTGCAGGATGCCACAGCATCCTTTTCTCTTTTCTTTTACTCAAAATTTCTTTTCCTTTTTTTTTTTTTTTCCTTTCTTGCTTCATCCCACCCCACCCTACCCTGACTCTCCCCTCTCCCCTCCCCTCCCCTCCCCTCCCTTCCCCTCCTCTCTCCCCTCCTCTTCTCTCCTCTCAGCTCCTCTCCTCTCCTCTCCTCTCTTGTCTTGTCTGTCATGGTTCTAAGAATAAATCCAGTAAGAACGGGGCTCCTGTGAACTCCAATATGAATATGTCTCTGCAATTGATATTTGGAAAAGGAAAAAAAAAAAAAACCTCTTTAAAATTATGTGAAGTATTGAGGTGTTTGTAAATAGTGGGTTCTAAACATGAAACCCTTGTTGTATTGCCTTTTACATAATTAGCAACTGGCCCAGCTCAGCAACAATCAGTCAGGACTAATGTTGGCAGGAAGCATGCAATGTGGTCTGCAGGCGGACACTGGCAGAATTCAGACCTTAAGCAAATGAACACCATAGACGACCAGGAAGGCCAACTGAAATCTAGAAGAGATGGAAGACGGCTGTGGGCGGCCTTGGTAGTCACCTTCTCTTTTTCAGATAAACTCTCATGGTTTCTTGAGGGAAATCAGATAATGCAATAGCTCTTTGCACCCAGGAATTAGGCATTTTCAGAGCTCATTGGTTTTCGAGAGCAGTCTGCTTAATCTTTATCCCCTGTTGCAAACAAACCGCTCGACAGACAATACCACCCCACAAAAAGAATAAAATTTGTCCATCTATCATTAAGATAATTGTTATTGATTAGCCTCCTTGTAATTTTCTGCTTTTTGTTTTTAGATGTTGGTTATAAATCACACTCACACCAGGCACCGAGCCTGTGTTTGTGTCTATTATGCGGTCCTGATAAGGCTGGGCAGCGTTGTTCACCTTCCCGATGCGAGTTATTGAGATTGATTGAAGTGCTTTGCTTGTCCTATCCTAGACACTGTGTAATTAATGTTTCATTATGTTAATACATGCAAATGTGAGAGCGTGTGTTTGATTGGGAGGTGAGAGAACAAAAAGGGATTAAAGAGTTCGCTCCAAAGTACAAATTAATTTATTGCATTGCTAACTGGCCTCTGGAGGGACAAGGGAGAGGCTTCAAAATGAAAGAAAAAAAATGCATAGAAAAGGAAGAACTGTTGCATGCCTGTATTTCTCAGCAGTGGTATAGTTAACAACTACAAAAAGGCTATTCAGTCATGTGATAGAAGCCTTGTCCGTGCAGCGAATTCAGTAGTCCGTGTCTCCTAGAGTGAAAGAGTTTTGGATGAGGAAGCCACAGGTTATTTGCTCTTTACATATACAAGCATTTATGCATACGCAGACTCCATTGGAACCAGACTGAAATATTCATGCAGAAGAGTGATCGTTCAGCTGCAGTGGGTGGTTGATATCATGACATTATTTGAGGTGTAGCCAAAGGAAATTGAACTCCAAAGAAATCATCCACGTGTCCGTCCCATTTATTTGCTTATTATCGCATGTTTATTCCTGTTCTTCACAGCGATCATTTTGTTTCCTAATATATCATTATCTTTATATTCTATCAGTTACTTATCTATTTCCTTAATATTAGATACGTAATCTGTTTCTATTTAGCTGGATTTGCTGTATCAAACACTGTAGTTGGCTTTTTTTTTTTTTTTAATGTGCAGTAATTCCTGTTCTATTGAGTTATTTTCTTGAGGTAGATCCTTGGAGTGGATTTCCTAGAGCAAATATGTGACTTTAGATATATGTTGCTTTCTTTAGAAACCTTCCCACTCCCAGTATCTGGCATATAGTGATTTAATAAATAGTTGCTGAATTTAGTTAAGCATACTAATAAGCTGCAATAATTTTAACTTTGCCACATTAAGGTTTTTATTGTTATTGTTGTTGTTTTTAAAGATTTTATTTATTTATTTGACAGAGGGATAGAGCACGAATAGGGAGAATGGCAGGCAGAGAGAGGGAGAAGCAGACTCCCCGTTGAGCAGAGAGCCCGATGTGGAGCTTGATCCCGGGACCTTAGGATCATGACTTGAGCCAAAGTCAGACGCTTAACCAACTGAGCCACCCAGGTGCCGCGACATTATGTGGTTTTTTGTTTTTGTTTTTGTTTTTGTTTTTAAGATTTTTATTTATTTGAGAGAGAGAGAGAGAATGAGTATGAGCAAGGCGGAGGGACAGAGGGAGAGGCCAACTCGCTGCTGAGCAGGGAGCCCCATGCGGGGGTCTATATGGGGTTCTATGTGGGGTTTTATGTGGGGCTCCATCCCAGGACTCTGAGATCATGACCTGATCTGAAGCCAGATACTCACCTGACTGAGCTACCCAGGTGCCCCACCACACTAAGTTTTTTTTTTTAACTAATCCCACCTTCATGTGGATACAAGTAATTGAATCTTATCTTCCACTAGGTGGCGCTATTTTGAATAGGTTTGAAAATAGGAAACTGAAGAAAGAAGCATTCAGAATAAGAATCATGAAAGGCAGCCAGGGGTGGATGGTGTTTTGAGAGGAGAGCTGTAACTCTGGTAGGAAAGCATTGGGTACCCAGGAGATGGAGAGCCTGGAAGGGGAAGATTAGAGAATGTCAGAATAAATACCATTGTTTCCTATCCAGGATTTATATACTAGAGGTATTACCGGGGCATCATTGTAAGATATACTTACCTGCCTCTAAAGACACAATTTTATTTATTTTGTTTAGTTTTTACATAATTTTATTTATTTTGTTTAGTTTTTTTGCTTTCATTTCTGATGATTAGTTTGGAGCGGGGGGGGGGTGGTCGGTGGTGGGGATCTGTGGCCATGCCCATTTCTTTTCATACTCTGTGGCTGCTGTCCTGCTACAATGGTAGTTTCTCTACAAAGCCAGACGTTATTTACTGTCTGGCCCTTTACAGAAAGGAAAAGAAAAAACTGTAAGAAAAAAAAAAATCAGATTCCTGAGAAACAGGAGAGAAACCGAAACTCCTAGAGAAACATATCTGACAGTGAGAAATGGAGTTTAGAGTCAAAGACATTATTTCTAATTCAAGCTCATCCATTGGACAAATTATCATTTATCATAAACTTCGGCCTCAGTTTTCTCCTCCCTCAAATCGGCATAACAATAATTTCATTGAGTAGCTGAAAATTAAATCATGTGGTGGGATTTAGTATTAGTACCTTTGTTCTTCCCACCCACAAATGAAAAGTTTCAAAACATGCTTAGTGTTTATATTATGTAGTAGTTATTTTGTACACTGTCCTGATGTGGTCAACCGAATATCCATTCATGCTATGTAAATTAAAAAAAAAAAAAAAGGAAGAAGAAAAGAAAAAACTGAAGAAAGTATTATTTATGAATGAATAATTAATGCAACCAAAAATACCATCTCAATCTTTTATAAGTTTCCCCTACTTTCAGCTACGGTCCTGGGAAACTGTTATTTGCTGATGTCAGCATTGACTAGAAAGGTTTCCTGAACATATTTATCCATGTCAAAGCATTGAACCCACAACTATTAAGCAAAAGGGCATAGAGTTGTGAGTCATTGAATGTGATAGAGTAGGGCTCTCCCCTATGATCCCAACTTTCATGCTTCATTCTGCCTTTATTCTTCATGGTAAAAGCCAGGGGAGTTAACAGTGTTTTAGTGACCAGAGTTCCTTCTACCATGACTCGTGTCATTTTTCACAGTCACTTTGTAGACCGACAGGGAGGTATGATACTTTTTGGTTCACAGTCTTCACTGAGACTTACCACATTTTTAATCATTTGTTTTCAGTTTATTTCCAGCTACATGCCAGTTTGATGAGCCTTGAGCCATCCATTTCCAGTTACCACCAGGAGGTGTTCCAATATACATTGGCCTTTATATCCACCCAAAGAATTTTCTCCCACCGCCCCCCAAAGACATTTCCATTAATGAGTAACCAACACTTAGAGGAGAATAAGGCAATGATTCTCTTTACTTCCAAATTTATCTAAAACTCCAAAGCATGACAGTATATTATGAATTTCAAAAATAGAAGTGTATATACTATACTTTTAATATAATTAATTCTGAATGCTTCTGGTGTCTGACAGGATTTCTCACTATCAGATAAAAATACAGATTTTGAAAAAGAGTGCCAGTATGAACATCTGTATCATCTTTAAAATAGTGATAGGTTGAAGACCATACATCACAAATTGCCTGAAACAATCCTAATATATATATGTTGCCCTGGCATAATTATAAATTGAGTCCGCTTTCAGTCTCAAAAATGTTTTATGTGATTATCTCAGTCATCACACTAGTGAGTTTTCTTGACATTAGCCAGGAGCACAATGCACAATGTCATAATGAGTCTGTCCTCATCTCACATACATTTTTCTGGTTAAATTTTACTTTATTTTACACTGACGGTAAAAATGATTGACACAATATTGTTCAGCATCAGTCCCATTTAAAAGCTACTTCTAAAACCGTCACCAACTGTGTTGCTGTCTCTATATTTTGGACATGCCCAGATGGGCATCCGTAAATGTGTGGATCTGGTTATGAGCTTCTTTGGTGCTGCTTGCTCCTAAATGAGGGGCCACGTTGTATCCTGCAGCCAATGAACTATACTGTAGACCGTGGAAAGTAATTACTAAAGGAAGCTGAAAGTTCACTCATTTTTGTTCATTCCCCTTTGGTTCATGTCAAAGATAGTAAGAGATTCTTCTTCCCTGAGAGCAACACCATTCAGTGTTGGTTTTTTTTTTTTTTTTCTTTTCTTTTCAGTATGTGTTCATCACTGCTAAACACAAAAGGAGAAGAAGATTTAAACAAGATTTTAGGCTTAGTTCTTGACTTTGAGGGCAGTAAATCAGGTATTAATATATGTGGTAGATCAATACAAATGTTATGGACAAAATCAAAATTTAAGAAGTCTGATACTAATAATTTCTAATGATCAAATGCCTTGGCTCTTCATAGATTTAGTTGTGTGGGACAAATACAGGCTTTTTTTTTTTTTTTTTTTTCATGATTCTGTGACAACCTCAAAGAGAAAATAGACAAAGCTTTTCTAATTTGGTATTGCTACTTTGGCCTCTTTTCCCACCTCCCCCATCCACGTAGACCCTTTCCAGTCACTCCCAGACCCTTATCCTTCTCCTGCCAATGTTCACTGTGTTAATCTGAGGCTCACCCTTCCAGGACAGAACTGGGTGACAAAATCTATATAAAATGGTGAAGCCATTTTATACCAGGTGATTTTGGGTATACAGAATCAGACTTAAACCTCTTTCCAGATTACATAGTCACATGACGAAAAGGCTTCAGTGCCTAAACCCTATTTGACAGATTTTCTGAAATAACAGTATCTTAGCTAAGCACCGTCTGTACCAAACATTTCAATTACCACCATGTGTTTTTGTCTGTTCCACTTCTGAACTGGTTTGGCCCTACTTGGCTATGCATTCTACTTCTGTGTAGCTTGAGGAAAAGAAAGGATTTGGATAAAAAGCAGAAAGAATGATTCCTAGGTAGAATTAAGACAAAAAGCTAGATTTTCCAAGCCCTGTGACCTTAGTCAAGACAGTTCTCTCTGAGCCTTTTTTTGCTGCCTGCAAAATACAGTTAACAATCTCTTCCTGCTCAATAAGATTGAATGAGGCTGCCATGTAAATGCTAGGTAAGTTACTAGAAATACAAGAAAAAATAAACAGAGAAAGAATACAGTGTTTGTAAGTCACAGTACAAACCTTCGTCAAGTCTTAATGCAACACTAGCCCATGACTGAAGTGTTGAATAAGCCCAGCCCCATCTCCCAGACCAACCTATGCACAAGGGAGTGGATCTGGCCTTATGGAAGTAACTCAGATTGTTTTTAGTTCTTTTCAAGTCTATGTTATTCATTCCCCTGGATACACAATAGCAAGGACCTATTTTTCATATATATATTTTTAGTGGAGAGAAAAAAAAGGGATTTCATTTATTTAATTTTGCTAAAAAGATAGTAACATGTTTGGTAGTATGATTTAATATGTATAATAATTATGGCTTTTAAAACTATAGTCTGGGGTACCTGGGTGGCTCAGTTGGTTAAGCATCTGCCTTGGTTCAGGGCATCATCCCAGGGTCCCAGGATCCAGCAGGTGTTGTCAGGCTCCCTGCTCAGTGGGGGATCTTCTCCTCCCTCTCCCTTTTCCCCTCCTCCCTTTTGGTGTGTGTTTGTTCTCTCTCTCTCTCTCAAATAAATAAATAAAATCTTTAAAAAGTAAATAAAATTATAATCTTGGTATATAACATCCAAATCAAAATGTTATAACCCCCTTCCCTTTTTTTTTTTTGTTCCAGTGTCATCTATTAAGTCCCTGGCTTTTTTGACCTGGATATAATGTGAGGATGAAAAAGCTGAGGACATTAGGAAAGAACCTGAAAGAGGGGCAGAAGACAACAGGAAGCAGATGTATTTGTCTGGGATTCTGGGTATTGGGGGGAAAGTGTCTACAGCTGATGAATTGTGCGCAAGCCCACATTTAAGAAGGAGACCAGTGTGCTACACTCCGTAAACTCAGCCCATTTTCTGCTCTCGGTTTTGCTTGTCAGCAGAGAGTTGTGTATAAATTTGCTTCTGAGTGTTTTATGGTAACACTTGGACTCTTTAATGGAATTACAGTTTCTATCATTCCAGGGAACCTGCTGTTTATTATTTAGATAAATTTTAGGCTTTTACTATTTCTAAATGGTGGCATAGACAATCATTGTTTTGGTTCTTATGATTTTTTTTTAAATTAGTGACAATATGAAAGAAATTTGTTAAGGGTTGAATAAGATAAATACATGAAAAGTAACTGAATAGAAGCTTATCCAGGAATGGTTAAAAAGTCGTTAAACCACCACGAACCCACAAGGCACTGTTGGTGACACAGTGACGGTTCCCTAGCTCTGAATTACCTATACACCTTTTATTTTTTTTTAAAGCCACTTTACTGAGGCATGCTTGATGTAGAAAAAGTTGTGCATCTTTAATATATACCAGATGACTTTAGAGATAAGCATCAACCTATGAAGCCATCTCTACCATCAATGGCATAAATATAACCATCAACTCCAAAAATTTTCTGTCACCCTCTTTTTAAAATTTTCTTTTGTGATTAAAAACACTTAACATAATATATGACCTCGTAGCAAATGCCTGGGTATATAATACAATATTGTTAACTATAAGCACTGTGGTATACAATAGGTTTCCGGAAATTATTCATCAAGCATAACCGAAATTTTGTAGCCTTTTTAAAGCCAGTGAAAAACTCAGCTGTACTGGGGCAGTGGGCTAGACTCTACTGGCTTAATTGCAATGAGGAAACAAAGAAACAGCTTTTTCCTTACCTTGAATGCTTATTCATGCAAGAGGTAAAAAGCTAACAAGTCTGTTCTGCCTTTGTCTATGGCTTTTTAGTAAATGATAATACGTTAAGAGCCTGTGTTTTATAATCATCAGCAATTACAAAAATATATTTTCCACAGAATTCCTCAATTCCATCTGCTGAGTCTCTGGAATCGGTACAGCAGGGCACAGGGACATTAGACAGGCCAGGGAATGTATAGAGGCAGCAAGAGGAAGGACAAGAAGAAAGGGGGTGATAAAGGATCTGTGGCCCTGAACTGGAGGGCTGTTGGAAGGAACAGGGTAGCTGGGGAGCTACGTAGGCATTTAATAGATGCTTAATAATATGTGTGAGTGAATGAAGGAGTATAATGAAGAAGTTCATCTGTGTGCACAGCCTATAGACCGGATATTCTTGTTAAAGCTCTTGTAGGGGCACCTGGGTGGCTCAGTGGTTAAGCCTCTGCCTTCAGCTCAGGTCATGATCCCAGAGTCCTGGGATGGAGTCCCATATCAGGCTCTCTGCTCAGTGGGGAGCCTGCTTCTCCCTCTCTCTGCATCAAATAAATAAATAAATAAAATCTTAAAAAAAAAAAAAAAAGCTCTTGTAAATGGGAAATCCATCACCAAGAGGAATGCAGTGTTGAAAGTAGGGAGTTGAGCACAAGGTGGCAGCTCCAGGCTTGTATCGCTGGTACCTGTCAATCAGCAGCATCATCTTCCCAGAACAGGGGCCAAAGACTACAGCCTGACAGTGGACCAGACTTGACCCTCTTCCAGTTTTTGTTTATTTGTTTAATAATGGCATAGACGTTTTTAAATAGTTACCTTTTAAATCATCATATAAGTACTTATATAATATCCTCAGGGTTGCCTTTGGCTCAGAAAGCTAAAAACCATGTACCATCTAGCTCTTGACAGAAAGCGTTGGCCAGCCTCACCTCCAAATATGCAGGGAAAATGTTATCGGTGTGGGTATTGATTTTCGTTTTATTGACAGCAATATCTAGTAATCTCTGTCACTCACAGCCAACTTAGGAGAATTAGGTCATGCATGTTATGATTTTTCTCTCACTGATTTAAAGAATTTTCCTAAATTATTCATGTTTTGGGGAATAAAGTTTATTCAACAAATATTAAATACCTCTGAGATAGAAAAAGACTACTAAGGATTGTGTGAGATAAACAAATACAATTTATTTCTGCTCCCTTGAAGTTTTCAGTAAAATAAGGAAGAAACTCTTAGGAATATGCTGTGTGATAGAAAGAGTAGAGCATAGAGAACAAGCAACACTGGCCGTCCGCCTGGTGGCCAGGCAGGTCCAAGACAATAACCAATGGATTCTAGCGAAGGCTCTGATTAGAACATTTCAGAATATTGCAGCAACTAATTCATTCATGCAATAAGCCCTTTTAGGTAAGTAATGCACTTGCTTCTTCATCTTTTAGATCCTTTAGGTGAGGGACACATACATAGTTCCTTCATCCTTGAAGTTCACATAAATCATGCACATGTTACATATTTAGGGTTCAGAAACTCCCTTATGGTTCTGATTTCCCAAAGAAACTTCATCCTTACTCTCAAGTCATCTCCCATTAAACTTAAATCACCAGTTAATAACATACAGTGTTTAATAAACACTGAACCGAATGTTTTAAAACTCATTTGCTCTCAGTTCCAAGGCTGGTGTTTCTCTTATCATTATAGGTTTTTCTTCTTGATGTCATTTATGGGCTTAGCAGGAAAATATCACTTTTCTGCTTAGACAGGATATGGTAAATATCACAACAAAAATGAATGACAGCATTTTAATGAAAACCACTGTTTGGCCTCCATTTTGAGAAAATAGGACTCATTATAACACAAATGTTTTATCAGTATGGGTCCCCACATCAGTCTTCACACCACAGTGTCAACTATGAGGTTTGCTCAATTTTTAAGGCTTTCTCTGGACCTGTCAGACCTTTATGGGATTAATCCTTTATATTTGTAACAGCAGTTTCCACAAGATGAATACTTCATTTCTCATGAATCATAATAAAGCTGCCTTGCTTTGTCGGCAGAGTGACCTCTGTGGTCTTTTATCTTCAAGGGGAAAGATTAGACTCTCCTTCTATTTTATGGATAATGAGGTAGGTGGTTGTTAGTCTCTTGACACTTTCGGTAACTGCACCTCTTTGTGGACTCATATGCGTCTGTGATAAACTGATCACAGGGTGATTATAGCAAATCTCTTCATATAACAAATTTCCTCCTAAACTTAAGAGTAAAATTTTTGTATGTAGCAAAGTTAATAATGATGAACTCACAAATATCAGAGCTGAAGACACCTAGAAGTTAGCTAGTCTAGTGTCCTTGTTCTATTGGTGAGTACATGGATTCCCAAGGGTGTGGCCCAGGCTTGGTGAGTGACAGAATTACGCAACTGAACTCAGGTCTCTTGACCTCTTGTGCTGAGAGCTTTTTTGCAACAGACAGTATGCCTTTTTTGCATATAAATTGCATACATTGCTCTATTGATCTACTTGGAGTCATCTGGGACTTTTCCTTTTTTTTGTTTTTGAAAAATCCACATTTAATCCCTCAACAACCCCAGGGCTCAACCTTCAGAATGGATTCGGAATCTGACCATTTCTTACCACTTCCACTGCAGGAGTTTCCTCTAAGTCCCATTATTTCTCACCTGGATGATGGAAGTAACTTGCTGGCCAGTTTCCTGTTCTGATCACCCCTGTTCTTAACACAGCAACCAAGGTGACCTTTTGCAATAGGGTTTCTCATCCTCAAGTTAGTGATGTTTGGAACTGGAGGATTCTCTCTTGTGAAGTGCTGCCCTGTGCACTGTAGCCTGTATGACATCATCCCTGTCCTCTCCCCACTAGATGCCAATAGCACCTTCCCATTTATGACAAACAAAAATGTCTCCAGACATTTGCCAGATGTCTTCCAGAGGACAAAAATCTTTCTCTAATGAGAGCTACTGCTTCAAAATATAAGTTGGACCTTTTCACTTTTGGGTCAAAATGCTCCACTAGGTTTCCATCTTTGTCAGAGTTAAAACAAAGTTCTTTTGCTTGTCTACAAGGTCCTACACACCTCCTATTTGCCTCTCAACCTAATCTCCTTGAACTCTTCTCCCTCAGACTGATCAGTCCTGTCCTATAGGTCTCTCTCCTTTCCTGGGAAAGCCCAGTCATGCTCACACCTCAGGACCTTATACCCTTCACTCTCCATACAGAGTTCTTCAAGGTGGAGACTTTGGCAGGTAATTGGGTTTATTTGAGGTCATGAGGGTGGAGACCCCATGATGAGATTAGAGGCCTTATAAAAGAGACCAGAGTATGTGCACACTCTTATGGGTGACTGCTCCTCTCCCTCTGTCTCTGTCTCTCTCTTTTTCTCTCAAATATTATTACAACCATGTGAATAATAAAGCAAATCACTATGAATCAAAAAATGAATAATTTCTTAGAAGGAAATGCACATAAACTTTAACAACGGCTTTTACTAGGTGAACAGGATTATAGGCAATTATTGTATTTGGTTTTGTGTCCACATTTGTTTATTTGTGTACAGTAAATGGAAGTAACTTGATTAAAAGTCCATTAGTCCCCTCAAAATTAATGGCATCTTCAAAGCTTGCCCTCTCTTCATTGTCATCCAGATGGAGTTATTCTTATGTGCTGGGTACCCATTAACTGGTACTTTTTCTGAATATTCTGAATAGTCTTCCTTATTATTCTCATTGACAGCTGTGCCTTCATGAAAAGCTGTCCATCCCTCTACTTTGAGAAAGACTGATGAAAAACACAAGGGGAGGAGAAAGCCAGCTTATATTTAAGTAAAATGAGGGGGGTTAAAGGTTCAAACCCAGGGCAGATTAAGCAGCACTTCAAAGTTTCTCTTTTAAATGTTAATTTTGCATGAGGCCCAGGGAATGATAACCTAGATGTCAGACTATGTTACATGTTGAGCTGGAAAAAAAAAAAAAAATCCCATTACAATTTTCCCAGTATCACACAGCAAAATCAAGCTGTGGTTCAGAGATTTAGCTCTTAAAAGCAACAAAGGGATGAGGAGGTACTCTCCCACTCTATCTTGGCCCTTATCGTTTCTCCTTACTACTGGATTTAGCCAGAGGACACTCAGACAGTTGCCTGGGGCACACACTTCTCACCCTATAAAAACCTCAGATCTTAGCAAAGCTTCCTCTGCCTTGTGGAAGATGCCATGTGCTCAGCATGTCTGATGCGGATCCTCTGTGTGGGCTCACTAAGCACTTTCTGCTGGGACAGTTGCTTCTTGAACTTCACACCATGTATTTATATTTCTGAAGTTTTGCTCCCTGTCTTGTAAAAGGGAAGAGAAAAGAAGAATCACTGTGTCAAGAACAAATCAAGTTCAACAACCTTTCTCCATGGATATTTGGTGGTATTGGACTAGGTCAACAAACGTCCTGACACGGAAATCACTTTTCCTGATTCAATCATGGTAGCTTTCCAAGAGTTTGCTCTTCTCCTCAGATATGTGAGAACTGAGTGGAGTAGGATGACATTCACATGGTATTTGATCACTTTTGCCATTATTTCAAGGAAGTGAATTCGTGGGGATATGGTTGAAAATACAGGATGTCCAGTTAAATGTGAATTTGGGGTAAGCAACAAATAATGTTTTTGTATAAGTGTGCCCTATGCAGTATTTATTAAATACAAACATTTAGGACATATTTATATGAAACCATTATTTGTTGTTTATCTGAAATTCAAATATGACTGATATCTTTAATTTTTTACTTGCTAAATCTGGCAACTGTAATGGGGGAGGAACTTGAAGTGTCCTTTAAAATTTTTAATTTAAATTTTCCATCCATAGCTTCCCTATAATTTACTGATACTTAATACATTGCCATAATAAAATATACCTGTATTTCTTCCTGATAAGTCTTCCTTTGCATCATTTAAATTTAGGAATAAATTCCACAACATCTAATTCATTTCTAATTCCCATCTGTTAGTGATAAAAAAAATTGTCTTGAAGTTGAACAGCTTCAAAATATGCTAGTCTCTTGCAAAGACTGGCATGTACACAATTAAAAAGAAAAAATACAACCCCATCTTTTGACAATTATTTTTACTTTGTCTCTTAACAAAGTAGGAAAAAAGCACTGACATTTCACAGAAGCCCCAGTGGTCACTGGTTCTGGTCCTTCTGTCTTGCTCTGGGCTGGCTGACGTTAAAGTCTTGCATTAAGATAGAGCACCTAATGTATCCACACCCCCAGGCTGCAGCAGAGTGAGTACAATTATGGTTTTGCCCATCTAGATACTACACTGAGGTGAGGGGTAGGTCAGCCAAGCAAGTGTCTAGAGTTCCAGTGGTTTAAAAGGCTACAGTTACACCGTGGACATAACATGTAATGAAAGAAGTACAATCTGATAGAGATTACTATATTTACCAACACTCCTTTTGAAAGAGGATTGTGGCTATCATAGTTGAAAAAAGACATCCTTTGACAAGCTCCTTGTATGAAGAACCAAGGATACTCCAAGGAGCACTCTAAATGTTCAATTGACTGGAATTTAAATTTGGCTTAATAGAGTACAACCATTTGGGGTCCAAACTGAGTGCTGGTTACAAAGGGGAAAGCAGACATATTGTCAACAATAACCCTCTTCCTTGGCCCTTTCTCCACTATTTTTTAAACTTTCAAAGAGAAGTGTGCTGCAAATATTAATAAAATATGTGTTGAGAAGGCGTTCAGTTATTTGCCTTCCTGGGTCATCCTCATAACTTCATTTCCCTACTTAGAAGAATAACTGACCCAAATTACATACATTTCCCAACTATGGAGAATTGTAACAGGGAAGTACAAAGAACACAAGGACAATGATGCTCTAGTCCAAGCCACCAGATAACTTGGAGAAGCAGTTGTCAAGATTTAGTGAATATAAAAATCTCCTGTTATGCTGATTAAGCCCTGTGGGTCTCTATCCCCAAAGTTACTACTGATTGGGTAGGTCTGGGGTGGGGCCTGAGATTGTACAGGTTCTAAAATCCTAACAGGTTCCTGGTATTGCTGTTGCTACTCTGGGAACTGTGGTTTGAGAATCACTGTTTTGGAAGTTATATTTGGATATCCTAAATCCAGTTAAGGTTACATATAGTTAGGGGGTCTTTTAATTCTTGTGTTTTGTTTTGCTTTGCTTTGCTTTTTAAATTTCCCATTCCAAACCAAAGCCTCAGAACCATTATATACTTTCATTAGGGCTGAAGTCCCGAGTTATAATTGTACTTAAAATTGGTGTTTGATGACTTAAAAAGGGTATTCCGCCATTCACCGAACAATTTTACTTCCCTTCAGTGGAGATGTATTTCCTTAATACAGGAGAAGCAGATGCAGTAGCATATATTTCTAAGAAGAGATAACGATGGCAGAGTTTTCTGGGTTGATTACAAAAACTGGGGATCATCTAAATCTCCAAGCATCCCAAAGTGAAAGTTTTGTAATTTGAAAAGAGATAAAATTATGCAAAGCACGTGCTATGGGGACTTGTTCGACATTTTCTAATCCTAAAATCTTTTCAGGAGCTGCTTTTTACTTTTATGCTACTTTTCATAAATTTCATTTTTTTAGCCTTTATTGCTTTAACCAGAAGCTTTTACATTTTGGACTTGGAAAAGAATTTCTGACTCCATGAGGAATTATTTTTCATACTTAACAGTGTTTGATATTGTAGATAAAATGTCATACTTTAAAAAACCCATTCTAAGTTAGTCTGCCTCTGTGACTGAATGGCCTTTGACATTAAGAAGAATATGAGAAGGAGGGCATACACAAAGGAACTTACTCTAACAGAAAGATTTTTACTATTTGTTTGATTATTTTGGCAAGTTTCTAAAACACATTACAGATCTTTTCAATCTCTGGATATTCAGTTAATATAAACTTTGAATAGCTCTGAGAGTATTATTTCTGATGCTTATTTATGACAAAACCAAAGCAAATAAATGTTGGTATTTCTCCTTTGGGGCACCTATCAAGCCCTCCTCTATATCTATATTGGAAAAACATTGAAGGATTTGCTTTGTTATTATGTGCTTTAAAAATATGGTCTTTCAGAAGATGAAAATAAAGAATCATGTCCAAGAACAATATGACACTTTATTACTTTTTCTCAGACTCACACAAATAAGAAAAGACCAACTGGTTAAATACATCTTTGACTCTATGCCTAAATCCTACCCAGAGAAGATCTAGAGATCTTCCCAAGCCAACATTTGGAGGGAGAAGAGGCACTCACTCATGCTAATCAGAAACTCTGCTATCAGACTCAGCCATTCAGATTTCTTAGTGGATGGTATTTAGGTACTCTCAAATAGATTTCTCTAAAATATAATGAATCGTTTAATTTTACAGCAGGCCATAAGATCACTTCTTTTACGAAACGAGGCTGAGAAATGTTACTATTTAAAGAAAGTTTCAACAGAAGGACCACTGCCTCTTAAAAATAAAACCAAACCAAAACAAACAAAAACTTATCTAGTTGGCTTTCTTCTGGATGAAATCCCTACCATAGTCA
The DNA here is from genome assembly GCF_002288905.1 of Enhydra lutris kenyoni. NCBI lineage: Eukaryota > Metazoa > Chordata > Mammalia > Carnivora > Mustelidae > Enhydra > Enhydra lutris. The sequence continues at coordinate 44,689,848 of NW_019154092.1, forward strand.
ATCTAACGTAAAATCCTCTGTGACATTGTAACTCTTTGAAAGCATTCTTCTGTTGCTTTCTGGTTATTTCTTTCACTCATTTGCCAGGCAATCTGTCCCCCATCCGACTCTGCCTGTCCAAATTCCAGCCACAACTTTTTGAGCTACAGGCTCCAACGTTATCATCTATCTTTCTCTGCTCAAACATTCGACCAGTGTAGTTGATTTCAGATAGGGATTCTTGCATGAAACAATTGGATAAAAATTATTTCATATTAAAAGGTGATATATTGGCAGGCAAAACCCCTCCGGGAGGAACGAGTACCCTAAGAGGAGTGGAAAAAGGGGCAACCTAAATTGGAGTCAGTGTACTGTGTTAGTGGGGCATTTCTTAAGCCCCCGTAGAATATTTCTGAAGGGAATGCAAGCAGCTTTGCCTACATAGACTGGAACTTTGAGAAGAGGAACATTGACACATATCTATTGCTTCTCAACAGATTCTGTTGACCTGAGACCATCTTTTTTAAAAACAAAGTAACTAATTCAAGTTACTTAAAGCAATGAGATACCTGTATTCCTCAGCAATGCTTTAAAAATGTAATTTTTATAAGGAGTACAGAAGCTCGAATTGCCAGCAAAATGCAAGGGTAGTCGTTTTGAAGAAAAGTTAATTTTTATTTAACTTTCCTAAATTATGTACTCACTGTCATAAACTCCTTGTTTCAGATTAAGTGGATTATTTATTTGTGATAATGGGCACATATACTCATTAACATGCTGTCATAAACAGCTGCATTCAATGTATTATGTGTTCTGTGACATAAATAAGGTGTTCGACATGACATTGTTTAAAATATAGGCCCCGGGAAGAACCAAAAAGCAATAAATGCTTTTTAATACAGTTGCGTGGTCTTGAATTCTAAATTTATTTCTACCCTACTAATGTCACTTGTATGGAAATTGCAGTATTACTCTAGTGAAATATCTTGACATTCAAGGACATTGGAACTCCTCTCTGCTTTCCCATCCTTGGTATCTCAAGCGAGGTGTTCACTGACTTGTGTTTCTTTTCTTATAAAGGAGGGTGTCATGTAGACATGGGGGAGTCATTTACAGCAACATCAGTTTGCATCTCAGTAAGCTCAGAGCAGGACTCTCTTGATGGATGCCTTCAACTCATCCTAGCTCTGAGAGTTTCCAAACTAGATGTTAAAATTTAGAGATTGTTTAGTTCAATGCCCTCACTTTACAGATGAAGGAACTGAGGATTTGAAATTCTGAGGATTTAAAAGACTTATTTGAGTCATGGATCTTTACGTGGTAATGCCAGGACCAAGAGCTAAATATCCAGACCCCCAATCTGATCTAATTCTCCCTAGAAAAATGGGCAGTAAAAAGTAAGTTGGCTACACTAAGATGATTGGGGGGTTAGGAGGAGCTTCATGGGCAGTGAGGGGGCTAGGCTGTATCTTTTGAGATTTTTTACCAATTTCACTTCTGGTAGACTTAACTGCTCACTGCAATTTTATAATTTATATTAATCTGAGCAAAGTTCTGGCTGCTTTCTTTGGGTGAATGGTCTCATTGGATGAGAGGAGTGTATGAGGGTAAATGCTGCAGTTCACTGGGAGAAGTTCAACAGAGGAGCTAGATAAGAGGCTTCAGATAGAAGGCTTAGAAAAATTGGGTAGGACAGGTAACATTGCAGAGAAACAGTGAGAAACTGTCCAGCTTTTATCTTTGCTAGAAAGTGGGAATATACAAAGTTAAGAAAGAATCTGTCCATTGGAGCTAGGATGGACCAATCCTTTAAGAGAATATTGATGACGGGCAATTTAGATGACTGCCTTTTAAATGATAGAAAACTAGAAAGTTTACAGAAAGTACACACACACACATAATGTTTCCATCACAGAAAAATTAAGGAAGCTAATGAAGTTGAGGTCATTATCCTGAAACACATGAAGGCTAAAACATAATTTAGGTGGTATTTTTAGAGAAATTAAATGCTTCAGAAGAATAAAGGGCTCTTAAAAAGAAATGTCCATCTCCTCCGTGTTTTCACACAAAGCAATTCAGAACAAAATTTGAGATTAAATAGAAGCAAAAAAATTCAGTTACTCTAAGAACAGTTAAATATTAAAAACAAGATACCAAGGGCCATTGTAGAATCCTTAGCCCCAGAGATGGTTAAAAAATGAAATTAAAAGTAATTCAACTCGAAAGATTTAGGCATACACTTGTTTGAGCAGAGGGTGAGCCCAGTGACCTCCAAAAACCTTGCCAAAGCCTATGATTCAACAACCAAGCATTCTGCTAAATGCTATTTTGTGAGCCCTGAATATAATATACTTTAACTAATTATACTTAGTTCACCCCCTCAGGATTCTTCAATGACTTTCTCTTCCTCCTGTCGATTTCTTATGTTCATTTATGTTTACAGGAAAAAAAAAAAGAGAGAGACCAAATATAATATAATATTCACTTAGATTTCCTGGCTCATGAGCAACATTCAGGTGGAAATTAAGACACTTCAGGGATTTCTGATTATAGGTAGTGGCATTATTGACTTGCTTCTGCAAGTGGGGATTTGTTACCCATTTTAAAACTCACCAGAGCTTTGTTCTAAATGACTTTCTTTATGGTGTTCAGTTGATTTTTGTTCTTGTTGTTGTTAATGAAATGACATATCTGAGTAAATTTTTTTCAAAAAAATTAATGGGTGCAAAATGCAGAGATAGAAAATGTCCCCCAGTTTAGGGGTAGGAAGGAATAAATGTAACAAGATGGGATCAGGAGGGAGACAAACCATAAGAGACTCTTAATCTCGCCAAACACACTGAGGGTTGCCGAGGGGAGGGGGTTTGGGAGAGGGTGGTGGGGTTATGGGCATTGGGAAGGATATGTGCTATGGTGGGTGCTATGAAGTGTAAACCTGATGATTCACAGACCTGTACCCCTGGGGCTAATAATACATTATATGTTAATTAAAAAATTTTTTTTAAAAAAGTCCCCCAAATCCTAGGGGACTACTACTGCTTCTCCACTACTAAGCATTGTTACTTTAAAATATCTAGTTTTATTTGGAAAATATTAGCTTTTTCTGTCTATATATTTAAGCTTATATATAGACTTATATATTGACTTATAAGTGGTGATGGCCATACTTAGATTTGTATGAATTTTTAATTTCTCACATTATTACTTTTTCGGTCAATTGTTTCATTAATTTGGTTAGCTCAACTGGGGTGTTTTTGTTTGTTTGTTTTGTTCCTTTAACAGAATATAATTTATTCTTTGATATTTTTCAAAGACCCCTGCTGTTTTGAAAAGTTTTTTAAAGAAGAAGCAGAATATGAAAGCCTGTGATCCCTTTGATTAAGTGAACATATTTATTTCCCTCTTGCTTTCTTGCTCCAGGTTTCCAGATTAAGCCTTTCACATCACTACGCTTCCTGTCGGAGCCTTCCGATGCTGTCACCATGCGGGGAGGAAATGTCCTCCTGAACTGCTCTGCGGAGTCTGACCGGGGAGTCCCGATGATCAAGTGGAAGAAAGATGGCGTCCACCTGGCCTTGGGAATGGATGAAAGGAAGCAGCAACTTCCAAATGGCTCTCTGTTGATACAAAACATACTTCACTCCAGGCACCACAAGCCCGATGAGGGACTTTACCAATGTGAGGCATCTTTAGGAGATTCTGGGTCGATCATTAGTCGGACAGCAAAAGTTGCTGTAGCAGGTAAGTGGATTCTTCCTTTTTCTCCTCCTCCTTCTCCAACTCTTCTTATTCCTCTTTTTGGGAATAAGGGAATTATCTTTATAGAAAAAGTATGCATTTTTAGGATAAGGGAACAATGTAAAGAAGATAAATGCATATTCCCTTTTCATTTTGACTTACTTTCTCCTTAATTGCTTGGAAAACAGTGGAAGGATCTGAGCAACCATTCTGAAAATGAGGTTTTTCAGAAACAAAGACTGTCTCAAGTTGATATACTACTTGTGTCTGTGGGGAGGACTTTTCATTAGTTGAAAATATTAGGAAAAATGATTTTCTAATTAATTCCATTTTAGAGAATCACTAATCCTGACATTTTGCAGAGCTTTTTTCCCCCTTTTTCTTTCTTTCTTTTTTTTTTTTTCCTTCAGAGCAGTGTATTTTGTTTTAATGATAATGGCTTGAACTGCAACATATAGATTTCCAAATGAGAAATAACAATTTGCAATTAAACCAAGAGGGCAAACATTTGATATGGGCTTCTTTTCCCAGGTCCCATTTTGTCTAAAATATAGAATACTGATAAGAATGAAGACTCATTTTCAGCAATAACATGTGCTAGGACAATGGACAGGACCACCACTCCAGCACTCATTCTTCTACCGAGGGTGCGAGGAAGTTAAAATCTACAAGAGATGTTCTTGTCAGGTGACAGCATAGAAAATCAGATACTGCAGATATTGCCTACTGATATGCATTCAGTCCAGAAATCCGGTTTCATGCCACAAAAGAGTGTCACAAACCAGCCTAGCCTATGCCTGAGCAAAAATGTCTTGGATAGGGGGCAAGTCTTCACCTAGAGAGACAGTGGCCAACCATCCGGTTTTAACCAGGACTGGCCTGGTTTTAGCATTTGAAAGTACCATCATGCCCTAAGAACCAAGCCCTCAGTCTCAAGGAAAACTTGAATGGTCTGTTGACCCACCTGGTGGTGTCCTGACTGCTTTAGCAGTGACAGGCCAAAGCACAGTTGCAGAAAGTCCTTGTTACTCAGGAAGCACATGAGGTGGCATTCTGATCATGCAAACCAAGGCTATCAGCCCCCTGGGTCCTTTGAGTGATGGATGCCTGGAATTTGATTGATGAGCGTAAAGTGTAGAGAGGACTGAAAGTCTATATTAATTATGATTGATTAAAAGGAACAAGTGGAATAAACGCTGAGGATTAAGGTAAGATCCGCTTTGCCAGGATATTCCAAGTGAAGTGGAAAGGGTGCAATTCGATTTTTCTAGCGTAAGAATTTCTGGCCCTTCAGATCCCACCCATTCGTCACCCATGCTGCTAAGGTAGTTCTGCAGATTTGAATGAGCTAGGCTGGTGTTTCGACAGTACTAAAAGGCAGATGCATATGTGCTGTTAATGAAAATGACCTGATTTATTGTGGTTTCCGTTTCCCTGCAATCTAGATTCACTTTTACCTGCTCTGTTTCAATGGTGAAATGAAGAATGATCCCTTCCCTGTGAGATATTAAAACAAAGTAGCTTCAACTTTCCTATTCTGTAGAAGGATGGGTTGGCAGATTCAGTCACTGAGTTACAATCTAATATTAGATTGTATCATTTCAAGGCAATAAGGCTGTTCACAGCATTTTAAACACTTACCATGCTGTTTGGCAACACAGCATACATCAATGTTATGTCTGTCCAGGTTAAGATTGCCAAACCACTGGAATACACAAGGGGTATATATCTTCCTTGTAATAAAGACCATGGGCTTGATTTAATCTCATTTTTAAAGCATTAGCAGTCAATAAACCAGTCACCGCTAAAAGGTAACAGTCAGCTTTGCGTGAGTGAAAAAACAAAACAAACAAAAAAACCCACCAAAAAACCTGTTTTGTACCCTCAAGTGTGGTGTAGAGTCCATTTAAAATAATAATGCCTCTCTTCCACCTTTTGCTTTCTCAAAGTGTCTTTCAGGAGAAAGAAATGTGGCAAATGAAATCTGTCTTTAATCAATCAGAACATTACGTACCGTGCTCTTGCCATGCACCATTCATCCAATTTTCTAGGAACTTCTCGCATGCTCTTCAAACTCTTAAACTTAACTGTACTCTTAGCTGAAGCCGGAGGAGGGGAGTAGGAAAGATAAACCAAGGGCTACCATCCGTCTAACATCTTATTAAAAGTCTCAGTATAGGGTGCCTGTGTGACATGGTTGAGCTTCCAACTCTTGATTTTGGCTCAGGTCATGATCTCAGTGTTGTGAGATGGGCCCCCCAGTGGTGGGCATGGAGCTTGCTTAAGATTCTCTCTCTAGCTCTCCTTCGGCCCCTCCCCACCTCTCTCCCTCTCTTTAAAAAAAAAAAAAAAAAAGTTCTCAGTGTAACAAGTTATTGTCTATTGGCATTCCTGAGAATTGCAAGTTCTATCAGTAAGGGCTATTATTCCATTTGAAAGCAGCTTGGCCTGTATTGGCTGAAACTGGGGAATTTTTTTTTTTTTTTTAAGATTTTTATTTATTTATTTGACAGAGAGAGATCACAAGCAGGCAGAGAAGCCGGCAGAGAGAGAGGAGGAAGCAGGCTCCCTGCTGAGCAGAGAGCCCGGTGCAGGGCTCGATCCCAGGACCCTGAGATCACGACCTGAGCCGAAGGCAGCGGCTTAACCCACTGAGCCACCCAGGCACCCCATGAAACTGGGGAATTTTTATTTGTATCCAGTAAGCTCTAGTCTAAAATGGTGCAGTATTTCTCTGCCATGGATATTTCTGTTTAGCATTCTAGATTGAGACTTTTAAAAAGAGAACCAGAGACAAACTTTATCTGCAAAGCTTCTCCTTCCCATCCCCGCTCTCTACCTACCAGAGTGTTGGGCATGTTTCGTACTTATTCATTAGCTATTTGCTTTGCCAGTGAACACATGGAGCTATGCCATATATGGAGAGGTTTCCATTGTAGGGGAGTAAGAATTTCTGTCCCTTTCAAGGGTCCATCTACCTGGACTAAGAACCAGATTGACATAGAACAGATTAACAGGAGAAAATAGAATTTAATAGCATGCATACAGACATGGAAATTCCAAAGACACACAGACAAAATGAGGTATCTACATCATTCTGAACTAAGGAGTAGGGGTTGTGCTTTTGGATTTCAGAAAAAAGGAATGCATTTCACAGGGCAATAAGAGGAAGAAGTTTGGTAATTAGAGGTTTGCCCTGCCATATGGATGGCAAAAATTTTCAAATAAAATTTATTTCCACTGATAATCCTTGTTCTGGGGGAAGACCTCCAATTTAGATTACTCTGTATAGTTAAGAGGGGGGCAAAAGTTTCTCTTGAGCCCCTGGGGTCTCTACTGCTTTCTGGGCAGAATAAGAATAATCTTCATGATACAGTGGTCCGTGATGGAGTAGCTTGACCTTGGCTACTCAACTGTCAGCGTCATCTTTGTTTTCCTCCTCCTCCTCCTCGACTTCGCTCTCTCTTCCTTCCTTTCTTTTTTTTTTTTTTTGAGCTTGATGAGATTAAACAACTACTTGATGGACAGAGTTGGAGTGATTTTCTTTATATCTCAGTAGTTGATAAATTATTGGAATAATTTGATTTATATCTCAGTAGTCTATAAAGTAATTAACTATTGAGGACTTTGGAAGTAGAAATGGACTGTGCTGGGATATTGATAGGCTACTTAAAAAAATAAAAAAGGCATGTGCCAATTCCTCATTCCTTCTGAAATCCATAACATCAAGATGAGCATGGACATGGCCAAGCACATTTTCCCTACTCCAGATGTTGCCAGCTATCTGAGCCTCTGGATTCTCTTCTGTAAAATCGACATAACAATAACCTACCTCCTAAGGCTGTGCTGGCTTTTATTTTTTATTTTATTTTTTTTAAAGATTTTATTTATTTATTTGACAGAGAGAGATCACAAGTAGACAAAGAGGCAGGCGGAGAGGGAGAGAGGGAAGCAGGCTCCCTGCCGAGCAGAGAGCCCGATGCGGGACTCGATCCCAGGACCCTGAGATCATGACCTGAGCTGAAGGCAGCGGCTTAACCCACTGAGCCACCCAGGCGCCCCTGTGCTGGCTTTTAAATAACATTTAGCATGTAAAGCCCTGGTACAGAGTAATTTCTTATTCAATGGCAGCAGTAATGGTACAAATTGACCTAAAATGGATGTTATGATGTTACTGAAATTAGTATTATTAGGGAATGACAACTTTGAATATTCCTTGTGATGATTCAGAACATTTTTGGAGGAATTAGGAGAAAAAGAAATATAGGCTACAAATCGTGAGCTATCAATATTGTCATCTTGGATCAGATATCTGCTTTTGCAATCTACAAGCACACACTGGCAAGCCTGAATTGAGTTTTTAAAAGTTGAATCTATGCAGTTTGTTGGCAAGCTGTGCCAAAATCTGTTTGACTACAAGGTTCATTTTTCACAACTTAATCTAGTGTTCTGTCCATGAAGCCAATGTAATTTGTACTGGTCAAACCAGGAGTTCTAGATCATGAAACTGCTGTTATCATTTCAGAAAAAGACGCTGGTCAGTCTTCTCAACGGAGCCTTCTTACTGTCCTTCCAACTGAAAAAGATTCACTGAAGCTGAGTTCACGGGAGTTTTGGTCTAGTCTGAGAGTTTATCATAACCCCCTCTTCTCTGGGGGAGAGGGGAGTCAATGCCAGTGTGTAAGAAAACCATATCACTGCCAAGCTCCACTGCATAATCATGAAAGTACCATCTTGTTTATTTTCCTTAATATTAATCCCTCCCATCTGCCACCCACACACCCACCCAACCACCCAGCTCCTTGCCCACTCACTTCCCCTGCTGGGCTATGAGGATCACAGCTGGAACCCAAGTACAAACTCTCCTTGTATTTACTCTCTTGGGGGATGCACTGGGATCTGCTCCTCCTCAGGTAAATGGACACTGATTGCAGGATACGTCATACATCATAGAGCATCTGTATCCAGGTAGATTCTTCTTTTGTTAATTTTTAAGCATTTACTTCTTGACTATTAAAACCACTGACTTTTGTATGATCTTTTCCTCTTTGTGTAGTATATTCATATACATTAGCTCATAATGCTCAAAAAGGCTCTGTGATACAGATACCCAGATTTTTTTTTTAAAGGTTTTATTTATTTATTTGACAGAGATCACAAGTAAGCAGAGAGGCAGGCATAGAGAGAGGGGGAAACAGGCTCCCTGCTGAGCAGAGAGCCCGATGGGGGGCTCGATCCCAGGACCCTGAGATCATGACCTGAGCTGAAGGCAGAGGCTTTAAACCACTGAGCCACCCAGACGCCCCCAGATACCCAGATTAATAGAGAACTTTCTACAGGCAGAAAGTGGAACCCACATTCTCTAACTCTGACACATACTTATTCCCTTATCACTTTGCTTCTCAATCTGAGGATTAGATGTAAGGACACTGTGAATAGTTTCCTAAGTAGTCATTTATTTTTAACCAATAAAACTCTCCAAAATATAAACAAAGGGAAAGAATAGTCATTGTCATAATAATAATAATAATAATAATAATAATAATAGGTTTTATTTATCCATTTAGTCCCTTGAAAATATCAACTCCCTGTGGGAAAACACTATGATTTGGTTGTTTTCTTCTCAAATGAGAGGTTTTGCTTCCATCATTATGCATTAAATGATGACACACGATAAATATCTCCTAAAGTAGAGAGAACATATAACTTTAAAAATAAGCTTATATAAAAAAAAAAAAAGCTTATATATACTCTTTATAGGGGTAAGATTTTTCTTATCTTTTAATCTTTGTAAGTGGTTTCATAATTCAGGCTCAGTTAGCATTTTTTTCTTTCTGTTTCTTGAAAATCAAGCGAATAAAAGGCCAACTAAATTGCCTTTACTCGAATTGTTACTTCATTCAGCAGCATATTTTTTTCTTCTTCCTTATTACAATAGATGTTTCAAGATGCAAATTGTCACACACTGCTTTTAAATAACACAGGCATTATAATTAAAATTCCCCTGTGTTAAAAAAAATAATAGTTACTTGAGGAGTTGTTGCAGTGAATTCCCTTCCAGAATGCTTCCCATTTAAATGAGTTATGAAATAATTAGTGAAAGCATATTATGGTGAGAGAAGCTAGAATCACCTCAGCTGAATGGAGCATTTTGTGAAATGATAATCTGACCTTTACGTTTTTACTTTAAAAGGAAACAGAAAAAGGAGCTTGTCTTAAGAAAAAGGAGAATAAACTACATTGCCTCAGGTCACTCAAATGTTATATAAAGGAAACAGCAAGAAAAATGCTTATATTCCTTTTCTCTACAGGAACAAATATAAGAATCTTGCCTAGAAGGTCAAGTTCATCTGGTCAAGCATTTTAGAAAATGTAACCCAAGGCCCTATAACCGTCAAAATTCTATTTTGGGAAGATGCAGTTACAGAGCAAAGCTTTTTTTTTATTTTAATCCAATAGGGATAGTATTTATTTTCAAACAATAAGTAGGAAAATAAATTGTTCAGACACCATAATTCTTAATGGTCCTTAATTATCTTCAGCTAGCTAAATGTTCCTATTGTTTTGTGGATAAAACATGAGAGTAAAATATATGTATATATATATAGGAAGCAAATGTGGTGTTATAAGTAATTGTTGTGTGTGTGCTAATCTTATAATTTTCTTTTAATTTTATTGCTAAATAAAACTGGGATTATCACCAACTTGTCCCAGTGCTTCCTTAACCGCATCCTCCTGTATCCTCGCCTTAAATAATTGCATTTTAAAAAATAGGTTTTTAGTTGCTTCCTTCCTAAGTCAATTAACTCTGCAATAAAATTAAAATAGATATATATTCCTGAAAAATATGCACAGTGGAAAGACACCTTCTACATTATAAAAATTACAAAAGAGAACTTGACAGGGCTTTTTATGGTGGAAACATCAACAAAACAAGTTTTAAAAATTCTTCCTACCTTTCATTTCCTTTCTTTGTTATGAATTCTAATTCATGTGACAATGGAAATAGCTAATAATTCATTCTAAAAATCATTATCTTAAGAGCACTGTTTTTTGTTTTGTTTTGTTTTGTTTTGTTTTTTTCTCAAACGTTAAGCTAGCTGCAGTGTGATTTTTGCTGGTACTATAATAAAAATGCAGGAGTAATATTTAAAATAATTCAATGTTAGTAACAGAAAACTGTTTCGCATTCTAGAAGACCCCTTTGGAATACAAAAGCTTGATTTTTTTTTTTTTTTTTTTTGATAAATGTCAGGCCTAGCAAAGACTTAAACAGAGTAAGTAGATAGCTCAGGTGACATCATTGTAAATCTCTGATGAAATTATGACTGATAATAAATTTAATAAAACATTTTTACTTTTATGAACCTATCACAGGTCCTGGTTTTTTTCCTATTATATTTTTTATGTCCACAGTAAAATTTATTATTTAAATGTAATATTATATAACGACCTTTGAATTGAGATATTTGTATTAGATACAAAGTTTTTCTACAAAGTAAGGAAACCGTTAAACTTAGGGGATGTTCTAGAAACTATGTTAGTTAAAAGAAATCATAGAAAACCTCAGTGTATGTAGTCCCTACATCATTTTAATCTTTTCCTTTTAGAATGTAGGTGAAAGTACTGTTAGTGAAAGCAGTTACTCTTCTCCCTTTAGGAAATTATTGTTTTTTAATAGTCTAATTTTATACCTACAATCTCCATATATTCTGTAATAAGCAGTCTAACCCATTGGCCATTACTCCCATAATTGTTTAAAAGCCTATTGTTCAGTAGCTGTGAGAATTAGAATAAATCAGAAAAGTTGATTCCTAGTGAATACAGAGCCGTTGGGAGACATGACGGAGCCACGTGTTCTTGATGCGGCAAGTAACTTGTTTTGGAACTTAAATCCTGAGTTTAGCATAAAACAGCAACAATGAAACAGCAAGGTTGGATATTTTTGATAGAAAATAAATAAGGAGGGTTGGTCCCAATCTACCATCTCATTTCACAGTACACTGTGAATACACACACACACACACACACACACACACACACATATACACACTCTTACATAATAAATAATGTAATATAGTATTAATATATTTAAATCTGCTTCTCCCACTGCTTAGCTGAAAATTCTTTAGAGGCTTTTTTTTTTTCTTTTTTTGAGGCTTTCTATTAAAAGACCAAAACTATTGCCTTAGCCCTGGAGCTCAGTGTTTTCCACTGAAGGGAAGGGTGGAAACCCTCTAAAAGCTACTGAGAAGATGCTTTTGTTCACACAGTTCATTTCAGGTTCTTAACTGGGGCTTGTCTTTAAATGCCTCTCAGGTATGGATGTACCTGCTTTAACTGGACCATATAGAGCTCTGGGACTGTGATACTGTGATTGAAGATAAATATCTATATGACCTTCATCCTGTTTCTGGCACTGAGCTCCTAAAACCTTGGGTACTTCCTTACTCCTGAGAGATACTAAGGTCTTTTGCTATGTTCATGAGGTTGACTTTGGGATCCCACTCAAGGATGGACCTTGGTTAGCAGGAGAAAAACCAAGTGATTAGAGGGTTGGAACTTTCACTACCACCCCCTTGATCTCCTACGATGGAGGGGAGATGGGCTGGACATCCAGTCAATAGCTAATGGTCAGTGATTTAATCAGTCAAGCCTATGTATTGAATCCTCCCTAAAAATCCCAAAAAGGTTCCAAGAGTTTCCCTGTTGGGTGCTGAGAGAATGGTGCCTGGGAAGGGCAGAGAAACTCTGCACCCTTTCCCCACACATTGTCCTTGTATCTCTTCCTTCTGGCTGCCCCTGGGTTATACCCTTTTATGATAAGCCAGTGATCTAGTACATAAAATATTTCTCTGCATTATGTGAGGTGTTCCAATAAATTGATCTAACCTGAGGAGGAGGTGGTTGGAACCTCCAGGCTATAGTCAGTGGGTCAGAAGCACAGGTGAGAACCTGGGTTTGTGACTAACTAGCCTCTGAAGTGGGAAGTGGCAGGGGGCAATAGGACTGAACCCCTAACCTTTGGAATCTGATCTGTCTCCAGGTGGGTGGAGATCAGAATTGAGTTGAATTTTAAGAACACCAAGTTGGTGTCCAGAGGATTATTGGTTCTGCAGAAAAACCTTCTCTACACATTGGAATTGGGCTCAGGAGCCCAGAATAATTTATTTTTGTTTCTTTAAGGCAGTGAAGGCTGGGGGTAGTATGACTAATTAAAAATCTAGTAAGCCGGGGTCAGAGTAACTGCATGTAAATGGTTCGATAAATATCGCGCTGGTGGAGGATATGTGTGTGAGAGAGCATCTGTGTTGTATCGTCTGCATGTTTTCTGTTATGATCTTTAAACAATTAGGTTTATACTATCTATAGAGCAACCTAGGTTGTCCAGAGATATTTAGACACAAATACATACCATAGAGACAATATGCCCATACACTCACACACCTTTCCAGTTCGATGGCTCTTCCTATCAAAGCCTCTATGTCTTCAATCCATTGATGAACACCAGAGTCATAAAACCTACTGTTTGATTGATAGCCCCTCTATTTTTGTTGGTATGCACATTGTTAAAAATTGTACTTTACCAAAAAAAAAAAAAAAATCATTTTTATTGTAACCCTGAAGCTCTACCACCCTTAAAAGGGGCTGCTCGGGAAACTTCACTTGCTGAAATTTCATTTGGAGTATTTCGCCAAGTAGGAGTCTATTTAAGAAAGTGTGTTAAGGATTAATAAAGCCTGTATAGAGTTTCAACCCTATGTTTCAGTGCTGGTTGATTTTATTGGATTGGATTTTTGTGGCCCCTGTTGCAAGGAGAATTCATCTCTAAAACCTGGAACATGACGTACAAAATTAGTATTTCTTTGATGCAAGCATTGCTTGCAAGGGCAACCTGTGTGTCCCACAGGACACTGGGTACTTCATGAGCAAGCATTGTGGCTATTTCTCCATGGTTATTTCCAGTTGAGTCTCAGCCCTGGAGGTGCCTGTGTTTGGAGGATGTAGTTGTAGATAGAGTAAATGTCTCCTTTAAATACCCCACAACCTCCATAACACATACACATTACATATATCTGGGGTTTGCTTTTATTATGAAAGAGTTCACATACCATACAATTTCACCTTTGAAAGCAGGTAATTCCCTCGTTGTTAGTATATTCATAAAGCTGTACAGCCCTCATCACTTTCTGACTCTGGAGCATCTTCATCCCTCCCCTCATACCCTGGAAACCGTCAGTCTACTTTCTGTCTTCATTGTCCTTTTCTGTTTTAATTCCAGTGTTGTTAACATACAGTGTTGTATTAGTTTTGGGTGTACAATGGAGTGATCAGCAGTTCTGTACATCACCCAGTGCTCATCACAACAAATGTATACCTTAATCCCTTTACTGATTGTATTTAACATAAATGAGAATATTTGATTATCCTATACTCTGTAGCTTTTCTTACTCTAACAGATGAGTCTCATTTCTTTAATTCCTCTATAAGTTTTTATAGTTTCCATCCATATATTGATATTGGTTTGTTTCTAATTTTTCTCTTTTGTTCATAATGCCATCATGTATATTTTTGTACTCAGTGAATACTCTGCTGTGCCTATCTTTTGCATGTCTCTTAAGATCTACTCCTAGCAATGCAACTGTTGAGTCAAAGGGTATCTGCATTTTAACAAATATTGGTAGATTCATTTTGTTAGCTTGGGCCTAAAACATCAGAGGTCAGTGTTTTTTTTGTTTGTTTATTTTGTTTTGTTTTGTTATTTTACCATTGAGCAAACATAGCTGGCTTCTCCTTAACTTTTAAATATTACTGAAATCTGCTGCTTACTCCAGCACGTGCTATGATGACACAGTGAATGAACAGCCAAGGACATTTGCCTCACTTAAAAAAAAGGAGAGAGGGAGCAAGTGAGAAAGAGAATCTTAAGTATAGCAACCTGGGAGAGTAACGCTCACCTGTGTCCTGTGATTTTCCTGATATGTGTCTCTTCTGTCTGCTAGTAGTTGTCACTCCATGACTTGGGATTGAGGTGACCCTTTAGTAGAAACCAGAATTTCCCAAGCTTTATATATACTGTCAAAGTGGCATTTGGTCATATGGGCAGACCACAGAACAATGGGAACTTTCTCTAGTGTCCTAAAGACCCTCCAGATTCTGGTCCCCACTTGCTCCTGTATCCTTATGTATAACTCCATCCCCACTTATTTCTTCAGTTTTTATAGCAGTTTCTTAAGCATATTCTAGTGCTCATGGCTTTGCACACTATTCTGTATGTCTTACTTTCTCATCCCTTGCACTAACTCTTGCATTTTATTTTTACAAGACTCAGTTCATGCAGCCAATCTTTTAGGAATGGTTGACTAGTGACTTGGGATTTTGTGAGAACCTGTGACACAGTGACCTGGGCTCTTGTCAGAGCATTCAATATGGCACACTATATATTGCCAATACACATCCATACCTCAACTCCTCTACTGGTCACTGACTTTGTGAAGATGCAGATCTTATTATATCATAGCCCACCTGGGCAAAGAGATTCCTTAGAACCCAGTTAGTTGCACAGTAGAGCAGGGTGGTTAGGAGCATTGGGCTTCAGAGCCAGCCAGCCAGGACTTTGGATCCTGTCTCTGGTTCTTCACTATTTCTGGAAACTTGGCCACCTATGGGAATATTCTGGGTTTTGTCTTCTCTCTATAAAATGGGCCTACCATAATGAGCTTGCTGTGAAGATAACCAAGCTATGTTATGATAATATAACATAATATGATAAGATAACCATATCTTATCTGATAAGATAAGATCATAATATGATAAGATAACCAGTGCTCTGTAAAGGGCCTGGAACTTTGTAAAGGCTCAACGAATGAAGGTTTATGAACAACAAAATTGGGGTATTGTTGAAAATTCCCTCAGTGCTCTGCAGCAGAGGGGAAGAGAGAAGCTCTGTGAAGAAGCCCTCCTCTCCTCTATGGGGACACATGTCCATATCCCTGGATGTTCTACCTGTCCGGCCTGTTTCCCATCCAGAGGCTTATCCTTCCCCATCCACACAGGCCCTGTGCAAACACGTGGGGTTAAATGTGCCTCTTTAAATCTCTTAGCACCAATGCTGTGGAATCAGTCCATCTTCCTGAGTAATCAGAGTTAACGAAATAACGACATCATGACAAAGTATTTAGGTAATATCCAAGGTTTTCACTTTATTCTTCCTGATATTGAAACATAACACCTCTTTTTTTTTTTTTTTTTGAAACATAGTACCTCTTAATTCTCACGTATCCAAAGCTTGCAGTAAAGTTTGCCATAGCTTTGGGGAGCTTTCTGTGGACTAGCACAAATTATGCCATAACTCTTCCTTCTGAGAAAGCATGTGAACTGCCAATGGACAGGTTACCCCCATTGGTGTTTAACACATCATGAAAGTAAATGGTCATTACAGATATGAAAACATTGCTAGAGTTAGGAGATTCATGTTAGTAATCTGACTTGCATTACTAGCTATGTTTTTACATGAATCTTGATTATTTATAACTGACTTAGGAAATTATCTCTCATTTTTTGAAGGTTATTCCCTTATTTAAGTAATCTCTACACTCAGCGTAGGGTTCGAACTCACAGCCCTAAGATCAAGAGCCACATGCTCTCCAGACTGAGCCATTCAGGTGCCCTCATCCCTCATTAGGATGCTTGTTGTCTACTTGTGTTCAAAAATGCAGGCAGTCATTCCATTTTGCCAGAGGATTTAAATATGTTTTTTCCAATGCTAGGCTATCCTTTCTTTTATCACCCCTGGATTTGTGTAAATATCTGCAGTACAAATGTTTCTTTCTTTCTTTTTTTTTTTTAAGGCCTTTTGTAAGGCGCTTAGAAAGTATTTTAATGATCAGCATTATTTATGTTGCCTGTGCAGCTATGTAAATAATTCAATCCCTCCTCCACCAGAACTCTTCCAAGTTAACATACCTTTAGAAAATGTGAATGCAATTATAAGGTAATGCTGCCCCAGTAAGCATGTCATTGCTTTGGAAAGGATACTGGGGATGTAGAGCTAAGCAGGCCCATGCTAGGGCCGTGACGATAAAAAGGATGTTTATAAATGAAATAGCACCAGAAATGGCACCATACCTCGGAGGAGGGAAGCAATTTGGTGAAGTGAAAGATGTTAAATGTTTTAATTTTCTTCTATGCCAGTAAAATCTTGTAAAACAAGGTGACATATTAAATTTTCTATACTACAGTGGCTCCAAGAGCCTGTCAACATTTTCATTATAAACTCCATTTTTGGAGCTTTATAACTCAGCTTTAAGAATTCGCTCTGGCCTGACATTTGGAGTGCAAGGTCTTACCTGGGGGACATGTGTTTCACATGTTTGAGAAATTATGAGTTTATCCATTTTTCAGTTTATAATGAGTAACCTTTTCATACTTTTTCGCTCGGCTGCTGTGCCTCAGAAATTAGAGGCCGGAAGAAGGCTTACATGTGGTAGGTCACCAACGGGGGAAAAAACTACAAATGTGGTCAACATGGGTCAAGGCTGCCAATTTTCATCACGAAGATTCCCAGTCACACTGGCCGTTCTGCCCATCCTACGGAAAACAGAGCGAGTTCTACTAAACTGCCCTCAACAGTTTATAGACTAAAGTCTATAAACTAAAGTCGGCTATGCCAGCTCTCTGCAGGGGAAACCCCGATTGATTGGAGAATTCTTAGTCCCCGGTCTGTTTATTTCCGCATTTGTATTATTTTGTGGTGGCGTAAGACCTTTTCTCTAAAGCTTTACGTTATTTTTCCCAGTCTCAGTGTAGGTCGTTGTTATATCTTCTTGGTGGTTGTGTTTGTTTGTTTGTTTGTTTGTTTGTTTTCCCTTCTATCATATTTAGCATTCAGTAGATACTTAGTCTATATTATTTAATTCTTTAATAATATAGGCTCCCTTTGTATACTTTAGAATGTCTATAGGTAAATCTTTGAAAGAACTACTTTTGGAAAAAGAAAGATCAAGGAGGCAACAGAAGAGAAATCTACATGTTACCATTTGGAATGGGCTTTGAAATGTCCTGAGGACCTACTACCTGGTACGACTTACATAAAAGAACAAACCATAGCCCTCTTCTAGAAGAGGGTAGAGAATCTTCAATAAAAGGTGTGGTATAGGGGCACCTGGGTGATTCAGTGGATTAAGCATCTCCTTTCAGCTCCATCATGATCCCAGGGTCCTGGGATCAGCCCTGCATCAGGCTCCCTGTTTAGCAGGGATCCTGCTTCTCCCTCTCCCTCTGTTGCTCTCCCTGCTTGTGGTCTCTTGCTTTCTCTGTCAAATTAAAAACAAAAAACAAAACAAAGCAAAATTAACAAAAATAAATAAAAGGGATGGTATCAAGACTCAACTCATAGGTTAAATATCAGGAGAATTCCAGAAATCGCCACTTCTGGGTATGTATTCAACATTACTTCACTCGCACCTAATTGTATTATATTTTTATGCAGCTGCCATATTCATGTTAAAATGTGAGAAGTGCCCAGTGTATAATCCCAACACTTGCTTTTATGGTGTGAAGATCAACTTTGTGACACTTCCCTAAAAAATAACAATATAGTTTTTGTCCCTCCCAACCACCTTGCATGCCATATCCCTTAGGAGGAGACGGAGGGACAGTTTAAATAATTTACCTGAAACCCAGGTCTTTCAGACCTAAAAATCACATTCTTTCCTCTAAACCATCATGTTTTTTCTTAATATGTACAAGGACATCTGTTTTTGTTTGCACTTTTATATCAAAATGAAGCTATTCCTAGCCCATAAGTGGCTGACATTTTCCAATGAAACATGTTAGGAGATGCAGGCTAGATTCAAATTAAAAAAAGAAAAAGAAAAAGAAAAAGAAAGTGGGGAAGGAGGGCAAGGACTAAAGGACTTGAATTAGCTTCAAGCAGGAATCTGATTTCCTCTTCAATTTCTCTTGCCTGGTTATCCTCTTACTTCCCTCTTCCTGTAAGCCCCACTGTAGTGCATGACACCACATCCATTGAGTTGTCCAAGAGAAAAACCTGTGCAATTTAATTTTTCTCTCTCTCATCTACCTAAAACATTCTTATCAAACAGCAAGCCATGTTTAGTCTAAGAAACATTTTTCCCTTTTAAAATAGACTTACTTTTTTAGAGCACTGTGAAGTTCACAGCAAGATTGAATAGAAGATACAGAGAGTTCCCATATATCCTGTTTCCCCGCACATACACACACCATCTCCCACTACTAACATTCCACGTTGGAATGGTACAGGTACTGCAATTGACGAGACTACACTGACATAAATCAAGATCACTCAAAGTCCATAGGTTACTTAAGGGTTCACTCTTGGTGTTGTATATTCTATTGGTTTTGACAAATACATAAGAAACGTATAACTACTTACAACCACTGATCTTTTTTTTTTTTTTAAGATTTTATGTATTTATTTGACAGAGACAGAGAGATAGTGAGAGAGGGAACACAAGCAGGGCGAGTGGAAGAGGGAGGAGCAGGCTCCCCACAGAGTAGAGAGTCTGACACGGGGCTCGATCCCAGGACCCTGAGATCACGACCTGAGCCGAAGGCAGACGCTTAACGGCTGAACCTCCTGGGCACCCCACCAGTGATATTTTTTTTACTGTCTTATTTTGCTTTTTCTCAGAATGTCCTATGGTTGAAATCATATAGTATGTCGCCTTTTCATATGTCTTCTTTTACTTTATAACATCCATTTAACATTCCTCCATGTCTTTTCATGACTTAATAGCTCTTTTTTTTTTTTAAAGTGCCGAACGGTATTCCATTTTCTGAAGGTTACCACTGTCCACTTATTCCTTTACCTACCAAAGGACATCTTGGTTGCTTCTAAGTTTTAGCAAATATAAATAAGACTGCTACAGATATTCATACACAGGTTTTGTGTAGACATAATTTTAGTTCATTTAGGTAAAATACCAAGAAATGGGATTGCTAGACTGTATGGTAAAGGTATGTTTAGTTTTATAAGGACTGCCAAAATGTCTTCCAAAGTAGCAGTACCATTTTGCATTCTCACCAGTAGTGAATGCGAGTTCCTATTGTTCTACATCCTCACTGGCATTTGGTGTCATCCGTGTTCTGGATTTCGGCGTGCTAACAAGCACGTAGTGGTATCTTGTTTTAATTTGCATTTTCCTGATGACAGAGGACATGGGGCGTCTTTTCATGTGCTTATTTGCCATCTGCATATCTTCTTCGATGAGGTGTCTGTTCAGCCCTTTTGCTCATTTTTTCAATTGTTCATTTTCATAGAGTTGAGTTTTAAGAGTTCTTTTATGTTTGGGATGACAGTGCCTTATCAGCTATGTCTCCTGAAAATATTTTCTCTCAGTCTATGTTCTGTCTTCACATTCTTTTGATGATGGCTTTCACAGAGCGGAAGTTTTTAATTTTAATGACCTCTAGTTTATCTTTTTTTTTTTTTTTCCCATGGATCATACTTCTGGTGTCATCTCTAAAAAGTCACCACCATATCCAAGCTTATTTATATATTCTTCTATGTTATCTTTTAAAAGTTTTATATTTTTTGTTTGACATTTAGATATATTATCTATTCTGAATAATTTTTATAAAGGGTGTAAAGTATGTGTTTACTCCTTATTTTTTATGTAGCTGTCCAGTTGTTCCAGCATCATTTATTGAAAAGACTATCTTCTCTCCATAATTTTGTCTCTGCTACTTTGCCAAAGATTGTCTCTCTACAATTGTGTATTTTTGTTGTTTTTCTTTCTTTCTATGTCTACTGGCTCTAATTAAACAGAAGCCACCATCATCCCTTGACTGCTTCTCCTACAGTTGTCTGTTAATTCGATGACAATCTATTTCCTATACAGAGGATAAAATTGTCTTTTAATAATATATGAAGTTGCTCAATCATTTCCTTTGTTTATAGGATCAAATCTAAACTCTGTAATGATCTAAAAGTCCTACATGATCTGGCCTCCTCCTTCCATCATTTCCCCTCATTTTCCTCTGCTTCTTCCATGGTCAACCCTATTCACTAGTTTCTCTGCCATACTCTAATCGTTATAATCTTTTTCAGTTCTTTGAATAAGTTGTTTCCTCCCACACTAAGACTTGGAATATGGAGTCTTCTCCTAGAGATCCTTTTTTTCATTCCTTTTGGTTAAGCCTCTTCCTATTCATTCTGCAGAGTTCTCTTGTTGTTGTTTTGTTTTGTTTTAATTTTACTTATTAAAGAGGAAGAAAGAGAGAGTGAGAGAATGAGCATGGTGAGAGGGACAGAGGAAGAGGGAGAAGTGTCTGCTGAACAGGGATCCCAATGTGGGACTCAATCCCCAGGACTCTGGGATCATGACCTGAGCCAAAGACAGATGTTTAACTAACTGAACCACCCAGGCACCCCAGAATTATGTATTGATATCTCTTTTTCTGGAATATCCTTGTTTTCTCTAAGGCTCGCTGCTAACTGCTATTAGAACATCATGCCTCAAATGTCCTTCATAATGACTCCTTGTTATAATCTTATTATTATTTCTTTAACACCTACCTACCCCACTGGGATGGAAGCTTCCCAAGATCAGGGGAAACTACATCTGCCATCCTCCCTGATGTAGTCACAGTGAGCATTACAGTGTCTTAGTGTCCAGCCAGGGCTGTGAGCAGTAATCAAACAAGGATCACCACTGAGGGGTGGGCATTATAGGGCAGGGGAGCTGATGATTAAGTCCCTGATTCCTGCATCCCAGGACTTCTCTGTGTATCTGGGTGTCAAGTAATCAAATTATAAGTCAAAAGATCTTAGTTATAGCATAGAAACAACCCAGACAGTGGGGATTTGAAGAGTCGTGGGATCTTAGATTCAGAAAATATCTGAGCCTTCACATAGTAGTCAAAATATCTGTTAATCATCATAAACTGAGAGCATTAAAGTATTCAAAGTTCATCTTCCAGATCTTTCAAGGCCCCATAGTCCAGAGATCATTTTGGTTCCTTTAGATGGTCCCTGACATGGCAAGAAGGGTAAGACAGTGAGTATTCTTGGCCTCCTCTCCCATCTGGCCTCCACAGAGGAAAACTGGAGCTTTCAACTTTTTTCTTTTTTTAAGTTTTTTAAAAAATTTATTTATTTGACAGACAGAGATCACAAATAGGCAGAAAGGCAGGCAGAGAGAGAGAGAGGAAGGGAAGCAGGCTCCCCACTGAGCATAGGGCCCGATGCAGGGCTCAATCCCAGGACCCTGGGATCATGACTGGAGCCAAAGGCAGAGGCTTAACCCACTGAGCCACCCAAGCGCCTCTCACATTTTTTATTCTAAAATAGTAACTGTTTTCCCTTTCAGAAAGCAGTTTTCAAATGTTTCCCTATTTCAAGCTTCAGTAAACCTTTAAAAAAAAAAGAGAGAGTTTATTTATTTTAAAGAAACAGAGTGTGTGTGCATGCAAGTGGGGGGAGGGGCTGAGGGAGAAGGAGAGCGAAGATCTTATACATATCCCGTTGAGCACAGAACCCCATGCTGGGCTCAATTTCAGGATGCCAAGCTTATGACCTGAGGCAAAATCAAGACTCAAGACACTTAGCTAACTGAGCCACTCAGATACCCCAAGCCTCAGTGGGCCTTTAATTCAGTGTTGTTTGGTGGGAGCTGAGCCCTGGGTGGCCCAATGTCCGCATGAGCAATGGACCTCACACTCTAACCTGGAAGCGGGCATGAGATGGAGACCATATATATATATATATTTTTTTTCTCTAGTAAATAAAAATTATTGTGCACAAAAAAATGAATTCAATATTTAAATTAAATGGATAAATGGACACTTATTTTTCAGTTCTGTTCAATTTTGAAAATTATTTATTCAAATTAGAAAGGAATATGCCCAAGCCCCATGTTAGCTGGTATTGCTGATTTCTCTAGCATGTTCTCTCTTCAATAGCCACTAGGCTTCTTCAGACATTGGGTATAGTCTCTTTTACCCTGTACTCCTGGAGTGGACAGAGAGGCTGGAAACTTCCTCTATGTAGAAACACTAGTAAGTCAGTATTCAGAACCCAAAGACATTTTGGAACAATATACTCTCCTGAACATAGAGATGTAGATGGAGACATCATCTCAGAGAGATCTCTGAGAAGTTTTCTTTTGGTATTTTGTCTACTTAAAATGGGAGGTAGGGGGGCACCTGGGTGGCTCGGTGGATTAAGCCTCTGCCTTCGGCTCAGGTCATGATCTCAGGGTTCTGGGATCGAGCCCCGCATCGGGCTCTCTGCTCAGCAGGGAGCCTGCTTCCTCCTCTCTCTCTGCCTGCCTGTCTGCCTACTTATGATCTCTATCTGTCAAATAAATGAATAAAATCTTTAAAAAAAAATGGGAGGTAGGAATCCTTTTAATATCAAAAGCCTTCTGTACTATTGATCTCTCTCCCTCTCTCTCTCCCCCCTTTCCTTACCTCTCTCATATTGTAATTAACTTCTAAGTGCAGCACTTTTTTAGGAACTTGGTAAGAAAACCACGTCCAGGTCTTCTCCTTCTCCAGTGAGGCTGTTTTCTTTATTAGCTCCCAGATGATTCTGATACATACCAAAGCATAGCACGTATATTGTTTCAAGTTTACAAAAAATAGCACCATAACTTGTTCCTCTATGATACCCCACTCTTTTATTTTATAATGTAGTTAATTATTCCATGGTGCCTTGTGTTTACTTATTATAGTTGAATCTTTTTGGATTATTGAAAGCTATTAATTATCATATTCCCTTTATTAAATGGTATGATAATGGCAAATACTTAAATAGATTGTAATTTTATCAATTCCTGCTGAACACTTCTTGGTTAACTAACTGTTTTTAATCATGGTACAATGGGATATTCTTGAAAGAATAACTATTAACATGAAGTCCCTTAATAATGCATCTCTGTGGATTGTCATGGTTTATGGCAGAAGTGTGATGATTTGTGCCAGAGGTTTAATAAGTTTAGAGCTGAAAATTTATTTTGCTTTCATTCCCTTCCCTTTGGCCGATAGTTACTGTCTAAGATACTTCATCAGAGAAACTACTGTAGGAGGGCTTAATAAGAAGCTCTCATGCAAAGAGTAAAAGCAGGTCTCTAGGGTCAGTAACAGAGCTGACTGTGTTCTTTATTTGAAGAGATAAAAGAACTCAGTTTAGATAATGTCCTCCCTTCAAGGAGGTTTAAGTCCAGCAGAGCATATGATCCATCACCATGATTTTATTATTTTATTTTATTTTATTTTATTTTATGGCGTTGTTTCTTTGTTCTTCATGACAAAGACTTAGTCAAAGCAGAAACTCCCCAAGGAATGAGTCAGCATTACATCTATAATTCCTTGCCTCTAAAGGAAAAGTCATTATAGTACAATGCACATCTTCTTCTGTCTTGCTTCTCCTGGAGATTCCTGTTTTAGTACATATCCAAGTGTATGCAAATAGTTTCATTGCTATGAAAATGAACTTGGTGAATTGGTCTGTTGCCTGGTTTTCAGAGTGCTTTGGGCATAATTCCTCGAAGGTGGATTGACTGTGTGGCTATGGATATCATGTCAT
Source organism: Enhydra lutris kenyoni (assembly GCF_002288905.1). Classification (NCBI taxonomy): domain Eukaryota; kingdom Metazoa; phylum Chordata; class Mammalia; order Carnivora; family Mustelidae; genus Enhydra; species Enhydra lutris. Next base: position 44,714,140 of record NW_019154092.1, read on the forward strand.
GGTACTTCAAACCTTTCTTACTTTTAAGGGGGTAGCGTCCCTACCACCTCCTGTGGGTGCCGCTGGGGAGAATGGCAGCAACTGGAAAGAACTTTACAAAAGGAAATAATTTCAATGCAAGACCTTGATTTAAATTACTAAATCCCAGAAACTTACAACTTTTGTTTAAAGTTTAAGCTTTCAGTTAGACATGTGAAACTAATATATTGACCTTTCAATGCCTAATATTGAAGATTTTTCCTCTTACCTGATGAATACATCATATCAATTTTGTGATCCAAATGCCAGTTAAGTTGGTAGCTGAAGGGAAGGGGTCATCTTTATATTTTGTATCTTTTTTTTTTTTTTAAAGATTGTATTTATTTATTTGACAGACAGATCACAAGTAGATAGAGAGGCAGGCAGAGGGAGAGGGAGAAGCAGGCTCCTTGCTGAGCGGAGAGCCCGATGCGGGGCTCGATCCCAGGACCCTGGGATCATGACCTGAGCTGAAGGCAGAGGCTTTAACCCACTGAGCCACCCAGGTGCCCCTATATTTTGTATCTTTAACTGAGTTCTGTTTGAAGATGGTTTATTTACTAATGAAGCTTATATCTCTTCCCAAAAACACTTGAGGCATTGATAGAAAAACTTCATAAGAATTGGAAGGTACAGCCCCGAAACAATAAAGAAAAAATGTGGGACATATGTATACAACAGATTGCAACAATCTATAGACAACAAAATTCAGATGCAGGAGGGGAGAAATGAAACAAGCCCTAAGAGGCTGCAGCCAACCAAATTTCCCTGATGATCATCACTGGGGAGGGGTGAGGGGTAAGTGTACCGATTTGAAATTGTCAGAGTGACGTGGGACCTGGAGAACAGTCCTGGGATGAGAGCCCCAGATGTTTGTGATGTTCAGGCAAGTTAGGTAAGCTGTGAGCAGTAGTTCACAAGTGGTCCTTGATCAGATGTGTAAGCATCACATGGGAGCTGGTTAGAAATGCAAATTAATGGTCCCTACCCCAGACCTATTGATTGAAGCTCTTGGGTGTTGCCTAGTGATTTGTTGTTTAATAAGCCCTCCAGGTGATTCTGCTGCACAATCAGTTTATAACCACTGGTCTAGAGCACCCTGGGCAGATTACAGCTAAGGATGATGGTGTTGATCTGCCTGGCAGAAGCTTGAGTACCAAGGAGAACCTCAAAGTAGGAGAGAGGAAGAAAAAGGAGGGAGAATGGGAGGAGATATTAACAAAATATCCAACAGCTATCTTCTTCCCTACCCATTTGTGCAGAATACCTAACAAATAGTCTACTTCATAAGTCGAACAGGAAGGATCTTCTCTGAAAATATGAGTGGACTGTTTAGGGAGATGTGGAACAGGTAAGAACTCCACATTTTGGCATAGAGAGGTTCCCAGCACAGTAGGGAGCTCCTCAGTCACCCACAGTAAAGTGTTTTGACTCTGACAGCCACTCCAACCTGCAGAGACCCAGGTAAATATTTCTCTTGGTTCACGCTGAAATATAAATTCACAGCAAAGGGTCACCAACCATTTTAAGAATGCTCAGCAACCATTTTAAGAATTCTTACAACATGATAAAGAAAGCCAATGATAAATAAATTTTAAAAAATCAGAAAAACTGAGTAATTTGAAGATAATGCAGGGAAACAGTTTTTAAATAACTACTACGGAATAATCTTAGAGAAACTTAAGAAAACAATGTATTCATAAACCAGTAACAATAACTCTCCCAAAGAAACAATTGGAGACAAAAACAATCTCTTATGTATTTATATATTTAAATATATAAACATATATATAAATTTTAAAAAATCAAAGGGTTGGAAGATGGAAGAAGAGAGGGAATCTTTTAAGACATGTTCTCTTAAAAAGAAAGCTTCAAGGAAGCAAAGATAAGAGGATGGGGTTGAGATTTCTAATATCTGGCTAATAGGAGCACCAGAAGAGAGAAAAGATAAAACAGAAGGGGAACACATTTAAAAATATATAAAATAGTTTCCCTGATATGTCTTCTAATTAAAAAGGCCTGTCAAGTGTTGAGTTAGATAAAAAAAAGGCTTACACTGAATCTGTTGTATAATTTGAGAAAGCGGAGGATAGATAAGTTTCCAGAGGGATACACACACACACACACACACACACACACAAACACACTGACCCAAACAAGTTACCACCTGACTTAGCAAACTAAATGCAGGGAGACACTAAAGCAAACTTTCTTATTTATTTGGGATTTTTTTTTTTTTTCCCGACCTCGGAATCCTTTAACATCCAGACTGCTGATCAGGTGTAAGGATAAAATAAAGCTGTTGTTTGGGATGCCTGGGTAGCTTAGTGGGTTAAGGGTCTGCCATTGGCTCAGGGTCCTGGAATCAAGCCCTGCATCCAGCTCCCTGCTCAGTAGGGGGTCTTCTTCTCCCTCTACCTTCTACTCCCCTTGCTTGTGCTCATTCTCTCTCTTGCTCTCTCTCTGGCAAATACATAAATAAAATCTTAAAAAGAAAAAAAAAAGCCATTGTTAGATACCCAAAAGCTCAGAAATTACATATCTCCCAACTTTCGTAGGAAGTTACTTGTTGTAAGCAAGGAAGCCCAGAACTAGAGTAGTTGACTAGCAGCTGGGATGGACCAGGGTGAGTCCCAAAATGTGTTTTCCATGTTCAGGTTCAGATTCTCCTATTTTTTTTTTTTAAAGATTTTATTTATTTAAGATTCTCCTATTTTTAAATATTGGTGGTTTTTTTTTTTTTCCCTCATGGGTTTTCTGCATTCATTTAATTAAAAACTTGCATTTAAAACATTATTTCTTCTTCAAATTGAAGTTTTCAGTGTGCCATTAAAGTTTGCACCTAAGGCATCTGCCTCACTAACCTCATGAGCCCTCTTCCTGGCTATGTGTTTCCTGAGAGTGCTTTAACAAATACCATAAACTGGTGACTTGTGTCAACACATGCTTTTTGCCTTATAGTGATGGAGGCCAGATGTTTGAAGTCAAGGTGTCAGCAGGGTCATCTTCCTGCTGGAGGCTCCAGGAAGAATCTGTTGTTTGCTTCTTCCTGCTTCTGTTGGCTCTAGGCATGGCTTTATCGATCCACTCTGAATCTACGATAGCATTGTCTCCTCCTTACTTGGGGGTCTTCTTTGTCTGTCTGTCTCGCAACCCTCTCTACCTCTCTTTTATAAGCACAGCTGTAATTGTAATTAGGACCTGCTTGGATAATCCAAGGATGATCTTCTCATCTCAAGATTCTTAATTACATCTATAAAGACATTCTTCCCCACCCCTCAACCCCTTATTTTTAAAAGAATGTCTTAGGGATTAGGACACGGACATATCTTTTTTGTTGGGAGGGTTGTGGGTAAAATGAAACCCACTACAAGTAGCAGTGGTGCAAAGTAAGAGAAAACAATGAAGGGACACCCCAGAAGGACACATACGCAGCTGACAAAGGTAGCAACCAGACCAGACTGCATCAGAAAGGACTTGATGGAAGGTTTGAAGTAGGCTTGAAGTAGATTTGAAATAAAAATGATATTATGGGGGCGCCTGGGTGGCTCAGTGGGTTAAAGCCTCTGCCTTCAGCTCGGGTCATGATCCCAGGGTCCTGGGATCGAGCCCCACATCGGGCTCTCTGCTCAGCCGGGAGCCTGCTTCCCTTCTTCTCTCTCTGTCTGCCTGTCTACTTGTGGTCTCTGTCTATCATATAAATAAATAAATAAAATTTTTAAAAAATGATATTATGATTATGATATTATTAATGCAAATCTTTTTTAAGAAGAAATATAAATGCCTAGAAAAATTAAAAAATAAGAGCAAAAAATTGTCATTACTTTGTACTATGTGGCCCATCAGTAAGCAATATTTACATAATTTTGAAAATATAAACAGCATTTATTGATTTTGACCTTTTTGAATCAATGAACAAGACATTATTAAATCTATCTTGAAAATGTGAAAGAGTGTCTGGCTTACAGTAGATGACAAAAAGGAAGAATGATTTAAACAATAAACAAACAGGGGCACCTGGGTGGCTCAGTGGATTAAAGCTTCTGCCTTCGGCTCAGGTCATGATCCCAGGGTCCTGGGATCGAGCCCCACATCAGGCTCTCTGCTCAGCAGGGAACCTGCTTTCCCCCATCTCTCTCTGCCTGCCTCTCTGCCTACTTGTGATTTCTGTCAAATAAATAAATAAAATCTTAAAAAAAAAAAAAAACGATGGATAGAGACAGTAATAGTCTTCTGTTACAAACTATAGAGTCAGGAAGTATCACTGGAAGAAGAAATGGAGTTATAGGTATTATATTACTTAGACGTTTCAGTGGCAACCAATATGGATAATTTCAATAGCGATACAACGGAAGTGGAATGCTGGTTTAAATCCTCAGCTATCATCGTGAGAAGTCAGTAAATAATGTCTGAAGTTGATAGCTCAAGAAATAAACACACCCCTGTAGAGATATGAAAGAAACTACAAGGAGAGTTTTATAAGTTTGCTATGGGGTACAACCATTACATTTAACACTAAGCTCTTTTCTTTTTTTTTTTTTTTTTTGAAGATTAATTTATTGAGGGGGGATGGGTGGAGGGAGAGAGAAAGAATCTCAAACACACTCCCTGCTAGGCAAGAGCACAATATGGGGCTTGATCCCATGAACCTGAGATCATGACATGAGTGGAAATCAAGAGTCAGATGCTTCATCAACTGAACCACCAGGTGCCCCTTTTCTTTGGTGTTTTTTTTTTTAAAGATTTTATTTATTTATTTGGCAGACAGAGATCACAAGTAGGCAGAGAGGCAGGCAGAGAAAGAGGGAGGGGGAAGCAGGCTCCTTGCCGAGCAGAGAGCCCGAGCGGGGCTCGATCCCAAGACCCAGGGATCATGACCTGAGCCGAAGGCAGAGGCTTTAACCCACTGAGCCACCCAGGCGCCCCAAAGATTTTATTTATTTATTTGATGAGAGATCACAAGCAGGAGGCGGGTGGGGGAGTGGGGGAAGCAGGCTCCCTGCTGGGCAGAGAGCCCGAAGCTGGGCTGGATCCCAGGACCCTGAGATCATGACCTGAGCCGATGGCAGAGGCCCAACCCACTGAGCCACCCAAGCACCCCTTCTTTGGTGTTTTAAATGTGCATTTAACACGTCAAAGAAATAATGAAAGAACCCAAAACATGTTCTTGCATTGTGTGGCTTGAAAGTGTCTTTTAATAAATTTTGAGAGTGTCTTTTCATGGATAGAATTATTTTTTATTAATTTTAAATTAATTTCATTACTATCTCACTACTTCTCAAACTCTGCAGACTATTAATTTTTTTCTTAGGCGTTAGCTATTACTTTGGTAAAATACAATTAAATGAATTAATGTAAAATAAATAAAAACAAAGGCATTTGATATGCAACCATAATTTTAAATTGGGCCCAGCAGACATAAATTTTCCATGTCCAATTTTTATAAAAGTTTCTAAAAACTTCCTCTCAATGTGTCTACTTGCCGTGTGACATACTTGTAACAAAGTTGGCAGACTTGGGACAATTTCAGAGGCACAATTTGAAAAATGGCCTAGTTTTAACCTTTTTCTTTCTCTACCCTCCCTTCTTTCCATCCTTCCTCCCTTCTTCCCTCCCTTCTTTCTTTCTTTCCTTCTTTCCTTCCTTCCTTCCTTTATAGAGTTGCTTTTTCCTGTCTTGCTTAAATTAAGCAGTCTTACCCCACCTGGGGATTGTCAAGATACTGCTTTATTATGTCCTAAAAGTTTTATCATTTTATTTTCTACACTTAGGCATTGACTGGACATGACTGTTGGATATGGTGGGAGGGAGGATTTCAATTCCATTGTTATCTTATCAATATCCCTTTCATTTTTTCCCTTATCAGTTGTCCTCTGCCCCCCTATCGACAGGATCATCCATTTCTCATTGCTCTGCAGTGCCATATAGCATCCTGCTAAATAAATATCAAGGATCCATTAATGTAGGCTGTTTCTGGGCTCTGTTTTCTCTGTCAGTGTTCTATATATCTATCCTCACATCAGCATGTCAATTTAATTATTATAGCACTAAAATAACTCAGGGACTCTGTAAGCATTTTTTTCCTATTTTGCTCTTTTTGCAAGTGTATATTGGCTTTTGTTGGCCCTTTGTATTTGCATGAAATTTTATTTAACTTTGGAAGTTTCCCCCAAGATAGGAGTTGAGATTTTGATTAGAATATACTAAATTGTAAATGCTTTGGGGAGGGATCATTTCTACAGTTTACATCTTTACAGTTCTGGACTAAGTATGATTTCTTTCTTTCTTTCTTTTGTTCTTCAATTTGGTCTTTAAAATTCTATTTTGAAGTCTTTGTTTCATCATCAATGTTATTTGTATCTTTCTATAGATTTATTCCTAGTGGATCATATTTATTACTACTGATACTTTAAATAGTATTTTAAATTTTATTTTTTAATCTGTTTTTTTTTTTTACATAGGATTTCATAGATTGATAAGGTAGATAAGATAGGTAGATAAGGTAGATAAAGAATCCAAAAACCTGGCTCAGTTCTTTTTCATGTTACTTGCTCAGCCTGACATTCTTTTGGGATTTACTATTTGAAAGTTAATAAAATCCATGGTTATCTTGTTAAAAAATTAATGCAGGTTGTTTGTTAGACAACAGCTTTCAAAATATATGGTCATTAGAGAGAAATACAAGGAAATAAGTCCTAGGTAATAGAAAGGTTGGGATCCACCAAACTGTGCTATTTGTTTGGGATGAATGCAAGTCATTGCAGAGAATTGAATTTTATAGTCAGTATTTATTGAATATTGTTTTATGTAAGCATCCTAATAACCACACTCCTCCTTTTAAGGAGCTCACACTGTAGCAGGAGAGATGGAAGGAGCATCATGGAAAGATACTCATTTCTTACAAAGTCTTCATCAATTTGAGACCGATGTTGTGACCATCTATTTATATGTGAAAAGAGTAAAGAAAGCTTACATTACTTTGTTCTTTGAAGAGTTGGATAGTTGAAGAGCATGACTTTTTTTCATTATGGATTGAATACACAAGGAAAAACTTCACCACTAAGAAACAATGTGTAATTTTTTTAAGAAAATAATTTCTGAATGATGAAAAGGATCATTTCCCATAAAGGCAGACAAAGGAAAATACAATTGAGTAGAAGTCAGGAGGTAAAAGACCTCTTCAGTTAATGTATTTCCAGAACTATGCACAAAGGTGCTTCCTAAACAAAAGGACCTTTATAAATGAGGATGCACTTTAGAGATAATCTTTTCAAAGGACCCCTATTTAGTTCAACAGTCTCCTTCAAATGCATTGCATTTTAAAGGCTTAGAAAGTAATGAGACTCTCCCTAGAATCCCGTGTTTAGTTTTATTGTGAAAGCTCTGGTAACACAGGTTGGTTTTTAGCATCCTGTTTTGAAAGAATCTCATGGCTCTGAGAGAGGCACTTAGGGTATTTAGAAGTCAAGAGAGGAGGGCTGCCTTGGTTCACTCATTCAGTTAAGTGTCTGCCTTTGGCTTGGTGTCATGATCCTGGGGTCCTGGAATTTGAGCCCTGAATTGGGTTCCCTACTCTTTAGGAAGTCTGCTTTTCCCTCTGCTCCTCCCCCTGGCTTGTGTGTGCTCTCTCTCAAATAAATAATTACTTTTTTTTTTTTTTTTTAAAGAGAAGTCAGGAGAAGAAATTTGAGTTTTTCTATCTTGTTCCCCCAGCTTCTTCTGGTCTGTTATGTTTCTCGTATCAGCCCTTCCTCAAGACAGCTTCTGATGCTTCTGATGCTGAACACTCTAGTGTCCCACATCTATTCTTTTCTTTTTCTTTTTTATTTTTTATTAACATAGAATGTATTATTTGGCCCAGCGGTACAAGTCTGAGATTCATCAGTCTTGCACATTTCACAGCACTCACCATAGCACATACCCTCCCCAGTGTCCATCACCCAGCCACTCCATTCCTCCGACTGCCCCTCCACTCCAGCAACCCTCAGTTTGTTTCCTGAGATTAAGATTCTCTTAGGGTTTGTCTCCCTTTCTGGTTTTGTCCTGTTTCACTTTTTCTGCTCTTCTCCTATGATCCTCTGCCTTTTTTTCCTCAAATTCCTCATATCAGTGAGATCATATAATAATTGTCTTTCTCTGACTGACTTATTTCACTCAGCATAATACCATCTAGTTCCATCTACTTCATTGCAAAAGGCAAGATTTCTTTTTTTGATGGCTGCATAATATTCCATATGATACATCTTCTTTACCCATTCATCTGTTGATGGACATCTAGGCTCCTTCCATAGTTTGGCTATTGTGGACATTGCTGTTATAAACATTGGAGTACATGTGCCCCTTTGGATCACTACATTTTTATCTTTGGGGTAAATACTCAGTAGTGCAATTGATTGCTGGGTCATAGTGTAACTCTATTTTCTTAAGCCCTCTGCTTTGATCCTATTTCTGGAACTATTCCCTCATCTTTGTTTTCCCTATGCACTTTCACTCAATCCCAAATGCACAGAGTGCTGGATTGTTGGCCTTCCTCCAAGTGTATGCCCTGCTGTAGCTTCCTGGCTTGCTGACCTCTGGATCTGACCTCTCATGAATGTGACTTTGTAGACCTTGGACCACTAGCTCTCTCCTTCATGGCTTTATTTTATCCCCCCTTGCTCCCTTCTAAGTTACTTACAAGAGAACCATTTGCAAAGTTTTAATTTTTATCTCCAATGCTCTGTTAAGAGAGAAGTAAATTTCAGAACAGTTTAGGGGAATTTATTCCTCATTATACTCCTCCTTTAAACATTTTAATTTTAAAACCTGACACTCCACCTAGAAGAATTAGGTGACAGATTTGCCCAGGAAGGTAAATCATCACTATTTTATTATATCACATAACACTGGTGAAAGGCTTAAATGTCTTTGGACAGATGGTGCCCTCTGAGATTCAGGGAAGCCAAAAACAAGAGTCCATACTGATTCCCAGGGTGCAGATGTTTCTAAAAATATGTTGTGCGTCATGATGAAAAACAGACCTACGCTCAGATACTTTCAGAGAATAAGCATAGCTTTAAACTCTATTTTGCATTTAAGTGAAGAATGAAAATCATGCACGAAATTCAATTTATATAGGCTGTCATCTTGAATGAGTTGGGCATCCTTACTCGTTCCTTTGGAAAGAACTGCTCTAGAAAGTGGTTTTAGCATCTATTTAAACTCTTTGAGTACCATAAGCATATGTTTATCCAGAACCCCAAATAATTTATTTTCACTGTGCGTCTACTTTATAACACAAAGAAAATCAAAGTACATAAAAATGCCATTATGTCTCACAGGGCAGCCCACTTTTAGTCTCAGTATCCTCAGGCGTGTGTGATAAAGATTAATGTTAATAGTGTGACTTGGGGCCTGACAAGATCCTATAGTTCTTTTTGAATCCTTCCAAAAAGTAAGTTGTATGCATTATAATGTTGAATGCATTTTATTGTATTTTCCATAAAAGGCAATGTAGTGTTCCAAAAGATGTTCTTGATACAAACCTTGCCTCTAGACATTTCATAAACAGTCGCTTAACCAGAGTCTTCGTGCCTAAACCCCTCCAAATATAGAACTTTACTGAAATTCCTTTAATGTTCTATTCACTCTGTCTTATTTGTTTGTTTGTTTGTTTTGGTTGTTTTGGTTTGTATTTGTTTTTTGTTTGTTTTGTTTTCTTTTTTTAAGTGACTCAGTATCAGGCTATGGCAGAGACTTGGCAAAAGTCTCTGTCCTGGCTAGATGAAGTGGCAGACTAGGCTGGTTCAGAGAGACCTCAGAGAAACTTCCTGAGTACAGTGAAGGTTCTGTCCTTTGCTGAAACTCCGAATACCTCCTGAGTTGGGAGGAAGCTCTTCTAATTGGTCAATGATTTGTGTGCATGTATGTCCTTAAGCTTTCTCATACTGGGGGAAGAAATGAAGGAGTTGAGTGAGGAGGAGAAAGAGATAAAGGAAAGGAGGAGGAAATGAGGAGAAAAGATGACATTTAAAGTCAAAGACCATTAGGGCACCTGGGTGGTTCAGTTGGTCAAGTGTCTGATGTTCGATTTTGGCTCAGGTCATGACCTTAGGGTTGTGAGATTGAGCCCACACTGGGTTCCCTGCTCAGTGGCTCAATGAGAAGTGGGCTTGAGATTCTCGCTCTTCCTCTGCCCCTCCTACTCCTATCAAAGTAAATAAATCTTTAAAGTCAAAGTTTTCTCTTTTTTTCTTTTTTAAAAATGTTTAAAATAAAACAGGAACTGCTATTATAAACTCACATTTTTTTGTGTGTTGTGAAGCTAAATAAGTGTATACATACTTCTTTGTTTTTGTTTTTGTTTTTGTTTTAAGACTTTATTTTTAAGTAATTTCTCTGCCCAACATGGGGCTTGAACTTACAACCCTGAGATCAAGAGCTGCATGCTCTACTGACTGAGCTAGCCAGGGGCCCCAATACGTACATATTTCTAAAGCTCTTGAAATTAGAAGCCAGCTAGCTACTCCATGGCTATTTGGTATTGTAATTAGTTCATAAACATTCGACAAAGCACAGGTTCTCATTCTTCCTATGATCTATGCAGTAAATTGGGGAAAAAAATTAGAATTTGAACCCAGGTCAGTATCATGTCAAAGCACATCCTTCTTTATAACTATAGTAGGTTATAAATCCAATGACTTCAGCAATTTTATCCAAATATTTAAAGTTAACTCCACTTTCAAAATACTCCTGTGGGAGCCAACTGGTACCCAATGGTCAACATGTGAGAAACTATTTTAAGTGCTCTGGTGTCCAAGTGTGAGGATGGTGATTATGAGGATCATAGCATCATATTTGTTTCCTAATAGTGGATAGAAAAAATCTCTAGCTTATCAGTGCAGCTTAGTTCCTGGTACTTTATCTCTGTTAGTAGCTAGTGATATAGTAAATAATGCTTATTACCATAACTGAATCAATTATAGAGTCAATGGCTAGTATGGCTAATTAAAAGGTTAGACTTGTAAAGTATGGAAATTTTCAGTTCTGATTTTTCATCAGATAAGTAATTTTCTTTTTTCACTTGACTGGGAGCTCTTTGAGGGTGGGGTAGTGGTCTTTACTTGGAATCATTAGTGGCTATCAAAGTTCAAAGACACAGTAAATGTTAATGAACATTTATTGAATTACTTTAGAAAATATTCCTGGATCATACTTTTATTATGATATATGCTAATACTATTCATTTTCCTGTAGTGTTCAGTGAATTAATAAAATTAGTGTTGCAGAGTTCCTGATGAGAAAAGGCATCCATGGGTCCTACTCAATATGTACCTTCAGCAAAATTTGTTATGAAAGTCTAAGTGTTCCCTAGCTCATACTGTGATCCAAATGCCTGAAGAATTAAATGCAATATGGCATGTGATGTTTTAAATGAGTCCTGAAACAAAAAATGTATTCCAATATTCTGACTTTTTATGCAGTCTTTAAGGATAACGATGGGGTAAAATATAGTATTCCTTTTTTTTTCTTTTTTTAATGAGAAATATTGAAATGCTCTACAAAAAGACATTCCCAGTAATGTATGAGTAGCATCTTATATTTGAGATGTATCTTTTATTCCTTGACTCAAGGTAGTGTTCCCAAAGTATATAGGTGAATATGAAAATGACAATATGTTAGGTACATAAATTTCTGCCCTTCTCATTTAAAAAATGTGTTGATGGTATGATTAGATGCATATATAAGCAAATTTGAAAAAAAACTTTGTGTGATAGCATTTTCAATTGCAAACAGATGTCGCATACTTCTATAGCTCAGTGACTGCTCATAAATAGCAAAACATACATTTTATTAACATATCACATTGTATTCAGAAGTACATTTTGTTCTTGACAGACTGCAAGCAAAGTACCAAAATTTGTTTGTTTTTATGTTTTTGGTTTCTTTCCCTAATGTATCAAATAGCTTTTGCTATATAGCAAACCATCTCAGAACTCAGTGGCTTAAAACAACTGTTTATTTAATTCACGATTCATTAGATTAGTTGGGTGGTTCTGGCCTGGGCCAGCTGGATTGGTCTCACTCGTGCGCTTGTGGTCAGTTGGTGTATTGGTGGGAGTGGCTTGTTTATGATGACCTTGACTGGAAAGACAGGGACTTCTCTCCAGGTGGTCTTATCCTTGAGCAGGATAGCTTGGGATGGTCCACACGAAGGAGCCATGGAGATCACTGGGTTCCAAGAGTTGAGAGTCCAAGAGTACAAGATCTGTTGTCTTTGGTGCCCTAGGTTGGAACTCACAGTACAACTTTTGCCACATCCTGTGGGTCAAAACCTGTCACAAAATGAGCTGAAATTCCAGAAATAGAGAAATATATCCCTTAGGTGGGGAGGAGGGGAACTGTAACCAATTTTACAATTTACTGCAATATTGTAAATGCATTTATTAGTGGAGGAAGCACTAGCTTCCTCAAGAAATTAGTGTCTTTTAATGATAACCACAGCAGTAACACCTAACACCTGTGGAGGATGCCCTCTGCACCAGACATGGAGCCTTCCAGGGACGAACTCCATCCATTTTCACAGTAACAATACAAAGAGGATGTTACTTTTTCTGATTTCATAGATAGGGAAACTTTGTCATAGAGGGGCTAACTATTTTACAAGATGTAAAAATCATCCAAAATAGATTTCTCTGTCCAAATAAATTTGGAGAATGCAAAGTTAAACAATAAAGAAGGGTCTGTCTCTTCATCCATCTATTTTGTGAGACTTCCCAAAGTTTTGAATATAATAATGTGCATTGTGAATCTTAAGGGGGAAAGGTATAAGCTACATTTTCTAAATGTGGAACTTAGGAACCCTTCTTTTTGTGCAGTACCTATTAACATCTTACAAGACTGTGGCATTCTGTGGAACCCACTTAGGAAAATTACATAATACTGTATTTAGGGTTCAGACAGGGAGCCAGATCACCCAGAATTTATAGCCAATGTAGCTCTCTTATTGAGAATGTAAAGATGTATGCAAAATACTTTACTTTTTCCCCTCACTTTGCTTGTTGGTATAAAAAACGTAGACCCTATAGACATAGAAAAATTAACTGAAAAAAATTGAATCACTTCAAGTTTTTGATCCAAGTTTATTTGCTTTTTAGTGTTCTATTCCCTTCTCTTTCCCCTTCCTCTGCCTCCTCCTTCTTTTAACCACCCCCTCTCCTTTTTGTATCGACATCCCCATGAGCAGTAACACAGTGTTAACTGCGCTGACAGTTGGCAAATAGTACTATAGCGTGGCAGTGAGCTACTGAGGGAAAATTATACCTGTGTCAAATTGCTTCTGAATCATTTGCTTCAAAATAGTCAAATTAGAAAGACCTACCCCCCACCCCTACCCCCACAGCCACACAGATGAGGCAGTAGCTTGGGAAAAGTTATCTTTGATTCTTTAGTGGTTAATATTTACTATTTAAAATCACTTTTGCCAGAGTAACAGCCTTGAGGAGGGGGATTCTGGAATCAAGATTAGTCTATACATGGGCATTTAAATATCGAAGTAGCAGAAGTAAGATGTTAGCGTGCAAAGCTCCATTCAAGCAAACAAACAAAACAAACAGAAACAGGGCACCTGTGTCTGTGTGTGTGTGTGTGTGTGTGTGTGTGTTATTTGCCTTAGCGACACAGCATACTTATTAAACTCATGTACTCATTTGGCGTTTATAAAAGAATTAAGTAATGACTTACAATTAACTAAGTAAATGTCAGCATTTTACCTAATTCTCCAAACAACCCAATGGAATATGCACTTTTGTCCACATTTTTTACAGATGAAGACTAGGAGATTGGAAAGGCAATATAAATTAGTTATAGCCATACAGGGAGGGAGAGGAAGATGAGATTTGAACCCAAGTCTGTTTAACTAAAGAACCTGGAATCTAAGGAGTGTATAGGATGCTAAAGGTCTCTACAGGGTGTTTATCATTCAGTCTGAACTACATAAGTATATACAATGGATGGAGTGGCAAAGTCCCGGGTTGGCGTGGGCTGAGCTTTGGTCTTAGGTGACCCTTCTTATTTTCGCACATGTTTGCACACTCTGCTTTCCTGGGCAAGAATCCCTTTGGCAAGAGGGATCACCTATGGGTGAATGGAGGAGGTTTATTGCTGAGAGAAATGGAAAGAAGGGCTCCTTGAACTTGAACCCATCCTGATCCAACTATCCAGAGATTAAAAACAAAAACAAAAACAAAAACAAACAAAAACCCAAGAAAGCACAAATAATTATAAGACTGGTCATATGACCTGAAGGAACTCCTACAAAACTCAGAAAGCTGAGACATCTGCTGGGAGACCACCCCAGCTAAGCCTGGCCCTAAGAGAAAAGCTTAAACTTCTTAATTCAGAGGAAAATGGTGCTCTCTCTGTACTTCAGGCTGGAGGTGAAGTAGAGTTGTAATAAAATTTGAGCAGCAGCCAAAGCTGGGTGTAGTCAAGGGCAGTTAGAGGTATGTGGGCAGCCGAGGAGGTTCTGGGACTCTCAGAAGTAACTTGGAAGTGACCCAATGCACATGCAAGGCACCTAGATCACTGTATAACAAATGGAGGCTACTCACATTAACCACAATTATGCCCATGGGCTGGGTAGGTCGCACTGATGTTAAACTGATAGATACACACATATATGCATCTGCATCACTTCTCTCTTATGTCACCACTAAATCTAACACTGATTATTATTTTAAAATTTCCATCTGCCCTATTTGAGTTCAGAAACCTAGATCTATCTCCTCATCTCACTGTTTCTATTGAACATTTTATGGGCATTCACTAAATGAATGTATGAATGTATGAACAAGTAGGATAGGTCTATTTGTACTGATAGACTCAGTTGGCAAGAGATATATATCAGGCCAATTTCTATGCAGTCACCCACAAAGTAAGAATTTAATGACAGTTAATAGTTTTCTTCACCTCCACAGACTCAGGTAAGCCCTTAGTAGCTCAAGGATAGAAAATTCTGTTTCTCAAGATGGTAGAGTCATAGTCAGAGTATAATCTAGGGCCAACCCTTTTCCACTCCACATAAATGCTTTTCTTAGAAATGTGAGAGGAAATACTCTTTTTTGGTTATTTCAGGGATGAAGATAAACCTAAGACCTTGATGAGACAATGAACTTCATGGAAGTGTTGGGTTTGTTTCCCAGAGAGTTAATTCATTCAAAACTGATGTCCTTCCCAAACACCATAATACATACATTCTCCTAAATTATTCCCTGTTTCCAAAATAATCATCTTTCACACATTGTTTCAGAACTTTATACTATGTGGTAATATCTCTGTTCTGTTTTTTAAGCATTGGCGAAATGAGCAAAGACACCCTCATTCATTTACATTTATTTTGCATTTCTGTAAACAATTGTATGTTTATTTTTTATAAATCAATTTTAAATTCTTAGGTCATTGATTAGGAGAACACCTGAGTGTGGCAAGTTAAAGGCAAGTAAGTGCTATTACGACATTTATCTGGAAGATCATCATGGTTCTTCGGAAAATAGACAAGAAACCACAGTGATTGTCTCTAGACAGACCAAGTGATCAGGGATCAGATCTACAAAACTGCACACATTGGGAGACAGACACTGAACCTTTATGAAAACCAGGAATAGGGGCGCCTGGGTGGCTCAGTGCCTCCTCTCTCTGTCTGCCTCTCCGCCTACTTGTGATATCTCTCTCTGTCAAATAAATAAATAAAATCTTTAAAAAAAAAAAAAAAAAGAAAGAAATCACTGGTCTGAGGACCCATCCTGTAATCACTGAGAAGCAGAGGAAAGGCCTGTGTAAGGGAAAGAAGCAACTTTAAAAAAAAAAAAAAAACCAGGAATAACGATAACACTGAAATTGCTTGTAGTCAAATATATTTTAAAACTAGTGAAAGTAAGGATAGCACCTGCTTATTTTCCAACATTATAGAAGAGATTAAGCTTATAGGAGAGACAAAAAAAGAACATGCAGATGCCTCTTACTCTCCATTTTGCCAGTACCTGGGGTTTACAGAACAGATGGAAATGACTTGAGTATCCAAAATTTATTTTCTAAACCAAATTTTCTCAGGTGGTGAGGGTTGGGGTGTGGGGAGAAGAGAGAATTTCAAGATTTAAGCTTGGGATGGGTATGAGCACAGCTCCTTAGCACCTCAACAACTTAGCCATTCCTCTTTGATGTATTCATTTGTGATTTTGAAGGACGCTGACAAAGACAGCACTACCATATTCCACCACCCCAAGTGGCCTAATTGACAGCTGAAACTAGTGAATGATAGGTAGGCATACCCTGCATGGCCCTACGTGAAAACTTTGGTTGCGGAAGAGAGGTGAGCTGTTGTCACCCTCAACACTTCCAAAATGCAATGATTGAACAGTATCCATCATTAGCTTTATTCACTCCCCACCATGTTATTATTCACATCTCAGCAGAGCATGTTAAATACTCCGCATTCTTTGTCTCTTTTAGTGCATACCAGTTTAGTGCATACGTATTGTTTCTGTTCCATGTGAAGAAACTGAGATTTAGAAGGGTGTATAACTTGACCAAGGTCACTCCATTTGTAAGTGTGGTAGAGGGAGCATCACTTAAATCCAGGCCATCTGCGCCCAGATCTATGTTCTTCACTGAATAAAACTCTTCCATGTACAAAATACTTTTGCATAAATTAACTCATCTAAATTGTATGTATAATTTATATATGCATAAATTAACTTCCAATTCAGCTGT
This sequence comes from Enhydra lutris kenyoni, assembly GCF_002288905.1. NCBI lineage: Eukaryota > Metazoa > Chordata > Mammalia > Carnivora > Mustelidae > Enhydra > Enhydra lutris. Next base: position 44,730,907 of record NW_019154092.1, read on the forward strand.
GTGGATCAGAAGGATCAGAGACTGATGGACCAGAAAGATGAGAATCAGAGAAGGTCCTTTATTTTCCTCAAGGCCACATAGCTATACATTCTGTAACTCAAACCTGAAATTTTTTGAGTCTTTTTTTTTTTTTAATTAGTTGCTGTATTTCTTTCTTATGGCTATAGATGCAATACACAAACTTTATATTTTTCCAGTATTGAATTTTTCAAATCTAGCCTTTGCTACTAAACCAATGTATAACTTTAATTAAATTACTTAACCTCTCTGAGGCTCTGTTCTTTTTTTATTTCTAAGAGAAGTATAACAATACAGGCATGATTTACATTAAAATATCAGCAAACATGTCTAGCCAAGTGCCTGGCATACTTTAGGTACTCAATGTGTGAACTCTCACTTTACACATTCCTTTTAACTCAAAAGGGGTAGTTTCAGGACAAGTAAAAATGCAACTTATTCAATCAAGTAAAAGATATATTAATAGCTGGCACCAAAATTTACCTTAGGAAGGGAACTTTATTTGTCAAAATATCTTAATACACATTTGTGGAAGATGTGACTCTGAGGGCATAGATATCAGCAGGAAGCCTAGCTATCACAAGGTTAAATTTTTCTGGATAAGAAAATTATAGGAATTTATGTTTTGTGCCCCAAACAGGAGGAGATCAGAAAAAGATGGAGAAGGTGGGGAGGAGAGGGAAGAACAAGAGAGATGGGGTGATGTAAGGATACATGAGCTGAGCTAGGGATATTCTCCCACAGAAGGTTCTACAAAGACATTTTCAAAACGGATGCCTCTTGTTCAATTTAAAATCTTTTCATTAATTGGATTTAGATTCTACCCCAAAAAATCAAATTTCAGTAAGCCTATCACACTAGTGAGTATGTTTATGTTCCATCTGGTTTAGAACAGAAATGCATGGTCGGAAATAGAAGAGACCCTAATTATTATGGAAGTCATCTTGGCATTCTCAGAAATCTGAGATCCTTGAGGACCTAACACAGTTTTGGGGTGAACTCAAGAGATAGGCAGTCCCAGAGGGCATTTGGGCTATATAATTAATTGAAAATACATTTAAAGTCAGTAGACCAAAACATGGTTCCAATTTCAGCATGATTTAAATACATTTAGAAGAGACATACTACAGACATTAAGATGCAGGTTATTAATCCTTTTTTGGCATATTTGAAACATACCTTCATACTGTTGACTTTGATATAGAAGGAAGTAAAGAAAAATTCATTTCTGAATATCCTTTATTTTTTTCAATAGGCTTTATTATTTTTTTTAATTCTTTTTTTTAAGATTTTATTTATTTATTTGACAGACAGAGATGACAAGCAGGCAGAGAGGAAGGCAGAGAGAGAGAGGGGAGAAGCAGGCTCCCTGCTGAGCAGGGACCTTGGGCAGGGACCCTGGGATCATGACCTGAGCCAAGGCAGAGGCTTTAACCCACTGAGCCACCCAGGCACCCCAATAGGCTTTATTTTTTACAGCAGTTTTAAATTTACTGCACAGTTGAGCAGAGAGTTCCCATATACTCCTAATCCTCACCCCAACTCCTGCCAACTTCCTCTACCATCCGTTTACCCCATCAGAGTGGTACGTCTATAGTGTAAAACCTATACTGGCACACCATTATCACCCAAAGTCCGTAGTTTGCATTAGAGTTCACTCTGGGAAAAGCTCCTTTATTTTCAAGCTACAAACTTCTTTCACATCACTAGTCCACTGAGACACCTGCCCCATTGCATGGTGAGATGTCTCAGCATATCTGGCTAGGTTGTCAATTACCAAGTATCAAGTGTAGCCATTTCCCAGACAGGTGACCTGACTTGGCCGTGATCTCAATACATTCATTCATATTACACATTTTGTTAAAGAGAAAGCCATATATATAAATACAAGCATAGGTACTTGATTATTTAAAAAAAAAAAAAAAAGACAGCAATATCCAAAGCACAGCTATTAGTTTAGTAACAGGTCATAGAAAGAGGATGCTGGAGGCTTTAAGGGAAAGAGAAACATTATTACAACTTTGTCCTCAGGATCTGGCTTTTCATTAAATATCAGCCTGAAATAAATCAATTCCATCATATTCTCCTTTTTTGCCGCTGGACTGGTTTTTACAAGATCCATAATAATCTTGTAACACTTGGTATTTTTACTGACTCTACTACAAACAGGTGTTTATCCTTCTTGCAAAATGCTGTTTTAACATAGGTGCAGATTTAGGAGTTTAACGTGATTTTGTGTTTTCCTATTATGAGTGAGGAACATCCAATTACACACCTCCTTTCTCAGTCTTCCCAGGGAATGTATGGGAAATATTTCATTCACTGGTGGTTTGGTCCAGGACAATCCCAGTCCCCTTTCATGTGTTAATTCTGACTGATGCCACGTTAAATGTCTCAGGGGCCTTGGCTCTGCTGTTGCTATGACCACTAATGCTTTGTGTGGCTAAAACCCGGACTTAACTTCAGTTCTGATGCTGTCACTTCACAGTTATTCCCTAGCAAGCTTTCCTTGATGTATGGGATTTCAGAAGCTTAGATGCCTGAATGAGAACTGGTAGAAACACACACGTCAGGAAGGTTGGGTTTTAGGCACTATTCACTGGAATGCCTTGCTGTGTCTAAAAGGTTTTGTTCTAGATTTTTTAATCAGAATATTAGTGGGATGTTGATTTTATCTTTTCCTGTTGAACTTTTACCAAATGTTGTCATTTGACGTTTACCTAAACTGTTAAGTGTCTATAATTCTGGCAGTGACTGTTGCAATTAAGAGGACTTGGTTTTTTTTTTTTTTTTTTTTTTTTTGCACCTCCTCCCCCAAAATGTTGCAGAAGCCTAGGTTGATCTGTAACATTTGTAAAGAAGAACAAAATGCAAAATAGAAAATAATTTCATAAATAATCATTATTAAATATAAAATAGAAAATGATTTCATATTATATTTTAAAATAATGATATTCTATATTATTATTTTAAAAGGAAAAATAAAACCAGCGTGGTTAGAGAAAGGGCATAGACGAAAGCATAGATGAAAGCTCCTTATTTCGGAAAGGACATGGAAGAACACTATTCCCAAATCCATAAATCAAAGTAGTATCACCAAGGGAGTGTCTACTACCACCTACTGGTGGCAGGAAAGAGGTGGCTTTGTTGTAGGGATGCCTCCCTTTACCTGCACTGTGAGAGCTCTTAGGATGACCCAGCTGGTTAAGTGAGGGTGTACTTAAATGTGCCCCTATTGTTTTTACTTATCTCTCCTTTCTTTTGATTGAGAGTTTCCTCTATTCTTTATTTCCTTTAATTTTCTAAATGTTTCTCTAGCTGGTCTGGACCCCTGAGAGTTTAGAGCTTCTCTGTTGACTCTCTAACCCAGTGAGCTGGCATGATGAGCTTGAGTAAAACTGCATCCACTTCTTTCAACTCTAGGTTTGTGTCTACATGCTTATGCCTATGCAGTCCTCATGTTTAGTGGGTCAATAATTGTATTCTGTTGGCATTATTGACCAATTACTTCATATCCCACTGGTTCGGGTACAGCAGGATCCAGAAAAAGCTGCCAATAATGAGAGGTTTGAGGAAATTTTTGAAACATTTAAAGTTTGGCATTGAAGTAAAAGCAATTATTGTTAATAATAAAATGATTATGATTACAGCTGCCATTTTTTAAAATTTTGCCAAGGAAAAATCCTAAAATACGGTTACCCAAAATGAATCAGAGCTGCCATATATTATTATCATTTCCTTAAAAAAGGCTTTTGAACCACTAAAAAAGTAAAAGGAATATAGTCTCAAAAAAACCAATATTCACTTAAATTAAAATGAAACAAATTGGATATATTAAGTTTACCAAAGTTTACCAATTTTTAAAAATTTTCTGCAGGCACTAGGAGCTAGTGAAAACTTCACCCTAGACTCACTTCTGAAGACAAAAGGAGAATAGCAGAGGGTGTGGGATTTAGATAAAAAGGTCTGAAGTAGAAAGAGGAACACAAACAGCTAGCAGATGGGAAACTGCTTATGTGAATGGGTGCTGAGTTTGGTGGATGGTGGGAGAGGCATGTTGATTCAGCATCCAAACTGGAGAGTAGATGGCTGATGATAAAGACCAAACAGCAGGGGGCTCAGATCCCAAGAGGCATTACAGTGGTCCAAACAGAGAAGGCAACATGCGAGTAATTGATCGGTAAAAATATGTGCAGTCATAGAATTCAGAGTGTGGACATCATTTAAAAAAAAAAAAAAAAGGCGTATGTTGCTAAAAATCACCACCAACAATAAAAAGTGTAGACCCCCTCCCCACAAAGGATTAACATATACCATACAGACGAATGTGCAAACGGGCAGATTGTCATCATCTATAGTTTTATGCAGGTTTTCTGAATAAAAATGATGATTACGAATAATGTGATGTAAGATCATTTCTACATGTTACCTATATTTACATAATAACTTTTTTCTTATCACTTTTGATTGTATGGAATATCTGATAAAAATACCAGGTCAGGTTTTATTGGTGATATCCATTAGTATATTGCGTTAGCCACATGGATGAGCTAATTAATTTTAAAGAAAGCTATCGTGAAGTGATTTAAGAGAAAATGCCCATACGCAACAGCTTTGGTTTGGTTAAAAAGAATAAAATTGAGCAAGGAGCTTTTCTTATAGAAATTAATGTTGGAAAATGAAATCACTTTATATTGGGGAGGTGCTGATAACCTACTAAAATCACTGAGGAAAACATATGTTTTTATTTAGGTTGCAGATAAATTTATTTTCATACTTTAAATTATGTAGCTATTGAAATTCTTTTTTTTATATTAGAAAAGTAAACAATTTTAGCACTGCCAGCACAATCACACTCTTATTAAACATAAAAGAAAAAGAATCAATATGGTAAATTACAACAAAAGAACATGTTTCTTTATAGTTTTTCATTATTTTTATCTAAGATCTGAATAGACAGATTTTCTTTTTAAAACATGCTTTTGCTTCAATCCTAGCTCTAGTTCTTTTATGTAATTCACATCAATCACACTTTCAATTATCTTTATCTTATCAACAAAAGACATTTGGTGGATCTGAAGAAAGAAAAAAAAAAAAAAAACTGAATGCCTACCAAAATTCCAAATTACTCTGAGCATTCTTTTTGAAATCTTAATTTATATTTTGTATTTTCAGAAATAAGCAAACTGGAATTCTTTCAAATAGCAACTTTTAAGAATTTGCCACTAGTAAATTGGATTAGGATTTAGCATCAACAAGATCTATGAAAGTGGTTTGAGAAAGAAAAATAATCTGATTATCATAAGTAGAAATCTTGTTGAGTTAAGAGAAAGTCACTTAATATTTTAGAAGTTGACTGATAATAACTGAATTCAGTGTAGAGCATTTTTTTTTCAATATATAGGACTACAAAATGGAGTGGTTATAACTCATCTCAGATACCCTTCCCAATATTATTTTTATTATATATTTTATGTGTATTTCACTTAAATTTTTCATAGGCTATCTCTTTTCTTAGAAAATTATTTTTCCTTCCCAATGATCAATGTGTATGCCACACACACACACAAAACACACACTCACACACTTATGTCTATAAATTGAGGTTGACAACTTAATTGTTATTTCAGGCAACAGGAAAGACAGGTACCTCTAGTACAACTAATAAGTCATTTTATTAACATTTGTCTTCAAGGAGAGGATAAGGAATATATCAGAAAGGCAGAAATTCACATATGGTGCTCACCTAAGGTCTTAAATCCCAGAGAAGAGAGAAACTGGCAAGAAAGTATTGTCCAAGTGCAATTCTTTCATCTTAAAAAAATAATGATTTAGTTGGATGGTCAAAACCTCAGTAGAACCTAAGCAAAATAAATAAAAAATAAACCTATGTTTATTTTCAGAGCCTAAGGACATGCATTTCCAAAAAAAAAACCTCAGAGGCTTAAATAGTGCTTAAGAGTTTCCATTTAATTAAAGTGGATGCAGATAATCTTGGTCTAGGTCTGAGCTGTCTTGCACTGCCTACTTGCTGCTCTGGTGCTCGAAGGCAAAACTCCATTAAAATTCAACAGATCTTAACAACTGCTGAACACTCTTGGGCTGAGAGTTTGATAGTGTATCAGGTCAGGAACTTAAGCCTCTGGGTAAAGACAGGCCATGGTTCTGTGGGTGTTAGCTGTGATCACCGGCAATCAGCAGGCAGAAAACTCTGGTATCCTGAAATTACACAGCATGGAGGGTCTTCACTGAGCTGCTCCAATGTTTTTGTTTGTTTGTTTGTTTGTTTGTAGAGAACAAAAACATAGAACTTATGAGACCCCAGTGAAGACAATACATGGGCTTAGGATGCGTATGTTTTAAAGAAAATAATGTAAGTTTTCCTTGGTTCTCTGTGATGAAGTTGAACTTAATGACCTCCAGAGATCTCACCCTATAAGACGTAATGATTCGAGGATAATCTTGTTTCTTAACCCTGCGTTCTAGTGCAACTAGGTACCGGTGTCTCATCTTGGTTGTTGTTGCCCTTCAGCAGAGATGGGCTTACGTGAAGGAGGAAAAAAAAAATTCCTGAACACTGTTAAGGTTCCTGGCTAGGTCTGAAAGCTAATAAAGACAGATTAACGGAGAAAAGCAATCAAATTCTATTGGATTTTTACATACACGAGTCCTCACGAGAGAATGAAGACACAAAGAAGGGTCCAGAACAGGAAACATTTTTATAGCTTCTAGACAAAGAAACAGTATATTTGTGAAGAATTAATGTGACAAAATTTGGGCTGGAAGTAGTAAATGATGAAATAATTCAGAAGATATAAAGTATGTTTAATATCACATAAATATGAATACTCATTCCTGGAAGGAATTTGATAGCATCAGTAGGTGTTGTAGGTATGTTTACTGTTTCCTCAACAACAAAAATCATATAGTCTAGAAAAATCTTCATGAAATATGTCAGGAACGAATCTGTTCATTCACAGTGAAATACAAAAGGTCTCTGGACAAAGAGTGTGTTTGAAAGACAATAAATTGGGGCATTATTATCTGCTAATCTTTTATAAAGTGGTAGAGATACAAAGACTTTTTTTAAATAAAAGCACTTAGCGCCTATAAACACCTCCATTATGTAGTTAAACAAAAAGTAGTGCTATAAATTAATGAGTTACTAAAGGTGAATGATCATTAGTATTAATACAGTTACATTTAATTGCAAGGAAAAATACTATATGTACCATTTGTATTTCAAAGCTGAGGAAACTGAGCTTTGAGCTTTATCCAAGTTTGAATAAAACTGAACTTCAGAAGTTGGATATGTAGCAGACAGTGTTAATAATGTCCAGAGAAGATTTTTCCGGTGTCTATCACATAAAATCTGTAGTTTTCTGTGACCGCAAAATCTAGGTGCTATTGCATATCTACTGCCAAACTTAAGAGGCATCATGGAGATCCTATTTCAGTGCTGGAGCCAAAAAGATTTATAACGGAACAAGAATAGAGATTTAATATGGATACTGAGTCAAAGATAGGAATTGAGTGTTCAGTGTAGTTGATACAAAGAATCTTACTCATTTATGAAGATGTTTGTTGTATATTTAAGATACAACACTTTTTAAAAGACATAGTCCATGCAATAGTTATTGAAACATTTCAGAAACATGCAGGTCAACAACTGCTGTGAAAACATCATTGAAGTGTAGCTGTTTTAAGGTAAATCAGGGACAAAGAGATGATGGTTAGCAGGCAAGAGGCAATGTGTGATGTATAATGGCTGTCCTCTGTACATGATGGGTCCCATCTGGGCCACTAACTGTCAGGCATTAGGGATCAGAATGGATTCCACAGCATCACATGGCGTGGATTAAGGGATAGACTTTAATAGGGGTCAATAAAAGGAAAAGAAAGTGCAATGTGATGGTTAATTTTATGTGTCAGTTTAACTGGGCCATGGGGCGTCCAGCTCTTTGACCAAACATTATTCTGGGTGCATCTGTAAGGATGTTTCTTGGTAAGATTAACATTTGAATCAGTAGACTGAATAAAACATTTCTTTTACTCATGTGGGTGGTCCTCCTTCAATCAATTGAAGATCTGAATAGAACAAAAAAAAAAAAAAAAAGGTTCAGGAAACTCTGCCTGCTGGACTGATTTAGCTGAGCCATTAGTCTTTTCTGGTCTTTGGATTCAGACTGTAGTATCTGTTCTTCTTGGATCTGGAGGCATTTGGATTGCAACTACCCATCAGCATCCCTGGGTCTCTGGCTTGCCAGCTGTGGGTCTTGGTACTTCTCAGCCTCCATAATTACATGAGCCAATTCTCTGGTTGTGTGTGTGTGTGTGTGTGTGTGTGTGTGTGTGTGGTGTATGTGTTCTATTTCTGTGGATAACCCTAAAATACACATGTTCTCTATTCCTTCATTCTCCTTGAAGTGTGCTACTGTAAGGGCATTATGGGTTTGTATTTCTATGCAGGAATCCTGCCTGCCACAACCTGTCTTAATCCCGTGAACCAAGTGTGAGGGCAGCCTTATCAGTGGAGGGAGAAACAGATCCCTTGGGTGCCAGCCAGTCTGGATTAGCTTAGGATTTGTATATAGAATTTGTATATAGAATTTATATATAGCTCCCGGAGACCTTGGGACCCATGGGAAGTTGCTAATTCCTCTCTTGTGGGAAAGAAGCCACAGATACAAGACCTTGGGTACAGCCTGCTCAGATAAGGGGACTTCTGGTCCCAGTCACTTATTTTCCATGCAATAGAGAGTGAGCTTCAGGGTCCTTTGTGTGCTGTCTTGTTCCTTGAGTCATACATTGCTGAATTGCACTTGATGATTTTCATAGTTATGATTCCGTGAAAATGCAGTCTTACTGGAGAGTTGCTGCATATAAGAAGAAGTCAGGATAGAAGATAAAGATTAGTGAATAATAATAGGTTAAAACACTTTCTTTTTTTTTTAACAGATAATATATTATTTGTTTCAGGGTTACAGGTCTGTGATTCATCAGTCTTACACAATTCACAGCGCTCACCACAGCACATACCCTCCCCAATGTCCATCACCCAGCCACCCCATCCCTCCCATCCCTTTCACTCCAGCAACCCTCAGTTTGTTTTCTGAGATTAAGAGTCTCTTATGGTTTGTCTCCCTCTCTGGTTTTGCCTTGTTTCATTTTTCCCTCCCTTTCCCCAACAAACCACCTCCATCCTGCCTCTTAAATTCCTCATATCAGGGAGATCATATGATAATTGTCTTTCTCTGACTGACTTATTTCACTTAGCATAATACCCTCTAGTTCCATCCACGTCATTGCAAATGGCAAGATTTCTTTTTTGATGGCTGCATAATATTCCATTATATATATACACCACATCTTTATCCATTCATCTAGATGCCGATGGACATCTAGGCTCCTTCCATAGTTTGGCTATTGAGGACATTGCTGCTATAAACAGTCAGGTGCACATGCCCCTTTGGATCACTACATTTGTATCGTTAGGGTAAATACCAGGAGTACAATTGTTGGGTCATACGGTAGCTCTATTTTCAACTTTTTGAGGAACCTCCATATTGTTTTCCAGAGTGGCTGCACCAGTTTGCATTCCCACCAGCAGTGTAGGAGGGTTCCCCTTTCTCCGCATCCTTGCCAGCATCTGTCGTTTCCTGACTTGTTAATTTTAGCTATTCTGACTGGTGTGAGGTGGGATCTCACTGTGGCATTAAAATGCATTCTTTATTTGCTCCAGATTTCTAATACCATTCCCCTGGATTTTACTTTATGGAAGATTTGTGTTTTAAAGTAGTTAGAAATATAAATTAATTAGAATCCAAAGGCTTTGGAATGCCAAGGAGACTTTCTTTAACACACTAGGATGGAAAGTGGGAAGTGCAGACTTTTCATCAAGTAATAATATGAAAGTAGGGTTTTATTAGGAAGGGAAATTGTGCATGATTCTCTGGAGGAATGAGAACCCAGGCAGATTAGCTGGGATGCCGTTACAGTAGTCCATCAAGTGATTAGGGGCCTGGAATCCGGTAGTGAGAGGGTTAATAAAAATGGGGGGATATTGCTGAGAGTTGCTTCAAAGGATAGGTCAAGAAAATGTGGTGACTCACTAGAAGGATGCTAAAGGAGAGGGCATAAAGATAAATTCAAAGTTTCAAAAGTAGGCAATTAGGAAAAATACATGGTTTCAGTTAGGAGCATCACATGAGGATGTCTGCTGTGGGCCATGGAAGATGAGTGATTTTGGTGAGAACGTGACATCCGAATAAAACTAAATACAGGCCTAATGATTATAATCAAACTTGGTGCTGGTTAGCATTTATTTGGCTAACACTGAGTGGAAGTGAGGGAATTGCTACACGCTGAATTGTGTCCCCCCTTTCCAAATTCATATGCTGAAGCCCTAATCTCCAATATGACTGTATGTGGAGAAAGAATCTGTGTGATGATAATAGTTAAATGAGGTCATAAGGGTGAGTCCCTAATCGACTAGTGCCAGTGCCCTTATAAGAAGAGAAGGAGACAGGGGCGTCTGGGTGGCTTAGTGGGTTTATGCATCTGCCTTCAGCTCAGGTCATGATCTCAGGGTCCTGGGATCGAGCCCCACATCGGGCTCTCTGCTCAGCAGGGAGCCTGCTTCCTCCTCTCTCTCTGCCTACTTGTGATCTCTCTGTCAAATAAATAAAATCTTAAAAAAAAAAAAAAAGAGAGAGAAAGAGACACTAGAGCTCTGTCTCGCTTCACTCTGTGAAGACACAGTGAAGTCAGCAGTCTACAAGCCAGAAAGAGAGCTCTTACTAGACACTGAAGCAGTTGCTACTTGACCTTAGACTTTCAAGCCTCCAGAACTATGAGAAAATAAACTTCCGCTAAGCCACTTAGCTTGTGGCATTTTGTTATGGCAGCCTAAACTAACTAATACAGTAATTTTCATGCTTAGAAAATAAAATAATTATGTTTTACTCTACCTAATTAATTACTGTACTTAAGGCAGAAAACAAGAGAGTAAGCATCAGAAAAGCAAAAGTAATGATAATCATTCATTATTAGATAATTATGCTGTATCTCCACGTATGTATGAAGACACAGAATGTGATTATCTTAGAAGGGGCATTGACAACTTCAGTTGGATTTGCCTTTGACATTTTTTTGCTTGTGAATTATATAGAGATAGAGATCTATCCAGAGGCCACTCCTGTTTACACATTTATAACAAAGAACGACTTTGTTAGATTGCTGATAGCAAAAGGAAGATAAATCCACCAATTAGTGAATAATAATAATAACAATAACAATAGTAATAATAATAGAGACTAATAGTTAAGTACTTGCATTGTGCCAGGTGTTTTCTGAGTATCTCACGTATATTCACTTAAATCATCTTTGTACAACCCTATTCAGCAGGCACTATTATTAACCCCACTTTACAGAAAAGGAAAGTGAGACACTGAATATCAGTAACCTGTTCACGATCACACATCTATGAAGGACAAGAGAAGTAGTGAATGACAACAATCAGTGGCCATTCATAGATCTCAAAAGTAGTCGTTCTTTAAATGAAACAAGATGGGATTGGGAGGGAGACAAACCATAAGAGACTCTTAATCTCACAAAACAAACTGAGGGTTGCCAGGGGGAAGGGGGTAAAGAGAGGGTGGTTGGATTATGGACATTGGGGAAGGTATGTGCTATGGTGAGTGCTGTGAAGTATGTAAACCTGGCGATTCACAGACCTGTACCCCTGGGGCTAATAATACATTATATGTTAAAAAAAATAAAAAATATATATATTAAAAAAAGGGTTTTAAAAACTAAAAAAAAAAAAAGTCATTCTTGTGAAAGAAAAAATATGGTTAAATTTTTATGAACTTTGGTTGCAAAGTTGTACAGAACCAAAGGATCTTGGAGAAAGGGCTTCCCAGAGAAGCCCTTTCCAGGGTGGCAGCACATCCAATGTTCCGGAATTCCTCAGTATATTGAGCTCTGATCTCTCTCTGAAACTTACGTACTTCTGTTTGTTTTCCGGTTTCAGAGCTAACTTTTCCTGACCCTCTACTGTGCTTCCTTCTGGCTAACGGAGCATTTTCCAGTGTTTTCTTGTTCAGTCTCAGCAGTGTGTGTTACCATTCCCACTTTTTCAGACGGGGAATGTGAGGCTGAGGAAGTGTAACAAGACAAGGCACCGTATAATTCAAAGTGCGCAGGTTAACCATGCTCAGTAGGAATATCCAGGGACGACTGACTCCCCCAGCCCTTCATCCTAGTTGCCCTTTCCTCAATTCTCTAGTTTAGCTGCTCTAGTATTAGCCAATATCCCAGATGTTGTATTACATTGGATTTTGATCTCCCTGGATCCAAATACCCTATTTTTAAAATTACCACTTAAGATTAATCTTTTTTAAAGATTTTATTTATTTGTTTGACACAGAAAAAGAGTGAAAGACAACAAGAGAGCAACTATAAGTAGGGAGAGTGGGAGAGGGAGATTATTTGACAGAGAGAGAGAGAGAGAGAGATCACAAGTAGGCAGAGGCAGGCAGAGAGAGAGGGGGAAGCAGGCTCCCCGCTGTGCAGAGAGCCCAATGTGGGGCTTGATCCCAGGACCCTGAGATCATGACCTGAGCCGAAGGCAGAGGCTTAACCATCTAAGCCACCCAGGCGCCCCTAAGATAGCATTAATTCTTAAAAAATAACATTTTACATTAAAATAGCCATGTCCTTATTACGTAATGTTAGAATTAAAAAAGGAGGGGCGCCTGGGTGGCTCAGTGGGTTAAGCCTCTGCCTTGGGCTCAGGTCATGATCCCAGGGTCCTAGGATCCAGCGACAGGAAGCCTGCCCCCCTCCCCCCTCTGCCTACTTGTGATCTCTGTCTGTCAAATAAATAAATAAAATCTTAAAAAAGAATGCAAAAAGAAATAATAATATAAATTCCCTAGTATTCCTGATCATTTTTTATATTAATATAGCTCTTGATGTATTTTCTTTTTTTTTAATTTTAAAGGTTTTATTTATTTATTTGAGAGAGAGAGCAAAAAAGAGAGGGAGAGCAAGAAAAGTGGGAGGGAGAAGCAGAGTCCCTGCTGAGCAGACAGCCCCATGCTGGGCTCGATCCTAAGACCCTGAAGGCAGATGTTTAACTGACCGAACCACCCAGGCACCCCTGTTTTCTGTAAATACTTATTTTTACATTGGTTGCATTTATACCACATTAATTTGTATGTGTCCTGTTTCTCTTCCTTAGCATTGATAACATCAACATTTTATAGATACTCATAAAGTGTGAACTGTGATTTTAATGATTGATATTCCATTAGTAACCCTTTTCCTTTTGCTAATCTTTTAGTACCCATCTTCATAGAACCATACTAAATTTATTATAAGTGATCTGGTGATTAGAATCTTTGTAAATATCTTGTGTTATTTTTTTTCCCCTGGATTTTAAGTTACTTTCTAAGGAAAATTTTCACAAGTGAGATTTCTGTCTTGAAGAGTATTTGAGAACTAAATTTTTTTTTTGAGAACTAAAATTTTTAAGTCTCTCTCTCCACATGTGCATGCACACACATACACATACACACACAGATATATTTATGTTTATTTTTAATTTGGTTAGGTCTCTTGTCAAGGATTTTTTTAATAATTTATTCTCTTAGATGCAATTTGTAGAAGTGACTTTTTGAACCACATTCCTTCTCACAATTAACATTGCCATGTGGGCACTAGTTTGGGGGAGGGTGCGGTTTGGCTTTTTTTTTTTCTCTCTAGTTTTTTGGTTTGGTTTGGTTTTAGCAAGGTTTTATACTGTTTACTTTGGTTCTTGATTTTATGATCAGGTGTAACTGCTCATATTTTTTGAGAGTCTGATTTTTTCCTTTCTATATCTGTGTGTTATTTTTTTTAAAAAATCTAGTTACCATGTATTGCTTCATCGTACTCAACCATAACATGTAATTTAATTACTCTATACCTTGTTCAGATTATCTCAGCTGCCTGAAAACTCTAGTACACCTGGAAAAAAAAAATCTTATTACTCAAAGCCCCTTTAAAAGAGCACTCCCTCCAGGAAGCCTCCTTTCTTACAACCAGGCAAGACTTGTCAGTCATCGTTTTTTGTCTGCATTGTTTAAATCACCATTGTAGACTTCTTCGTATTGTATTCTAGTCACTTATATTCTCATCTAAACTAAAGTCTCCTTAAGCACTCCGAGTTACAGGTTCTCATGTTCTAAGGGTGAACACCTCAGCCCACACTAAGCCGAAATATTATGGCATGTGGAATGCGTAATACATGTGGGTTGAATGAATGAATGAAATCTTTGTTTCCTTGAAGCTCCACTGTTCAGAAATTCATTCTAACCAGATGCCATCATGGAAATAAGAACAGTAGCTCAATAGATCTGATACAATGACCAAACCTTCCTGAATTGCTGTTATACATAAATCTCACCTGGAATGTGTAAGTGTAACCTGGGGAGAGGAAGAAGGTAATCAGGTTAAAGCCACTTTGTGAAATGGTTTGCATACCATGCTAAGTGGGTTGTTATGCTATTGATTTTTTTTAAATTTAATTTTATTTTTTTAGCATTCCAAGATTCATTATTTATGCACACACCCGGCGCTCCATGCAATACATGCCCTCCTTAATACCCATCATCAGGCTCACCCCTCTGCCACTCCCCTCCCCTCCAAAACTCTCAGTATGTTTCTCAGAGTCCACAGTCTCTCATGGTTCATCTCCCCCTCCGATTCCTCCCCCTTCACTTTTCCTTTCTTTCTCCTAATGTCCTCCATGCTATTCCTTACGCTCCACAAGTAAGTGAAACCATATGATAACTGACTTTCTCTGCTTGACTTATTTCACTCTGCATAATCTCCTCCAGCCCTGTCCATGTTGATACAAAAGTTGGGTATTCACCCTTTCTGATGGTTTTGTAATATTCCATTGTGTATATGGACCACATCTTCTTTATCTGTTCATCTGTAGAAGGGCATCTCTGGGCCTTCCACAGTTTGGCTGTTGTGGACATTGCTGCAATGAACATTGGGATACACATGCTCCTTCTTTTCACTACATCTGTATTTTGGGGGTAAATACCCAGTAGTGCAATTGCAGGGTCATAGGGTAGCTCTATTTTTAGTTTTTTGAGGAATCATCACACTGTTTTCAAATGTCATGGGGAAGCATGAAATGGTGCATGTCACTGTTTCCTAAAGGCAGTGATGATACTTTCCTCACCCAGACCGATTTTATGTTCTGAGGAAGCAGGGTAATTAGAATTATTATTTATTCTCACATATAGTAAAAAAAGAAAGGGTAGAAAGTACATTTGTCCAGTAGACAGGATTTGACACTAAGAACAGGCGTAAAAGTGGTGACTTGTAAACGCCATTCATCACTTAATGTTGCTGATTGAGTTTTTGGATGTGAGTGCTGCTCTGAGTTACTAAAAGACAAAACACTGAATGAGACAAGGAACCTAAAATAAGTGGGAGAGAAAGATCATTAGGTCTGTGATCTACCAGCATTTTACTTGGCTAGCATCTGTGATTCTGTTATTTATCATCTTATGATACACTCTGTATTCCCACTCTTTGTGTACTAAGCACATAGCGGGCTGTCAGAACATTCGGGCCACAACAGGCCAGGAAATGCAGAGCACGGCTGACTTGAAGGGGTGACATGGATGCCAAAGCCAGTTGGTATGAGAAAGGCCCGTCACCTCCATGGTAGTGCTTGTTTTGAGACTATACACAAAAGGATGGGTAGAGATTTGAAACATTGTACAAGGTATATCTAGGATTCACATTACTCAGTGCTTGTATTATTCTAAGATGTGTCATGCAGGGAATTAAAGGCTCATGGCTTGCCATTGCTATGTGAGGAGAGGAAGTGTTCAATGTGCAGTCCAGTATGGAAGAGGGGACAAAGAGATAGGGAGCTATAACTCCTGCCCCAGAGAAGTTTACACTCTTTATACAGAAATACCTTGCAGATAAGTAGCCCCTAAATGAATACAGTCCAATCAAGCCCTTTGTTGTATAATTTAAAATCCATAGAAGAAGGGTCATTTTGAATTATGGTATGAAAATTGAAGCATTATGGCATGTGGCATGGCGTGAACAAAAAAGGTCAGAAGAGAGCCCGTAACTCTGCTCCTCCCAAGTCAAGTTGCCTCTTTAGATTCCAAAATACCTCCTGGTTGATAAAACCCAGCAGGTTCATTTTTCCATTTGTCAAGGGGAAAAAAAAAAAAAAAAAACGACAACATCTCAGTTTTAAAATCTGTGCCAAAGGGTTTTCTTAAAATTTTGATATCTGTGACTTCATGTCAATATTTGAATCAAATATAAAAGTACATGGATTATTCTGAAGTTGTGTATCATATTATTTTAAATGTATTATATTTGTGTCATGATGTCTACAGAGAGCAAAATGACCGAGGGGGTCTTGCACCTGAACAAGCGTGACAGTGCTCGCGGTGATGATGCGGTTAACCTGCAGAGTCAGTGTGCCTTCTCCTCCTTAAAAAACATAAAAGACCTGTTTCTTACTCTTTTATAATCCAGCTGCCAGTTACGAATGAAGTACCTTGTGTCACCCAGTATGTTTCTGAGTAAACCTCATTTTCCTTTTTTAGAAAAATTTGGACTTGTGAACTTGCATATTATGTTGCCACTGTGGGACGGATGGTGGTTATTGGTAAAGCATTTTCAGCTGTGTCTATAGACATTCGGTCCTGTTCCCCCCACTTGACACTCCATTGTCAAAGGATAAAGCAGTGTCTCCCATGAATTGGATACTTGTGAAGTTAACAAACAGACTAAAAGACTAAACTCCAAAGATACATAAGCACCTTCGTGAGTGGTAACGATGATACTTTCCACAGAAATAAAAATAGGATTAAGATGTCTTTGCCTAATGTACATGGACCGGCACATGGAAATCCAAAGACCTACACACACTTCCCTGATATTGTATTTTTAGAAAATTTAAACATGGAATTTTTTTCTTAAAATGGGAAGATTCTAAATCAAAAATATAAAATGTTTTCAGAATTTTTTGTAAGCAAGCCACATATTGTATGTTTTCACAAAATCTCTAAAGCCCGTGAGTTGTTCCAAATTTCGACTGAATTCTACTGGATAACTGGGCCCATTCAGAGGGACTGTACAATCTAATAGGAAGAATGAGGCAGCAACGTGATAGGCCCAACTTGGGGCTGGCCAGAAATTCTGATGTCCCGTTGCAGTCTTAAATTCACATGGGATCAGAAGGCACAGCAGGAGAGTCACAGCATATAGATGGAGAAAGAAGTTCACTGTGAGTGCCTTAGCTAAGGCACACAGCTGTCAACAATTTCCCTTGGGTAGGTCTAGAACCAGAGATGCTAACAATTCCAAGTTAGTTCAGAGTAAGACAGGAAAAAAGTGAACCTCCCTGGCAAAATCTCTTTGTTTACAAAAGGCCCCACTATCTGCCTTCTCTGTTCTGGCATCTGAATTGCAGGCAACCCCCAGAGAAGCAATCACTCTCTCTTTCCCTGGGGAAGTTGCTTTCTGCTTCTGTGCGATTACTTCACAGTTCCTTCTTTGTACACTCTAGTACCCTTCCTTCTTTCCTCATTCTTACCTGCTGTATTCACTCCTTCATTGTCAAGAAAAGGGAAGTAATTAGGAAAGAACGTTCTCATTCTCTCAACACGAGACCTGCCAACCATTTGTTCCCCTGCCACTGCTCCTGTGCTCTATTCCCTATCTTTACCTGGGTGACCCATTCTTGCTTCTGTCTAACCAACCGCTCCATGCATATGCTCTACCTCCCTTCCCCTCTTACCTCGCAAGGTGCATCTGCCTCTCTTCCTCTTGCATCATTTCTTTTCCCATGCACTGGATCATTCTCATGAGCACCCAAATATATTGTAGTTGCTTCCATTAAAAAAAAAAAAAATCTCTTGGGGCTCCTGGGTGGCACAGTTGGTTAAACATCTGCCTTCAGCTCAGGTCATGATCCCAGAGTCCTGGGATGGAGCCTTGAGTCAGGGTCCCTGCTCAGCAGAGAGTCTGCTTCTCCCTCTGCCTCCGCCCCTCCCCCTTCTTGTGCTCTCTGTCAAATAAATAAATAAATACAATCTTTAAAAAAAACTCTTGGCAGAGTATTTCCCTTCAGGTATTGTCCCATATCTGCACTTTTTTTTGTTAAGATTTTATTGCACTTCTTTTTATAGAAAACTATTTTGATAGTGTTTCCTGCAGTATTGTCTTAATTTCCTCATTGTCTCCCTTCTTTATCATTTATTCTGACATCAGTCCCTTTCAATGAGGTTTTTCTCCCACCCCTTCATGGGAACATTCTCTAAAAGTCATCAGTGACCTATATCTTGCCAAATCCAAAGGTCTGTTTCTGTCCTTATTTTACTCAACTTCTCAGAAAACTTCTACTCAATTGATTACTCCTTCTCTACAGGAATGCATCTAAATATTTATTTATTTATGAACCTGTTTGCTGTCTTTCTTTATCACTACAATATAAGCGCAAGCACAGTACTCTATAACCCTTGGTTCTTGGTCATCTTGTTGTATCTCTGGTATTAGGGACTGTTGTTTCCCTCATGTCCAGAATAGTACCTGGCATGTCCTAGGTGCTCAAATACTACATCATTTACTGAATTTTAATTAAGCTGATTTAACAGATTTGAGTAACAGGTACATAAACTCATAAACACAGAGTTTATATGTAAAACCAAGATCTTAGGAGTCAGAATTCTCTCTGCTATGTTTTTCTAGCACCAGAACAGGCTCTTAATTTAAATTTAAAATTGAGCTTTGAAATCTCTTTATTTCCATTTGAAATGAATTCATCCAATATGTCCACTGAATTGCACAGCTCAGTGTGGACTCTCTTCAGTTGACTCAGGATAAATAAACATATTCAAGGAAGTCACTAATCTGGGTTAGTATCCCACGAAAACAAGACCAAATTGTGGCTGCTTTTGTGGAACTATGGCTAAAAACGGGTGAGCCCTACATTCTTGTGTTCATTCTCAAGCACACTTCTGAGATGTAGTTGCCCCACTCCATGCTGAGATAAGTGTCCACAAGGAGTAGAATATGCAAAATATCTAATTACCATCCCCATGTCCTGCCGTCCCCAGCTCATTCCAAAGGTCTCCATCCAGTCATTGACCTAATTAACCCACCTGGGTCTAGCCTGCGGCCAAGAAATCTGTTTATAGCCCAGAGTAAATTGATAGCTGAATTGAGAGGCCTTTTCTTATATTTAATCATTTTCCCCTCCAGAACACAAGTAAGCAGGTGCATCTTAAATATATGAAAATAATAAGCCCCCCCCCCCATTCCAACCCTGTTTCTTTCCTCTGAACAAAAAGGAAATAAAACATTGAGGGACTGCATTCAAATGAATTACTCCCTCAGGACTGTCAGAGACTCCCTCAGGGGGAGACTGTGGAGAGAGATCTGTGGGATCCCTGGGTTTTAGTGAAATCATTGCAGCCATGTGGCACTTTTTTGCCTGCAGATAAAAGTGCTGGCCTTTAGGATGAAGCCTGTGAAATGGGTGGGAGGCCTTGGGGGTTTTCTTAAGCTGTTTTGTTTGAAGAATTTAGCTACAAGGAGTTTGATTAAGATACATGTTCATGGATGCTTGACTATAGGATTTGTTCTAGCATTAAGGTTGCAACTGAGACCAATTTCGGGAAGATTGTTGAGATGCCTAAGTAATTTTTCCCCCAAGAAAATGTGTCAAAACAGGAAAAAATGAGCTCAGATAACTAGAACCTGTAATCATACTTGTTTGTTTTTAATTCTTCCCCTCATTTACTTTTAATTACATTGAACCAACATTTTTTGAAAACCTGTGAACTGTGCTGAATTCTGGGTAAATGTACAAGTGTTTGCCATAGTCTTTACTCTGAGGGTGTTTTGCATCATGTATTGAAAAGATGTATTAAGACTACATTGTTAAGCAATGTGTTTATAATACGGCCTCTGACCAGAGATACGTAGCCCAATTGCCTCCACTTTCCGGGCAGTTATCTTTGAAAAGCAAAGATTTTCCAGGATTGCAGAATCCTTTAAAAGTCAAAGAAATATTCTGTCTTGAGGCTACCATCTATTTTACTTACTAAGATGGGATATGCAGTGAACTCACATTTGACAAGAATTTTTTTTAACAAGACTCAAATAAACAGAATCTTTTTATTGCATTAATCAGCAAATTCAAGGATCAGAATCACAGTTTTGATTGTAGTTGATGACTGCGAGATTTTCATATGTGGTATCTGTGCTGACTGAGAATGGACTGGACAACAGGGAGAGCCTGAGGTGAGCACTTCCAGGCGGTAACCTGGCCAGGGATGAGTAAAGGGGCACCAGAGTGAGAAGGATAAGGTGACATGAGATGTTGACATCAAGGGAGTGACAGGTGTGACAGAGAAACATGGATGTATTACCGGCGAAGGTGGAATGCCTATTGGTTGGTTGTGCCACCTGTACTACTTGGACATAAGTGAGAAGCGTGAAACAAAACGGCATAAGCCATAAGCCCTTCTTGCTAAACCTGGGAATGGAAGCCAGCAGAAACTAGTGAGATCATTCTCTCACAAAGGGTAAATTGCAACTCTATGGCTATTTGGTATCTTTCCATCTAAACTAATGTCTCTGGCTGACTTGATTTATTCTCAACATTTTGGCACTCTGAAAAGTGGGTCACGTCCTCATCTTGAGGAGAAATACACCACCAGTTTTCAATAAAGAGAAAAGTGACAAAGTCATTTCTCAACTTTAGTTCCACTAGACTCTCTAAAAGAACTCGAAAGTTATTTTGTTTCTTTTACTCCCCTCATGCCTCCTGAGTGATGACAGATCTACTTCAAAATTGTGAAGGAAGATAAACAGAGGTTAAAAAACATGAAGTGGTCTGTTTATTCTGTTCATTCATGAGAAATGTCCTGCAAGAGCTGTCTGAACCGTGGGCTCTGGTTGTTCATCATGGGATGCTGGCGGCTTCCTTCCCATGGGAAGTTATAGGGAATGTTCTTTGGATTGCTTTAAAACTGTATTCATAGCTCGTCTCTGGTATGTGGTAGAACTTCAAAATTATTAGTCTCAAAGGAAAAAAATATATATAAATAGATTTTCTGATGCTTGAACATTGAAAGGGGACAGAAGAAAAACTAGAAGCTTAGGGTTTTAGAGCTGCTATAATTTTAGAAGTGACAAAACCTGTCATCTCAGCTCTAAGGAGCTGCACTCCTTAGAGAACACAATATATCAAAATATAAAAAGAGGACTTGCCTGTGGCACCCGGCTGGTTAGTGACTGAGACATTCCTCAGTCTCTTGAGGTTAAGACCAGTAATCTCTCCCTTTTGACATACCGGAGGCTTGACGAGTGAAAACTGAACACAAGCAGTTTGGGGAAACAGGGAAAGGAAATCAGACTTGATGCTCTGTTTTTCCATTCACCCCTTATATAGATGTTTCTTTAAATTTAATATTTTTGAATATACAGTGTGTTATGGTAAATTTCTACTAAAAGTTTCTAAGGATTAATCCTTCTCTTTGGAAAGGAAGCATGGGATAATAACGAGAATGGATTCAGACCATCCTAGGATCACACTGTAACTATCTAATTGGAATATATCAATCAACTTACCCTATTTCTTGGCTTCCTCCTTGTTACAATGGACATGACTCCACCTAATTAATAAGGTTCTTATAAAGGCTTAATTAAAATATGCAACCCAGGACTCCGGGTTGTGCTCGGCTCCAAGGGCACTTCTGTGGCCTCTCTCCCATGGTCTCCCGCTTGGCCCCTTGACCTGAGCATCCCCAGCCAGACTTTGCCCCCGTGGCATCTGTCATGTCAGAGGCTCCCAGGGTCTGGCTACACAACAGTGGTTGTATCATTTGGGCATGTCTCTGGGTGTCTCTCCTTCTTCACCCTCTTTGCCCCCTTGGAGGAAAATAAAATACCTGGTGGTAGAGATGTTCTTCATGCTTGGAAGACCCACTGGACTAAAGCAGAGCTACCATCCTCATGCAGATTCTGCCCCTGTTGGCTTTTGTATAGCCCTGCATTAAGAATTGCTTTCACATTTTTAAATGTTTGAAAAAAAATACTATTTCAAGAAATTCAAATTGCAGGTTCCATAATCAAAGCTCTGTGGGAACACACTAAAAAAAGCATGTATGTCATAGCTCAGTGTCTGCTAGAGAAGAGCTGTTGTATTATTGTTTTTATTAAGTAAAATTAAATAATTCATAATTCTAAATTTTATAGTTTTACATGAATTTGCATCTGACTTGTGGAAATCGAGAGGATCAACTTCATACTTGTTTGCTTTATTTGTTATGCTATTAATTTTATAAAGTTATATTGTATAATTTATACATTATAATGCATGATTATAATTTATAGTTTATAATGTATAATGAAAATTACCTATGCTTTATTATTTTTTTAATTTAGTGACAATAGTTGCAAATAGTACAGCACAATATTCTGAAGAAGTATCTCTGCTCTTGAAATTTCTGATAAAGTTTCAACAACTAAATTTCAGACCCATGGGAAACATGACATAAATGATTTTTTTAAAGATTTTATTTATTATTTGACAGAAATCACAAGCAGGCAGAGAGGCAGGCAGAGAGATAGGGGAAGGCAGGCTCCCTGCCGAACAGAGAGCCATATTTGGGGCTTGATCACAGGACCCTGAGATCATGACCTGAGCCAAAGGCAGAGGCTGTAGCCCACTGAGCCATTTGGGCGCCCCGACATAAATGATATTTTTAAGATCAATGCATGTGGGCACCTGGGTGGCTCAGTCGATTAAGTGTCTGCCTTCAGCTCAGGTCATGATCCCAGCATTCTGGGATCGAGTCCCGCTTTGGGCTCCCTGCTCCACGGGGAGCCTGCTTCTCCCTCTGCCTCTCTCTCTCTGCCTCTCATGAATAAATAAATAAAATCTTTAAAAGAATTAAAATCAAAGTATATTTTAAGAGAATTGTGAGCAAACCATAAACTGGCCTGCTCCCCCACACACCTATGAGTGAGAATCACTGTTTCTTCCAAGAATTTTCATACATATCTCAGATAAAAGTTGTACCATGTTCACATTCCTCTAATTTGACATACGGAGGGTGAAAAATGCAAATCAAGAAGCCAAATACTGAAGAAGTTATGATGAGTTATAATTTGGAAGGTTTACCTTTACAAGAGACTAATAATAATAATAATAATAATAATGATATAATAATAATAATAATATTCTTAGAGAACATGTACAAGCTGAACCAAAGTTTCAAATAACTCTCCCAACCCATCCACAAGTTGTCCTTAAATTTTACTTTTCGATTTTAAAGAGAACTTAAATAATAAAATGTGTTGGTATTGCTCTGTTTTTGCCTTGTGACTGGACTCAAAACATTTACTAAAGATACTATTTTAAGGTACCATTTCAAAAATTTTACCACTAGTTTGTAGATGATTTGTATTCAGTTGTGCAACACAATGGCCAACAGTATTTTCCTCTTCACTTTGGCATGGACCATCTATTTTTCTGCCAAAAGGACTGCAGTGCCATTTGTCTTGTGAAAATTGTGTCAGTAAGGTATTTCAAGAGCAGTGAGGGCAAAGGGATAGGATTGGACGGTTGTGTGCCTACCCCAGGGAGCACAGGTCCTGGATTTCCCCCAAAGAAAAGATGTAGCTTTTTTTCTGCTGCCAGGTGACTCTTACACCAGGATCAACTTCCTATTTCCCATCTAATAATACATGTCATTCTTATATAAAGCATCCCTATATCCAAACTTAAGCCAGCATCTTGTCTAGATGATTTCAGCAGGGAGACTGACTGTTCCTTCCGGTCTTTGCCCGTGGCCTTCCCCATATTTCTAATATGCAGACTAAGAAAAGTCAGAAAAGTAGGAAACCAAACCACAAAACAAAACCAGCATGTTAGCTGTAGAAAATGATTAGCCTTGTGTCTCTAAGAAAAGTGAAAAAACATGCTGAGACGTTTTTCTATATGAGTCAAAGAATCTTCACAAAATATATCAGAATTTTAAGTCAAGAAGCGCCAGTTTTGGAAAGTGCCATTCATTGTAGAAATGTGTACAGTTTTATCTTAGGACTAGCCATAGTTTGAAATATTTTGGAATCTTATCTTTGGTGATTGGGAAGGGGGCATTCAGAATCTGTTTTATTATTATTATTATTATTATTATTAATTCTTTTTATGGGACTGTCTTGTCCCTTTGAAGGAATCTTCTTCAAAAATAGTCTATTGTATATATGTTATGATCATGTTGAGCAATGTGGTTTTTTACTTCTTTTTTTTGTAAATGAGGTAATTCTATAATATAATAAATTTAACTGTCTTTTGTGGTTAATCATTTATTCCCATGGCAATATAATAGAGCTAATCATTCTAGGATGATAGTTTTTGAAAGAGCCAGAATGAGTTTTCATATGTAAGATGCAGCATAGGTTTTAAAAATATCTGTGAGTGTGTGTGTGTGTGTGTGTGTGTGTGTGTGTGTGGTGAGTTTAGCACACCAATCAGGGCCTGGAGGAAGGAGCTACTCAGTCTCAGGCTGAGAAGATGTATTGAGTTTATGTAGGTACTTTAGGTTCATCCAGCTCAAATAACATTTTGTATTTAAATTCCTTCTCCATCAGAGGTTCCTAACTCTTTGGGGTTACTGGAATCCTCTAGCAAGAACTTTTAATAATTACAAAGTCCTGAGCCCCATCTTTGGGTACAGGGGCAGGAAATAGCATTTCAAGTTGTTTCACATGATTTTGAAGTAGCCCATCTAACATTAATTTATGAGTTTGCGTTTGGGAAATATATCCTTAGAGAATTTCTAAGCAACTTCCCTAGAGTCTTGTCTAACTAATAACCCAAAGTAGATTTGAATACTTACAGTGACTACAAAATTACTACTTTCCTAAGTCCTCCATATTCTTTTGAATAAGCTTGCCTCCGTCAAAGAAACCAACAATAAATGAAAATACATGTCTCTTTCCATTGGGATAAATTCTATTACTTGGGGCCATGTAGAATAAATCCAATTCTTAATCCATATAGTAGCTCTTCAACTGTTGCAAGTCATAGCAGACATTACCATTTTAGTCATTTCTTATTTAGAAAATATCCCTAGTTCTCTAGGCATTTCTTTATGTGACTTGGTTTAAAATCCTCACATTCTCTTTGCTCTTCTCTGAATTTACCTCTGAGATTTTTCCAGGAAGTGTAGTGAGTGTTGAGACTCAACACGGGTCCCAGTAGGGTTGGCTTCATGGGTGTGTAACCAACCTCTGCAATCCCACAGGACCCCCCACATGTTCTGAAAGGCCCTCTGTTTAGTTTACTGCTCAATGGTCATTGACTTCAAATTTGTAATGGTTTTTGAACAAGATCCCCCACATTTCCATTTTGCAGTTGGTCACACAAATTATGCAGTCAATCTGTGTCCTGGCTCTGGTGAGATTGGTTGGACAAGCAAGTCATGGTCCATGTGCTCTGTAACTAAAGTCGCCTGGATATATGTCATCTGAGCTTGAGCAGCCACCTTACTCTTCAGTTCATATTCCATTTACTACCAGATGTGACTCTGAGATCTGTTTCTACTACATACCTATGTCTCCTTCATGCTGGATTTTTGAAATTATTATTGGAAACAAATAGAAGATGTTATATTGATTCTAGTTAAGCATGGTCCTAAAAGATTTGGTCCATGTTTCCAGACTCTTGAGATCTTATGTTCTAATTGTGTCATCCAGTGTTGTTGTCCCTCTTTATTGCATGCCACCAGAAGACTCTTGCAATCCAGCCTCATAAAGAGATGGTAATATCATAATAGGGAGCATTTTTTAAAATATGAAGAAAAATAGTTTCAATAATTGTGATCAAATTGTTATAGTTGGTTTAAAGGGATAATGTCTCTAATTCCAGTAGCAAGGGCATGATCTCTTCTTCTTATCTAAAGGTACTTTGGTAGTTATCAAGAATTGGGATGTAAAATTAATACAGTCGTGATGGAGATTGCTGCTAAAGGAAGACCCTGTTTCTAAAAATGTATTGCATTGACAACTCACCTCAGAATTGTAATTACTTGATGTTAATATTGAATATCTGTGTTTCTGTCTACATTGGCAGTGAAGTTCATTTGGGTTGGCACCTCTCCTGTGACCCAATTCCTTTAGCTGATGCCCTAGTATTGTGTGAGAGAAGATATTCTTAAGTGAGGAAGTTATATGGGATTTAGAGATGCACAGCCACTTTTAATAAGTTATTTCCAAATTAAACAATTTATTTATTTATTTATTTATTTATTTATTTAAGTAATCTCTACATCTACTGTGGGGCTCAAACTCACAACCCAAGATCAAGGGTTGTGTGCTCTTCTGACTAAGCCAGCCAGGCATCCTAAGTTGAACAATTATTTACTTTTATATTAAGTTCACCATGGAAAATTTTAAGAAAACTTTTCTAAATATGGTGATATCACTTTTTATCTCAGCCATCTTTATGGTCAGGTGATGAAATATGGATTAGTTTGTTCATCTAATGAATAAAACAATTAGGTTGAATTAAATACTAGGGTGAATAAATATATTCTGATTAATTAGATTTAAAAATATTTAGAAAATTTATCTATTTCCCAATTTGTTCTGAATAATCATTTACTTAGAAATATAGAAGTGAACACCTTATAAGCCAAGAAACATAATTTTACATTTGGGCTGACTTTTATTTTCTAAAAGAAAGCAATATGCATTAAGGAAGTCTTTTACCCAGTATGTTTTCTGTAGTCTCTCATTGTGCAGTAACAGGTGCAAGAGTGAGTTTACAGTAAGATCGCTGCCCTGGTAGGAACACTTAATTCTATTTTATAGTGTTGGGATAACTTGATAATTGGCTTTACATTTATTATTTTCCCATCATCTCTAAAGTGAGAGGGATATCATGGCCCCTCAGTGAAGTCTCTCTAATCTCCAACATTGCAGACATTTGTAAATTTGTGAAATGCCTCCAGAGAGGTGGGACAGTATAAATGATTTATATTATTGATTAACTCTGCACATGGAAGGTCTAAACTCAGAAATTAAAAAAAGAAAAAAAAGACAATTCTTCTATTAGGGTTCCATAGTCTGAAGGAATCACACTACTCAGATCTCAAGAAGTACTTGGTAGCAGTTAAAACGAAACTTTAAGAAAAGCACATGGGAACTGTGCTCACATGTGTCTGTATCTGTATATCTACACATTGAGTCAGTCATTCATCAAGAAGTATTATGTGTGTAGATTTGCCAGATACTGTTGTAGATGTACAGGGTTACAGCAGGGAGCACCATAGACAAATACCTGCCTTTACAGGTTTACACTCTGGGGGAGTGGGAGAGCAGACAGATCAGTAAGATAGTGAGGTAAGATATACCGTGAGCTAAATAAGATAATGAGATGAAAATATTACTTTCAATTATAGCAAAAACTTAAGCAGCGAGTGCATGTGGGGGATCTAGGGAAGGGGATGTTACTTTAAATATTGTGTCCAGAGAATGCCTCATTGCCTACTGAGACAATGACCAAGATCTGCAGGCAGTAGTGTGTGAGCCATAAAGATACATGAGGAAGGCTGCCTGGGGCAGAGCCGA
Organism: Enhydra lutris kenyoni; assembly: GCF_002288905.1. Classification (NCBI taxonomy): domain Eukaryota; kingdom Metazoa; phylum Chordata; class Mammalia; order Carnivora; family Mustelidae; genus Enhydra; species Enhydra lutris. The sequence goes on from NW_019154092.1 coordinate 44,758,612, forward strand.
GGGAAAGGGCAAAGGTCTGGAGGTGGACGCTCACATGCTATGTTTGACAAACAGCAAGTAAATCAGCGTTGAAGGAGGTAAGAGCCAGAGGAAGAAAAGAACCAGACACCAAGGGAAACTGAATCTCATAAAATATGTTGGCTAGTTTGAGGACTTCAGCTTTTATTCTGAGGGAGCAATGTTAGGTGACTTGCTACTTAGTAGAATTCCTGTGGCCTTTGGGCTGGGAACAATCTAACCAAAAGCAGAGGCAGCAGACCTGTTAGGAGGCAATCGGATGATACTTCACAGTCGGATCCTATCTTTTTGTAGTTCCAGTGACAGTCAACACCCTAAGTTATCTGTATCTTGGTCTTCTAGTATGGAATTTGTTCACTTATTTAGAGCTGTATTATAATTGTTGACTGATACATATTGTTGTGGTTGTTGCTCTAGGTTGAAGTTACATATTTTGGCTGTTAAAGTACATGTGACCTGAGATGTCTGTTTTCCCTACCTTCATAAACCCAGGACAATCCAGTTCAATCAGACAAGGATTTATTGAGCACCTGTTTTATGACAGGCACCGTTCCTGTTTCGTGGGATACATCAGTGAACAAAAGAGGCAAATATCATTGCCTTCACAGAGCTGCATTCAGAAGGGAGAAAACAGAAAAGTAATGGAAAAATAATGAACACAGTAAATAAGTGATCAAACTTATCATGAGTGAAATTGAGACAAAAATTGAAAATACAGACCAAATCAAGCCTTGGTGTTAATCAGATATTCTGGATATTAAGAAAATGATTTTTTTGTTGTTTTTATTAACATATAATGCATTATTTGCCCTGGAGGTACAGGCTTACACATTTCATAGCACTCATCATAACACATACCCTCCCCAATGTCCATAACCCAGTCACCCTTTCCCTACCCCTCCAACCCCAGCAACCCTCAGTTTGTTTCATGAGATTAAGAGTCTCTTACATTTGGTCTCCATCCTGATCCCATTTTGTTTCATTTTTTCCCTCCCTATCCCCACAGCCCTTGGCCCTGCCTCTCAAATTCCTTATATCAGAGAGATCATGTGATAATTGTCTTTCTCTGATTGACTTGTTTCGCTTAGCAAGATACCCTCTATTTCCATCCATGTCATTGCAAATAGCAAGATTTCATTTATTTTGATGGCTGCATAGTATTCCATTGTATATATATACCACTTCTTCTTTATCCATTCATCTGTTGATGGACATCTAGGTTCTTTCCATAGTTTGGCTATTGTGGACATTGCTGCTATAAACATTTGGGTGCCCCTTGGGATCACTGCGTTTGTATCATTAGGGAAAATATCCAATAGTGTGATTGCTGGGTCATACATAGCGTTGCTCTATTTTCAACTTTTTGAGGAACCTCCATACTGTTTTCCAGAGTGGCTGCACCAGCTTGCATTCCCACCATCAGTGTAGGAAGGTTCCCCTTTCTCCTCATCCTCACCAACATCTGTTAATTCCTGACTTGTTAATTTTAGCTATTCTGACTGGTGTGAGGTGGTATCTCACTGTGGTTTTGATTTGCATTTCCCTGATGCCAAGCTGTATTGAGCACTTCTTCATGTGTCTGTTGGCCATTTGGATGTCTTCTTTGCCAAAATGTCTGTTTATGTCTTCTGTTCATTTCTTGATTGGATTATTTGTTCTTTGAGTGTTCTGTTTGATAAGTTCTTTATAGATTTTGGAAACTAGCCCTTTATCTGATAGTTCCTTTGCAAAGATCTTCTCCCATTCTGTCAGTTATCTTTTGGTTTTGTTAACTGTTTCCTTTGCTGTGCAAAAACTTTTGATCTTGATGAAGTCCCAATTGTTCATTTTTGCCCTTGCTTCCCTTGTCTTTGGTGATGTTTCTAGGAAGAAGTTGCTGTGACTCAGGTCAAAGAGGTTGCTGCCTGTATTCTCCTCAAGGATTTTGATGGGTTCCTGTCTCACATTGAGGTCTTTCATCCATTTTGAGTCTATTTTTGTGTGTGGTGTAAGGAAATGATCCAGTTTCATTTTTCTGCATGTGGCTGTCCAATTTTCCCAACACCGTTTATTGAAGAGACTGTTTTCCACTGGACATTCTTTCCTGCTTTGTCAAAAATTAGTTGACCATAGAGTTTAGGCTCTCTAATCTGTTCCATTGACCTATGTGCCTGTTTTTGTGCCAGTACCATACTGTCTTGATGATGACAGCTTTGTAATAGATCTTGAAGTCTGGAATTGTAATGCCACCAACTTTGGTTTCTTTTTCAACATTCCTCTGGCTAGTCAGGGTCTTTTCTGGTTCCATATAAATTTTAGGATTATTTGTTCCATTTCTTTGGAAAAAAAAAAAAAATGGGCAGGGCGCCTGGGTGGCTCAGTGGGTTAAGCCTCTGCCTTCAGCTCAGGTCATGATCTCAGGGTCCTGGGATCGAGCCCCACATTGGGATCCCTGCTTGGTGCTTCCCCCTCTATCTCTGCCTGCCTCTCTGCCTACTTGTGATCTCTCTCTGTCAAATAAATAAAATCTTTAAAAATAAATAAATAAATAAATAAATAAATAAATGTATGGCTTGCTTTAGGCAGCATAGACAGTTGGGGTGCCTGGATGGCTCAGTGGGTTAAAGCCTCTGCCTTCGGCTCAGGTCATGATCTCAGGGTCCTGGGATCGAGTTCCACATCAGGCTCTCTGCTCAGCAGTGAGCCTGCTTCCACCTCTCTCTCTATCTGCCTGCCTCTCTGCCTACTTGTGATCTCTGCCTGTCAAATAAATAAACAAAATCTTTAAAAAAATGGATGGTATTTTGATAGGGATTGCATTAAATGTGTAGATTGCTTTAGGTAGCATAGACATTTTCACAACATTTGTTCTTCCAATCCATGAGCATGGCATGTTTTTCCATTTCTTTGTGTCTTTCTCCATTTCTTTCATGAGTACTTTATAGTTTTCTGAGTACAGATTCTTTGCCTCTTTGGTTAGGTTTATTCCTAGGTATCTTACGGTTTTGGGTGCAATTGTAAATGGGATCAACTCCTTAATTTCTCTTTCTTCTGTCTTGTTGTTGGTGTATAGAAATGCAACTGATTTCTGTGCATTGATTTTATATCCTGACACTTTACTGAATTACTGTATGAGTTCTAGCAGTTTTGGAGTGGAGTCTTTTGGGTTTTCCACGTAAAGTATCATATCATCTGCAAAGAGTGAGAGTTTGACTTCTTCTTTGCTGATTTATTTCTTTCTGTTGTCTGATTGCTGTGACTAAGTCTTCTAGTATTATGTTGAATAGCAGTGGTGATAGTGAACAGACCTGCCACGTTCCTGACCTTAGAGGAAAAGTTCTCGGTTTTTGCACATTGAGAATGATATTCGCTGTGGGTTTTTCAAAATGGCTTTGATGATATTGAGGTATGTACGCTCTATCCCTACACTGTGAAGAGTTTTGATCAGGAAGGGATGCTGCACTTCGTCAAATGCTATTTCAGCATCTATTGAGAGTATTACATGGTTCTTGTTCTTTCTTTTATTAATGTGTTGTTTCACATTGATTGATTTGCGGATATTGAACCAACCTTGCAGCCCAGGAATAAATTCCACTTGGTCATCGTGAATAATCCTTTTAATGTACTGTTGGATCCTATTGGCGGGTATTTTGGTGAAAATTTTTGCATCCATGTTCATCAAGGATATTGATCTGTAATTCTCCTTTTTGATGGTGTCTTTGTTTGGTTTTGAGATCAAGGTAATGCTGATGTCATAAAATGAGTTTGGAAGTTTTCCTTCCATTTCTATTTTTTGGAACAGTTTCAGGAGGATAGGAATTAATTATTCTTTAAATGTTTGATCAAATACCCCTGGGAAGTCGTCTGGCCCTGAGCTCTTGTTTGTTCAGAAATTTTTGATGACTGCTTCAATCTCCTACTGGTTATGGGTCAGCTCAGGTTCTCTATTTCTTCTTGGTTCAGTTTTGGTAGTTTATATGTCTCTAGGAATACATCCATTTCTTACAGATTGTCAAATTTGCTGGTGTAGAGTTGCTCATAATATGGTCTTATAATTGTTTGTATTTCTTTGATGTTGGTTGTGATCTCACCTCTTTCATTCATGATTTTATTAATTTGATCCTTTCTCTTTTCTTTTTGATAAGTCTGACCAGGGGTTTATCAATCTTATTACTTCTTTCAAAGAACCAACTCTTAGTTTTGTTGATCTGTTCCACTATTCTTTTGGTTTCTATTTCATTGGTTTCTGCTCTGATCTCCATTATTTCTCTTCTCCTGCTGGGTTGAGGCTTTCTTTGCTGTTCTTTCTCCAGCTACTTTAGGTGTAGGGTTAGTTTGTGTACTTGAGACCTTTTCTTGTTTCTTGAAAAAGGCTTATATTGCTATATACTTTCCTCTCAGGACTGCTTTTTCTTTGTCCCAAAGATTTTGAATAGTTGTGTTTTCATTTTCATTTGTTTCCATGAATTTTTAAAATTCTTCTTTAATTTCCTGGTTGCCCCATACATTCTTTAGTAGGATGCTCTTTAGCCTCCATGTATTTGAGTTCTTTCCACCTTTCCTCTTGTGGTTGAGTTCTAATTTCAAAACATTGTGGTCTAAAAATATACTGGGAATGATCCCAGTCTTTTGGTACTGGTTGAGACCTGATTTGTGACCCTGGATGTGATCTATTCTGGAGAATGTTCCATGTGCACTAGATAAGAATGTGTATTCTGTTGTTTTGGGATGGAATGTTCTAGATATATTTGTGATGTCCATCTGGTCCAGTGTCTTATTTAATGCCTTTATTTCCTTGTTGATCTTTTGCTTAGATGATCTGTCCATTTCAGTGAGTGGGGTGTTAAAGTCCCTTAGTATTATTGTTGATGTGTTTCTTTGATTTTGTTATTAATTGGTTTATATAATTGGCTGCTCCCATGTTAGAGACATAGATATTTAAAATTGTTAGATTTTGTTGGACAGACCCTTTACGTATGATATGTGTCCTTCCTCTTCTCTTATCATAGTCTTTGGCTTAAAATCTAATTTATCTGATAGAAGGATTGCCGCCCCATCTTCCTTTTTAATGTCCATTGGCATGGTAAATTGTTTTCCATCCCCTCACTTTAAATCTAGAGGTGTCTTTGGGTCTAAAATGAGTTTCTTATAGACAGCATATTGATGGGTCTTGGGTTTTTTTGTTTGTTTGTTTGTTTGTTTTAATCTTTTTTCATACTTTGTGTCTTTTGATTGGGGTGTTTAGCCCATTTACCTTCAGGGTGACTATTGAAAAATATGAATTTAGTGCCATTGTATTGCCTGTAAGGTGAATGTTACTGTATATTGTCTCTGTTCCTTTCTGGTCTGTTACTTTTAGGCTCTCTCTTTGCTTAAAGGACCACTTTCAATATTTTCTGTAAGATAAGTTTGGTGTTTTCAAATTCTTTTAATTTTTGTTTTTCCTGGAAGCTTTTTATCTCTTCTTCTAATGACAGGTTAGTTGGATACAGTATTCTTGGCTGCATATTTTTCTTGTTCAGTGTTCTGAGTATATCATGCCAGTCCTTTCTGGTCTGCTAGGTCCCTGTGGATAGGTCTGTTGCCAATCTTTCTACCATTGTATGTTACAGACTTTTTGTCTGGAGGTGCTTTCAGGATTTTCTCTTTGTCAATGAGACTTGTAAGTTTTAGTATTAGATGACAGGGTGTGGACCTATTTTTATTAATTTTGAGGGGGATTCTCTGTACCTCTTCGATATTGATGCTTGCTCTCTTTGCCAAATTAGGGAAATTCTATGCTTTAATTTGCTCCAATATACCTTATCTCTCTCTCTTTCTTCTTCTGGAATCCCAATTATTCTAATATTATCTAATTATCTAATATGGTATCACTTACTCTTGAATTCTCTCCCCGTGGTCCAGTAGTTGTTTGTCTTTCTTTTGGTCAGCTTCTTTATTCTCTATCATTTGGTCTTCTGTGTCACAAATTCTCTCTTCTTGCTCATTTATCCTAGCAGTTAGAGAGTCCATTTTTTTATTGCACCTCATTAATACCTTTTTTTTAATTTCAACTTGGTTAGATTTTAGTTCTTTTATTTCTCCAGAAATGGATTTTATTTCTCTAGAAAGGGATTCTCTAATATCTTCCATGCTTTTTTTGAGCCCAGCTAGCACCTTGATAATTGTCATTCTGAACTCTAGTTTTGACATATTACTAATGTCTGTATTAATTAGGTTACTAGCTGTTGGTACTGCCTCTTGTTCTTTTTGTGTGTGTGTGTGTGTGTGTGTGGTGAGTTTTTCCACCTTGTCATTTTATCCAGGTAAGAATAGATTAATGAAGAGAACAAAATACTAAGAGGGTGGCAACAACCCCAGAAAAATATACACTAACCAAATCAGAATAGACCCAAAACTAGGGGGGAGAAGGAGAAGAAAGGGGAAAAAAAGAAAAAAAAAATGTGTGTGTGTGTGTATTTTGGTCTCTTAGAAGAAACTACCTCCCAAAATTTTAAAGAAAGAATATATATATATATATATATATATGTAAATATATATATGTAAATATATATATGTATATATATATGTAAATATATATATATATGTTAATATATATATATATGTAAATATATATATATACACACACACATATAAAAATAAGGGTAAACACAATGAAGGGATGGAATATGACTGTAAAGATGAAAATTTAAAAAAGATTTTAAAAAAGGAATTGATAAAAGAAGAAGTTGTTTGAAAAAAGAAAAAAAAGAGGAAAGAATGTGAATAGGCTGGAGACTAGAACAAAACTATGTGCTGGATTTAGGATATATTTTGATCTATTAGAAGAAGTTGTATCCCAAAATTTTAAAGAAAAAAAAACTATATGTATACAAGAAATAAGATTAAATACAAAGAAGGGATAAAATATGACTACAGCAATTAAAATTTAAAAAAAAATAAAAAGGTATTGATAAGAAAATAGTTTACAAATGTTAAAATAGGAAAGAGGAAAAATTTAAAAATATAATAAGAAAAAAATAAATTAAAAAAATTTAACTTTGAAAGACTAAAGGATCATGGGGAAAAAACCATGAATTCTATGTGTTGCTTTCCCCATCTCTGGACTTCCACAGTTCTCATTGATCGGTGAACTTGGTCTTGGCTGGATGGTCTTGCTGATCTTCTGGAGGAGGGGCCTGTTGCCGTGATTCTCAAATGTTTTTGGCTGAGGCAGAATTGCGAGGCCCTTGCCAGGGGCCAGGCTAAGTAATCTGCTGGCGTTTGCTCTCGGAGCTTTTTTTTTCCCTGAATGCTTTCCATATTGCTTTGGAGGATGGGAGTGAAAATAGCAGCCTCCCAATCTCCAGCCCCATAGGAGCTGAGATCTTAGGACCTACTCCTCAGTGCACCCTCAGAGAAAAGCTGTCAATCCCTCCCATCTCCCTGGTCTCAGGCTGCACTCCGAGCTCACCTGGCCTGTGTCCCAGCATTTCTATCTCTGGCGCATGGCCCCATTTGGAGTCTCTAAACCAAGCTGACCCCTGCCCTTCATTCCTGCACTGGTTCTCCTGGCAGCGAGAGGAGGAAGTCTCCCCGGATCTGCTACTTGTGGGGTCCCTGCTCAAAGAACAGCGGTCTGACTGTTCCTCGGATCACGGTTTAAGGTAATCCCAAACTGAGAGCCCACTGCTTGGCTCCATCTCTGCAGCCAGCTTTGCCACTCCAATACCTGGGAGCTCTGCCACACTCAGACACCCCTGGTCTTTCATGTGTCCCCATGGGTCCTGAGAGCACACGTTCCCCGTGAGGGCTTCACCCCTGTTTAGCCTCTGGAGCAACATCCCTCACAGGAGCAGACTTCTAAAAGTTCCAATTTTGTGCTCTGCTGCTCTACTGCTTGCCCAGAGCCAGCCCCTCCCCTCTTCCTGTTGCTTTGGATTCACTTCTCCACACATCCTACCTTTGGGAAAGTGGTAGACTTTCTGTCCCTAGAATTGGTGCTCTTCTCTTTATCTCCTGTTGAGTTTGTAGGTGTTCAGAATGGTTTGGTAATTATCTAGCTGAACTCTTGGGATCTGATGATGTCTCTGTCTCCTACTCCTCCCCCATCTTGCTCCTGATTTATCCCAAGAAAATGAAACTTCAAAGAGGTCAGAAAGTTAGTCCTGGGGAGTTCTGGAAGAAGAAGATTTCAGGCAGAGGAAAACAAGCACAGACAGGCAACAGACAATGCAAAAGCTCCAAGGCAGAAACAAGATTGTCAGGTTCAAAGTAGAGCAAGCCAATCGGCTTGTCTAGAGCAGAAGGAGCAGTGGAGAATTGGCAGGGTATAAGCTATGAGTAGATGTGAAAGCGAGGTCATGGAATTGCTCTTGTAGAGACTTTGGATTTTGCTTTGCATAAAATGGAATGCTAAGAGAGGAAGAAGTATGGTCTGACCTGAGCATATCATTCTGGCTTATTGTGCTATACTAGGATACAGGAGGGCAGTCATGAAAGTGGAGAAGCCAGGTAAGACGTTGTTTTAACAGTACAGGTTAGAGATGATGAAGGCTCAGATGAGGATGGTAACAGGAGAAGTGGTGAGAAGTTATTATATTCTGGTTATATTTTGAAGGTAGATCCAACAGGATTTGCTCAAGTACTGGATATGGGGTCTGAGACAAAGATAAGAGAACAGTAACAGTTTTGGGCCTGAGAGATTGGAAGGGTAGGGTTGCTATCACCAATGATGTGGAAGATTCTAGCAATAGCATTAGGGAAAATATCAGTCATCTTACTTGGACAGGATACTCTTGGACATCTAGGTGGAGATGTTTATATGCAGTTAGTATATAAGTCCGGAGTAGGAATGAGGGTCTGTACTGAAGATACACATGAAAGAGTCATCACCTTAGAGTTAACTATGAGCCATGAGACAGCATGAGGTCTCCAAATGAGTGTCTGAAGATAGAACAAAGGAGAAGACCAATGACTGAGCCCTGCAAATTTTTTTCTAAATGTTTTGGGAGAGAAAAGAAATAAAGAAAGAAAGAAAGAAAGAGTGGTGGGGGAGGGAGAGAGGAAGGGAAGGGGAGAGAGAGAATGAGGGCAAGGAAGGAAGGCAGGAAGGAAGGGAGGAAGGAAGGAAGGAAGAAAGGAGGAATGAAGGGAGGGAAACTGCAAATTGTACTTGATAACTTCTGGGATATCAGTCAAGATCTATTATTTAAATAGGTTAAACTCATTTCAGATTGATACTGACTTTTCCCCTTATATCATGAACTTTTTGAATGGATTCAAAGTATACTTTAAAAAAAATAGTGTCACTTTACATGATCACTCCGGTCACTGGGTGGTGACCACATGGAATGCAGTATTATAGAAAATATGGGGGATGGACATGGGTTTCATAGAGGAAGGAACCCAGTGATGGCATAGTGATGTCTGCCAAGGGAGCAAAACAGGAGAAGGATGGCATGCATGCCATGAGGTGGCTCACCTTGGTCTGTGCAAATCACATAAATGAGAACTTTTATTTGAGGGCTCTTACTTTTGGTGTCAAACTTTCCTTAGGATTACAAACACTGCTTCCCAAGAAATCTGCATTTACCTGTGTACTCTCAGACAAAACAAAAACAAAACAAACAAAAAAAACCCAGAATGTTTTTGTTTACCCCAGATGTTTACATACAATTTTACTCAGACTTTGGGAAGTCATCTATGGACTTTGGTTCTGGAACACCTTCTCTACCAAGTCAAAGAGACTTATTAACAAATTTTCTTTCAAAATTCTGTCAGTTTCATATTAATTAATTTGAAGTTTGGTACACTCTGTTCTATTTAGCGTGAGTAGCAAATAGAAATGAAACACAGTTATTCCACTATTATCATTGTTATAATCACTTCATGGACAAACTTGCCAAGAATAATTAAAAGTTATTTGCAACTTCATTGCCTTTTTATTGGCCATTGACTTTGTAAACAGAAACTAGCTCAGGCCAAGTGGCTCATGTTTCATATAGTTTCCTGGGTTTAGTGTGCTTATCAAGTCTTTCATTACCAATGTAGTGAGCGGGACTAACTGAATTGCTCCCCTGAAAGACAGATGGTAATTCCAAACATTACTAAACAGAGCTATATTTCTTTCCTCAAATTTTAAATTTATACATTAGTGATATGAAACTACTCTCAGATTAGCTGAATCCATAGCCTTCTGCCACAGCAAAAAGAGAATAAATAGCCTCTTGTTTAATAGTGATATGATTTTGCCATCAAAAATTAGGCAAGGGATGAGACACATGGAACATTCTGGAATCTAACTACTGCCAGAAAGTGTGCCTTAGTTTTAATTAAACTAAAATGAAACTCATTGTTGTGTGGCTTTCACATCTACCTAATCTACATTAATTACCTCCATATAGCAAGTCCATCTCTCTGGGTACTCAGGACCCATTTTCAAAACAAATCTTCCTAGTTATTACACTGATATGCCATGGTCTTCAAACTCAAAGATCCATTGGGGGGCCAGTGAGGCTCTTTTAGAGCCTTAGGTGATGATTCGTAGCCAGCTGTTTTGAAATTCCAAATCAAAACATTTCTGCCACACTTTATAGAGGGTTCTAAACTCAAATCCTCCTAGAGTAAGGTAACTGTGAGGTTTGTCATGAATGTTGAGCACACAATTTGCCCAGTGCCATTCAAGATATTATACACTAAGGAGATCAGGCAAGTGAGATCACCAAGCTCCAGCCTGGAAGTTCCAGATTCTATGTGTTTCAGTAGATACAAAGCAACTTCTTAAGAAAACAGGCATCTCACTTATAGTTTACAACTGTGGAGGAGGGCTGGGATTTTCACAGGTGGGGTTACACTGGCTTTGCAATCTTCATGGTGGGAGCTTAACCTCCATGTCCTAGTCTCTTTACAGCTTCTATTATTATTAACTTTTAGTTAGCACAGTGGGGCTTGAACTCTAGAGCCCTTCTCAGGAAGTGAGGTTTTATCTTATTTTATTTTTTATTTGGTTAGGGATTCCCAAGTCACTTGTATTTACCAAAAAAAAAGTCATTTTTGCTTTTTAAAATACTTTATCCCAGTAATTAGAAGAGTTCATGGTTAATATAATATTTTGTGAAATATGTATGCACAGACACACACATATATATCACATTTACAGTATATATTTGTGTATGTATATGTTTATATATAAATATACGGATACACATACACATCACACACGTACATGTATCTCACATTTATAGTATATATCTGTGGAGGTATATATTTATATACAAATACAAAGATATACATGCATATCACACATGCACACATATATTGGACGTTCCTTTCATGTGACTTCCCATTGTTAAAACATTTTGTCCTTTGTAGATTCTGTAAAGCTGAAGTCCTTTGCATTGTGTTTCCTAAATTTCTTTTTTTAATATTTTTTTTCCATGTGGAAACAGCCCTTTAAACATATTGACAATTGATTCACTGATATAGTTGACTAAATTCAGGTTCTTTAACATTCTTTGGATATTTTATAATTAATAAAGTTTGAATAGTAGGTTATTTAATACAATATCATGTATGGCCAACGAAGAACCGACTGGCTGCTTTCATAAATCCTGAAAAGACGCACAATTCATAGTACAGTCCTTTTGTTTCCAAAACAGAAGAATAACTCAATTTTAAAGCACCACAGAGGACACCATACTATTTCAAAATGATTTACCTTCTCAGTTTTCTCTGCTTTCCAAACTTGTTTTCTTTTCATTTCGAAATGTGGATTTTTAATGAGGGAAAATGTTGCTGGTAGACATTAGTTACAATCATGAGTTATAATAAACTACTTCTGATTTCACTGCATTGGAAATGTATAAGGTGATATCCTGTGACTGAATAATTTTGGGAGGCAGATTTTGTTTTGATTTTGGTTATGCTATCATAAGATCCTATTCCAAGTCTGTAATTTTGACCCTGAAACTAAAATTATGGCTTTGTCAGTTTGCTCAGGCTGCTATAACAAAATATTATAGACTGGGAAACTTGTAAGCAGCAGAAATGTATTCCTTAGGGTTCAGGAGGCTCAGGAGTCCGACATCCAGGCACTGCCTGATTCAGTGTCTGGCAAGGGTCTGCATCCCGTCTTTCTTCCATGTCCTCAGGTGGAAAAGGAGGCAAGAGAGCTCTTTGAGATCCATTTTGTAAGGGCACTTACTCCATTCATGTGTGTTCTACCCTCATGACCTAATCACCTCCCAGAGGCTGGTTCTCCTAATACCATCACAATGGGGGGTAGCATTTCAACATATGAATTTTGGAGGGACATAAACTTTCAATCCAATATTGGCTTCAAAGAAAAAAAGAATGGGCACCTGGGTGGCTCAGTCGTTAGGCGTCTGCCTTTGGCTTGGGTCATGGTCCCAGGGTTCTGGGATCGAGTCCTGCATGGGGCTCCCTGCTCCACGGGAAGCCTGCTTCTCCCTCTCCCACTCCCCCTGCTTGTGTTCCCTCTCTCGGTGTATCTTTCTCTGCCAAAATAAAATCTTAAAAAAAAAAAAAAAAGAATCTTCACTTTAACATATTGAAATATTTTCAAAGTAAATTTATTCAAAAATTAACCATTGCCCTTGGGTGTATGTGTATGCATATATATAATAAATTCTGAAAGAAACTCAATATCTTACAACATTTATATATATATTTATATATAATATATATAGCATATAATATTACATATATTATATATTTATATTATTTATTATATATGTATATATATATACTTAAAATTAAATGAATTCAAAACTGATTTTTTAAATGGATCTTCTTTCAAAGTCATCTTTAGTGACTCTAGTTAAACATCTTTATATTATAATTCTTATTAAAAAATTTATTTTTGTCTTGGTATAGAATTTAACAGTTTTTCAAAGAGGATTTAGATAGACATCATGGGAAAGAATAAAATAAAATTTGTATGTCTTTGTTTTGGACATTGCTTACCAGCTGTTTTTGGATAAGCACTCTTAATCTGTTGTGTCTATAAATTACGTGATTTTTAGGGAATTTGAGGTTTTGAAGGGATACTGTATTTGAGGGGATAATGTATTTGAAATGATGCTTCATTTTCATATGAGGTTTTAGGGGATACTGTATTTTTATATAGATACTATATTTTATATAATGTATTTTTACATATTTTATATTTTTGTATTTTATGTATTCTGGTCCACCAAGAATATTTTTGCTTTTATATTTTTGTTGAAGAAATAATTTTAAAATATGGTTCTTCTTCTTAGAAAATGAGATGTACTGATTGTATTTGAATCCCTTTCTGATTATCAATGAATTTGTAGAGTTATTCAAGATAATACTGGCATGTATTAGGAAAAAAAAGTCCTGTGATTGTACACAATGTCCATGATTATGTTGGCTGTATCTTTCCCATAGATGATTCCAAAGAAAAAGAGGATCTCTTAATTTTGTCCTAAGAAATGAATTATTATTATCTTACCAACTGTTTGATTTAGTCCTCAATACAATAATTGAACAAATATTTATTAAATTCCTACTGTGAAGCAGATCTTATTCTGAACACAAGAATGAAACATAAAACATAGTCCTTAATGTAAAGAATCTTAATATTTTGAGAGTTGATCATATGGAAACATTAATAACCAATAAATAATAATTCAAAGCAACATATCTTACAAATGACAGATAAACCAGAAAAACAGTTAAATTATGTAAGAGTTCAGAAAAATGGAAAAATGAACTAAAATCAGAATGTAGGACTTGAGTTCAAATTTGAAGAGAATCCAGCAGGTAGTTCAAATTTGGGGAAATGCAAGGAATGGGTTAAGAGGGTTCTATGCAGGGAAATAACTGCAGTAAAGGTGTGAATGAACTTTTTATATTTAACAGAAAGTGACAGAATTATCTTGGCTAGATCAAAGGACATGTGGAGAAGTCACAGGAAAAAAAATGTAGATATTGGCTCTGTAGTATGAGGCCACATTTTGAGGTTAAACTGCAGAAGAACTTGGAAGTCCCCTTAGCCATATTCTGGTTCCTACAAAGCCCTTTTTATTTACTATGAGAAAATAGACAAATCAATGACTTATCCAATAATATATGAAAGACAATAATAAATGCCCTTGTTTTTAATTGATGCAAAAATTGTCTCTGTTGAATAAAGCAATGATGTGAGCACACATGTATCCATGTATGCTCAAGCACATGCATTTGAAAGTGATGCTTGGAGTTGTCATTTATCACAATAAAAGTTGCAGCTACCCAGACAATTAGGCACGAGGAGAGCAAAGACTGGGTAAGGTGTGCTTTGTCTCATTTTGCTCCTGAGACATCCTCCTCTCCTGTGCTAATCAACAGGGACATGTTAAGTCATCCTGAGTGACAATCACAGACCTTTCATTAGAGGAAATGATTGCACAGCTCGGCAGATTGATGAGCTGATTGGTGTTTCCCCAGAAACTGAGCTCCTCCCCACCAGCCTCCTTTTGACAACATTGCTGAATATTATCAAATATGTATTTAAGCCAATTCAGGGAAAGTGTCTTCACTTGGCAAACAGGTTATGATTGCTTAGAAATTTATGCCAAAAGCAGAATCTAACATATCTCTCCGAATTGTGATAATACTCATCATTCCGAGAATGACGCACGTTTTTTGGAGTGCTTTCCACCCTCAGTTTGTGCAACAGCATGTGTAGTGTTGAGGGTCAGGTTCCACATTTTGTTAATACATGGAAAGTGCAGTGGGTGGACAAAGCACTTTGCTGACTGCCTGGCCAATTAAAAGTGAAATACCAGACTACAGCTTCATTTCAGACCTTGTACTTCCAGGTGTAGGTACCTTTAATTAAAATATGGTTCGCTTTTTTTTTTTTTTTTCCTGTTACCAATTAGTTGACTCTAGCCCTGGAAAAGAGGTTCTCAAACTTGAGTCCCCATCAGAATCACCTGCAGGCCATGTTCAAACACAGAGCACTGGGGTCTATACCTAGGGTTTCTCATTTAATAGGTCTGGGCTGGGCCCTGATTTATTTGCAGATCTAAACAGTTCCCAGATAATGCTGATGTTGATGGTGATGCTGTAGGTCTGGAGACCAAGAACCAGTGCCTTAAAAAGAAAGGCTATAAAAGACATCTTGCCTGAAGGAGTGACTTTTTGGTAATTGCATTCTGTTGTCCAGATATTCAGCTCTGAGTGTTCCCTTGGAATCTTTCCCAGCTTCCAGTCCTACATGATTCTGACATCTTTCTGGGCATTTTGCTCTTGTACCCGAATAAAGGCTTTATTTCCTGCTTTGCTTTGACTTTCCAGCCATGCCTCATGGTCTCTCTCCATAGGGCAGAGAGGCAATTCTATAACTAGGAAAAGTCTGCCGATTGTGTTTTCTTAGATTGGTTTTCTGATTTGCTATTATCCAGGCACTGATACAATTACAGTGTGCTTAAATTCTCAGTGGCACCAGTATTTGTAGAACCATTCTAAATGTAACTTTGGTCAAACTAATCAGTTCAGTCTGTCTTTTTGATGGATGATTCTGCTGTCAAAACACAGATATATTCATTGTCCTCGAAAAACTGTCTTAGATATGAATTATGCTGATTAGTCATGATCAGATTGATTCTCAGGATCTTTCTAATCCAAAATGGCCATGCATGGCCTTAAAGAAAACAACTAAAAACCTGGCTTAGAGCCAGTCTAGCATTTGAAGGCTAAGAGGTAAAATATCATCCTCATTCAAACTATGTACCTTATCTCTATATGTATTAAAAAATATTTTCTTTAATTCCTACTTTGTGCTAGGAACACTGCAGTGACCTGAAGAACAAGGTAGGCACTCTTACAACTCATATTCTCAGGAGGAGAAATACAATGTACAAGGAAATAGGTTAAGAAATTGGATCACTTCAGAGAGCTTAGATGCTACAAAGTAACTAAAAGAGGATAATATGATACAGGAACTGGGGGTGTAGAGTATGTTAGGTAGAAAGATCTGTGCCTGTCTTTCTGAGGAGGTGGACTTTGGGCTGAGACCTGAATGATACAAAGCAGTCATCCATCTGTATCTCTGTGTGTTAATGGTAAAGGTAATGGTGAGGTGTGGAGTGATGGTAAAGGAGAACTTTAGAAAGATGTTATCAGAAAGTTGCAAATGCTTCGAGTCTGAAAAAGCTGAGGTCTTTTTGCTAAGTAAGAGTGTTTGATGTTCTTTTAAGTACACTAAAGAAACATAGAGAGGTGGCAGTGTCTGCTTTATATTAAAAAAATTACTCTGATATAGGAGAATGCATTGTAGAAGATTAATACTAGACAGGTTAAGAGATGAGTTCATCAGGCCTTTGTTTCAGACATTGACCTTGAACTTGCAGGTGAAACCTCTTTAACTAAAAGGTTGCTAAGTTATGTCTACCCAAAGGTCTTAGATTGACCATACCAGGAATTTGGCTTTTGCCCTATATAAAACATTGTATAAAACATTGTAAAAAAAAATCTAAAGGCCATTCTGGTTGAGAAAGGAATTGTCATTTGCTGAGAAATGGCAGTGAACTGGAGCGTTATCAGTGAGAAATGGTTAGATTCAATACCTATTCTGAAAGTGAATCTGAAAAAGCTGGTTAAAAATGGATTTTGGGGGTAGAGCAGATGCTATCTGTGCTCTGTCCAGATACTCTTTGAGAGCTGGTGAATCACCGTCTAGCTTCTGGGCGTTTGGGCTACCAAGAGGTTACATTGCCTCTCTGTTGACTGACAGTGAATGGGTGATTCCCAGTCCCATGCGAGATCCCATTTTTGCTTTTCCCCAACCTCCTTTCATCTTCTCTCATCCTCTTTCTTCCTACAGCAGTGGTTTTCCAAATATGGTCTTTGGTAAAGTAGCATCAACACCATCTGGTAACATGTTAGAACTATAACCTCTCAGATTCCACCTGAGACCTACTTAGAAATTCTGGAGATGGAGTTTGGATAGAGTATTTTAACAAGCCATGAAGGTGATTCTGATGCATTCTCAAGTTGAGAACCACTACAATAAAGCAATCCCCCAATAAATCACTTGAGCAGGAATTTTCTTTCATGTTCCATTACTGGGAAATGCAACCAAATACAAAGAATGAAGGAAAAATGAGAAATGAGAATGAGTCCTATGTTTGTGGCTTGAGCTGAACTATAGTTTGCTTAGCTGAGATGAGAAAAGCTTACAGGGGAGCACGAGTGGAGAAATTAAGCATTCTACTTTGTAGTTGGTTAATATTGAGGTACTTATGAGGCACCCAAGTCGGAACACCAGGCAGGTAATCAATATACCAGTCCAGAATTCATGTGTAAAGTCAGGACTGGGATCTTAAATTTCAGAGCCTTCACTATATGAATATATGGACCTATGAATAGATCCTAGACAGATAAAAAAATAAAGTAGAAAGAACTTCCAATGTTTGCATGCATTGAAAACTATATACACTAGGTCTATGTGTTCTTCTTTGTCCAAGATTGCGTAAAATAATCACATTCCAAAACACCGTATATAGAACAGCACAAAAACTAAATGTATTAAGAATATGGCTATCCGTAATGTGTATGTACAAAAGATGAACAGTTTTTACTAATTACTAATTAATTCAAAGTTAATTTGGCTTTAAGGATATATAAATATTTTTTTCATCTGCTAGGTGGAGAGGGCTTCTAATGGAAGATCATACAAACGCACGTGCACACCCCCCCCCACATGTGATGCCAGAAAAGCAGAACTTGGTGAGATATCATGAAAGAAATTCTCATCCATGCATCCACATGTGAAATGTGAGGCAGAGAAATACACAAAGATTGAAGCTGGATGATATCTTGGAAATGGCAGTTTTTGCACAAACATATAAGGATGAAACTATTCCAATGATCATAAGGAAAGTGCTTTGTTATGAAGAATTTTTATATTTTTATATAGCCACATTATTAAAAATTAAATTTAAGTGTGCCCAATAACTCTGTGAATGCCTTAAATACTGTTGCTTCCTTTCTAACATCATTTCTAATTTTCTCTTTAGTCATGAGTTCAATAAGAGAAAGTAAATCTCATGACTAAAAAAAAAAAATCATACATCATTTCCAGGATTTTTCATTACTCAAAAAGCCTATTAAAATACCACCCACATTGCACACATGCTAGTCTCAATTGTGTCAATTACTTATGATGCAAAATTTAACCCAGTTTTCAGAAGCAGATTGTTGGAACAGATTTTCAGTATTTTTCTACTATTTAGGGACTAGCACAGGTGAGGCAGAACAGGAAACATGCAAGGATCATTCAGACTAACTCATCTTCCAGGAGTGATTTTTCCGTAGGCAACTTGAATTCTTTTTAGAATAACATTAGCATGGGGCACCTGGGTGGCTCAGTTGGTTAAGCCATTGCCTTTGGCTTGGGTCATGATCCCTGAGTCCCGGGATTGAGTCCTGTATCAGGCTCCCAGCTCCCTGGGGAGTCTGCTTCTCCCTCTGACCTTCTCCCCTCTCGTGCTCTCTCTCACTCTATCAAATAAATTTTTAAAAAACCTTTAAAATTTTTAAAAAGAATAATATTAGTATAATATAACATGGTATTTACAAGCATGGGTTCTGAAGTCAGATGTAATAATTTAGATCCACCATCCATCAGCTATATGACTCTGGACAAGGAAATTGATATCTCTCTGCTCCATTGTCTTGTCTAATAAGTGACAATCTCATTGGGTTGTTGTGAGGAATAAACAGTATAACAGTTGTAAGGCACTTAGTACATTTCTTAAAATATAGGAGGTTCTCACCCTTAACTTTATACCCATTGCCCATAGTCTCTGAGCTACAGGAATGCCCAGGCAAATGTATCATTAGATGAGCAGATGTCTGTCTACTAAGAAGATAAACTTCTGTTAAGACTTCATATGCTCCTAATTGATGTGGAATAATATAGTCCATTTTTTTAAGTGAAGGAAATTTTATCGTATTCTGTTTCTAACAAGCATTCAAGCTATGTACCCCTTCATTTTTAAAATCATTTTATAATTAGAATAATCTTATATCTGCTTCTACTGAAATGGTAGAAAGAAGCGAGTCAAGAAACTACATTTCCCTTAACCAGGTATAGTAGAACTGGAAATCATCATCTACCCAAGATTGACGTTCTGATTCTGTTTTATAATATTTCATGCTGAAGTATAAAATGGCAAACTAGCTTTACAGAGAGTTAATGTGGTATACTGAGATGAACAGTGGACTTGTAATTAGCAAATGTATATTCTGACATCCAGCTATCCTACATTCATTGATCTGTGTATTTAGCAAATACCTATTGAGTATGTGAATAAATACTATTCACTACTATAGGTGATGCAGTAGTAGGCAAAACCAAGATCACCTATCTTATGGGACTGGTGCTCTAGTGTCAGTATAGAGAAGTCAACAAATTAACAAAGAAATATACAATATGCTATGTAGTGATTGAATGCTAAGAAAAATGCAAATTGAGTTAAGGGATAAAGATTGATGGAGAGTTTTCCATTTTTTAAATTTTATTTTTAATAATTGTTGTTTGACCATACACATGCCATTCAGTCCTTCTGCTTTCTAGTTTCCCCATTTAGTGTGTGTGTTTGGGGGAAGAAGTGGACGTGAGATTCTGAAGACCTTCCCGTTGTTAGTTAGGACCGACCCAGAGTGCTGTGTAGTCATGCAATGTGGGAGTCAGCATTTGTTTAAAGAGAAGTCATCTCCAGTTTGCTTTACTGATCCTGGTCCCCTTGCATTTTTTTCTGCACGCACACATAATAGTTTGCTTCCTAACTCCCGTGTTATTGTGCGGTATATTACAAAGCAGCTTGCAATCATTTTCTCATATTAACTCACCATTTTATTCATTATTTCCTTCGTTTAATATGTATTGAGATTATACCATATGCCAAGAAGATGCTGAAAGATTTAGATCAATATTAGTATCCCCGTATCACAAAAAGAAGTGGAGCAAATAAATACAAACCAGTACAAAGACAAAGATCAGATCCATGTTGAGTTAAATCTAGAATTCATCTCTGAATATACATCATGTTGCTTCTTTTATTCATGTGCTGCCCTTGTGAACTCAGAGAAAAGCAGGACTTCTTGATGTTTGTCTCTCAGTGATGTCTTTGAAAGAAGATAGTCTGATTTTGGTCATTAGATATCTCTGGCTAAAAAGTTCTGTATGGATGTCTCAGGATTTATGCTTTATAAGTAGTATATTCCATGAAGTAACTACAAAAAAAATATTCTTTGGTCAAGGAAAGAGAAGAATTTGCCATTAAAGAAAGTCAGTTTTCTGCCTAACCCACTGAAAAGATCTGTCCAAGAGGTATTCATCTGTGCTAACATCTGACCTCCTTCCGAGAAGATGTCAGTGAAAAATGAACTCACTGAGACACATCCCAGTTCCCTTGGGGAAAGAAAGACAGAGAGGACACAGGAATAAGCTTGAAGCAAACCCTAGGAGAACTGAGAGCAATTTCCAACAATATTTCTCATGTGTTACCAGGAAAAGACAATACATCTTAAAGAACACTGAGCTGCCCAGTCGGCTTCCATTTCTTCATTGAACAACTCCCTGTGACCTGTAGGTCCTCTGAAAGAGAACTTTATATTGGCACTTCTTTAAAGTCTGAACAATAGTAAAAAGCAACAATCACCTAGGGATGATCTCAGCAATTCTCCTTGACAGAATAGAGAAAGCCAACTTGATGCAAAGCAGCAATGAACCAAATGCAATAATGGCCGCATTGAAATTATATTGTGATTCCTCTGGAGTAAACAATTAGAGGTTGCAAGCCTGACTGCAGTATCAGGTTAGGCACAATTTCTCAAAATCACAGGGAGGTCTCTCTCAGTTCAAATGTTCAGGTTCCATGTAAAATGTTAGTCCTCCATCAGAGGACAAAATATAGACCCAACAAAATAGCCCCTTCAACAGAAGCAGTGGTAGATGGCATAAGTGACAACATTAATTTCAGTCATCTTTTTTAGGAAGTTGATTAGTTTCCAACAGGTTACTCCTCCACGTGGTTCACTTCTCTCTCAGGAAGCATGCATTGAAGAAAAGATACCACTAGATTTCTTTATGGACCATAGTGCTATGGGAGGGAAAAGTTTAATGAAGAGGCTCTGAGCTTGAGAGAAGTGAGCTTTAACTCTCTTCCTCTCCCCACCACACATACACTGGTGGATGCTTCTTTTAGTCTCCCTTGCAGAGGTTGGGGGCTTTAGGAAGTGGTATACTTGGTCTGACCCTAATTGTCTCTTGTGGAAAGCTAGTTGTAGGGAAATGCTGATGGCTAAGTTTCAGCTGGAATAAGGAATGTTGGAGTGGGGGACTTCCAGTGAGCATTCATTGGTCATTGAGACTGAAACTGTGTGTGGGCGCCTGGGTGGCTCACTTGGTTAAGTATCTTCCTTAGTCTGCCTTTGGCTCAGGTCATGGGCTCAGGTCATGAACTCAGGGTCCTGGAATTGAGCTCTGTATCAGGCTCCCTGCTCAGTGGGGAGCTTGCTTCTCCCTCTCCCTCTGCCTCTCCCCCTGCTGGTGCTCTCTCTGTCTTGCTCTCTATCTCTCACTCTCAAATAAAGCAATAAAATCAGAAAGAGAGGAAGGAAGGAAAGGGAAGGGAAAGGAATAGAAGGGGAGGGAAGGGGATGTGATGAAGATCTATGTAGAAGATCAGTGCAAAAAGTGGATCACTGAGAGATGTGTGCAAAAAGTGATGGCTCATACTGGGAGTGGGCACATTAATCTGCCAGAGGGTATAAATGCAGGGAATATCATCATGGATTCTAACCTACCACGCTCTTCAGAGTTGACTTGTCTGACCTCTTTAACAAATGAGTGTTACGTTGTAAAGCCCTGACATTATAGGTAAAATGTATCCTTTAATTTTTTTTTTTTTTTAACATGGTATACTCTCTGCTGAGATGGGCTTCCACTCTGGAACTTTTTTTGTCATTATTTTTCTTTCTGTCTATTTTGTACAAGAAATCCTTCCTGTAACATGCATCCAGAAGTGTTTTCTGTTCTCGGTTTAGATTTGGTTTGAAGGCTTTGCTACCTGGCCTTCCTCTTCCTGCATTGATGTCTGTGTTTTAGACTTATCTTTGAACTTATATACTCAGTAGAATGGTCAAATGTTTGACATTCTGTGAAGTACAAGCACTGACCAGTCAGAGTCAATGTCAGCCATCTTGTTGGAGCAGAATCTGGAAACTTGCTGCTCACATGTCCTTTACCTATTGGTTTCTGTATATTGAGATATTGGTTTCTGTATATTGAGATAATGTTTTTTGTATATTGAGATGGTCCATGGAGGCATGAGGGTGTGTGGACATCACAATATTTGAAATGAAACCGTTTGATATCAGAACAGAAATATTTCAGTATTTTAGCAAATGGTATAGCCATATGGTGCATGAAATTTAGCTTTTTCAGATGGAAGTTAGAAAGCCATCAAACTTGGCATGAGATTACTTGCTAAATAACAATTTTGTGAATGTACAAAGATGTTGTCATGAGTTCATCTTTGTGCCATTCCCTACCTGCCCAATACATGTACTCTCAAGTGGATAGATTCTTTAAGCAAGTCTAAAGATGCTGTGTTAAAGGTAAGTTACAGGGAACAGGTGCAATTCCCAGTGGTGAACCTAATATTAATTTATCTGAGATTTTAATCTTGATAAGAGAGTAGTAACAAGAGAGGGGAAGTGGAAATAAAACTGCTTGAGTTCAGAACCTGGTTACCTACCATGTTAGCTGTGACCTTGAATAAGTGCCTACATTTCCTCATAGGATTGTAGTGACAGCACTTTATTTAATAGGTTGATGTATATAAAGTATATACAATGATATGGCTTGTAGAAGAAGCTTGAAACATGCTGTTATTGATAATTATTATTTCTCAGGTTTGACCATTAGATCAAGGTTTATTACACCAACTTCTTTCTTCTGCTTTGCTTTGCTAGTGTGAGGCAATCTTGTAACAGCAGAAATATACCCTTTGAATGATGCAAGCATTAACTAGCCCTGTAACATTGAGCAGGTCACTTACCACTTTTTTTCATCCATTTTTTTCATACACATAATAGGAGGCAGTAATTTCCAAGATTCCTCCAGTTTTAACATTGTGAATCTAACTGTAAGAATTAACACTAATTAATGCCTGTTGATTACCGTGTTCCATAATTACCTGGACATGGTAAAACAGGTAATTTATGGTGAACAGTTTTTAAATTGTAATTTTTAAATTTGATTTATAAATACTGTCTTTAATGGCTTCAGAATTTTGTGTACTAGTTAAAATGGCCTTCTCCTTTTTAAGATTATATAAGAATTCTTGATTTATTCTAGTAATTGTTTAATGTATTTTTTTATGATTATACTTGTATCTTTCATTCGTCAGAATTTATCCAGTTTAATTAATTGTGGTCAGGCTCTGACTTTATGAATTTTTTCTAGATGGCTACCCAGGTGTCCCAAGAACATTGATGTAATTATTCTTCTTTTCCTGATGGTTTGAGATTACACATATTTTCCCATATATGTTAACTGGTTTTTGGACTTTCAGTCCCATTTTCTTTTTTTATACTAACACTGAAATACTTTGTATGACAACTTATAATGTCAGGCTCATCCCTCAACTTCTTTATGATTAATTTTTTTATTATTTTTAAAGGGGAGCAATGATACTGTGCACCTCAGAGATGTTGCCAACATGGAATTGAATAACACTTTAAAAAATTAGCATAATATCTGATCCACTCTAAGCTGTCAAAAATATTTGTTGTTATTACTGAATCACAGCATTATTGTGTTTTCTTCCTGCTGCTGAATTTCATTTATATTTTGTAATCTGTTCCAATGCATTGTGTGTGTGTGTGTGTGTGTGTGTGTGTGTGTATGTGTGTTTTCCAGGGTTTTTTTTAGACAAATTAAGGTAGTTTATTGTCATAGTTTCTGAGAAAGCTTTCCCTCCTAATTCCTTGGGCTCATATGGCCCAGCAGGAACCTTTTTCTAGATGGTGTGCTCTACACTGAGCTGCTGTTGCCATTTGCCCTAGGTCAAGCCTGCCCTGGTTAATTATGCGTGGCTCTTCCCTCTTGAACATAAGCTAGAGTATCTCTCCTGCCTAAAACAAAGATTGATTCCCTGTTGATCCATTTTTACAATACTTGCCAACAGTGGATAGAACTGGCCTTTTTTTTTTTTCCTTCCTCTAACTCTGCAAGGAAAACTTTACTTAAAATCAAGAATAGGAATAGTGCCCTTAGCTGAGCACCTGAAATTAAATCTAGTAACTGTAAACTTGATATAGGGCATGAAGAGTGTTGGAGAGATCAAGGCTCAAAAATTCACAGGCATTGTAGCATCTTTTATATCTGCTCCCAAAGCAGAATCTCAAAAATTTCTTTTTTTTTTTTAAATAAAGCATCATTGGCAACAAAATATGCCTCCAAGCAGCAAAGCTCATAAAAACTAGTTTTTTAAACTTGATTATTTATTAGAATGTTTTTCAATTTTTTAAGGGCAGAGAATCTAACATAGAATTTTGTAACAGAAGAAGGAGCCGAAGGGATATAGATTTCTTATATACCAGCCAGTGAAATGAACTTTTGATTTCAGTATTCACATTTAGAAGGTTTAGCAGAGAGACCACATGGACTTTTTAACTTTATTTGATTTGGGAGGTAAAAAAGGAAAATATCTAAGCCCAGGAGTAAAGTCTTTTAAAACAACACAACACCCAGGTCATGAAAGAACATCATTGCTCTTGGGTAAAATAGAATTGGAAGCAAATAGAACTGGAAATTACAGAATTTAATAGTTGTTGGGGTTTATTTGTTGGTTTTTGAATCTTCAAATCAATTCTGGATGGCTAGAAATGATTCTTTTTTTTTTTTCCCCTATTCTGATGTTTGGAAGATCAGCTGCTAAATCAGAGAATTATTGCTGCATTTTTACTTTCACCCTGTGAAATACCTCTAACATCATGTGCCCAAGGGTAGAGCTATATGGAATATTTTCCATGGAAGTGGAGTAATCAGACAGTCAAAATTTGGAATCACTCCCAGTTCTTCGGAAGTAAAGTTAATTAATCTGGAAGCACATCATTTGTGTATAAGAAATTCAAGAGAAGTGTAATTAGTTCAGCAATTAGCTTTAACTTTTCAGAAACATTTCTCAAAAATAGGCATTAAAATCTTACCCCTCCTCCTTCTAACCATATTTTTAACTGATTTATTACAGCTGGTTGTTAAACATGCTGTCTCATTGGTTGATCTTGTTGTAGAGGGAACGATCCATTATCTGCTCTGCCTGTACAGTAAATTTCTGCTTTACCTACATTCACGATTGTGACTTACTGTTTGTTCCTAGTGAGTGTATGACTCGGATGTGCAGTGGACAATGTTTAGCATCTTGAATAGAAAGGATTAATCATACTTCCTTGAAGATTGTTTTTTTCTAACCATCCCTTAGAATACACTTCCTCTGACTGTTCTCTAAGTGGAGTCTTGCCCACCCCCATACACAGTTTATTATGATGATTTTTGACAAAAGAACTTGAATAAAAGTTGTTCAGGAAGTGGGACTTAAGTCATATTATGCATACATGATTTTTAATCCTATTGTCTTCCCCAAGTCAGAAAATGTAACTTCTAGGGTAGGGTTCATTTTGGGTTATTGAACACATTCTAAATCCAGATGGCTGTTTAACCAATTTTGATCAGATAAATTAATGACTGCTCCAAATGCCTTTAATTTGATTTTTATCTTTTCTGCATTAATATAATCATAGTGTTTAATAGGTTCAATATTCTCTCTCTCTCTCTCTTTTTAATTTCTCATGTTTCTATTAGTGAATGAACAAGGAATTAAACAGGTTTTTTATTCTTATTATTTTAAAACTGCTAGGGGCATGTCCACAGGTAAATGATAGGTAGATAGTTACAACTGTTGGCATATTTATAATCTGTCAGCTCAAAGTCTATACTGTCTTTTTGCTCAAAGTGAATTGACTATGCCTCCCAGTGTCTATCACAGTAGGTTAAGAATGAATTTGAAATTATTACAATATCTAGCCCTTTTAAGACTATGTTGCTTTTCCCCCCATTTGTATGTCTTGCTCATAGATTACCCTTGAAGTTTATACAATTTTAGTGAAGTTTATTAAATACTATATACATTTTCTTAAAATTTCTTAAAATATTTAAAACTCAGTCCAGAAGTTATCATGTTATCATGTATTATATAAAGTAGAATTTCCATAGAGTTCCAAGCAGCCCACTGACTTTTGTCTGGCAGTGACGGGTGCACATCCAAAACACTCCGAGTCGACACTATCTTCATCATTCCTTTCATTTTATATGGAATTTGTAATCCTGAACTACAAAAAGATGTTTGGTTAAAACTCCAGTCATAAAGATGTGTGTGTGTGTATATGTGTGTGTGTGTGTGTGTGTGTGTGCTATTGTTTCACTTTGGGTTATTCTGCTTCTATTTTCCCAGAAGCCAAAATTTCCTTAACTCTCCTAGCCTGTTCCTCTTTTCAAATAAATAGGAAATTGAGTTGAGGGAGCCTGAAAATGGACAATGCCAAGTCTAATATGCTGAAGGTCAACTAAATCTAAAAGGACATGTTGGAATAATAACAGAAGTTCAACATTCATCCATTCAACATATACTTACTGAGCATCTACTCTCTGCTAGGTACTTATTCAACTGCTAGATTTTGAAAGAAATGTACATAATAAACAATGGACAATAATAATGGAAGTATTGTTTAAACAACCAACTTTACTATAATTATCTTATAAATAGGTTTTAACCAGCTAGTAGATTATTGTGTCATATGTTATAGTAGCTTATGGTGGGTAGAATAGTTATAACATAAAATATAGCTTTTTTTATGCAAACATACATCCTTCTTTGGCCGTTATAGTAAAAAAAAAAAAAAAACTAATTGATTTTGTGTTTTCATATATCAACAGTAGTCATGGTACCACTGAAATACACTTTAGCTGGAAATTCACATTCTATCTCAAGAAAAAGAAAGGCTAACATATAAAAATAATTTCAAAACTCTCTAAGTAGGCTTATAGACATAACAAGAAAGAAATCAAAATGATTATATATATTTTTTTAATTTTATTTTTTATAAACATATATTTTTATCCCCAAGGGTACAGGTCTGTGAATCGCCAGGTTTACACACTTCACAGCACTCACCAGAGCACATACCCTCCCCAATGTCCATAACCCCACCCCTCACTCCCAACCCCCCTCCCCCCATCAACCCTCAGTTTGTTTTGTGAGATTAAGAGTCTCTTATGGTTTGTCTCCCTCCCAATCCCATCTTGTTTCATTTACTCTTCTCCTACCCCCTTAAGCCCCCATGTTGCATCTCCTCTCCCTCATATCAGGGAGATCATATGATAGTTGTCTTTCTCCGATTGTCTTATTTCGCTAAGCATGATACCCTCTAGTTCCATCCACGTCGTCGCAAATGGCAAGATTTCATTTCTTTTGATGGCTGCATAGTATTCCATTGTGTATATATACCAATCTTCTTTATCCATTCGTCTGTGGATGGACATCTAGGTTCTTTCCATAGTTTGGCTATTGTAGACATTGCTGCTATAAACATTCGGGTAAACAAGCCCCTTCGGATCACTACGTTTGTATCTTTAGGGTAAATACCCAGCAGTGCAATTGCTGGGTCATAGGGTAGTTCTATTTTCAACATTTTGAGGAGCCTCCATGCTGTTTTCCAGAGTGGTTGCACCAGCTTGCATTCCCACCAACAGTGTAGGAGGGTTCCCCTTTCTCCGCATCCTCACCAGCATCTGTCATTTCCTGACTTGTTAATTTTAGCCATTCTGACTGGTGTGAGGTGATATCTCATTGTGGTTTTGATTTGTATTTCCCTGATGCTGAGTGATATGGAGCACTTTTTCATGTGTCTGTTGGCCATCTGGATGTCTTCTTTGCAGAAATGTCTGTTCATGTCTTCTGCCCATTTCTTGATTGGATTATTTGTTCTCTGGGTGTTGAGTTTGCTAAGTTCTTTATAGATTTTGGACACTAGCCCTTTATCTGATATGTCATTTGCAAATATCTTCTCCCATTCTGTCAGTTGTCTTTTGGTTTTATTAACTGTTTCCTTTGCTGTGCAAAAGCTTTTGATCTTGATAAAATCCCAATAGTTCATTTTTGCCCTTGCTTCCCTTGCCTTTGGCGATGTTCCTAGGAAGATGTTGCTGCGGCTGAGGTCGAAGAGGTTGCTGCCTGTGTTCTCCTCAAGGATTTTGATGGATTCTTTTCTCACATTGAGGTCCTTCATCCATTTTGAGTCTATTTTCGTGTGTGGTGTAAGGAAATGATCCACTTTCATTTTTCTGCATGTGGCCGTCCAATTTTCCCAACACCATTTATTGAAGAGGCTGTCTTTTTTCCATTGGGCATTCTTTCCTGCTTTGTCGAAGATTAGTTAACCATAGAGTTGAGGGTCTATTTCTGGGCTCTCTATTCTGTTCCATTGATCTATGTGTCTGTTTTTGTGCCAGTACCATGCTGTCTTGATGATGACAGCTTTGTAATAGATCTTGAAGTCCGGAATTGTGATGCCACCAACTTTGGCTTTCTTTTTCAATATTCCTTTGGCTATTTGAGGTCTTTTCTGGTTCCATATAAATTTTAGGATTATTTCTTCCATTTCTTTGAAAAAAATGGATGGTACTTTGATAGGAATTGCATTAAATGTGTAGACTGCTTTAGGTAGCATAGACATTTTCACAATATTTATTCTTCCAATCCAGGAGCATGGAACATTTTTCCATTTCTTTGTGTCTTCCTCAATTTCTTTCATGAGTACTTTATAGTTTTCTGTGTATAGATTCTTAGTCGCTTTGGTTAGGTTTATTCCTAGGTATCTTATAGTTTTGGGTGCAATTGTAAATGGGGTTGACTCCTTAATTTCTCTTTCTTCTGTCTTGTTGTTGGTGTAGAGAAATGCAACTGATTTCTGTGCATTGATTTTATATCCTGACACTTTACTGAATTCCTGTACAAGTTCTAGCAGTTTTGGAGTGGAGTCTTTTGGGTTTTCCACATATAGTATCATATCATCTGCAAAGAGTGATAGTTTGACTTCTTCTTTGCTGATTTGGATGCCTTTAATTTCCTTTTGTTGTCTGATTGCTGAGGCTAGGACTTCTAGTACTATGTTGAATAGCAGTGGTGATAACGGACATCCCTGCCGTGTTCCTGACCTTAGCGGAAAAGCTTTCAGTTTTTCTCCATTGAGAATGATATTTGCGGTGGGTTTTTCATAGATGGCTTTGATAATATTGAGGTATGTGCTCTCTATCCCTACACTTTGAAGAGTTTTGATCAGGAAGGGATGCTGTACTTTGTCAAATGCTTTTTCAGCATCTATGGAGAGTATCATATGGTTCTTGTTCTTTCTTTTATTAATGTGTTCTATCACATTGATTGATTTGCAGATGTTGAACCAACCTTGCAGCCCTGGAATAAATCCCACTTGGTCATGGTGAATAATCCTTTTAATGTACTGTTGAATCCTATTGGCTAGTATTTTGGCGAGAATTTTTGCATCTGTGTTCATCAAGGATATTGGTCTGTAGTTCTCTTTTTTGATGGGATCCTTGTCTGGTTTGGGGATCAAGGTGATGCTGGCCTCATAAAATGAGTTTGGAAGTTTTCCTTCCATTTCTATTTTTTGGAACAGTTTCAGGAGAATAGGAATTAGTTCTTTAAATGTTTGGTAGAATTCCCCCGGGAAGCCATCTGGCCCTGGGCTTTTGTTTGTTTGGAGATTTTT